>NC_139626.1:29750215-30092715 GCF_964638095.1 Poromitra crassiceps | reverse complement strand
CTTGATGGCGGACATTGAAATTAATTATTAGTGTATTAACGCTAATGAAAACATAACACACAAGCTTTTAACACATTTCCCACACACCACAAACACTGTGCCCAGCCCAGCGATTTTATTAACCAAATTGCTCTTGATAGCGGACATTGAAAATAAATTACTGTAATAACGCCAATGAAAACGTTACACAAGCTTTTAACACACAATCGATTTTTAAACATTTATTTCAAAACATCATTGTAAAATTCAGGCCTTTAGCCAAAGCCAAAGCCCCCCCCCCCCCACCCCCAGGCCAGTGAAGTCCCAACAATCTACAAAAACATGCAATAATATAAAATCATAGATAAAAAGTTGAATCATACACAATAAATAAAACCAAAAGTAAAGGGTTAGCCTTCCCAATGGCCAAGGGCAGCATCTGTTATTCTGGCTGAGGCGGGGGGTCAGAAAGTCAAATAACATTAAAATACATTGTATGCTTTGGTGCGATGTAGAATTTTGTCTTTCAATATCCTCGCTGCAGCCTCGCTTGGTGCAGGCTTGGTGTTGTTGCTTCTCACAGGAATGTGTTCCTGTAACGGAGCCCAATATGAGCATGAGCGCCTGGCACCTATGTGCGATTCGAAATCACGCGTCTGTGATAGACTGGTGTGTATCTGCGAGCAGAGGGTAACATCAGGCCGTGTGTTTCTACGTCTGTAATTGCACATATGGATTTCTTTCAAGAGAGGGCTCTGATGCTATCGCGTAGCAACTGCGTAATTGAAGAAATGTGTCATTGTTTTCCTCCGGGTGGTAATTTGGCTAATGTTCGTCGTAGATACAAGATGGCTGCCATAGTTAATTATATGGGGGGGGGGGGGGGGGGGGGTTGTATTTTAGAGATGATAGTGGGGATTCTCATGGTCTGGTTGGAGGATTTTAAGAGCGCTGCTGCATTGTGCTTAAAAAAAAAGCAACATTTTTGGGATTAAGGACTGCAGGACACCTAGGGCTGAGCGATATGGTTGAAAACAATATCACAATATAATCATAATGATTTTTTCCACTATCGATATATTTATCTCAGGATATGGCTCAAAATCTCATTAAATCCAGTTGAATGGGTCTTCTAGTTTCTTCATACCAGGATCTTCACCCTAGCTTTAAAAATGACCTCTGAAAGACAGTAATGTCGGCCTGCGGACACTGGCGCCCTCACGATTTTGTGGTGGCGCCTGGTGCCTACGGGTATTTGATTGAGCGGTTTCATACAAAGCGTTACGTTAAGTTTCAATTTGACGACAAACTGAGACTTTCTTGACATGCAAAGTTATTTTTTAAATTGAGGAAAAATCACGTGTACTTCATGGCACAATTCAAACGGGATCAAAAAATGATTGTCTTTCGCCGTTCACCACCTCATATTACTCATATTTTTTGACGCTGTACGTGCTGAAGCAGGAAGTAGGCGGTGACTTTGGCTCTCTATAGATACAGCAAAGACGATGGGATTCAAGCAAGACAGCCCAACTTCAACTCACTTCCTGTCATTTTTGTCATGTGGGTTTTGCCCATGGTTTTCCACGCACACGCCCACTTAGGAGACTTGGGGCAGGTCTGAGTCAATGGTTGACCACGCCCATTTAGGAGACTTGCTGCTACCATTTGCTAGAATTGGCGGAGCCTGCGGTGACCCATCTATAGTAATATAATATCTAAGGATACAGTCGGTCTGTGTGTGGGAACACCCACAAAGCGTTACTTCCGCTATCGTCGTGTCAGTAGGACGAATGGTAGGACAGTGGGGGAAAACCCCCCATATATTTCAATGAGCTGACTCACCAAAGGAAGGTGCTGCGGCCCTACAGTGTAGGGCCTACTACACTATGGGATTGGTGATTCAACAGCAGGTATATGTGTCTGTTCAGATGTGCGTTTACTGCGGGGTTTGAATCCCCGATCCTTTGGGGTTTTAGACCACGATGATTAAACCATGAGGGAGGGTGGAGACCATAGGCTGCTGAAAAGGAGACAGGTGGACTCTCATTTTAAAAGGATTTGGGCAGAACAGAACCTGAGAATGTGGGTCAGGGTAAATCAGCCAACGCCGGGCTGAGACCCGCAGTGATTTGGATTCTGCTGTAAGACTGCGTGCGTGTGTGTGTGTGTGTGTGTGTGTGTGTGTGTGTGTGTGTGTGTGTGTGAGAGAGATAGACTGCGTGTGTGTCTATGAGAGAGAGAGAGAGACACTGCGTGTGTGTCTATGAGAGAGAGAGAGAGAGACACTGCGTGTGTGTCTATGAGAGAGAGAGAGAGACACTGCGTGTGTGTCTATGAGAGAGAGAGAGAGACACTGCGTGTGTATGGTCTTCTGATTAAATTATTCTGAATAAATGCAGTTCTGATATTGTTAACAAAGTGGTGGCGAATCACGAACTAAGCTTCGTTAATTAGCACAGTTTAGTAACGATAAACACATTATCATTATGAATAAAAGACAAGGCCTCTCTGAAGTCATGCCTGCAGCGTTGTTGGAGTGTGTGTGTGTGTGTGTGTGTGTGTGTGTGTGTGTGTGTGTGTGTGTGTGTGTGCGCGCGCGTGTGTGTGTGTGTGTGTGTGTGTGTGTGCACACACGCGTGCGTGTGTGTGTGTGCGCGTGTGTGCATGCGTGTGTGTCAGGGAGGAAAAGAGTGAGTGAGAGATCACCTCTCAAACAGCTGAGGAGCTAATAAACTCTGAGCCAAATCGGAATGATTTAAAACAATCCAAAATAAGGTTTGTAGCCGCATTGCTGACGTCTAAATGGCCTTTGAACCACGTTTTTTAATTGTGATTCCTAATTAGTATTGAGTAGTAAGCTATTGACCATGTGGTACGGCTAATTAAGCCATCAAGGACATTGACTAGAGCTGAGGGCAGCATGTACAGTAAGGCTACACGCTTCCAAGAAGAGGAGAATGGACCCTTGCTGTTGGAGACGCACACGCACACGCACACACACACGCACACGCACACACACACACACACACACACACACACTGCTGTCAGTTTGGCCCGTTCAGCTGTTCCTAAAGGGGAGTTCTATCTTTAGCTCTTTGTGCTCTTAGCCTCAGCATCAATTATTCCCTGGCAGACGTTGCCCCGTCAGGAGACTTCCACAGTTACCCATGATGCCCACTCATATATATGTATATATATACTATATATAGTATATATATATATATACACGAGGGATCAGCCGAGCAGTATTTTTGTAAACAAACCACGTCTCCGGGGAACGTTCAGGAGCGCAAATCTCAGAGAGGGAATTAGAACGGGAAGGCACATGGTGCAAGGTGGAGAGGCAGCAGGTGTTTCCAGTGAGCAAATAGACAGATGAAACCAATTCAGGAACACAGTCGTCGTTTATAGAAGAAAGGAGGACTTCCCTACAGCTTTGCAACAATCTCTGACACTCGGGACAACTGTTGCCAAAAAACTCATTCTGAAAGAATGGAAGTCGTCCTCCTCTTCACCTTCTTTTCACGTGTGGCTGATGGACATGATCTCTGTTATACAGATGGAGAGACTGCAGGTCCCTGAGAACCAACTCGCTTAGAAGGTTCTCGGCTGTCTGGGACCCGTTTTTGGCCTACTTTGACGAGGTTAAGATTAAGAATGACAAGTGACTGATGTTAGAGGTGACGGATGACGGATGACTTATCTACTCTACTCCACCTGCTGTCATGTCAATTATTAATTAATCGATTGTTAAGAATTTGATCGATCAAACATATATTAACTGATTATTTTTATTTTATTTTATTTTTTGCTGAAATGATTTAACACAAGGGTGCAATTTAACTTTCACCGCTTAACCTATAGAGGAAAAATAAAATCTAATACCCAGGCAAAAAGTCCAGTGTAGGACAGTCTAGTGTTACCAGTGTGTTACTCGCTAAAAGACAACAGTATTCATTGTAACCATTGTAATACAATGTTGAAATACAGCATGAGTATGCTTGGTTGATTAACTTGTTGTGTGACGTTAGGCCTAAGGACAGGTGTCATCTTGTATTTTCTATGTCAAAAGCTGTTTTTCACATCAATTAATCAATTAATTGATAATTGATCGTTAACGCGACTGATCAGTCGATGCAGAGATGTATTCAAATTTGCATCCCTACTTTCCACAAACGCACATTTCAATCTTTTGATTGTCAATTCAACAGCATACTGTGATGAAAATATTCATAAAGAAGAGGAAGGGGGGTTGTCCACTGGTGGCGTCCAGAGTTTGTGGACTGAGCTCACTCAGGCCGGCATCTCATTTTCCCTCCTTAATTTCCCTGCCTTCCAAGTCAAGTCAAGTCAAGTTTATTTGTATAGCACATTTCATACACAGAGGCAATTCAAAGTGCTTCACATAAAATGGATGACAGGAAATAAAAGAATAAAATAAGAGAATAAAATGGACATTTAAAAGCATCACAACAAAACTTTAAAAAAGAGTATAAAAAGTGCATTAGGCAACAGGCCTTTCGCAAAACTCAGTCCCCTCCTTATGCAGTCCCTCCAGTCCTCTCCTTATGCAGTCCCTCCAGTCCCCTCCTTATACAGTCCCTCCAGTTCCCTCCTTATGCAGTCCCTCCAGTCCCCTCCTTATGCAGTCCCTCCAGTCCTCTCCTTATGCAGTCCCTCCAGTCCCCTCCTTATGCAGTCCCTCCAGTCCCCTCCTTATGCAGTCCCTCCAGTCCCCTCCTTATGCAGTCCCTCCACTCCCCTCCTTATGCAGTCCCTCCAGTCATTACGTCATTTGGCAGTCCTCTCCTTGTGCAGTCCCTCCAGTCCCCTCCTTATGCAGTCCCTCCAGTCCTCTCCTTATGCAGTCCCTCCAGTCCCCTCCTTATGCAGTCCCTCCAGTCCCCTCCTTATGCAGTCCCTCCAGTCCGCTCCTTATGCAGTCCCTCCAGTCCTCTCCTTATGCAGTCCCTCCAGTCCCCTCCTTATGCAGTCCCTCCAGTCCACAGTCCCTCCAGTCCCCTCCTTATGCAGTCCCTCCAGTCCCCTCCTTATGCAGACCCTCCAGTCCCCTCCTTATGCAGTCCCTCCAGTCCGCTCCTTATGCAGTCCCTCCAGTCCCCTCCTTATGCAGTCCCTCCAGTCCCCTCCTTATGCAGTCCCTCCAGTCCCCTCCTTATGCAGTCCCTCCAGTCCGCTCCTTATGCAGTCCCTCCAGTCCGCTCCTTATGCAGTCCCTCCAGTCATTACGTCATTTGGCAGTCCTCTCCTAGTGCAGTCCCTCCAGTCTGCTCCTTATGCAGTCCCTCCCAGCCTCAAGTAAAGTGTAATTGCGTTTTCTAGGCCTGATTTCCATACTAAATATGCATCCTTCCATCCATGGGAGAGCCAGCAGCCCAGCTCAGCTTGGTCCTGGTTCTCATCACTGTGCGACAGGCCGCCTTCAGTTCAAACACCAGGGTCATCATTACCCCTATAGTTATAGTAGTTAGTTACCGCCAGCTTCAGCGACACGACAGCTCAGCACTATTTCTGTGTTTCCAGAACAATCTCTCCAAATGGAAAAAAAAGACGCTTCCTCCGTTTGTGGAGCAATTTGCTCATGAGTTATTCATCAACGTGTTCATTTATTTACTTCTTCTGTCACCCTGTTTGTTTTGTTCATTAGCCTGTATAGATATTGACCCACCGCTCCCCTCACTGCCCCCTGCAGTCTCTGCGTGTAATGAGTCTGCACCCAGCGGCACCCAGCTAATCAATGGCGGCTGGTGTGCTTTAACCCATTGATACCTGATGCAGCATTTACGTGTATATCCCTCATTTGTGTGCATATCCCTTTAAGACCACGAACCGTGTTAACGCAGTTCGCGGTCTTAAAGGGATACACACACAAATGCTGCATCAGGTATCACTGGGGTAACTGGACGGCTCCACTGCCCGTGAGGACGCTCTGACCGGCAGGGTTGTTAGCTGCCATATTGTCTGTGCAACGTCTCATTATGACACAGCCATACATAAGCTTTGAACAGTAGCAGCTGCTGTGCTATTTCCCTTCCCCTCCCCGTCTTTTTCCTGCGGAACCTTTGCGAAAGTGTCATATCACATCACATCACATCACATCACGAGACACGGTTTGATATCCAGATCATTGCTTAGTCAGCCGTTTGTCCTAGTTGCGGCTATATTGTTTTAGCTGCACTGGAGACATCTGGCATCATCTTATTAGGTGAATGTTGCTTCTCTAAAGCCATGCTCATGCTTGCCTTCTGTAAAGAAAGATATTGGTTGTGTCTAATGCAAGGAAGCTTAATATCATCTAGTTACCTAACTAGATGATTGTTTAAGTAGGTATCTCATTTTAATATAGGTGATTAAAAAATAACTTGTTTCAGACGTCCTCATTCTTGAAGGTAGCATCGCACGCGATAGGTCACACTGGTGCTGTTTCCATTGAATAGACGGACCTTTTCTGACCAAGCTTGATGAAGTTGTTTCCCAAAGCATTTGGCAATAAATTAGTATACAACTGCATGGCTGATGGCTGTTTTGTCTAACGTTATTATAATCTAAACAGGTCGAGGCTTCACAGGTGAACGTTTAATTGTTTTTACACTTTTAATTTGAAGGCGAAGAAGGGAAATGGTACGTGTGAAATGATAGAATTGACAGACCAGTGTCAATTCAATCTACGATCACACCATTTCCCGTTTCGGCCTTCAAATTAAAAGCGTGAAACCAAGCTAACGAGAACATTGCATTTCACCAACAAATTGGTAACGTTACTTAAGCAATGACAGCTTGTCATTTAATAAAGCACGGTTAAAACAAACTTAACTTACACTTGAAGGTCTGCCATGCTACTATCCTCCTGGCTGTACAGTGTAGTCCTGCTTTGGGGCACGCGGAGCGGGTTTTCTAAACTAACGTTAACGTTAGCAACCTAACTAGCCGGCTGATGTCCACAACAGAGTCAGGTAAGATGCTTCCTACTAATGTTCAAAAGTGACTTTCCTGACACTGTACAAACATCTGACTGCAGTGAAATTAAGTAAAGGTTGACGTTATTGACTATTCTAGAATAAAAATGAAAAGAAAGTGACAGATGTTTGTTATTTAGCCAACGTTGTTTCACTTTTTTCTGATGCGGTCGGCTTTGTGGCCGTCGCCATTAGGGGCTCGCTCGGGCTCGCTTCGTTCTTCTTCGTCGTTTTGGAAGGGGCGCAAGGTATTATGGGATACCCTAACAGATTCCCCACAGGAATCTGAGGGCGGCTGTAGAAAAGGGTCCATAATGGCCCACCATCAGGCCTGTTCTTGGGGCAATTGATGCCCACGAACCAACGCGCCAACGACGTAATGACGATGACACCGCCGTGACATCATCAATGATGACGTCAGAGTTCACCTGTGAGGTCATCGGCGATGTCAGGCGGTCTAGGCTGACTGTGATGGCAGACGGGACTTTACGGGGTCACCGATGATGTCATACCTCCTCGGACGTTGTGACATCACCAACGATGTCAACAAGGTGTTCTGTGACGCTGTATCCTACTTCAAATGTCTTACCTTCCTTCCTTCAACCGCGTCCGAGGACCGACATCTCTGTGATTCTAACCGATCACGGCCCGTGAGCCCTCAACTACGATCCAGCACACTTCACACTTCACCCGAGGCAAGCCCACAAGCTTCCTTACACCACCAAAGTGTGCATGGTATGGTTGCTCGAAAATTATCCATAACCAGGTACCTAGAAAGGTTGCAAATTCAGTGAACTTATGTATCAAACTGGTTTCAGACAGCCTAATTACAACTTCTTACCTAGAAATGCCACCTATATTGCTCATTCACTTGAGAATCAGACTGTGAAGGTTTCCCCCTGGTTGTGAGAAGCTGGTCAGACATCAATATCTTTGATGCGAGGTCTGACGCATGAATTCTCTGTGCAGTTATCCTGACAGCTCTTTGCCGCAGCTGTCAAAATAATGGCGTCGGGTACTTTTCATCCTAAGCTTCTATTAAAGAAAGTATCAATTGCATGTAAAGTAGTGGCTCAGGCTCGCCTGCAGGCTGCTGCAGTGCTTCTGCTCAGCAAAGCAAACCTGGAGTCTGTGATAACATGAGTCTGTCACCCAATCCCCCCCCCCCTCCCCACACACACACACTTCACACTCGAATAGTTCCGCCCACAAATGTGCTCTTTAAGGGAAAATCACTTCGATAACCCATTTCTTTCTGTCTGAGCGTCTTCCACCTTCACATTTGTAGTCTTGTTCAAATCTAGGGCTGCAACTACCGATTATTTTCATAATCGATTAATCTGTCGATTATTTTCTCAATTAATCGATTAGTTGTTTGGTCTATAAAATGTCAGAAAATGGTAGCAAATGACGATCAGTGTTTCCCAAAGCACAAGATGACACCCTCAAATGTCTTGTTTTGTCCACAGCTGAAAGATAATATCAGTTTACTGTATGGTTTACTGTCATACAGGAGTAAAGAAACCAGAAAATATTCACATTTAAGAAGCTGGAATCAGAGAATCTAGACCTTTTCTCTTAAAATTGGCACTCAAAACGATCAATCAATTATCGATTATCAAAATAGTTGTCCCATTAATTTTCTGTTGATCGACTAATCGATTAATCGTTGCAGCTCTATTAAAATCATGGGCATCTTTTGCAAGGGTTAATTTCCTAATCAATCATGAATATGCAGCTGCAGTTCTATCAGGAATTTGCTTAATTGAAGAGTCAAATTGCCTTTAGGATATGCCGAACAGTAACACTGTTCATTATTGCGGGAAGTAATGAATTGGTGTTGGAGTGTGAAATTCTCCGTAATAAAGATTTCTGGTTTACTGAGAATTGAGTTATTGATGGTGATCACTCAACTCAATCACTAACGTTCCTCCCCCCTGCTCTCCCCAAGGGGGCAGAAAAGGTGATAATTGGTTGTTTATAGCCCACACACCACATGGATGTAATGTTAATACTTTCATGGGAGCCAGCTTGCTTAGCTACAGTAGGGGGGAAAAAATAATTTCCCTCAGTAACAGCCTGCACATTTTCTCTTTGTACACACACACACACACACACACACACACACACACACACACACACACACACACACACACACACACACACACACACACACACACACACTCACTCACTCATTACAACACACACTTTCCATTTGACTTAATGTCCTGCATTAGGTCTGTTTTAATTAAGCTGACCTATCCAATCTGTTACATGTTCGCTATTCTTTCTGTCTTTATAGAGAGCCAAAGTGAAACGTCACTTCCTGCTTCAACACTGTACCAGAGATTTTCATCCGCCATTTATTTTCCCATAGACATTTCGTAAAATGCTTATAAAAAATTGTTTTACTTGGTCAAACCAAATGGTTGCGACATATTTAGAAACAGGAGAACATAACATTTCACTCGGACCACAACAAAAAAAATGCAGATTTAAAGAAAATATTTTTTCGATGTTTTTTTTAGTTTTGGTCCAAGTGAAATGTTCTATGGTCTCTCCCGATTCTAAATATATCTGAACCATTTGGTTTGACCAAGTAAAACTATTTTTGTAAGCATTTTACGAAATGTCTATGGGAAAATAAATGGCGGATGAAAATCTCTGGTAAAGTGCTGAAGCAGGAAGTAGGCAGTCACTTTGCCTCTCTATAATTTTCATAGCAAGTGCAAGTGAATAAACTTTAAAAACAGCATGTACCTATATCAATGCGGTGACTAAGGGTGCGTTCGGAAATAGCCACTCCGAGCACCAGAGCGCACACCGGACCATTCGTAAATTGGGAGCGCCATTGTAATGTACCATTAGATCCGTGCTCTCATTTCAGCGTGGAGCGTCAGAGTGGATTTACGAACGCACCCTAAATATTTGCCGTTTTGTTCCAAAACGGAACACTTAGTTTTCTCTCTCCCTTCTTGAAAGTGGCAGAGGGCTAAGTCGTTTGAAAGCGCAGCATGTCTACATGTCAGTCCTTGTTGCTTTCAACAGGCTGGTTTCATAACGTTCCTCAGAAAGACTATTTTTAATGGTGGTTTCGTTTGGTGGTTTGGCATTTTGAAAGGCCATTTTCAATGTGTTTCTTTTTATCTTTAGACAAAGAAAGACCATTTGAACCAAGTCAAAAGGAGAATTCCACATTTATCCCATGGATGTTCTGTTTTTCTGTCTCCTCAGATGAGCAGTAAGCGCTCCAGCAGCTTCCGACGCGCCATCGCCAATGGCCGCCGCACGCTGCAGAGGGAGATCCTGCTGGACGAGACGGGGCTGGGCGTGTACAAGCGCTTCGTGCGCTATGTGGCCTATGAGATCCTGCCCTGCGAGACCGACCGGCGCTGGTACTTCCACCAGAACCGCCTGTGTCCCCCGCCTGTCTTCATGGCCATCATCACCATCGTCCAGGTGAGACCGAGTTTGCGGCTGTTGATTTAGTAACTCCTTAGACAAATCTTGTGTCATCAGAAGTGTATAGTCTATTCCTCTGACTCAGCCTAATGGGTTCAGATATTTCTTTAAAAACCCCAACCCTTGGATACAAGGTCAGTAAGCGCTCCGGCTTCATTCATTGGCCGATTATTGTCATTTGGAGGAAACAAAAGCACTTAAGCACAGCAGCCTGCATGGACCGGCGTCGAATGGCTGCGGATTAGACAGTAAATACAACCTACTGCTGCTCAACAAAGCCTTGTTTCCCCTGAATTCACCATTGTGAAGAAAGCCAAGTGCTGTTAGAATTAGGATACTTCCCAATGGCACCGAATGCTCTGTAATGACAATGGGGATATGATAATGAATGTTCACGCTCGTTTCAACTCATTTCTCTCTGAAAAGAAGCTAATGGAGTTGGACCAGATGTGTCTTTTCCTGCATGCAGTAATTATCTCCAGCAGTCTAATAGTCAACAGTTTTAGTTTAGTTTTTAGTTTTCTTTCCATGTCATGCCATTTCTGGCCCATCCCACATAGGATTACAAGACACTATCACACCAAAATATATATAAACATATAACGTCAACAACTGAGGCATGAAGAAAGAAAACATCATGTCTCTAGCTTTCATGAACCAGTTTTGTTGTTTTGGTCGGGGTAAATCTCTTCACTTGTGTGAGGGTGATGTCACGGTGATGTCACGGTGATGGCGTTTCTCTCTGGCCCGCAGATCATTGTGTTCATGTGCTATGGCATCATGCTCAACAAGTGGGTTCTGCAGACCTACCAGCCGGACTTCATGAAGAGCCCGCTCGTCTATCACCCCGGCCACCGGGCGCAAGTGTGGCGCTTCTTCAGCTACATGTTCATGCATGTTGGGTAAGTGTACAAAGCCCCCCTCTCACTGGGCGTCTCACTGCACTGCGGTGGTGCATTACCTGCCTACCAACACGAGGGTCGCAGGTTCGAGCCCCCGCGTTACCTCCGGCTTGGTCGGGCGTCCAGACAGGCACAATTGGCCATGTCTGCGGGTGGGAAGCCGGATTAAGGTGGTGTGTCCTGGTCGCTGCAATTAGTGCCATCTCATGTTGCCCGGGGGTGCCTGTTCAGGGGGGAGGGGTGCTGGGATTAGTGTGATCCCCCCACGCGCTACGTCCTGCCGGTGAAACTCCTCGCTGTCAGGTGAAAAAGAAGCAGCTGGTGACTGCACATGTATCGGAGGTAGTCGACAACTCTCCTCAGATCGGCAGAGGGGGGTGGAGCAATGACCGGGACAGCAGGGGGAATTGGCCAAGTACAATTTGGGAGAAAAATCTGGACAAGAAAAAAAGAATCTCTTAGAACAGACGAGTTGGCTCCCGCAATTTTCAAATGCCTCCGCCTACACGTCTCTTTACGGGGATGGAGGGTGATTGGAGAAATACAGGTGTTTCTCCAATCACCTGCATCGGTTTGAACTTCCTCCGGTCTGCAGCGCAACTTCCTTTGACCAGGCTCTGTGGGCGTGAAGTACAGACTGATGCATTCACAGAATGTAGAAGAGACAGTCTGGCTTGAGAGACTACCTTCTCACCGACCAGTAGATCATTAACTCAGATGAAGACTGATACACGGGAAGGTCTCCTCCCTCACCGTCATGTGTGCCTCTCTGTCCTCTCTTCAGTTTGGAGCAGCTGGGGTTCAACGCTTTACTCCAGCTGATGATCGGCGTGCCTCTGGAGATGGTCCACGGCATCTTACGAATAAGTCTGCTTTACATGGCGGGAGTGGTGGCCGGTGAGTGTCAGTGGGCTGTGCACGGAAAAGATAAACCCATTAAGTATCTGTATTTAGTGATGTAGCAGGTAATTTAGGGTTAGTTATATGTTTAAATATGTATATATTTTTGACATTTTTATGCTTTATTGATAGAGTTACAGTATGAGAGACAGGGCCGGGCCTCATAGGGTATATTCGTGCTCCACCCGGCCAGGGATAGTTATCATATGTTTAATACAGATTTAGTGTTAAAAGGTGAAAATGAGACAAGGACATCAACAAAAGAATATGCATACATTATTCTCTATCCTCTGTGTCTCTTTCCCCCCTTTTTTGGACGTGTTTTGTGCACAAGCCGACATGCATGAGAGGCCTGTTTTGATCGTTTTTATATACATGACCTGGCCCTTTAAACAATACAGGTCACTAAGCCACACGGCAGCAGAATGAGTCAAGGTGAGTAGAGGGCGGAATGAGTCAAGGTGGGCAGAGGGCGGAATGAGTCAAGGTGGGCAGAGGGCGGAGGGCGGGCTGCACCACTCGAGTCATTGTTGACAAGAAAGCTCATTAACTTCCGTCCTCTGCCCAGGCAGTTTGGAGATTGGGGATTTAAGATCCACACTGATTATGTCATGTTTTTTTTTTTTTTTGCTGTCAGTCTGTAATTGCAGAAATCTTATCAACACTGAGGCGTAAACCTCTTTTCGTCTTTGATCCGCACTGTGAACAGCTTTTTCCCTGGGATCTGCTCAATCTCTCGCTAACCGTTATTTGAGTTACTGTCGAGCAGCAGCCCTAATTCATATCGAGTGATATCCATTCATCTTCACTAACCTGATTTTTAGCCTTTCCTTTCTGTGGGACTGAAAATCCAAAAACCTCATTTCTCCATTTCCTGTCTTCTCTCTGCACACAGTAAAATGGAGTTAACGCTCCTCAAAACTCCTTTGTGCTAGCTGAAAATCAGTCAGACACATGCACGCATACGCACGCACACACACACACACACACACACACACACACACACACACACACACACACACACACACACACACACACACACACACACAGTGTCACACACACACACACACGCACACACACACACACACACACACACACACACACACACACACACACACAGTCACACACACATCACACTTAACACTCGTGAATTATTGTAGCTTTGATTTATTTTTGCAATGATGACGGAGAGACAGAAGGAGAGAGAGAGAGCAGCCAAGATGACAAAGAGAGAGAGAGGGAGAGGGAGGGAGAGCAGCCAAGATGACAGAGAGAGAGGGAGAGAGAGAGCAGCCAAGATGACAGAGAGAGAGGGAGAGAGAGAGAGAGAGAGAGAGAGAGAGAGTCAGAGAGAGAGAGAGGGAGAGTCAGAGAGAGAGAGAGAGAGAGAGAGAGAGTGAGAGAGAGAGAGAGAGAGAGAGTCAGAGAGAGAGAGAGTCAGAGAGAGCAGCCACAGGAGTTGGAGGAGAAAAAGTGGGCGAGCAATGCAGGGTTTCTCTCTGGGGAATTAGCCTAAGTGCAGTTTGTGATGCGATGCTGTGTGGAGATGTACTCTGCAGTCTGAACCAAGAGGGAAAAGAAATCTGTATCGTTGTCAAAAGTATCGATAAGTGTCTATCCTAAAAATTTGAAACGGATACAATAATCATTTGCAACAGTATCGATACCAGCAGTGCTTTCTCTTAATGAAAAATCAAACATACTACCGACTTTTCCCTCCCTATCATTGGTGGGTATCTGTTGCTTCAACAAGCTAAATGTGTTGTGATACGCTGATGACTAGAGCATGGGTAATCTGCTGTGTTGTGATAGGCTGATGACTAGAGCAGGGGTAATCTGCTGTGTTGTGATAGGCTGATGACTAGAGCAGGGCTAATCTGATGTGTAAGTGCAAAGTTTTTAATGAGCTCTGTCAGGCCTAGATTATGGAGAAGCGTGCGTCTGTCTGTCCAGCTGCCCTTATTTTTATGCCTCTTGATGTGCTGTCACCCCCGCCCCCCCATGGTATCAAAAATGGTATGCGGTATCGAGTATCAATATTTTATTTTCCTGGGTATCGGTATCGAAGTTAGAAATTCTAGTATCATGACACCCCTAGAAATCCATGAGCTGAACATAAAGGCCAACATCTGTATCACCAAAGCTTGAATTTGAACTGCATTTATCACTGCGATCAAAAGTTGAATTTGCATTGCACAAGTTGAATCTACGTTGAACGTACTAGTTTGAAATTGAACTTGATTCTTAATTCCGTTCCACTTGCATTGGCCGTTCGAAGTAAATAAACCGTAAAATACACTTTCAGATCCAGCTCTTCTGCTTAGGCCTCCATTTTCGGACATCTGCAGATGGTGGAAAAGCAAAAGAGGGAACAATTCAGCCAAACACCTGGACACTGAGGGAGAGGAGGTCCACGGTCACAACGCCATGGACGACTTGAGTTGTGTAATAACTTGACCTTCTGATTCTGCTCGATGGAGTTCAAATTGAAGCTGTGCTGGCACAAACGTCAGCCAATAGGAAAGCAGGCCATTAGAGAGGAGAGCAGTTTGTGAAGGAAGTGTGTGTGTGTGTGTGTGTGTGTGTGTGTGTGTGTGCGCGCGCGCGTGCGTGCGTGCGTGCGTGTGTGTGTGGAGGGAGGAGTGTTAGTTCCAGGGTTAACGAGGCTCATTAACACTCCGATGGCAGTTTGTCATTTGGAAGGCGAGTTTTAAAATTGGACTTGAGGAGATGACATCGCTGTACGTCCTTCCTTACATCTCCCATGGCTATATTACTTGTTCCTCTTCTCCCTCTCCATCTCTTTACATTGTTTGTAATGTGCGTTGTGGCTGCATAAAGTGTCTGGCCTGATAGGATGATAAAAGTTGCTTTGCAATGCCGACCAATATTTGATTTTCAATCTTTTAGATTCTAAAAGACAACTTGAAGTAGAAGTTGTGGTTGACGAAGTCGCCTTGTTTTGTGATTGTTTCACAGCGGTTATCTTGTAAAAGCGCTCAAATGAACACATTGAGGTGTAAGCTGGAGCATGTCCTTCTTGTTCCAGCACTGAGCTATAGACGGGTTTTTTGTATACAAACATTAGTGGGTGCATGCGCGCGCAGGGACAGAGGATGACGAGAAACGCATTGAGCTGATCGCCCATTGGTTCAACACAGGTGCATCACAAACCCGCAGTGAAGTGTAGAAACTTCAATTTTATATCTGTTCCAAGCTGTCACTCTACATTTTACATAAATACCACCTGTAATGCCTACATTAACAATAAAATAAGTAATCTGAAGGGCTGGGTCATTTGAGCAGTTAATAACAATAACTGTCAAACTAGATGAATGATGAATAGTTTGACAGTTATTGAGAGTTGATTTGAGTTAATGAGTTATTAATTTGAGTTAGTGTGGACCAGTGATGTCACTGGTCCACACTTTAACACTCAATAACTGTCAAATTAAATGACAGACTTCAAAACCGTTTACAGTTTTCTGATATACTACTGATGTTCTAATGATACAAAGCTGGTTGAAAATGGGCAGAGTGTTCCTTTAATACTGTATAGATGGGTTTCTGTGCAACATCATCACATACTGTAGATGCGCGCGCATCGCCGGGGTAGAAAGCCGCTCCACACATTAGACATGTATGCTCCACACACTCGTTTGAGTTGACTGCCGCCTCGCCTGGAAAGCAGACGAGAGTGTTCCTTTAAGTGTTCCAGTCAGTGTTGCCAGATACAGCTGATGGTTTCCAGGCCAAAAGGTGTTCAAAAACTAGCCCAAAATATTTGAGAAGGAAACCTGTCCAAAACAAGCGAATCTTCCCCTCCACAGTAGCCTACCAATTAGGCTACAGTAAACCAACTTTGATATTTTTACGCAATCGATATTTCTAAGCAATCCAAACGAGCCCAATTGGGTGGAAAACCAGCCCATCTGGCAACACTGGTAGCTCCCACCCAAAGGTTGAAAGGCATCGTTTGATTGTCGTGGAGCAGCGTGGAGCAGATGTCACTCAACAGAACTCTGGTGCGTGAAGTCGTGCTTAGATTCATTCCGACAAAGCGGTTCAAAGGGGCCGCTTGCTGCGCACCGGCCCAAAAAACATGCATACATCATTGACATTCAACATTACAACGTGGTGCTACCAGTCGCGTAAGGTGCTTATGTGCTTGTAGGAGATATTGTGCATGGGATCCCACACAAGCGGTCCATGAGAAACCCGCCGGGCGAGTCATCGTCACCTCTAACCTCAGTCACTTGTCATTCTTAACCTCGTCAAAGTAGGCCAAAAACGGGTCCCAGACAGCCGAGAACCTTCTAAGCGAGTTGGTTCTCAGGGACCTGCAGTCTCTCCATCTGTATAACAGAGACCATGTCCATCAGCCACACCTGAAAAGAAGGTGAAGAGGAGGACTTCCATTGCCTCAGAATAAGTCTTCTGGTGACAGTTGTCCCCTGTGTCAGAGATTGTTACACAGCTGTAGGGAAGTTCAGATAGGTCTCCGAGCAGCCGAAGATGGCGAGTTCTGCCTCTGGCTCCAGGGTTATTTTGTAGACCTTTAGAGTACCAATCAAATATTTTGGCGCAGAATAGGAGCTTTATAATGAACCTATTAAAAACAAATACAAAACAAACATCATATTATCGTACATTATCATATAAGACTTAGACTTTTTTGACATTGTCAGTATTGGTATTTTGTTGTTTAGCTGAACTTTCCCTTGGCACAATTTCTTTTGACAACCACTGCTCTTAGAAGGCTCACACACTCACACACACGCGCACGCGCACGCGCACACACTCACACACACACACACACACACACACACACACACACACACACACACACACACACACACACAGACACACACTCACACACACACACACACACACACACACACACACACACACACACACACACACACGCCTACACCTTTGGCTTGAGTTTGTACACAAACAAGGAGACATCAATCAAATGAAGAGACTGTGAGCAGGTGAGCTCCCTGCAGTCGTTTATCTTCCAGCTCAGTTGAGGCCAAAGTGGATCTAACAAAGTTTTGAGTTGATTTCATGTGTTGTCCATTTTGAGTGTAGTCGTTTTAACTGCGGAGTAATCACATTCTTACATGCATTTAAGACTCACTTTCTGGAGCAAATATGAAGTTTACATAGAAGACTTCATGGGAGAGAAATGAAAAGCATGATAGCTAGATAGATTGGATTACTATGCTGCATTTCCCTCTGGGATAGAGTATCCACCACCTATCTGTCTCCCTCCCTCATCTCATTGATCTGCCCAACCGTGTGTGTGTGTGTGTGTGTGTGTGTGTGTGTGTGTGTGTGTGTGTGTGTGTGTGTGTGTGTGTGTGTGTGTGTGTGTGTGTGTGCACGTGTGTGTGTGTGTGTGCACGTGTGTGTGTGTGTGTGTGTGTGCGTGCACTCCTACATGGTGTTTTCCAGTGTGTTCTGCTTTCATTGACCCTCAGTCTTGTCCACTCTTTAAACTTACTAGTGCACAATACCCGTCATGCCCCCCCCCCCCCCCCCATGGGTACATTGTTTTTGTCCCACTGACAGCATCAGTGATGTCATCAGTGAAATCATTATTGACCAAAATCATCTTATGACATCACTGATGATGTCAGATACACGGACACTGCTGGAATTATAGATGATTGTTTGTGGATGATAGACATTTCCCAGTGCTTTTGATTACTGAGTGAAACCCTTAATTTTTGCTCCTTTTCCGGCTTGTTGCTCATGGCTGTCTGGTGTTTATATTCATACAGTCTCAATATGGCTGTCTGGTGTTTATATTCATACAGTCTCAATATGGCTGTCTGGTGTTTATATTCATACAGTCTCAATATGGCTGTCTGGTGAATAGCTGCCCAAAACACCGGCCACCAAACGGTGATCGTGGCTTAATTGACCTGGACGATGACACAGTGGTCTGGCTCGCTTCAACGGAGCTGAAAGTAAGAACAAACGCCAGAAGAAGAAGTTGTTGGGCAGTGGAGCTCTCAGGTTGTATTGTGCTCAGTGGTTGTTGGGCAGTGGAGCTCTCAGGTTGTATTGTGCTCAGTGGTTGTTGAGCAGTGGAGCTCTCGGGTTGTATTGTGCTCAGTGGTTGTTGAGCAGTGGAGCTCTCAGGTTGTATTGTGCTCAGTGGTTGTTGGGCAGTGGAGCTCTCGGGTTGTATTGTGCTCAGTGGTTGTTGAGCAGTGGAGCTCTCAGGTTGTATTGTGCTCAGTGGTTGTTGGGCAGTGGAGCTCTCAGGTATTGTGCTCAGTTGTTGTTGGGCAGTGGCGCTCCTCTCAGGTTGTATTGTGCTCAGTGGTTGTTGGGCAGTGGAGCCCTCAGGTTGTATTGTGCTCAGTGGTTGTTGGGCAGTGGCGCTCCTCTCAGGTTGTATTGTGCTCAGTGGTTGTTGGGCAGTGGAGCTCTCAGGTTGTATTGTGCTCAGTAGTTGTTGGGCAGTGGAGCTCTCAGGTTCTATTGTGCTCAGTGGTTGTTGGGCAGTGGCGCTCCTCTCAGGTTGTATTGTGCTCAGTGGTTGTTGGGCAATGGAGCCCTCAGGTTGTATTGTGCTCAGTGGTTGTTGAGCAGTGGAGCCCTCAGGTTGTATTGTGCTCAGTGGTTGTTGAGCAGTGGAGCTCTCAGGTTGTATTGTGCTCAGTGGTTGTTGGGCAGTGGAGCTCTCAGGTTGTATTGTGCTCAGTAGTTGTTGGGCAGTGGCGCTCCTCTCAGGTTGTATTGTGCTCAGTGGTTGTTGGGCAGTGGAGCCCTCAGGTTGTATTGTGCTCAGTGGTTGTTGGGCAGGGGAGCTCCTCTCAGGTTGTATTGTGCTCAGTGGTTGTTGGGCAGTGGAGCTCTCAGGTTGTATTGTGCTCAGTGGTTGTTGGGCAGTGGAGCTCTCAGGTTCTGTTGTGCTCAGTGGTTGTTGGGCAGTAGAGCTCTCAGGTTGTATTGTGCTCAGCTGGTTGTTGGGCAGTGGAGCTCTCAGGTTGTATTGTGCTCAGCTGGTTGTTGGGCAGTGGAGCTCTCAGGTTGTATTGTGCTCAGTGGTTGTTGGGCAGTAGAGCTCTCAGGTTGTATTGTGCTCAGTGGTTGTTGGGCAGTGGAGCTCTCAGGTTGGAGCTCTCAGGTTGTATTGTGCTCAGTAGTTGTTAGGCAGTGGAGCTCTCAGGTTGTATTGTGCTCAGTAGTTGTTGGGCAGTGGCGCTCTCAGGTTGTATTGTGCTCAGTAGTTGTTGGGCAGTGGAGCTCTCAGGTTGTATTGTGCTCAGTAGTTGTTGGGCAGTGGAGCTCTCAGGTTGTATTGTGCTCAGTAGTTGTTGGGCAGTGGCGCTCCTCTCAGGTTGTATTGTGCTCAGTAGTTGCCTTCAAACAGCAACCTGCGCCAGGTATTGTGCTTTTATGTGTGGGCGTTGACACATTGCAAGAATTTTGGCACAAACAGGCTGTCTTTTGAAGCTAAAAGAGGGATTTCGTTTGAAGTTCTTATGATGTATCTGTGCTATGCAGTGGAGGTAGATAAGTGTCCTTGCAAATATATGGCACTGATCCTCTAATGTAGCACACCTTCAGAAAAGAAGATGTTGTACTTTTTGTCCTTGCGGCTCTACTGACAAAAGTACTTATTTTCTGACATTGCATAGTCCCTGGTCCTTGGTCATCATACTGCATCCACTCAGTGACCCTTCATGGATCTACTGGATGAACACTGGATGAGGAGCATCATCTGAAAGACAAGTCCATCAATAGATGAGTCAAAAGCTTGAGACGATCTCGAAGAGATCCATGTAAAATGAAGTGCCACAGTGCAGGGAAGCAGCTGGACTTCTTTGCCTTCTTATTATCTGCCATCTTTTTCCTGTGGTTCTTCCCTCGGGCCAACGCCTCCTCCAGTCTCTTCATGTACTCCAGGAACACCAACAGATCCCAGAAACACTGTCTTTTTCCTGATAGCCCGAGGGCCTCCTCCTCCTCTACCACCTCATACGTTTCAGCTCCAATCAGCCTGCAGCCTCTCATAGCGACAATGTAAGGTTGAGTCTCCTCACCCACTATGTTCCACTCAACTCTGCAGTCAGTGTGATGAGGATGCTGTGCCCAGACTCAGGAGGTTTTTCTCCTGCTTTTTGGTGCCTGCCAGTGTTTTCTGCTAGCGCCCAAGAGGAAAATCGAAGAACTAAGTGGAAAACATCCACTCAGAATCATCAGAGATTTGGGGAAATAACACCAAATTCCACACAATACCGATAAGTGTGTTATGGGGTGTTGACAGGGGCAGTAGACCATGGGCGCTTCCATGACACCCTCCCTCCCTGTTTCCAGCTGCCGGTTGCCTGTTTCCGCCCAGGACCGTTCATAGCGAAAGAGACTGAAAATAATCATAATAATTGTTGTGACTTTGTACCTACCTATGTCTTGTAATGATGCCCCCCAGCACAATAATTTCACACGTGCATAATTGTACAACAGAGTGACAATATCTTGAATCTTGAAAGAGAGAGACCGCTAAAGCTACATTCAATGACCACAATAATAAGAGTTCCGGTTTGGACGTTTAGCCTTCAAAACAAAAGCGTCCGCTATGCAACCACATACTAATTTTAGCCATTTCGGCTAAAATAAGCCCGTACAGTACCAGTGAATTGACATTCACCTCGTTTTTGTAAAATATCGCTGCCATGCAACCACACAACGTTACTATTTTTAGCCATTTCGGATAAAATAAGCCAAACGTTCCCACTCTTTGACAGCGGCGTGCGCCTCCTTGCTAGTGAAAAAACCCGCTGAGAATCATGGGAAACGTAAGTCCAGGAATAAGGTGAATAGAAAGGATTCAAGAAGGTTTGTTTTGTTGCATGACAGCAAGCTCATGGTGTCACATTTGGGAAAAGATGTAAACAAAGAATGTGCCATCAGGAGTGTTGTTTAGATCAGGGGTTTCCAAACCTTTCCATGCCAAGGGCCTCCAAATAGAATAACTAGGCATCTCGCGCGCGCTCGATTCCTAGGCTCGCCTAGGAATTTATGTATGTCTGATTTATGTAGATATCAGGTAGAAGCGTATGCATTAGGTATCTGCTGTAAAGTCTATGGACATTAGGGGTGGGGGAAAAAATCGATTCACCTAAGTATCGCGATTTTTAATGTCACGATTTTTTGGATCGATCTTTTATTCCAGAATCTATAATCACAAAAAAAAAAAAAAAAAAATGGGTGCTTGCAGTCAGGCCACTCACTGAACAGCAGGCCAGGTGCCACCTACTGGTTTACTAGTGGTTTTATTACTTTATTAGTTAGTCTCAAGTAATAATTACACTTCAGGGTTGTGGGTGCATCTCATTGTAAAATTGGACTTCAAACGCCCCAAATCTGGCTTCAAACGGCCCAAATTGGGCTTCAAACGGCCCAAATTTCACGCGCGTCGGCCCATATCGGCCTGGCCTGCTTGGTATCTAATGCCCGGCCTGAATTATGATCCCAGTCCGCCCCTGTTTTAACTATATCGCCCAGCCCTACTCATGATATATAATATACAGTCTCTAGTGTATGATTCAACTTTTCCCATGTTCTAATCTAGTGTAAAAAAGCAAACAAACTGAAAAAAGAAAAGAAAAAAATAAACAAAAATCGCAATAAATCGTAATATCGAATCGCAATACTTAAGAATCGCAATATAAATCGAATCGGCACACAAGAATCGTGATAGTATCGAATCGGGAGATAAGTGAATCGCCACAGCCCTAATGGACATGATAGCTTATTGTATTGTATTGTATTGTATTGTATTGTATTGTATTGTATTGTACCCTCGTTTAGCTGGAGCATTGTCTCTATTATCTCAAGTTAATAAAAGGCCATTCAGATAATAAGTGAGTGGAGTGCTTCAGTTGTACCTTCAGGCACATGCTTCAGGCCCATTCCTCCCTGTGTTATACTGGTTTCCATATAACTGATTGAGGGTTTTAAAAGACCACTGCACAAATTTTTCAGGGTAAATATGATTATATTTGAAGCCGATGAATAGCAGGCACCTTGGCACATGGCCAAGAGAGACTTTGTCCATCATCCATTTTGCTGAAGTTTGGTCGGTGCAGAAAAGCTGCACGTTATTTTGTTCTACAGGAATACCCAAAGTCTAGAAATACAGCTTTAATTTGTGATAAAATCCATAAGCCCCCAAATCAATATATTCACTTGAGCAATCTCAAGAGTTATGGCTTTACTTTGATGCAACATTTCGACTCTGGGAATGGTTAGTGTCCATCACGGAGTCTGCCTTTATTAGTTTGATTCAGCATTTTTCTGGCTATCCATCTTGTCAGTATGATAAAGAAACCCTGTGAGAATTATTCCTATTCACAATGCAGTACAATTCATTAGAATTTCTGTCTGCCAGGCTATCAGATTGAAAATGTATGCTTTAAAAATGCATTATAAACTGTCCAGTAACACTGTTAATTTTTTTCTGTCCTTTTATTTTATTTTATTTTTTATTTTATTTTTTATTTATTTATTTGTTTATTTATTTATTTAATTCTTCTGTAATACAAAGTCAATAGAAATATTTAGAAACATGTACACATTATCGATTAAACTAAATAATTGTATGATACATAGGGTTAGATCAACCTGCCTGGCTATTTCACCACTAAAATGTGTTAAAATCACATCTTACTAGCTGGATGACTGAAATGAATCTACACAGACACAGACATACGATTCACATGGGGTTCAATAAAGCTAGCGATGGAGATCAGACCTGACATCATGACATGGGCTTCCAGCAAGGGTTTTTCTTGGAGCAAAGTCAGATTCAGGTGAACTGAATCTGCCAACCTCACACCCCATCAGCAGCAAAGCAAGCAAGCTTAGTGAAGGAGCGTGAATGAAATGAAAAGATAACAGAAGAGAGAGGAAGAAACAGAAAAAGCGACCCAGATAAAGCACAATCTATGCCAGAGGTTTCCACTTGGGCTGTGACGCTCTGACTCCGGGCCTGACTCACTGCGAGTGCTGGTGTAAAGCTATTTAACAACACAGTGATTTGATTGGCCCAAAGTGAATTTGTGAAGGGGGTTTGGAAAGTAGGAGGAAGCATTTTTCGTGACTCAGAGCTGCGGAGTTGTCTTTGTGTTGCCTTCCCAGGCTGAATACCAATTATTTTCTGTGCCCGTTTTAGCTCCATGGCCTCGCGCTCCGTCGTCACTGTGCGATACTCGGTAGACGAGGTCGGACTTTAGACGGACCTGGCTGCAGAAGGCCGTGTGCGCAAATGCTGATGTTGCATAACGAGAAGGAGTCTGGACGTGTGTTCCTGAACGCACCTCTGATGTAGTCCCCTGGGTGCTGGGCCGGAGTGTGCATGCGTTGAGGAGGCAGGGTGACCTTGGTGCAATATGTAGCGGCTGCCGGTGTGATTATGGTAATCCCCCCCGCCCCCCCCCCCCCCCCCCCCCCCCCCCCCCCCCCTTACAGTCAGCTCTTCTTGGGTGACACCGAGCTCACTTCCTCTACATCTGCCCCCTGTGGCCTCGCTGATAACAACACCGAGGATGGTGAATATTCATAATGTAACCTCATTGAAGGTTCCCCCTTTGTGCTGGGGCGGTCCCACTGGGTGGGTGCATGTAGTTGCATGTATAGGCAATGCAGGTTGAGGGCTAGGTATCGCCACTGATTTCCCAATTTTATACGATAATTCGATACACAAGGCCCCGATTCGATTTCCGATTCCATACAATTCACGGTATTTCAAAACCGGACCTAAAACCGGATGGATGGGCCACCCTATAGCACCATGTTGTTTCACAACCTTGAGCACGGGAAGTGATTTCATGCTCCTTTCTCTATGGGATGTTCTAAGAATTTGTGTAATTTCCTACCAAGGTCATCTATTGTGCCCCGCTAGCTGAAAAGCAGTCGTGAGCGATAACCGCCGCGGTCGTGATGAGAATGCGCTCGGTGGTTTCGAATTGTAGCTCCTCGTGCACTCGAGCCGAGAAGAAAGGCGGCAGGAAACGCAGACAACTTTCGGCGCAGGCGTATTTTGACGTTCACTCGCACTAATTTCTGAAATCTCTTTGCCTCTTCCATTACAGGCATATGCGCGCGTGCACAGTGCACGCACACACTCACACACACACACACACACACACACACACACACACACACACACATGCGTGTGCGCGTGCGCAGATCAGATATGATTATCCTTGGCCACTCGGTCTCTGTTGAGTGGCTCTCCTCTCAGCAGCTCTGAGGATGTGACTGCTGCTGTATTGATTTTTTGCCTGATCCCCCCAGGGCTCTGGGGTAACATAAATATTATCATATTTTTCCCTGTGTGGCAAGTTTGGACGGAGCAGAAGACTGTGATAGAATAAACCAAATCAATCTCTGAGGAAACCAAGGGCAAGGTGTCTTTGGAGTGGCTGTGTGAGCACACTGCCAAATTGATAAATCTGATCAATCTCTCCTGGGCGGAGCTTGGCGTGGACTGTGCTGCCACAAAGACCTTTATGTTTGATGTTAGCTCTGTGTTCTGTTGAACGAGTGCAGTGCCCCTTCGCCCTGTTTTTCTCTTTCATTAGCTATGCTATACTTAGCTCTCCGCCCTAACATGGCTTTCTAGTCCGAATGGTACATTCAACACACCATGACAGTTCTGTCAGTTTTCTGTGCTGCCTACAAATTCCGTTAACTTGGATGTCCACCACAATTTTCAGTGCTGCTTAAGCTGTGTTCACACCGAGATATTTATTTTTCTCTCTGTCGCTCGATTCAACCCTTTGGAATCGCTCCGTCGCTCTGTTTAAATCGCTCGTCAACGGGCACAAGAATTGACAGACATCGGGGCTATAACGTTACGCAATGTCACGATGTTTGTCCACTACGAGCCACCGTAGTTGTTTACAAGCTAAGCCTATCAGCGTGTTCCTAAGGCGAGCTCTATACCGGTAGTACAGACTTCACTTCATGTCAGCTGTCAGCCTGTCAATCAGCTGTCAATGCGGTTTGTTGCCACACAATAAACCAGCGGTTTGTTCCAAGCCAGTGTGATCCTTGACTCACTCTCACACGGCAGCCAATCAGCGTTGAACAGCGAGCGACTGATGGCAGCGAAGTTTCGCTCAAGTTGGGATATTTCATCTCGGGCGACGAGCGAATTTTCGCCCTATCGCTCTGTCTCTGTCGCTCGGACGCCCAACGATTTTTCTTCCGGGCGAATATACGCTCAATCGCTCGTTTGCATTGACTTTGTATGTAAACTCGATGCCAGCGGAAAAACTTTAATAGGTCGGTGTGAACGCACCTTTACTGACGAAAACCCCACTCTTCATGCGGTGAGAGTGTGGCTAATCTTTCAGCAGATTAGCCACATAGCTATGTTCGACCCGTGACGAACAACAAACCAAAGTTTGCTCCATTTCTCCTGAAACTTCCTTTTCTCCTCACTGACGACGCTTTTTGCACGATGGCCCCCGGCCATCCTCCGTCTCGCTAACGGCTAACCTACATAGCTGCAATGAAGAGTTTGTTGTCCCGATGTCCTTGCTGTTGTCCTTGTCCTTTCTGTTCGCTTGTTTATTCAAAGTTTATGAACATGTCGTGTCTTTCTCAAGAGCGAGAGAGAGAGAGAGAGAGAGAGAGAGAGAGAGATGGCATTTTAGCTGGCTGTGTCAATACAGGGGCATCTGCATCGATGCGCGTGCTGGCGCTCGGTTCTGAGTGGTCCAGCTGCAGCGGAAGCTGTTTGCACCGCGGCGGTGCAGTGCTTAGTCAAAGTTGAGTCATATTGAATGTGTCACGTGTCCAAATTGCACCAGATCCGACACTGCACTTCCTCGGGTTCCCACCAACACACCTGCCAAGTGTGTGAAGAAGCTGATAGGACGAACGGTTCTGGAGATCTGCAAAGGAGACACAGACTGATAGATACAGACAGAG
Organism: Poromitra crassiceps; assembly: GCF_964638095.1. Taxonomy (NCBI): domain Eukaryota; kingdom Metazoa; phylum Chordata; class Actinopteri; order Beryciformes; family Melamphaidae; genus Poromitra; species Poromitra crassiceps. Next base: position 30,066,527 of record NC_139626.1, on the reverse strand, counting down.
ATGCCTGCCTTTTAAAGTATGATGATGTTTCTCTAATGATCTGCTTTGACTGCGGTGCAGGTGGACAGGTGTGTGTTGCTTTGCAGCTTTGATCTTCGGGGGAATGCTGACGGTTTTGAAGCTCTTTCCACGTCACAGCACTGACATTTGTACACTGCAGATAAGTGAAAGTCTTCAGACTCGGTCCCTCCTGTAACATCATCCATTCCAAAGGCTTTCCATCCCCTCCCACGGTCCCACCACACTCCACCAAGGCCCCTAAAGATGGATGAAGATGGTACATTGGATGATTGCCAGTCATGCTACTCCCCTTGAAGAAGAGGACGAGGACATTTTCCTTATCTCTTTCTGTCTGGAAGATCTCAGAGGTGTCCATCTCTCTCCCAGGGGCTTCATATCTTTAATAGATGTTTCCCCAGCCTGACAGTACTATTATGGTGGAAAATCAGACTCAGAAATGGACGCCACTCTTGAGATTTGAAGCTATGAGCTTCTCCAGAAGACAAAAGCTCATGTGACAGATGGCTAGCATCCAGTTGTGTCACCCTGACTGTCCCCCTCACCGCCCAGCAGAAAGAACAGGACAGCCAGATGCCCCAAATGTACTTGTTTTCCCACTCCAGTCACCTCTAAATCTGTCACCTCTGTATCTGTTGGGATGTCAGAATTCAAGTCATTTGCATATCTTCAATGTTGACGTGTCATTCAAAGTGAATCAATATCCTCCCGTCATGATGCATGGTAACAGTTTTAGCAATGTGTGGCATTCTTACGCGAAGTGTTACAGTGTGTGAGTTGAATTTAGATGTCAAGCATAATAAGGATTCCCAGCAATGTTTTAGATTGTGGATCATTCGGAGTGAGAATGCAATAATCATCCTAACTACAGAAAATGACCCCAAAACGCTGAGTGGAACTGGAGATGGTCCCCTGGGCGCTGTACTGTGGCTGCCCACTGCTCCTAGGTTCTACTGTAGGTAGCGTACCTAGTATAAGATGGGTCAAATGCAGAGGATACATTTCCATACAGGGCTAATAAAGTATACAAACAAAAAACAAACAAATCATGTTAGAGTTAGAGGGCCTGGATTCAGTTTTGACCGCCGCAACGCCAACCCCCAACTTTGCAGATGACATTTTACGAAAATCTGTCCAATGAACAAGCTACTTTTGAGTCCCTGGTTTGCCGTGACTTTTGGACTTATCGTGCATTCCATTCAAACTGGGAGCGAAGGATTTTACGGGTGAGTGACATCACACCAGCCAGGGTTAGCTCTAAACAGGCTAGCCATCGTTAGCAATAACAGTTGATAACAACGCATTTCGCGGTATTTTGCACATACAAACACTGCAGCAACATGTCCACATGTTAGACAGTGCTGTGTGTATGACTGATTTAATGAGACACAAAAAAGACAGGCGTGCTAGTAAACAGTATTTACTCCGATTTTAGCTACTGTTGATGAGCAGAGCAGCCATCTTGGATTTTTGAGGTTGGGGCTAGTGAGGCTCCTCCGAGTTCAGCAGAGAAAATCTGAGCACAGGTGACGTCACCGGCGGAGCTCATGACCTTTGAACCGTCACATTCCCAGCTCCCAATTTAAATGGAACGGCCCATTATTATGAGATCTAACTTTAAGATGTTTACTCTCTCTCTCTTTCACCCCTCCCTCCTCATCCTCATACACTTACACTAACTCTCAGTCATACTCCTTCCATCACTCTCTCCCTCTCTTCGTATTTGTGCGCGGTAAATAAATCTGATCAGACATTTCCCCAGTTGATTAGCCAGGAGAGGGAGCCTGTGAGCGGAGGAGTGCTGACGGCAGCACATCTGTGTGCAGGGCCAGAAGATTGAATGCATATTACGAGATAGATGTGTCAGAGGTGAGTGTGTACAAATAGAGCCACCTCAACTGTCTGTCCTATCAGCGGCTAGAGGTTTCCCCTACTGATGTGCTCTCATCAGCTGCTAGTACTTTTCTTTAGTTTTAGTTTTCCTTACTAGGGCTCAAAATTTGCCTAGCATAATCTTTCATCTCTAGTAATATATTAATGAAAGATGACAAAATAAATTGACCTACTTGTGTAGTTTGATTCAGGGTAAACCACACTTGGTGGGATGTTTGTAAATTTGCCTTTTGAAAATAGTGGCTCTCGGTTGTCATTCGGTGTAGCTGGACCAGTGCACTGTGCTGATTGTAGCTGGACCGGTGCACTGTGCTGATTGTAGCTGGACTGACGCGCTGTGCTGATTGTAGCTGGACTGACGCGCTGTGCTGATTGTAGCTGGACTGACGCACTGTGCTGATTGTAGCTGGGCCGACGCGCTGTGCTGATTGTAGCTGGACTGACGCGCTGTGCTGATTGTAGCTGGACCGGCGCGCTGTGCTGATTGTAGCTGGACCGACGCGTTGTGCTGATTGTAGCTGGACCGACGCGCTGTGTAGCCGTGTACAGTAGCTGGAGCAGCGCGCTGTGCTGATTGCCAGATTTGCTTGCAGTGAGTAGGAATCACATGAATAAATAACCACTCATTGTCGCTTTAGTGTCCCCTCCCGAGTAATTTATTGACTGACCAACCAAGAAATGCACCTCAATGCATATTAATGTTCTGGGACAATCCTATAAGTTCCCGAAAACAGCTGCTGGCAGGCAGCCATCTTTACCACTTAAGAGTTAGGTGGTTGCGGAGCCGTTATTTCAGCTGTTTTGTCATGATTGTATCATCTGTACAACTCCTGACTTGACCTATATTAACCTTATTCCTCTTCCTCTGGGATGTGTGTACTCTCCACTATAAATAGCGGCAGTTATCAGTTCACAGCTCCCTGTGTCAGGGCCGTGCACAGATAGACCCCAGGTGGTGCCCAAGCACCTGCCCTTTTGCCCTTTCAATGATAAGTGCCCTTTTTGTAAGACACGTCCATGGCCAACATGACTGTGTTTCAGAGGACCCATTTTTAAAGCTAGAGTGAAGATACTGATATCCTCAAATTAGAAGATCTAATGCATCCATTGGTACAAACCATGTCATGCTAGCTTGTCAGGAAGGCGGCTAAATAACACTCCAAAGTTAGGCTTCATTTTGGTGAGACAAAAACTGGGATTGTCATTTTCAAAGCGGCCCCTAGATCTCTTACCTCAAGATATCTGAATGAGAATGGTTCTATTTGTACCCATGAGTCTCCACGTTATAGACATGCCCACTTTATGATAATCCCATCCAGTTCTTGGCAAACACATGCATTTTGTGCGTGTGCGTGTGCGTGTGTCTGTGTGTGTGTGTGTGTGTTTGTGCGTGCGTGTGTGTGCATTCAGTAGCCTATAAATGTGTTATTTTCACCTTCTATTTGAATATTTCTGCATACTGGGGTCCATAAAAAGTCTTGGATTTACATAATTTGGGATGACTGGAAAGCTGAGACTCTTGTGAATTCAATGAGCCCAATTGTATTCATGTGTGATGTTAGTCCCCATTATAGTAGCCATTTCTTTGTAGTGAGACCATTTTTTGAAACTTGACCTCACTGTATAAAATGTTTTTAGTTAGTATTTTGTGTCTTACATGTTTCTGTAGTGTGTGTGTGTGTGTGTGTGTGTGTGTGTGTGTGTGTGTGTTTTGAGCCTGTACTTTAGCAATACATTCATGGAAATCTGTGGTCTTTATTGCCATAGTAATTTTTATTTTTTACATGTACATGTAATTTGTAAGGAGGCGGGCACTTGAAGTGTGGTCACACCACACTGTATTAATCCGGGCCTGACTATATGTCACTTTATTTTTTATGAATAATTATTAGGTGTGCCCCCCCTCAAATGACTGTGCACGCCACTGCCCTGTGTAGTAAACGCTCTTTAAAAGCAGCCGGTACATACAGTAGCATCAGGTTGCATGTGTTTGCATAGAAGCATGATTTGCCATATTTTCTAAGGATTATTATTATTATTATTATTATTATTATTATTATTATTATTATTATTTGTGCTGCATTTACTTTGCTCTGGCGCAGCTTCCAGTTCAGTCACTGGAGTGGCTCTACAGACAGAACACTGCCTGTGCCTCAGGCACAGTGTCAAGCACTGGCCTGGGATCAGCTTACCTTCCCTTGTCTGTACTTTATCCCTGTGAGGCTGAAGAGTAGAGAGTTGACCCATAGCTTAAGGGCAGCCTGGAGTAATGGTAATGATGTGGTCGGTTTGGTCTTCCAGAGGCTCAGTTCCCTTTGGCTGCATTAGGGATTATACTGATATAGCCTTAAGTGAGTAGTTATCACATACTCAAATTACAATCATTCTTACTGTCAGTGCTGCAGTGCAGTTGTGTGTGATGCAAGCAAAGCGCGCAAAAAGATTTGCGGATGTTGATGATGACTTTCGCCATCTCAACCATGAATAATCTGCATGAATTGAAAAGTGTCAACCGCACACAGAAATAATCGGACACTTTGCGTCTCAGATCCTGCAGAGTGAGAGATTCCTAAATCTCAAATCCCCCGTAAGCAGGAACATGACAGCCCGTTTAATATTCATAGAGTATTTGTGAGGGGAGCTAGCAGGAGACAGCAGTTGATTCCCTCCCTGTGGAGCCCTTCTCTTCCTCTCAGCGCGAGGTCTTCAGTTCTCTCGTCTCCCTCACCCGCAGATGGCTTGTCATATCTGTGACAACTGACAAGTGTCTTGTATGAGGAGGTGCTAACAACGCTGGTGCTAACAACCAAACAGCTCACCACACTATTGTTAGCTCCGTGGTGGTGCACTCCGAGTGCGTTTGTCTCCTTGACCCATGGCATTAACAAATGACCTATTTCTTGTTGGAATTGATCATCTCATCCAAATCTGTCCAAGTTTCATGAATAATTAATTATTAAAATAATAAGACTTGAGAACAAAATGTCTGTGGAGGAGTCAGCACTTCACTGAAGTACTAACGTAATTGAATAGGCTCTATGCATGCAACACTTCCGAGTTTGACAGTAGGCCGAACTCCCACTTCTGGTCCTCTAGCTCACATCAAGGTCCCCTAAGCTGACACAAATTAGACCACGGACCCCCATTTGGGACAAGACCCCAGGGTCCCCCATCTGATACAATTTTTGCTTTTATATGTTTGATTACAGAACGTGTGGGATACTGTTGTGATGTCATTATTCAGTATTTTCTCCTTTTCTCACTCACTTTCATGTCACCACCTGCTCTCCCTTTAGGTCATTTTACACTACAACAGACAGCAACACAGGCAGAAACACTGGAACTTATTTAGTATTATATTTTATTATCTTATTATTATAAACCAAACATCAAAAATAACATATCCACCCTCTTTGCTTTGCTCATAGTCTTCAACTAAACCCTAAATATTGCAGTATAAAACATAAACACATTTTAATATTTTTTTTTTTTATTGACATTGCAATTCCAATACAAAACAGGAGAGGATGCTGAAGCGCCATAAGCACCTCCACTTCCCATGCCCCTGATCATCACTTGCCCACAGCCATCCAATGACACTTAATCATGAGACTTAATCTTCTTGGAAACAATTTTTATTTTATTCTGATTGGTCTTAGATTTGTGTCATAGTTCTGTGGAGCCCAACATGAGCCCGACAAAAAATAAAAATAAATAAATAAATAAATTGGAGGGCCCCTTCATACTGAGGGCCCCTGCCCAGGTTGCCCATATGGTAGATCCGGCCCTGCCTAGCAGAATCCCTGCTCACAGTTGACGGTGCTGAAGCCGGGAAGAGTGACGCGTCCCGTCTTGAGGTCCCTCTTGGGGCCCGTGTTGACCTGCTGGACCAGCCTCTTCTCGTACAGGAGCGGGTGGTAGGAACCCCACGTGCAGGCAGCGTCATAGTAACTCTCGTGGTAGTGGCACAGGTCAGTCTGCCTCATGGAGGGGATGTATTCATACACGTGCACCTGCTCGCACAGCGCCATCATCAGGTGGATCCCCAAGAAGCCAGATGAGGGTACATGGGGCTGGATCCTCTCCTGAGTGTTCTGCTGAATCATGTTCCAGAGTTGCCACAAATAGCTGGGGTGAAAAACGTAGAAGGGCTGGGCAGGATGGAGCCTCCAGCGCTCCATGTACGGACCAAACAGGTTAAAGTCTGGACTAGCATACCACTTGTGTAAGTTGACGGGGTAACGTGCAGCGTCCCATGCCACCAGAGTCACATTTTTGTAGAGGGAGCTTGTCTTGAATCGATGCTCAGGTTTGGCCAAAATCTGTGAGTTGAATAGTCGAATAGTGGTTTTGGTCCCCACATCTTTCTCATATCCCTCTGTAGGAGCAGTATTGAACCGCAAAACTGCATCATGGGTATCGATCTCTTTGCCCAGTCCTGAGTGCAGGATGGCTCCAGCTGAGGTCACCACAGCACAAGTCTTGAAGGCGCTGTGGTCCTGCCGCCTGTAGAGTTGGTCCACAGGGAGGGGTGGCACCAGCCCAGCCCAGCGAGGAGAAGGGCTCCTCTGATCCATCCAGTGTCCTCAGCCGGGCCTGACCCTTCAGTTGACACAGCAGCTCCTCGGAGCTCTGTGCGATCCTGCGGTGGCCCTTGTAGGCGTCTCTCTCTCTCTCTTTCTCTCTCTCGCTCTCCGAGTGAGAACCCAAGTTCTCTGTGCCGAAGGATGACCAGGCGGCAAAGCTCTTGAAGTCCGGGTAGTTAGAGAGGAGGGCCAGGAAGAGCAGAAGCAAGGCCAGCATTCCCACGAGCACAGGTATCTGACACCACCGCATACTGCACAAATCTCAAAGTAATGTGCGCCGAGCCAAAACAGCTCTGCCCACTTAGGAGAATGTCTTCTCAAAAGACACAAGACAATGTTATCTCTCCATAGATGCTCCTCTCGTGGGAAATGAAACATGCAAAATTGCTGAGTCATTCCAAATAGTTCACTTGAGGAGCGTTCATTGAGAGAACCATATATCAACATTGAACAGCAACCAATCAATCAATCAATTTTCACTCACACATAGATTAGTTAGTTAGTTATACTTTATTTGTCCCCGGGGGGAAATTCGTGCCTGTATGGACGCCCGACCAAGCCGGAGGTAACGCGAGGATGCGAACCTGTGCCCCTCGCATTGGTAGGCAGGGACTTTGCCACTACACTACCTGGACGCCCACCCCCTGTGGTCCTTGAGGTCCTCCCAGGTGGTCCCCAGTAAAATGGGGAATCATTTATTTCCACTAGAATTCCATCCATAGGTAACACAATGACAGAATGTATGACTATTTTGCTCATGGGTTCATACACTTTCTGTAATAAAACATCTAAAAGCAAAAATCTTAGCAGGGTGGGGGACCTTGCAATTGGCGGTCCATTGTCTAATTCGTGTCAGTTTAGGAATCCTTGATTTGAAAAAGGTTGAGAACCACGGCGCAAATTCCTGTGGAGCTCTTTGTAGCCTTTTCTTACTGACAATCTGAAATAGGAATGTTTCTGCCTGTTACAATGTAGTCTCACTGGCCAGCCTCCTCTCCCTTCCGTCCGAGGAGTCTGGCGCCGCAGGTCTCCATAACTGGGATGAACCCTCCCCTGCTCTACTCTGCTCTCCCATTTGAGCTCCTGCCTCCCATTCGGTGGCAGCCGGATGTCCGCTCCCGGCTTATTACAAGCTCGGTCATTGGCTCCGACCATGTCAATCAGAGCGGCTTCCGCTCCCTCTTCCCTGTGTGTCGCTGTAAATAGTGCCCTGCCGCCGATAAATAGGGCACGTAATAGGGCACGATCCTGGGCACTGATAAATAGTGTCCTGCAAGCTCGGTCATTGGCTCCGACCATGTCAATCAGAGCGGCTTCCGCTCCCTCTTCCCTGTGTGTCGCTGTAAATAGTGTGTACAGAAACCCATGACCAAAACAGTCATACATTCTGTCATTGTGTTACTTGGATAGATGGAATTATAAAATTAAATTAAAATGATTAATTAAAATAAATTATCCCCCTTTTTGCTGGGGACCTTCTAGACCCCAATTTGAGAACGACATTGCTGCTAGTTATATCGTACCTAAAAATGGCCTAAACTAAACTACATTATTTTTTATCTATTGTACAGTATTCCAATTATGTTATGCCATGAGTTCAATACATTTCGGAGATCTTCAGTGACGTTACATTGACAATCTTGATGTCATGAAGATGTTTTGAGCTCATGGCATAGTGTAATTAACCCTTGACACACAAATTGGAATAAAATAGGCAAGAAAATAATGCCGTTTAGGGTGTGTGTGTGTGTGTGTGTGTGTGTGTTTAAGCTACGATATGACTAGCATTAATATACTAGCATAGAAGACCGGAGGTGGTTGCTTCCTCTGGTCGTTAGGGGCGCCTGTTTGGAGGGAGGGGAACTCATTGGAATAGCGTGATCCTCCCACGTGCTATGTCCTACTGGTGAAGCTTCCCCTGTCAGGTGAAAAGAAGCGGCTGGCTACTACCCATGTCTCGGAGGAAGCATGGAACCAGTTTCGGCTCTCCCCCCAGCAGAGGGTGGAGCAGCAACCAGGATAAATAAATTAAAATTAGCACTAATGGGGGATGAAAATGGGATAAAAAATCACGAAAAAAATATTTAGAGAAGATGACCGGAGGTGGGAGGTGTGGCCTACTGTCAAACACAGAGCCTATTGCAAGAAAACATTTAAATCTCTAGATGAAATAAAGAGAAACTCAGAGAGTTGTTTGTGCTAAAGTTGCACCAATTCAATGTCCCCTTTACTATCAGAGACCACATATGCTACACTATCAGAGATCACATTATGCTACACTATCAGAGATCACATTATGCTACACTATCAGAGATCACATTATGCTACACTATCAGAGATCACATATGCTACACTATCACAGATCACATATGCTACACTATCAGAGATCACATTATGCTACACTATCACAGATCACATATGCTACACTATCACAGATCACATATGCTACACTATCAGAGATCACATAATACACTATCAGAGATCACATATGCTACACTATCTGAGATCAGATCACATATCACTGTAGCTACAGTGTGCAATTGTGATTTCTTGGAACCTCTAAAAATGGGGCACTGTGCATCTTCACAAATCTTCAGCTGCAGTATCCACTTCATCAACCTTCATATGCCTCATAAATCCATGTAAAATAGATGCATAAGTGTCGGGGCAAGGAGAGATAAATGACTCAGGAACACGCTCTGATTACCATCTGTCACCCCATGATCATCACTGCCACCACAGGCTGACGAGGCGATCTTTAAGATGCTGTTTACTCTCTGCAGTCCCACGACACAGAGAATATGAATGTCACAACACTCGTACATCTGAGATCACAACTCCACTCTGTTACAACACGCATTATACATCTACACACACAGAATATGAATGTTACAACACGCATTATACATCTACACACACAGAATATGAATGTTACAACACACATTATACATCTACACACACAGAATATGAATGTTACAACACACATTATACATCTACACACACAGAATATGAATGTTACAACACACATTATACATCTACACACACAGAATATGAATGTTACAACACACATTATACATCTACACACACAGAATATGAATGTTACAACACACATTATACATCTACACACACAGAATATGAATGTTACAACACGCATTATACATCTACACACACAGAATATGAATGTTACAACACACATTATACATCTACACACACAGAATATGAATGTTACAACACACATTATACATCTACACACACAGAATATGAATGTTACAACACTCATTATACATCTACACACACAGAATATGAATGTTACAACACGCATTATACATATTCTACACACACAGAATATGAATGTTACAACACGCATTATACATATTCTACACACACAGAATATGAATGTTACAACACGCATTATACATATTCTACACACACAGAATATGAATGTTACAACACTCATTATACATATTCTACACACACAGAATATGAATGTTACAACACGCATTATACATATTCTACACACACAGAATATGAATGTTACAACACGCATTATACATATTCTACACACACAGAATATGAATGTTACAACACGCATTATACATATTCTACACACACAGAATATGAATGTTACAACACGCATTATACATATTCTACACACACAGAATATGAATGTTACAACACGCATTATACATATTCTACACACACAGAATATGAATGTTACAACACGCATTATACATATTCTACACACACAGAATATGAATGTTACAACACGCATTATACATATTCTACACACACAGAATATGAATGTTACAACACGCATTATACATCTACACACACAGAATATGAATGTTACAACACGCATTATACATCTACACACACAGAATATGAATGTTACAACACACATTATACATCTACACACAGAATATGAATGTTACAACACTCATTATACATATTCTACACACACAGAATATGAATGTTACAACACGCATTATACATATTCTACACACACAGAATATGAATGTTACAACACGCATTATACATATTCTACACACACAGAATATGAATGTTACAACACGCATTATACATATTCTACACACACAGAATATGAATGTTACAACACGCATTATACATATTCTACACACACAGAATATGAATGTTACAACACGCATTATACATATTCTACACACACAGAATATGAATGTTACAACACGCATTATACATATTCTACACACACAGAATATGAATGTTACAACACGCATTATACATATTCTACACACACAGAATATGAATGTTACAACACACATTATACATATTCTACACACACAGAATATGAATGTTACAACACGCATTATACATATTCTACACACACAGAATATGAATGTTACAACACGCATTATACATATTCTACACACACAGAATATGAATGTTACAACATGCATTATACATATTCTACACACACAGAATATGAATGTTACAACACGCATTATACATATTCTACACACACAGAATATGAATGTTACAACACGCATTATACATATTCTACACACACAGAATATGAATGTTACAACACGCATTATACATATTCTACACACACAGAATATGAATGCTACAACACGCATTATACATATTCTACACACACAGAATATGAATGTTACAACACGCATTATACATATTCTACACACACAGAATATGAATGTTACAACACGCATTATACATCTACACACAGAATATGAATGTTACAACACGCATTATACATCTACACACACAGAATATGAATGTTACAACACGCATTATACATCTACACACAGAATATGAATGTTACAACACGCATTATACATATTCTACACACACAGAATATGAATGTTACAACACGCATTATACATATTCTACACACACAGAATATGAATGTTACAACACGCATTATACATATTCTACACACACAGAATATGAATGTTACAACACACATTATACATATTCTACACACACAGAATATGAATGTTACAACACGCATTATACATATTCTACACACACAGAATATGAATGTTACAACACGCATTATACATATTCTACACACACAGAATATGAATGTTACAACACGCATTATACATATTCTACACACACAGAATATGAATGTTACAACACGCATTATACATATTCTACACACACAGAATATGAATGTTACAACACGCATTATACATATTCTACACACACAGAATATGAATGTTACAACACGCATTATACATATTCTACACACACAGAATATGAATGTTACAACACGCATTATACATATTCTACACACACAGAATATGAATGTTACAACACGCATTATACATCTACACACAGAATATGAATGTTACAACACGCATTATACATATTCTACACACACAGAATATGAATGTTACAACACGCATTATACATATTCTACACACACAGAATATGAATGTTACAACACGCATTATACATATTCTACACACACAGAATATGAATGTTACAACACACATTATACATCTACACACAGAATATGAATGTTACAACACGCATTATACATATTCTACACACACAGAATATGAATGTTACAACACGCATTATACATCTACACACACAGAATATGAATGTTACAACACACATTATACATCTACACACACAGAATATGAATGTTACAACACGCATTATACATATTCTACACACACAGAATATGAATGTTACAACACGCATTATACATATTCTACACACACAGAATATGAATGTTACAACACACATTATACATCTACACACACAGAATATGAATGTTACAACACTCATTATACATCTACACACACAGAATATGAATGTTACAACACGCATTATACATATTCTACACACACAGAATATGAATGTTACAACACACATTATACATCTACACACACAGAATATGAATGTTACAACACACATTATACATATTCTACACACACAGAATATGAATGTTACAACACGCATTATACATATTCTACACACACAGAATATGAATGTTACAACACGCATTATACATCTACACACACAGAATATGAATGTTACAACACTCATTATACATCTGAGATCACAACTCCACCCTGTTAGAACATGGATTATACATCTGAGATCACAACTCCACCCTGTTAGAACACGCATTATACATCTGAGATCACAACTCCACCCTGTTAGAACACGCATTATACATCTGAGATCACAACTCCACCCTGTTAAAACACGCATTATACATCTGAGATCACAACTCCACCCTGTTAGAACACACATTATACATCTGAGATCACAACTCCACCCTGTTACAACACGCATTATACATCTGAGATCACAACTCCACCTAACCCCAACTGTGATTAAAAAGAGTCGGTTTTGTTTAATCAGCCATCTCCGCTTCCCTTATCAGCTAATTTGCATAATTAACAGCGGCTGACGTTATCCTCACAAGCGACTGCTGCTGTCATTTCTCCAGCTTGGGATTCTGTCCTACTTCAGAGTCACTTTAACCCTTTTACATTGGGACTGCAGTGTCAGGTGTGGTTAAAGGAAGGCTTTACCCATAATCAATCATTTCTGAAGAAGGTCCTTGTTGATCGAAACATTAAAAATAAATCAACTGGGAGCAAGTCGAGCAGTGTGCGGACTCTATTTCTTTTTATATGTTTCATTGCTTTTGTCCTGCACCTGCATTTTGAGTGGATGTGCACGCTCTACTTTTTATATTTACCCATAATCAACCCACTTTGTATCATTAATAATCTCTGTAATATAACCACATGGGCAGTGTTTATCTTCTCTCTCTGTTTTCCTCATGGTTTTCCTCACGAGCTCCCATTTCCTCCTCTGGCAAATTACTCCGTTGTGACGCGTTTTACGTCAAAACGCGTCACAACAGAACTGCGGAAGTTCTGCTCGAGATGTGGAATCGGCTCCGAGGGCGGCTGTTATTGTTTATTTTATTTTTTTAAGTATGCGCACATCCAGGAGGAGAATCGCATGGAGAGCCTTAACAAGCCTTAATGACTTGCAGCTGGCGGGGGTGGAGTTTCTGCAGGCAGAGAAGGGAGGATTTTTCTCCATGAGGTAAACCGAGAGAGAAGGTAAACACTGCCCATGTGCTTATATTACAGAGATAATATATTATATACAAAGTGGGTTGATAATCGGTAAAGCCATCCTTTAACTTAATTCAAGAAGGGAAAATCCACCCTAAAACACTAACAGCTGTTGGCAATGTACCTTGCATTTCTGGGCCGTTTTCTTCAACTGACCAACTGAAGTAGATATTGACAAATCAGGTTTTGGGAAAGTGGTTACACCATAAAGTAAATAACTCCTGGATATCAAATATTGATGATATCTAACAGTGACAGAGTAACTTAGGGTGGAATCCCCCCCCCCCCCCCCCAACAGTCAAGTCAAGTTGATTTGTATAGCCCTAATTTCACAAGCATGTCTCAGAGGGCTTTACAGAAAATATGTCTAGCTAAGTCTAGCTAAGCACTAGCAATAAATGGGATTGAACAATATTAGATATTAGAGAGAGGGGGTGAGAATATGGGGCGAGGATGGGGGAGCAAGAGAAGGGTTCAGTCCATCTGAACTTGTTGGCAAACTCCAGTATGGCATCCAGTCAAAATGTAAACGGACACAATCACTGTTCATCCCTTCCTTTGTCACTGCCAGCACCACCCCCGCTATACCATTCATTTTACAAATACATTTTTAAACAGCGCATTTGGCTCCTCTCCACACCATACATTTCCCTGATTGGACGGTTCTCATGAATATAAGGCAAGGCATTTCTCTCCCGAGGGTGAATAGGAAGTGATCCTCTTGACCGAGGGTTGTACCGTGTTGTCTCTGCCTTTCCTTTACCAGAGATCATTTCAAGATGGACTTTTTCTTTATAGAATAAGGTAAATGCTGAAGGAAAATCCAATTAAATGATGTCCCTTCTCAGTTCTTGAATACTTGTAATCTAATGAGTCAGCCTCAATTTTAGGAGGTTTACATAGAGTTTAATAATGTCTATGTGCACAATGTGGAGCAGTGTGTGTGTGAGAAGAGATAGTGAGTTAGGGCTGGACTATATATATATATATATATATATCTCAAGATACTGTATGAGACTAGATATATTGTCTTAGATTTTGGGGTAACACTTTACTTGAGGGTGCATATGACGACTGACATGACACTGTCTTTGTCATAACCATGACATGACACCTGTCATGAGTGTGCGACACTTTCTTCATCCTCAAATGACACCTGTCATGAACATGAAGGAGGCGTTATGGATTTTTTTACAACTGTTGTCATTAAGTGTCATTCGGTAAATTATGTCATTGTTAATGCAATGTTGACATTGTTTGAGATGTCTTCGTTATGACAACTTGACATTAACCAGGACAACACAACCTCTCAATGTCCTCGTTATGACAACTTGACATTAACCAGGACAACACAACCTCTCAATGTCCTCGTTATGACAACTTGACATTAACCAGGACAACACAACCTCTCAATGTCCTCGTTATGACAACTTGACATTAACCAGGACAACACAACCTCTCAATGTCCTCGTTATGACAACTTGACATTAACCAGGACAACACAACCTCTCAATGTCCTCGTTATGACAACTTGACATTAACCAGGACAACACAACCTCTCAATGTCCTCGTTATGACAACTTGACATTAACCAGGACAACACAACCTCTCAATGTCCTCGTTATGACAACTTGACATTAACCAGGACAACACAACCTCTCAATGTCCTCGCTATGACAACTTGACATTAACCAGGACAACACAACCTCTCAATGTCCTCATTATGACAACTTGACAAAACCAAGACAACATAACCTACAATTTGAACATTTTATTAAGATGTCATCACCTGTCCTTAAACTGTCAAATGAGTTTATAACTGTGTCATGAGTGTTTTCCTTGACCTCAACTACAGTGGTACAATTTGAACTTTTCATTAGATGTCTTAGTTCATGTCAAGTTGTCATAACGAAGATGTCTCAAACGATGTCAACTTTTGCATTAACAATGACATCATTTAATGAATGGCACTTAATGACAACAGTCATAGACATTCATAATGCCTCCTTCATGTTCATGACAGGTGTCATGTCATGGTTATGACAGTGTCACATCAGTCGTCATATATGCACCCTCAAGTAAAGTGTTACCGATTTTGGATATGGTTTGGTAATATCGTGAATATAGCATAAGTCTTGTCTTTTCCTGCTTTTAAAGGCTGCATTACAGTAAAGTGATATCATTTTCTGAAGTTATCAGACTGTTCTGGCTGTTTCTATTATTTCCCTTTACGCACTTAGTCGTTATATCCACATTGCTGGTGATTATTTATCAAAAATCTCATTGTATAAATATTTTGTGAAAGCACCAATAGTCACTCCTACAATATTGTCGATATCAAGGTATTTGGTCAAGTAGTCTTTGTAGTCATTTGATTAAAAAGGTGCTTGTGACATCTCACATGTGGCTTTGAATTAGAACTTTACTTAGCCCATTTCGGGGGAAAATACTGAGATATATATTTTGTTTCCCCATCCAGCCTAAAAATACAGAGATATGAATTTTGGTCCGTATCGCCCAGCCCCTAGAGTGAGTATGTGAGGATGTTTGTGTCTCTGCCTGTGTGTCATGGTGTATTCCAGGGTGTGTGAAGGTCAGTTGATGTAGCACAGTTCTGTGCAGATAGGGTGTGTTTTGGAAAATGCTGGGAGGAAGGTGACTTGCAGGCTGCTGTGTGATGAGTAATCCAACGCTCTCCTCCTTTTGTTCTCCCCTCTGCTCAAAAATCCCTCGCTCCCTCTCCCTCCCCCCCCCACCACCACCACCCCCCCCCCTCCCTCTGCATTGTGTGCTCTCCTCTCCCTCTTGTCTCTCCTCTCCCTGCAGGCTCCCTGACAGTATCCATCACCGACATGCGCGCTCCGGTGGTGGGGGGCTCCGGGGGGGTCTACGCTCTGTGCTCGGCGCATCTGGCCAACGTCGTCATGGTAACTACCATCATCATCATCACCACCTCCATTGTTAGGGGACAGTCAGACCAAAAGCGTTTTTGGAGCTGCCAGCGTCTTTCTGCAAGTCATTCTCTATGTAAGGACGCGCTAGACGTGCTCCTCTTTTAATGAACGCACCTGGCGTTTCAGCGCTGTTGTTTTTTCTGTTGTTGTTGGAGGAGCACTGTGGGCGTTTTAAAGCTGAAAAAAGTTGAACATTAGAGGAAAAGTCTTTTTCACTCCTCCTACCTTTTCTCCTCCCGAGGGATTTTCAACCTCGGCTGCTGCCAGAATTGGCAATAATCTGGCTTTCATGTTGACGGTGAACAACATCAAACAGACAAAACCAGCTGGCTACCGTCCTTGTGGTCGTTGTGTTCTGATCTGTACTGCACGCGACTACAGGGGAAAACAAACGGAGCGCAAAAAAAACCTTCCGTGCGCTGTGTTTTGTGCACAATGGAAGCAATCTCAACATGATTTTCATAGCATTCTGACTGAAAAAAACGCTTTTGGTGTGAATGTCCCCTTACGCCCCAAAAACAGCATCAATAGAGAGGCAAAGTGACCCCCTACTTCTGCTTCAGCAGCACTGTACCAGAGATTTTCATCCGCCATTTATTTTCCTATACACATTTCGTAAAATGCGTATAAAAATAGTTTTACTGGTTCAAACCAAACGGTACAGATATCTTTAGAAACAGGAGAGATTGCATAACATTTCACTGGGATCAAAACATAAAACAAATGCGCGTTTAAACAAAATATTTTTCCGATGTTGTTTTTTGAAGTTTTGGTCCGAGTGAAATGTTCTATGTTCTCTCCCGATTATAGCGTTAGCTGAATCGTTTGGTTCGACGAAGTACAACTATTTTATAAGCATTTTATGAAATGTCTATGGGAAAATAAATGGAGGATGAAAATCTCTGGTACAGTGCTGAAGCAGGAAGTGACGTTCCACTTTGCCTCTCTATAGAGATGAAATGTCAGGAGCCGGAGAGAGGGAGAGAGTTCTCCACCCTCCTTCACAACATCCTGAGCTGAGATTTTCTGTTGTGTTTAGTGTGGTTTTATTTAATTTTAATTTCATTTTTAGTTTGCCCTTGGGTGTCTGCAGCGGGTGTGAGTTGGACGCTTTGCGAAGTCTTTCCCCCCCGCTACAGTAGGTTCACATCGATATGATGAGATAAGTACTTTTAATTGCCCGCTAACAGGCAGTGTTTGGAGGAGTGCCATGGAATAATCCAGAGGCCAGACGACCTCGTCTCCACTTGTCACCTGAATGTAGAAGCTCTCATTTGTGTGTTGATGAGTAGCATACTGCACGGAGCAATATTTGATATTGCAAAACCATCGCATTTTTGCCCTGCTGTCATAATCTCTACTGACAAAGTAAATTAGCATTTCATTAGCATAGGTTAAGTGCCTGCTGCGTGAGATATTTGTTGTGTGTGTGTGTGGGGCGGGGGGTGTCGGGAGGGTTGTACAGTATGTGAAATGTCTTACCCATTCTGTCATAAGACTCAAGGCAGTGTTCTATCTGATGAATCTAATCTAATACAGGCCTTCACTGTGTGGGCAATGGGGAGGCCAACAGAAATAGTCAAAGTGGACAAAATTGACAAGCCCAGAGCAACAGTCTGTAGCTTTGCTCTGTGCCATTGACTGTATAGTTTGTGCTAATAACAGACAGTTTATGATCTATGTTTATGTCTATGTTTATGAGGCCTGGTGCCGGTTTGTTGTTGGGAGAGCCTTTAAAGGCATAATCTTAGTTGTGCTCTGGTGGATTGTCTTTTTTTTTAAATCACTGATTTTTTATTGCAACGCCGTCAAGTTACAGACAATACAATTGTTTAACCCAACTATCTCTCTACCCCCCGCTCCCCTCCCCTCCCAGATAATAATACCCCCACAGACATAGCATCCTTATTTAGCCGGGGGGGTTTTTTGGTTTTGGTTTTAGTTTTTTTAAAGAATTTTTCTCCCATTTTCTCCACAATTGTACTTGGCCAATTCCCCCTGATGTCCCGGTCGGTGCTCCACCCCCTCTGCCAATCTGGGGAGAGTTATAGACGAGCACATGCTTCCTCCGATACATGTGCAGTCGCCAGCCGCTTCTTTTCACCTGACAGCGAAGGGTTTCACCTGTTCACTTCCATTCATTTTCAACACAGCTGTCCGTCTGTCCGTGGAGCACTGATGAAGCGTACGTATCCAGCACATTTGCATACGTTTAATGGACAGAAAGTTCAAGAGGGCTGAACTTTTTCTGGATGCACGTATCGGATGGACGGATGGTCGGATAGTCACTGTCCGTTTAGCCAATCAGAGTCGAGGAGGCGTTCTCAGAGCGGAAATGGTTGAGTGGGTTGTCCGCATCAATATAACGTAATGTTATTTTAACGTTATAAATATCAACAACTAGCCAACAGATAGCAAAGCTGGTGGGCTTCATGGAAACGGCATGAATCGAACTGGTCGACCATTACATCAATCTGGTCATTCAGTGGCATTTTATTGCCACATAAGTAACGTGGCACACAGAGCCAGCTTTCTTCTTCTCTCGGTTTCTAGGCGGGTCGCTGACACCTTCAAGGTGCTTACCGCCACCTGCTGTACGGACAAAAATCTATCTGTCTATCCGTTCTGTCCATTTTCTGACAGATCAGTGTGGCCACGGCCTTAGAGTCATAATCAAATATTTTGGCCCAGAATCCTGTCAGTGAAGGGCAGAACCAGAAGGCATGAGACAGCGTGTCCTCTGACACCTGTCACACAGTGGTGAGACATAAGGATAGAGCTTATGCAACTTATGCTTAGAATAGTGAAGACGATGAGCGACTTTAAATTAAATCAGCTGGTGTCTACTATTAACTGAGCAGAGTCGTATTGATGTCTAATTCTCGGCGTTAGATATGCTCTATGACATCACTTCAAATATATATATGTACTGATGCTTTGGGTTTTTCGAAGCACCAGTAACATGATCCCAACTTACATTCCAGTCTCAGTCCCAATTCAGATATATCCCTCCCATGCTTTTATTCCTGATATAGGCATATATTTCTGGGAGTTTAAATGATCATAGACATCATATATGACACGATCTGTTTTGGAGCATCTCGTTTGTTTTTGGCGGTATGAAGGAAAACCTTCTTGCCCAGTCACACCCGAGCACCCATCCGCCATCTAGCTTCATCATCCGTTTTGCTGAAAAGAAACATTCATGTTCGGTTACGTTTAAAAGGCAACTGTTTGCGTGACTCCTTAAGGTGCTCTTATGCTCGAGCAAAGCTCCGTGGGGGTGGGGCCCCGCGAGTCTCCGTGAGTCACCGTGCAGACCTCGCGCTGGGGGTGATGCCATTATACTCAGAAAGTGATCAGCATGTATTGTGTGCATTGTACAATGGTGAAAACAGCCCGTGAAAAGTCGCAATGAAACGCTGTGCAGTACTGAGTGCGCTTTCACTCTCAAACGACCGCACATCAGCACATGAAGGACTCACCAAACTTGTTTTTACTGAAAGCCGTTTTTACTACTCAGCCCTGATAGCCTACTACTCTGTGCTGCTTTTAATCTCTCTCAATAATGCTCTCAACACAACACATTTACTTGGTGAAATGACTAAAAACGAACAGTTGCAAATCTAAGTTTATAGCCTACCACATGGGTCAAGAAATGTGGCGAAAACACAGCTCAGTGTTCAGGGTTCAATGGTTTGAATGCGGCCATGTTTGGAGAGAAGCTCGCGCTGTTAGAAAAAAAGTCAGGCACAACGCGAGCGGCCGCTGGAGCTAGCGAATAACCACGCCCAACAAATTTACGTAATTTGACGCGCCCGCCCCTCGCTCCACCCCCGCGCCCTTCACGGCAGGGTGAGCATAATTCAGCCTTTAGAAATCACCTAGCTCCAGCTGAATTGTCAGTATATACACATCATCATAATATAAAGATTTAGAACGGAAATTTAAGTTTGAACATTGCAGGCACTTCTCTTTATAGTTCTTGTAAGGACTTACATGTTGTGCTCGAACTAAAGTGTCTTCATTCACTGTCCCCAATTTGTGTGCATGCACGTGTATGTGCGTCTATTACAATCTGAACAGCAGAATCCTCTCAGGCACGTTCATATGTTGTTGTTTTTTATAGAGGAAAGCCCTTTGTCTGACAGCCTCTGGATAATCCTCAGCGCCTCTCACACGTGTCGCTTTCCTTCAACAATTCTCCATTTCAGTGTCGGCGGTATGGCAACAAGATGTGCAGCGTGCAAAATGAATCGTCTGTCCTTTATTTCCAACAAGTTTCCCTCCATCTGAACGCAGCAAACCACGTCACCAAGTTCACGTGTTGACCTCTTCCCCTCCGTGCCTCTCGCCATTTATTGGTGATAATATTGTTATTTCATGAGCCCTGCCACTCCGCGGTTATAGGACACATATGGCGCGGCAGGTTTTATTTAGACTATTCTTCTTCTGCGTATTGCATCTGGCGTGGTATTCGCCTTCGCTTCCTCCGTAGCGAGCGAGGAGGGGGGGAAAAGACGTTCTCATCATATACCTTTGGGCCAGGAATTTTAAGGAGGGGGATGATTGGTGCAATGCTTCATCCTGGGGGAATAAATGTGTTATTCTAAGTCTCAAGATGCCTTTTTGTTTTTTGCTTTTTATTCCCAGGAGAATCACAGGGGCTATTTATTGGGCCATTCTCCCCTCCTGCGTTAAGTTATCTTAGCCTGATGAATAGAATGCCAGTGGGTTGGAAGCACCGGTAACACTTTATAATAACGTTCAGTCATAAGTAATTTATAAGCCTTTAGTTAATGATGAACTAACCATTTACAAAACATGAATATACATTTGTAGATGATTAACTCATTTACTGCCAGGGTCATTTCGGTCTGTGTGCTCCCAGTGCCAGGATTTTGAGCATATTTCCTGATCTTCCAGGACCCACAGAATATTCTGTGCTAGGAATAAAATTACACAACATATCTCACAATAAAGCAGAGACTCTCTTCTTACCCCTTGTAAAAAACTGAAACTCTACCATGTTTCCTTGTTTAGTTACAAGCAGTGGAAGTTAGCTTGTTTTCACTAAAAATGCCCTCCTCGGAAGAGAAATAGGAGAAAAAGAGGTTTTTAGTGAAGGACACCGTTTCAAGCAGAACTCTCTTTTGAGCCTTTTATTTTTTGCCTCAGTGACACATCAGACATATACTGTACAGTATTTGTTTTCCCAAATAAATAAATAAAAAATAAAAAATAAGAGAATGTATTTGAGGGAGCTGTGTCGGTCCATCCCGCCCAGTGAGTGGCTACAGAGAGAGAGAGAGAGAGAGAGAGAGTCTGGCCCCTGGGGTTTCTTGACAGATGAGGCTTGGCCGCAGCCTCCTTGCTACAGTATTGTCAGTGAAATGGAAGAACCTCAGAATAAGTTGGAACCTATTTCGAGACATGGTCTTTCCGAAATAGGTGGTGTAGGACTACACACAGGACTGGGACTAGGACTGGACTGCGCCTCCATCGACTCAGAGTCTGAAAACACAAAATATCAAAGTATGATAAATATGTGCACAAAATCAAATAAATAATTTACTTTTACAGTTGCCATGTGGATTTTTAGCTTAGCTTGATAAAAGCATAAACAAATGGAACCAATGAACCCTTATGTGGTCACACTGACACACTCTCTCTCTCTCTCTCACACACACACACACACACACACACACACACACACAGGAATAACGAGTGCTGTAACGTTACCTGCTGTCACGTTACCTCTCATAACTAACGTTAGCACAGAAGATCACACAATAGCTACGTTAGTGCTGTAAACTTTGAAATGTTTATGTGACACAGACGGCTGTGTGTGATCATTTCATCTCAAACGCGATACAAAAAATAGGCTATTTCTTACCATCGTCATCGCTCTCTCGAAGTGGCACCCATTCCCTCCTCCTCCGATTCATCTGTGTCAGACGGATCAGAACGCTGTGAAGGGGAGCCTTCGTCGCCCTGGCGCTCCATCGTGGAGCAACAACAAAATAAACGCCGGCGTCTTCCTCGCCATCGTCGCCATCCGAGAACTCTGGGTCGGACTCTGTTTCGACCACAGGCTCCATCTGGACCCTGGGCAGGGGCACGGGACGACGAAGCCCCATGGTCTCTTCGATTGTCCGCTGGCGTGGACCGGGGTGCGTGCTGGAACTGGGCCCAGGGGAATCCAAGTGTGGGCCTTGAGGACGCCCAGCAGCGCTGCGGCCACCGCGGCGACCGCCTCTCTTCATCTAGCTACTGCTAAATAGATTACTGCTAAATGGGTGACTATACTATAAATACTAAACTAGCGGGTTCCTTTTATCAGTTTGACTTGAAACAATGTCACAGGCTGGGAAAGTGTCTGATGTAATGTAAACAACCAAAACCTGAAAGTACGTCCGAGTACGTCCTTGGCACAGAACGCCATTGTTAAAAGTACATCCGGGTACGTCCTTGGCAGAGAATGAGTTAATACATGTTATGTTAACATATACAAATGTGTTGTAAGTAATCTCTAAACTTGTGTTCCTCACCTGTTGTAAATGATGGGTAAATAATTTACAATTAATTTACAAAGCTTTCTGCATCCCCTAATCTAAAGTGTAAACCATTCATGACACATAAATGTGTTACATACAAGGGGGTAGCTCTGTTTGTCAAAATTGAAGCCAATGCGGAAGTGTCCTCTTTGCCTGCAGGGGCCGAAACATTGGTTTGTGGACTTGTGTTTTGAAGCCTCAAGTATGGCCTCAGTAAGCACCTTCTTAATGTGTTTATGGTCTCAATCACTAGTTTCAGACTATGTTGATTGACAGGTTGCTTGTCCACTGATCACACAGCTCGCCGATCACGGACCAATAGCCGTGCTCTGTGGGAAACCCCTGGACTTGTGTCGAGATCCAAGATGGCAATGGCCAAAATGCCATACATGAGGCATCAAAAAACAGAAGTCCACAGACCAATGGGTCGCCCCCTGCAGGCCATTTCAAAGAATGCAGGTTTAAGTGCACTTCCACATTGGCTTCCATTTTGACAGAGCTACTCCCTTGTATGTAACACATTTATGTGTGATGAATGGTTTACACTTTAGATTAGGGGATGCAGAAAGCCTTGTAAATGAGTTGTAAATGATTTACACATAATTTATAACGGGTGAGGAACACTTCATTTACTAAAAGTTTATAGATGACTTACAATGCATTTGTGATATGTTAACATAACATTTATTAATTATCTATAAATGTATATTCATGTTTTCTAAGTGATTAGTTCATCATTAACTAAAGGCTTATAAATGACCTATGACTGAACGTTATTATAAAGTGTTACCGAACCACCAAGTGAAGAGCAGCCAGGTGTATAATCATGTCTGTGTCTGGTATAGGTGCTGCCGCCTTGCCCGTGTGGATATGGATTGTCCTGCTGTCCAGTCTAAATATGTCCAGAGAATAAACATGTCCAGAGAATAAACATGTCCAGAGAATAGGAACCAAAGCGATTCTCACCACGCTGTTAGTACACCCGTATTACCATTGATTGTTTGCGCTGACAAGACATTTTCTTCCTGTGTTGCAGAACTGGGCCGGGATGCGCTGTCCATACAAGCTGCTCCGCATGATCCTGGCGCTGGTTTGCAGTGAGTTCTCCGCGTTCTGTTCCCGCTGTTACTGTTTGTTTCATCCTTAACTCTGCGTTTAGTTCACGAGTGTGTGCTTCCTTCCACCTTGAGCGTATTTTTCTTTTTAATTGTCTGCACACCTGCTCACAGCTCAACTTACCTGTCGAGTGTTTATCATCTGAGGGAAGTTTAAAAGCCTCTTATAAGCGAGCATGAGATGTGGCACTTATGTGATCATTGTCGTTGGCTTGGAGTGAGCATTGGCTGTGCTGATTATATACATGCAGCATTGATGGACTGCATTTAAGCATTGTCTCCAAAGCATTTGAGTCATGCTACATGACATGTCCTTTATCACCACACGAGCACCACTGAGCACACTACTGAGCAATATGTTCCGTCCATCTGTCCCGTGCCACAGCCCCACAGTGAGAGTACAGCCAAGCTCTGCTGGAATATCATATTAGTCCTGAAGGGAATAAACATTTTCAAAATGAAAAGATCCTTGTGAGACAAAAGGATTTTGTGAGCTAAACTAACATGTCCTGTTTTTAAACTAACAGTGATTTATTCACCCCCCATACTTGAAAAAAGATTTTTTCTGATTTCCCCCAATTTTCTCCTTAATTATACTTCGCCAATTTATCCCCATGCTGCCCTATTGGCTGCCCCGGTCGCTGCTCCATCCTCTGCCGATCTGGGGAGAGCCGAGACTACAGTAGCACCACCATGCTTCTTCCTCCGACACATGCGCAGTTGCCAGCCGCTTCTTTTCACCCGACGGGGAGCTTCACCGCGGTAGGACGTGGCACGTCCTACCAGTGGATCACGCTATTCCCACCAGTTGGGAACTGGGCTCGCTGGTCGGCCAGTCGCCCCGACCGACCAGAGGAGGCACTAGTGCAGCCCTCCATACTTTGCAGGGACTTGGGAAAGCAGGGGCAGGATAACAGCCAATATATTTTGATAGCATTTCTATAGAATAATTCGAGGATCCATTTGAATCCTCCTGTGACCCATCGTTGCCTGCAGAGCCAAACTTTGTAAAAAAACAAACACTACAGCAAGTATTAACTCTTTTTGGATATTTTCAAGATTTATTAAAGTACTTCTTGCATCATTGAAAATATAAGTAAGCCTAAGTACATTATACATATTGAACAAGTCTAAGTAGCATTAAAAGTACAAGCCCAAGTAGGCCTATGTGATTCTCAGGTGTAACTTTTGCAGGTACAACAAAAGTCAAATACAGGACAGTCGAGTAGACACTGATCTCATTGCTCTTCTCTGTCCCATCCGTCACAGTGAGTTCGGAGGTGGGCCGTGCGGTGTGGCTGCGCTTCTCTCCGCCTCTGCCCTCCTCGGGCCCCCAGCCCAGCTTCATGGCGCACCTCTCGGGGGCCGTGGTGGGTATCAGCATGGGGCTGCTCATCCTGCGCAGCTACGAGGAGAGCCTGCAGAAGCAGTGCTCCTGGTGGGTCATCGTCTTCTCCTTTATCACCTTCCTCCTCTTCGCCATCTTCTGGAACATCTTTGCGTACGAGCTGCTGGGCGTGCAGATCCCGCCTCCCCCCTGATGAAGGCCCCCCCCCCCCCCCCTCTCGGCCCTCCCACTCATACACATTGACTCCAGCCCCGTCCCCGACAAAGCGTTCCCTCCTCGACCATAGTTACCTTACCCATTTCCTCTCGAGTTAGACCCAACTGATATCAATTCACTCAAAACTAAAGTCGACCAAGAATCCTTTTTTACGGATACTTTGCAAATCCAAGAAATATGTCTCTTTTATTAAAGGGGGATTACAGTAGCAACAAGTACAGGTGAAAGCT
Organism: Poromitra crassiceps; assembly: GCF_964638095.1. NCBI lineage: Eukaryota > Metazoa > Chordata > Actinopteri > Beryciformes > Melamphaidae > Poromitra > Poromitra crassiceps. The sequence continues at coordinate 30,040,498 of NC_139626.1, read as the reverse complement.
CCTCAGATACATTTCGAGGAGCATTATATCTTTTTATATATGTTGAGCTCTCATCCACCTTACCAGCTCTAAGCGTCCAGTGAGCATTTTGCCAATGTGCTCTTTATCTTCAGAGCGGGTCTGAAAGCCCAAAGGTGTTTTCATTAGTCACTTCTCTCCTTCACACATTTAAAGACCCCAAGAAAAGAAAATCGGAGCACAGTTCACCACACGTAACCTGACTCGGCCAGATGGGGGCGGTGTTGTTTTCACAACAATACAATACCGCCCCCATCTGGCCGAGTCAGGTTACATGACACGTGCCTCTGGGGGAAAAAATGAAATGTGGGCAGGAATGATGGGAGGAATGATAAAACACAGTCTCCCTTCTCACTGCGCCACCGAGCAGAGCTGCGGGGTGGAATTTCTCTCAAATAAAATAAAATAATAAACATTGAAGCAGTGATGAAATATCATTGTACTCGCGTTTTTTTTTCGTTTTTTTGTTTTATTGGGATCATTGTCGCTTTTTCGAAAATTGCTGGCATGCTAATGGGAGTTAAAGATGAATGAACAGAACCTGTAGCACCTCCAGCTCAATAAGAGACGTCAGTCAGAATGCTAGGTGGGTTAAGAGAAACCTTTCCACAGCATTTACAGGCAGAATGGAGGACAATTATATTGGGCTGTTTTTGAATGCAAAGTTTCTGGCATTTTGGTGGATTTTTTCTTCTCTTTTGGCTTCTATCATCTCCTCAAAGTAGCTCATGATTTGGAACGTCACTGTCATTTTCGCTTCATGGGGTCTTTAAAAAGAAGAAGGCATCTGTTTTATAGACTATGTGCATAGCATGACACCTACACTGTGGAAACAGATAGTGGCAAGAATACATAGAACACACACAAGACACGCAGATGGGAAAAGTGAGTGTTGGAGAGAAGATACGTTGGGAGACGTTTGTAAGAAAATGAGAACTGAAGTGATCATTTCCTCGGCCGAGTGAGCGCCGCCATGTTACTGTGTCATTATGCTAACCACCACCTGGCTAAAGCGCCATGTAAAATATGTCATCCCATGCGCACACACACACATGCACGCGCACGCAGACACACTCAGACGTGCGCGCACACACACACACACACCTACACACACACACCTACACACACACACACACACACACACAGAAACATACATACATATGTACTGGCCTGTTCTCGCTCTAACAGACTGAACTGGGGAGGGCGCGGATGTCTCTGACCTCTCTGACCTGCGTGTCCCAGAGGGCATTGGGGTTTCTGTCAGGCCCAGTCTATACCTCAGTTTGTCATTCTTAGGGACTGTATACTTTTGTAAAGGAATGTACCTATCAAAAAAACAAAACAAGTGTTATGTCCCCGTTTTTCATTTGATAGTGGATGTGTATATTGTATGTTCATAACTAAGAGTATATTTATTTGTATTTCTTCCTCATTTAAGGGGAAAAAAGAAACGTTTCAAATGGTGCAAACTTAATAATGCTATGATTGTTGTTCTTCTGATAACTCCTACTGTACGGCTTTGATCCTCTTGAAAAAGATTCTGTTAGGCAACCCCCCCTCATCCCCCCATCCGGTTTCTTAGACGGGCACCAATGACTGAAGTTCGCTTGACTTTCTACATCTTCAGTGCTTTACAGAATAAGCCATAGAAAGAACTACTTTACAGAGGGGCAAAAGCCAAGGAGAAATAAAAGGTGTTAGTCGGTTGAAACCCATTTGACTGATTGCTGGTGAGCTTCAGTTCACGTTTTTATGTTGTATTGTTTGTGTGATCAGAGGTTGAAAATGATATCTGCATTGTGACGAATTCAACAAATGAGGCGCGAGGTGGAAGACGACAAACTGTGCAAGTAGTAACATGCCTGTGAAACTCTGGACCGTTTCTCCAAGTATGAGATATGGGATATTTTCATGTAGCTACACTCATTTTTACAACTTGTTCGCCGTTCATTGTCAGTTGTCACAGTTAATTTGCACAAATGCCAGACTTCGAATGTTCTCCTCCGGTGTGTGGAGGCCTCACTGCAGCTCTTTTCTGCAAATAACCAATTATTGATAGAGGCTCCCGCCATATATTATGTCTACTCTAGACTGATTCTTATTAGGTCTACTCCAGACTGGTTCTTATTAGGTCTACTCTAGACTGATTCAAGCTTTTGGAAAGCTGAGGCGAGGCAATTACATTTACTCATGCAATGTTCCTTCTTTTCCCCCCCACGCTTTCAATCAATAATTCATTTAAATGTCCACTGGGTGCTTGAGCTTTTTTTTTTTTTTTGATGCATTTGCCAATCTTGACAGTTGGTCATAAATACAGTCCTCAGCACTGGCTTCCACGTAAAATGCGATTAGTAACAGAAGACTCCATGTGTAAATGGGAATCTGCATGAAATAGTCAGAATAAGCCATTTGAAGAAATTAACAACTAAAAAAAAAAAAAAAAAAAAGCCAGTGTAGGGTATTAATGGATTCATGATGGAAACGTGTGTGTATACTATGGAACATTATCGCTTGGGATATCACTATATATATATATATATATATATATATATACATGTTGATGAATAATGCATACTTACCCTGTTAGCTTATAATGAATAGAGAGGGTGCCTGAGAGGAGGTTAACGTGCCTCTTTAACTAAAGATTCATAGGGGACTAATGTGGGTTGTAAAAAGGGCTAGTAAATGGCTGTTTTTTTTGTCAAATGAATGTGGAGATATCCCGCACATGGATGTTTCATACAATACCAGTGTTTCCCCTACAACATTTTTCAGGCCTGGAGGATTTCAAAACGTACCCCCCGGCCGCAACGGTGGGGGTCCTCGCTGGCGACGCTAAACTTTTAGCTAACCTGTTCGCATCTACCGCGTATGTTCGCAATGGCATCCCAAGTATCATCATACTATGGGACACGATGCGAACAGTTGTATTATGTGTGTTTCCCAGGCAACGACACACGTTGACACGTTTTGGAACAGCGCCACAAAATGCTTATTGTTTTGAATGATTTGGCATCTTCTATTACTGTCAACACTAGTATTGTTGTATTGTAATAATATGCCATAAACGTTTATTGAATCTTTTGGGAGAGCAGGAAAAAAAATTATAATATTTTTTTGTTTTGATTTCCTCTTCTGGCCTGGCGGGAGCGTCATTGGCAGGCCTGCCAGGCCTGTAGAATGGTAGGGGAAACACTAAATAATACACCAGAACTGAACTCAAAGGCATACAAATTCACATTGCCCCTTGACCTCAAAAAATGAAACTCGTTCCACTTCTCCTAACTCAAAGCTCAATGCCCCCAGCCTAGTTACCCTCAAATCAGTACGATAAGCGCTAAATTGTTTATTCATGCAAATCTCTCCCTCCGCAACCGGTGCCGCGTCTATGTGCCGACAGACCGCAGTGCCGACAGTCCGCAATGCCGATAGCCCACAAGCAGAACCAGCTGAGCGAAGCGGTGTGCAGCATGTCGGGGGACCGGCTGGAGCTAACCTCTCCCAGCCCCCATGCCTAAACCTAACCTCTCCCACTCCCCATGCCTAAACCTAACCTCCCGCAGACCCTAACCCTAACCTCTCCCACCACCCACGCCTAAACCTAACCTCCCCCAGACCCTAACCCTAAACCTAACCTCTCCCACCACCCACGCCTAAACCTAACCTCCCCCAGACCCTAAACCTAACCTCTCCCACCCCCCATGCCTAAACCTAACCTCCCCCAGACCCTAACCCTAATGTCTCCCACCCCCCACGTCTAAACCTAACCTCTCCCACCCCCCACGCCTAAACCTAACGTTGGCATTGCGGGCTGTCGGCACTGCGGGTGGTCGGGATAGCGGGTGGACACCCTGCAACCATGCTGTGTGAAACATACCATACCATTGTCAACGGAAGAGAATATGAGAGATGCATGTATCTTAATTAAGCAGGTGGGGAACAGCTCGCAGGCGTAGTTTATTAGGTGTTGTCATGTGTGTTAGCCAAATTAGCTTGGCCTGAGCCTGAGCCAAACACAGCGCCGACATCGCGCCTTTAAAAGGCCGCATCGAACCCGCCTCTCCTGCGCTCAGACAGCGGCTCTGCTGAAGGGAGTGGAGGTAAGGTTGTCATCCTCTGCCTGACCTGACGTGTGTGTGTGACAGTTGTGCCAACATAAGAGGCTCGTGAGCGATGGAGGGAGAGCGGCAGTGGAGGGAGAGCGGCAGTGGAGGGAGCGGCCCTCGTAATAAAACGGTGGCGGGCCGGGGCTGTAAAGTAGCTGCGTGTGTGCCTTCATATCACAACACCCCCAATGTCAGGATGATACATGGCTGTGGGCGGCACGGATACAGCAGAGGCCCCAAAGCTCGACAGTAAACCTGACATCTTCCTTTAATAAGTGGATCTGACAGGTTGCGTGATGTTGATTTAATTGCTGTGTTTGAGTGACATATTCGTTTTCAACAATCTAAGGAAGGGGATGGTGAGGGGATCGCATGTGATGAATAGGGGCAGCCGAGCATAACGTGATCCATCACTTTGGGGTCATCCGCAACCTCCCCTCGCTGGGCGGGGAGTCTGCTCGTGCATTCCTTTATAACTGGGAACTGGTAATCTTACCGGTTCAAAGTTCATGAGCTGGGACGTGACGTCACTAGTATTTCCCATTCCAAACTCGTAGGAGCCTCAGGCAGCAGCCCCGACGTAAAAAATCCAAGATGGCTGATCCGCGCAACAACAGTAGTTATAATCGTATAAATGCTATTTAGCACTTCTGTCTTGTTTGTGTCTCATTAAATCAGCTGTACACACAGCACGGCCTACTTCTCTCTGTGTGGACATGAGGCTGCAGTGTTTGTATGCGCAAAATGCCACGAAATGCCTTGTTATCAACTGTTATTGCTAACAATGGCTAGCCTGGCTAGTGAGTGGATCTGACCCGTGAACAGTGAACTTCCCAGCTCAACTTTTCTGCAAATGGAATGCTAAAAAAAACGGATGTGACGTCATTTAGCCTCCACATCCCAGTTCTTTTGCGATAAAGGAACGCACATGTCTGTGTTCATCAGAGGGGTCAGTAAAATGGAGTCAGCATGTCTGTGTTCATCAGGGGGGTCAGTATTAAGATACGCTCGGTTCGTGCCAACTTTGCGTAGACTTTCATTACTTCATCCAGTACTTGTCTGATTCAAAAATGCAACATAACTTTATAGCAGCATACTCAAGATTTCTCTGACTACCGTTTCTTATTCCCAGTTGCTGTATTTCGTCATTGGTGGGCTTTTTTGCACTTATTGTAACGTGGTTAACTGACATGTCGTGTGTGCCATATGTTCTACTGCCATAAACATTATTTGATGCTTTTTTAGGTATTACCTCCTTATGCCAATCCATTATGCCCAATGCCTTGTTATATAAACCCAAAACTAAGCAATGGGCAAGAGGGCTGCTTTGCTGTACAGTATATTCCGCATCATCATCCGTAGCATCAGTCAAGGAAAGAAGCTGATACAGCGCACGCTTAATTTCTCCATCAACTCAAGTTGTTTATATATCCAGTAGCTGCTCTGAATTGCTGCTTGCCAACAAGCAGGCCAGGTTGCCTTCTCTTAGTGTGTGTTGCTACTTAAATGATGGGTAACTCTCAATGCAGGACTGTACAGGCACAAAGCAGGGTACTGTAGGTCTAGAAATGGATACCTAACCTCAAAATACAGAAAAGAGGGTCTGATAGATTCCGTCAGTGTGCTAACTGGCCAGTAAAATAATGTCAAAGTGAAACTCCTGGGACCCCGTGAAGGATCCCTGAGGCTCCCCAGATGACTACAACACCAACCAAAACACGCATCCATGAAGGCCAACGCTTGAAGATTGTCATAGTTCTACAATCTATCCACTATCCATTATATTGCAACTTAAATGTTAAGAATATTAAACTTTGAAGGGGAATGCAACTGAAGTTTAGTTTTTTGTGAACACTGATCAATGTCTCCCATAGCTGGAAACAAGAGAGAAGAGTTTGTCCCTCAGTCGGTGAAGGCGCACTGACGTAAAGCTCCACAGAGAAGAAATGGGTGAAAAAGAAAACGTAAACGGAAGACTGTGACACTATTCAGGATGTCTTTCTGGAGATGAGGCGGCACTTTCCAGTTTGTAACTGATAGCACCGCTCGTATTGGTTTTCTGGTTTCATGTTCACAAATACTGCCTGGACCATTCTCGGTCGTGAAAATATCATAAGTGACCTCTTAAAATGAGAGTTGTTTCCCCTCCTATGGTTTAGTATGAAGTCACATCTGTGCTGCTGTGGTAGTTTTCATGAGCTGCTTACTTGCATTGATAAAATGGTGCCAAGCTTATGAGGTTCGATCTCTAAAACCAGACCAGAGGTTGTGCCAATAAAGCGTTTACAAAAAAAAAGAGCAGATGCTATTTTTCTCTTGGTCATGAAGAAACTAAAGGAAACCTAAATTTACATAAATATGGGTAATTTATATCAAAGTCCTCATTAATTATTTCACGATCTATTGTACTTTTTAAATGTTCTGAACGGAACCATTTTATATTGTATATATATATTTTTGTTTTATTTTGTACTGTTCATTGTACTTGCTTTAATTTAGGAACAATATAAATAAAGAATACTGTGGCAACATCCATGGTCCCACTGCTTCTTAGTCTCTTTTAAGGAACACAGCTGATTTTCAACCAGCTTTGTATCATTACAAAATCAGCAGTATATCAGAACAGTTTTGCAGTTATTCATTTAGTTTGACAGTTATTAAGTTATGGACCAGTGATGTCATTCATGTGCAAATGACATAACTGGTCCACAACTTAAATCAACTCAATAACTGTAAATGAATACCTACAAAACTGTTTACGGTTGACATCATCATCAGGCAGCCTGTGTATTTGGAGTAGAGGGGAAAAAAAGAAGAATAACTGTCAGGCCTTGCAGTCCATGCTTATCAAGTGTGCACAGACAAGCGCGGCAACTCTATGTGAGGCTGAACTTCCACTTGGGATGGGACCATAGACTGAAATTCAATATATTTATATTATGTGAATTTATGTCGCAAAATGTGGGCCAGAAAAATGAATCACAATATTAGCAACATTTTGTTCTGCTGTAGTAATCACAAATGAGAAGGCCTGACCAATACAGTATCACAAGCTCTCCATTGGAATGACTGTATATCTGCACTTTGTGATGACATGTTCAAATATACATTCTAGGGAGCCAATGCTACCTAGATTTGTGTCTCAGAAATAGAAGTAACTCGGCAGTCCCTTGTTGTTGAGCTTCTAGTTATTACATCGTATCATGTTTGTATTGAATCGTGAACCCCATATTGTATATGAGATCATATGAGATCCATAGTTCATTCAGACATTGAGCTAACTGATCTTGAAAATGTGTCAGAGCCTTTTACACAACATTTTGAAGATCCACCCAGTGAGTAATGGTAAATGGCCTGCGTTTATATAGCACTTTGTAATGAGTAGGTACATTCACACTGATGGCACTTTGTAATGAGTAGGTACATTCACACACTGATGTTTATATGTTTATATAGCACTTTGTAATGAGTAGGTACATTCACACACTGATGGCACTTTGTAATGAGTAGGTACATTCACACACTGATGTTTATATAGCACTTTGTAATGAGTAGGTACATTCACACACTGATGTTTATATAGCACTTTGTAATGAGTAGGTACATTCACACACTGATGGCACTTTGTAATGAGTAGGTACATTCACACACTGATGTTTATATAGCACTTTGTAATGAGTAGGTACATTCACACACTGATGGCACTTTGTAATGAGTAGGTACATTCACACACTGATGGCGGCAGCCACCACACCATGGCCCAGCCATCGGGAGCAATTTGGGGTTCAGTATCTTGCCCAAAGACATTTCGACACACCGACTGGAGGAGCCGGGGATCGAACCACCGACCCGTTTTATCCAAAGCAATTAGTGGATGACCCGCTCTACCTCCTGAGCTACAGCCACCCCAGGTATGCAAGAAAATGAAACACAATCGCCAAGCTAAATCAGAGGCACAATGGATTCTTTTTCATATTGAGGCTTTATTAACAATGAAAAAATAGTAGAACTTGTACAAAATGATCAAGCAGTTTTCATTTAAAAATATATATATAGAGATATAATTTTATTTGGCTCTCAGCTTCTTTCTTGGTCTCTGCTCAGTATCGCTCACACTACTGCCCTTCACATCAATATCCTTCAGGAGTGGGAGCTGCAGCTGATTGGCTACGGCCCACGCCCACAAACACAGCTCCACCCGGTGGGGCGTCCAGTCCTGCTGGGGATCCACTGAGGAGGAGAGGGAGGTCAGTACAGACACTTTCCTTCCTCTTACATCTTGCACAGAGCATTCATAGGCTGAATCCAAACGTCCACCCTCCGGACTTGTGGACTGAGCCCTTGTGGACATTTCGTACTTACCGTGCCGTTAAGCCACTGATAGAGAGGCCTTTATTTCTATACAACATATAGGCTAGACACAAATTCAAATAGAGAAATGTTTGTAAATAAGGACCAGACTATGGCTAAATTGGTTCTTACGCCGTCCGCAAGTCTGCAAGTGCAGTGAAGTCCAGACATTTGGATTCAGCCATGATGACAAAAGCAATTGCACTCTGTTTACAGAAAACTCCCCCCACCACGAAGTACAGACTAAATATATGAAAGAGTATTAGGGCCATTGTAGGTGTTGCTTTTTTTTTTTTTTTTACTTTTTATTTACACATTATTATCAATACATACTTGCATTGTATACATTGTAGATATGTACTGCCATAGATTTTTTTTTTTTTTTAGAGAAATAAAAGAAAAGACAAAACCACAACAGCCGCAACAGCAGCAACAAAACAAACAAACAAGAACAAAAGACAAACAAACAAAACAGGGAGTCGACTTTTCACTATACATTCATCTTGGATCCAAAAAAATAAAATCTGGCCTAATGGGTGTTATATATTGAATCCAGCATTCCCATCTTGAGGTAAATTGTTCTACTTTATGATTGATAACAGGTGTTGCTTTTTTAAGTAAGGTATGGGGGTAATACAGAAAAGATTTTTTTTTTCATATGATACATTAATGGAAAATAATCATACTAATATAATTGGGCGGCAGTTTCCAAGCGGCGGTGCACAATAGCTCAACTGCGGCATTTGAGCGGGCGATGCGGGCGAGGTCGCGCAGTGGCCAAGCTGCGTCTCTTGTTTCTCTTGTTTCACGTTTTGTACCTTGATGGCAGAGAGTAACGCACAATACAAACTGCAGATTTAGGCATAAAAGTGAAACTATAAGCAGCCTACTGTCCCAGTCTCTGCCTCACCTTTGTTAAGTGCTTTAGTGCGCTCCACCACCTTGCCCAGGTAGAGGGCGTAGTGCTTGGCTGTGTATTGGACCGGCTTCAGTCCAGGCACGCTCTCCACGGCCTCATCAGACATGAACGCAGCCTGCTCCGGAGCTCCTGCTGCCAACACAGCTGGAACAAAATGGACAGTCAGCCTTATGCCAAGCTAAACTGTGGCCATGAATCGCATGGCCAATGTTTCCCAAATGTGAACTGTACTTAAAGAGAGGGCAGGGGCTCCTGGCCATTCCGTCGAGCTGTGTAAGCTTTATTGCACTTAATGAGAAAGCAATTACTTAGTCCTTCTTGGGCATCCCTCAGACATTTGACTGAAAACGCTCAACCACAGAACATAGCCCTTTTTTGCGCTAACCTGAGGCGGTGGCTGGGCCGAGAGCTTTCAGGGTGCTGAGCTCTGCGATGGCTGCCTGCACGTCGGGCAGGAGGCTGAAGGCCTTTCTGGAGCATTTCTCCACAGTCTCCTCGCTGTTGGAGGCCACCAGCTGCTGCAGCCGCGGCCTGAACTTCCCCCTCTGCAGAAAACACATGGGGCCCATCAAGAACAGTCAGAGTGGTGTGTGCTGACAGCCTGTTATTGAAAATTCACACGTGCAATGTACAAAACACATTTTGAGGGATTATGTTCTGTAATAATATGACAAAATGCTTGGTTTGGCTATGTTGAAGTGACACGGAGCTATTTTGATTGCACCTATACACTAAGACTTACAGTGAGCTTCCACTCCATCAGTTTCACCAGCTCCGACAGACTGGCACATTTGTCAGATCGACTTGCAATGGCTGTGGGCAGCTCCTCTTGGTACCTGGCCAGATACACACAGTTCAGCATCACTTACTTTTCTTCTTGTCAACATTTATCAGTGTGATGGCACCAGTAGCACCACCACTATCCCCCAGGATAATCAAGTGAAGCTGGAAATTATCCTGTAGCTGTTGCTGTGACCAAATTATAATTACCATTTGTCAAGGCTCAGCAGTTTTCCAGATTTCTTGCCTTTCCCGATGGACTTAGCCTCCACCACTTCCCAGTATTTCGCATATATCTTTCTCCATTGGGCTGCATCCTCACAGGCAAACAGGGCACTCATGGGAGCAGGCAAGGGGTGAAGGAGATTATGGAATTGCCTACAGAGAAGGAATATACTGTCACAGACACTCACACACTTATAGACACAGTATGGGGGTCACAACCCAATCTACTGCACTTGCCTTTTACAACTTTCTAGTCCAATGTGAGAAGAAATTTGACAATGTATTATTCTTCACACCCAGATCTCTCTCGCTTTGACTCCAAAAGCGAAACAAAAAGTCGCTCCCTAAGTCATGAACGAACTGTAGCGAGATGCTTCTGTTATGGAATACGGAATTCGCGCGAGAACAGTGCGAGACGAGAGAGAGCAATTGCTGAAATACTACTTCCGGTGCTCCAAGCAGTGACAGTGAGCAACAGTTTCAGAAGGTTAGTGCTCTGAAATACTCTTATTTACTTTTTTATTTGAACTATTACCTAACGTTAATCAATTAAATCATTTGCACTTTCTGATATTGTTTCAAACATCTACAAAACGTAGCGCTATATGTGAACAACGTCCTCCTTGCAAAAGTGCATGGTCGCTAGTTTAGCTAGCTAACATTAGCGTTAGCTAGTCATGTTTATGTTGTGAGTGCACCGTAGCAGAGGTTGGCTATTTCTAACCACCAGCCAAACATGATCTGCTGGATGTTTAACGTTGCATGTACAATTTCCATGCATGTTCTCGATTGTGCTAACGTCATGCCGCTCATTCTGAAACTAAGTATCGCCAAGCAAAACACCGGCCACACGTGACGATGTAGCTAACATTAGCTGTCTCTGCAATTTACTTGGAAATTGAACCCGATAGCTTATTGAATGTTGACCACATACCGTGCGACTGGCGATCAATGGAAAACGGGTTGTGGTGCAAATGTTTTCCTCTCGAGTATGAACACTGAACAGACAAACGTACGTGTGCTATGTCAACGGTCGGTAGTGCTAAAAAAAAGTTTGATTTCGCGAATCGTTGAAGTCAATTGAAAACTTACTTTTGTCCTACCCTGGATGGAAAAGCTGCGTTATATGAGCAAATATAAGAGCTAGCAAATATAAGAAGTTCCGGTGAGATTTTTCAAAGTAAAAGAACGATTCTGCACAATTATAGAGCAGACAGGGGCGAATGAAAAACGATTATTTTCCACATTAAACTAATAAACTAAGCATTTAAATGAAGCTATACAATACAAATGATGTTTCTGTATGACAATAACTGTTTCAATAACATTGAGAACTTTCTTCTCAGTATCTTAATAGATAAAAGCTGTTCACTGTGTCAAAAGCTGTCCAGAAATGTCACCGTAGTGTGTTTGGGTGGGTTTGATGAGCCGCCATATTTTTTTTTACTCATAATGGCCTTAGCGGAGAGTGGGATGTCATAGAGGAGGTCTTCCTGAGCGCGTGCATATATAGTTTGTGCCGACATCTTGGACACAGGGGTGTCCACTGTCCAAAAGCTGTCCAGAAATGTCACCGTAGTGTGTTTGGGTGGGTTTGATGGGCCGCCATATTTTTTTTTACTCATAATGGCCTTAGCGGAGAGTAGGATCTCATAGAGGAGGTCTTCCTGAGCACGTGCATATGTTTGGCAAGCTCCCACTCTGAACACAAACCTGTCCAGTGTCCAATTTGTAAAGGCTAGCACTCCAGTGAACAGGTTTTAGCTATTTACATACTGAGAAGAGCTTTCTCAATGTTATTAAAACAGTTGGTGTTAAACAGAAACATAATTTGTATTGTATACCTTCGTTTAGATGCTTTGTTTATTGTTTTAATCTGCGAACTAACCATTTTTCTATGCCTTATAAAAACATGAATTACGCCGCTTTTACTCTGAAGGTAACCGGAAGTCTTATATTTGCTAGTCCCGCAAACCGGAAGTAAAGCGGAAGTCTTATATTTGTTCATGGAACACAGCTGGATGGAAAAACCTCGTTCCGAGTCTTCCGGCTATGGGCGGAAGACCCGGAACCAAAGTGCTGTACTCCAGAAATATATTACGCTCAATTCTTGCGTTCTGTTCAGACGTAATGTTGTGCATCCGGCAAGTACTTCTTTGAATACTTAGTTTGGTATACATGCTTCTTATTTTTTCTCTAACTCGTAGCGACTGGCGAGGTTAGGCTGCCTACTGCTGCATTTCTATGGGGGAACGAAAACACTGCGGACCACCGGAAGACAGTGCAGGGCCCCGTTCCAATACCCATACTTGTACTTCTTTCTTGTAGTATGTACTGCCGCTGCCCTCACAAAGTATGGATTGTAGTGTGCAGCATGCATGCAAAATGCATACTATTGGGACACACTACATCTGTCGTCACATGAGCTTCCTGAACTCCGACCTCTTGCTCACTTCCGCCGACGTCCGCAGCGCCACATTTGATTTTTTTTAAATTTTTTTTAATTCAATAAACAAAGTCTGGCAGTAACAAACAGTACATTATACAAAAAATTCAGACTAAACATTTACAAAATTGGAACAGACAATCAAATAAACAAAATAAAATAAATAAAGCAAAAACATTAAGTCAGAGTTCTAAACAGGAATCAAGATATGCATGTTTTGGTACACACTCCATGCTTGTTTGGTTTTAACATATTTCAAGGCTTTCTTAAAGTGAATTATCTCATTCATGAACACGCAGCTCAGTCAGTGCGACGTAACTCCAGTAGGTGGCGGTAATGCACAAAAAGTTGTTTGCCAACCGCCATAAAACATTAGAAGAAGAAGAAGAAGACGTAACTTCCTGCTGCGCAAAGGATTGTGGGGAAGATTGGCTGGTGCAGCATGCATCGATGCATACTCCGAAATAGGAGCTGATATAGTACAACATCCTGGTACTCTTGGCATACTGCATCTGACATACGTATTGGGACATACTAAATCTTTTTTTGCCTACTAAATAGTATGGAAGTATGGGTATTGGAACGGGGCCCAGGTCTTCTTCTGTCTTCCTGCCTGTAGTAACGCGTACCAGGCTCCGGTGACCCGAGGTTACTTTTGTCCCACTGCCAGTGCGTAAGCGCGCTATTTCAAAATAAGAGCAACATACATGCTAATCTCCATCCCTTCTTTCTTTGCAGTTTGGTGTGGCATTCTTTGGGGTGGTGTGTCCTGTCCTTACCCAGGGCCTCCTTGTATGATATTTCACTTTTGACTCTGTAGAGCTGGAAGTAGGAAACTGACCGTCATGTGCCTCCACCAAAAGGAGGTGACAGTGTTGATGTACCCACCAATAGAGGACCATTTTCCTGTAGGTAAGGACACATTCTGCATTTGTCATAACTTATTACACCCAGAGAGTCGAAGACAACTTTTGCTGACCCAACAAAGTATCCCATTCAATAAACGGGGCAACAGCAAATGTTTGTAAGCACCAGTGGCTCCTGCATTACATTGATTGATTGATTGATTGATTTCTTTATTTATGTGTCACACACATAAATAGGCCACCTGAATAAAGAAATGAAATACACACTGACTCTAGCTGAAACTACACACACAGCGTGTTTGGGCTTTGGCAGAGGGGCGGAGCGCACTGTTGCAAGGGAAAGGTGTACGCTGGATTTACAACACAAGACAAAAATGGTCAGATGCTGAGTGGGAATGCATAACGCATGTAAATAAAACCACCTTTGTTATTCATTGCGTTTCAGGCAGTCTTTGCGATGTGTTTATTGCGCATGTTCATATTGCGATGACGATGAAATACGATTAATTGTGCAGCCCTACCCAGGTGGGTGCTGCACATTGGTGTTAGATGAGATGAGTCCCCCCCCCCCCCCCCCCCCGTTATGTGAAGCGCGTTGAATGAGTATCTAGAAAGGTGCTATATAAATGCAATCAATTATTATTATTATGATCATGCTCACATGCTAATCTCCCCCTAGCAAGTTGGCTGTTACGGGAGCGCATGAAGAGGACTCTGTGTTGCTGCAGACATTGATAAGACCAGCGCTTCTACACCAAGTAAGTCCTGCAGCAGGTGCATTGTGTTAAAGTGGGATAATATGCACACTGCATTGTGTGTGAGACACTGCCACCACTCCTGCTCCACTGCACCTAGGATAAATTCAGCATTTTAGTTTGTTGGAGTGCCATCTTCTGGTGAAATTTTGAATTGCCTTGCAACATTTTTGCACAAGATAAGATGATACATACCGGTACATAACTGCTCCAGAGTTAAGTGAATTTGCAAACCACAGCTTGTCGCTTTTATTGTCCCCAAAACCCAAACACTCTGTACTCTCTGTATTCTCTGTACCAGGAACATGGAGAAGATGTCGCGGGTTACCACAGCCCTTGGTAGCAATGCCATCAGTGGTCGCACTATGTTCTGCCACTTGGACGCTCCCGCCAACGCCATCAGCGTGTGCCGCGACGCCACGCAGGTGGTGGTGGCCGGCCGCAACATCTTCAAGATCTACACCCTTGAGGAGGAGCAGTTTGTGGAGAAGCTGAATCTCCGCGTAGGACGCAAACCCTCGCTCAATTTCAGCTGTGCGGATGTTATGTGGCACCAGATGGAGGAGAACCTGCTGGCCACAGCCGCCACCAATGGGGCGGTGGTCACCTGGAACCTGGGAAAGCCGTCCCGTAACAAGCAGGACCAGCTCTTTACTGAACACAAGCGCACGGTCAACAAGGTGTGCTTCCACCCCACTGAGGTGTACATGCTGCTCAGCGGCTCACAGGACGGCTACATGAAGTGCTTCGACCTGCGCAAGAAGGAGTCTGTCAGCACTTTCTCAGGTAGGAGGTGTGATCAGCATTAGATTGTAATTATTCCCTCAAGCGAAACAGAAAACAACACTTTTTTTTGCTATGATAGAAAAATCAACTTAAAGTCGAGCTGAACCCAAAAATGACTTTTCTTTTCTTTTAGTTCAAATACCTGGGTATGCAGTGCACATATTTAATAATGTATGCAAACAAAATCACAACTATCTGATTTCTTTAGTTTTTCACACTTTTTCACATCAAAAGTTCATTTTTCAAGATTTCATTGATAACAGTAATGTACAGTTTGCTGACGTCACCTAGTACTATCAAATTTCTACCCCATTTCAACCAATCATATCACGACATGCAGCTGTCAATCAAATCTTCATTTCTGGATAATTTTCTCTTCCAAATGAAGTAGAAAATGGCGCCTAGTGCCTGTCATCTGGCAGAATTCCTATCCCATAAACTAACTAATAACTTGGCCAATTGTTAGGAACATGAACAAAAACAAA
This sequence comes from Poromitra crassiceps, assembly GCF_964638095.1. Taxonomy (NCBI): domain Eukaryota; kingdom Metazoa; phylum Chordata; class Actinopteri; order Beryciformes; family Melamphaidae; genus Poromitra; species Poromitra crassiceps. Next base: position 30,024,762 of record NC_139626.1, on the reverse strand, counting down.
AACTATAATCTCTAAGAATGCAAAGAAATGCATTCCAGGGATATCGTATTTACAGCAGCGATAATGGCGCGCGCATCCGAGAGCTTGGTTGTCAGGGGTCGCACTTCGGAGATTCCAGGCTGACGTGCAGCACTCTCTGCTCGGCAACACGAAGGCAGCTTGGCTGCCTGTGGCTCGCTGAGCTCCACTCAGCCAGTAACCTCCCGTCAAAAGGCTCTTCCCGAGGGGAGCGCCACAACACACTGAATCCCACTCGATTTGGAGGCGGAACACGCCAGGATTGGCCAAAGCCCAATCCAGTCCCCAGAATTGTCAAATTAAATCATCGACATGATACTATGACCCGCCTCTCAACCGGTCATCTTAGACAAACTATGTTTTCAGTCTGAAACGGACTCATTATGCACGTGACGAACAGGTTCAGTTCGACTTTAATTTGTGATTAGTTGGAACTAGCTCAAGGTTGCTGAAATTCGGCAGTAGGTTGAGCTGTAGTCATTGAAGCATCTTCTGCTCGTCTTTGTCTTTGAATCATCTGTTCGTTCACACTTTCGCACCATATATTTGCATTGTATTAATATAAAACAGTTTCAACTTTGAATAAGAAATCAAATCTCCAATGTGCTGGAACAAATGTAATGTTCCCGCCATTGGCAAAGAAGAAATGAATCACGCCTCTGGTTCAGTGAGTGTTTTTAGTTTTTTCTTTGTTTTGTTTGTCCCCCCCCCCCCCTATGGAAGCAACACTACTAATGCTAAAACTAATTGGTTTATCATAATCAGAATGATTTAAAGCTAAAATACAATCTCAATATTGGAATTCCCTCAGTATTACCGGTAGATCCAACATCAAGAGCCACGTAACATGTCTCCTTCCCTTTGCAATCTCAGTTATTGCTTTTGGTGAAGAGGGAATTATCTCTAATTAATTTCTGTCTAATGACACAAAACTAATGTTTCAAGTTTATATTGTTGAGTAAATGTGATGACTCCATATACCAATACCACCCAGGAAAGGTCGACAGTTCGAGGTTTAGTACTCACCATTTATATCAGTCAGTGTCATATCGCAGTATCTTTGCGTCCATATTTATTCCTCCTTTCCTTTTATTCCTCCTTTCTTTTCCTGACTTTCCCAGGTCAGTCGGAGAGTGTGAGGGACGTCCAGTTCAGCATGAAGGATTACTTCACGTTCGCTGCATCCTTTGAGAATGGCAATGTGCAGCTGTGGGACATCCGACGGCCGGACCGCTACGAGAGGATGTTCACCGCCCATACTGGCCCCGTCTTCTGCTGTGACTGGCACCCTGATGACAGGTAGGGAGAATGGGCCTTTTTCACAGCTGCCCTTTTGTGTCTAAAAGGCAGGGTAAAACACATGCGCACCCAACTCACTAATTAGGGCCCCGGCACTGGAACACCTAAATGGACTGGAAGTTGGAAACCCTAATTGATGTTTTGGTGCACCTGTGTTACTTCCTGCCTTTTAGACACAAAATGGCTGCTGTGAAAAAAGGCCTATTGTGATGTAGAAAAGACTGCAAAGTGTCGTGGTGACTTTGTGACACAACACAAATGGGGAAAATTCTCTTTGTCCACACATGATGTAGTGGTCCAATGTACTTGCTGTGTGGCTGTGAGGGACGCTAGATGTAAGACCGAGCTTAGTTCTGTCTTTGTTTTCCATTTTTGTTTTTATCCATTTTTGTTTGTGTGCTTTTTGAAAAAAATAAAAATTTGATAACAAAAACACAAATGGGAAATTAAGTATAAGTAGGCCTGGGCGATATGGCAATTTTTTTTATCACGATATGTTTTCTTATATCGATCGATGTCGATATATATCACGATATAAATTTATTAATAATACTAATTGCACATAAAAAGCACGTGAAGAATTTTAGGGGCACAATTAAAATTCAATGCAGAGCGATATAGAATGTATTCGATACGACTCTATTAATCTCTGACCGGTTACAATTAAGTTGAATTCAATTCAAAGTATTCTCATGAGAGAGGCTCAATGCAGCTCATTGGCTATTGTTGTCATTAAATGATAACCCTTTATTTAGTCATCTGTTTGTCCATATTATTCACTTATGGTTTTTTAATGTAACTTGATCCATTTGCATTTTCAGCTTATTATAATTGTTCTATGCTTGTTACTTGTTTTCCCTTATACCACTGGTCTTTGGTGTGCTTATTCTGTTGTGTGTATTACATTATGTTGTTTTAGTGCAATGAACGTCTTGGTCCAAGGCTAGGTGTTGATTATGCAGCTATAGTTAGCTGCTGTTGGTTTGATAAAGGAAGCAAAGACTGTTTAAACCATATAAGTGTATTATGTCAAGCTTTTATTTGTCGGGAGTCTGGTTCAGTATCATCACTCATTAAGACCTGGACCCCCTCTCTTGTCCTCGTAGGGGATGGCTGGCCACAGGAGGCAGGGACAAGATGGTGAAGGTGTGGGACATGACCACTAACCGGGCAAAGGAGATCTACTGTGTCCAGACCATCGCCTCAGTGGCACGGGTCAAGTGGCGCCCAGAGAGGAAGTGGCATTTGGCCACCTGCTCCATGATGGTGGACCACAACATCTATGTGTGGGATGTTCGCAGGCCTTTCATTCCCTTCGCCACCTTTGAGGAACACAAGGATGTGACCACTGGCATCGTGTGGCGCCACCAGCACGACCCGTACTTCCTGCTTTCTGGCTCCAAAGACAGCACACTCTACCAGCACATGTTCAAGGACGCCAGCCGGCCCGTGGACAAGGCTAACCCAGAGGGCCTGTGCTTCGGACTGTTTGGAGACTTGGCCTTCGCCGCCAAGGAGAGTCTCATCAGCAGCGATGTCAACAGGAAGCCCTATCCCGGTGGCGACCGTCGCTATCCAATTTTCTTCTTCAAGAAGCCCGACCCGACAGAGCAATTTGCCCATGTGTCCAGCGTTCTCAGCGTCTTTGAGACGGACTTGGAGAGTAACCGTATGGACTGGTTTGTCAAGACGGCGCGACTGTACCTCCTCAGCGGCAAGCCATTTGCTGAGCTGTGTGATCACAATGCTAAGGTGGCCCGGGAGCTCAACAGACCTCAGGTCAGTCCGATCATTCAGGGAAGAAAGATGTATTTCCACATTTCAGTTTCAAATAGCTCATTGACGTTTTGAGGTTGCCTTTTCAAATGATGGAGCCGTGACAGATTCCCGAGTCAGTCCCTGCTGATGTTGTTTATGTATTCTTATTCAATCATTGTTTTTTATCTCTTTTAATTGTATAAAGTACTTTTGAACCAAAATTTCAGATGGTTCCTTCTGCAATTTGTGCATATTGCATAACAGTAAACTGATCTGAGGGGTATTGTAGAAAGCAGGATTGGCCAGAAGCTATCAAGATCTGTTAACTCAGAATTCACAGAAATCTGTGATTTTCTGTTCCAAAAAATGAGATCAGAGTAAGTCTAGATCAGTTACTATGGGAACTTATGTTCTCAAGATAACCTGCTCTGCAGCAGGTTCACTTGAGGCTGACTTGAGTTAAACCCGACTAAGCCTGCAGCATCACACAAGTCAGTTCATTAAACCTTTCAGGAAAATGGCTTTAAACCTGTTGTGGAATTGGTAGATTCCCTGCCTACCAACACGAGGGTCGCAGGTCAGAGATAGCGACTTGGACTCGAGTCGCACTTAAGTCGCACATAGTGACTTGAGACTGGTCCTAAAAAGACTTGAGACTTGACTCAGACTCAAGATTCTGGATTACAACTAAATTAATGTATAAAAAGTCATCAAGAATGTAGCACCTCTGAATTAAGCAGTATTACACAAGAGGGTGTACTTTACAAGTTTACAGTCATTGGCACGACGGTGAAGTGCCAATAATGATGGGAAAGCACACCATCAAATGTAATATTGCAATTATACAACAAACGGTTATCAACTAAATAAAATATATAAAAAAAGGTGTTCATATTGTGGGACAATTCGCTCTCAAAATAAAATAAAAACCATTTGCTGTTATTTCCATTTCCATTAGATAAGAAATAGTCCCTGTTGAGTAGGCCAGCTGCTGGTTTTTGCACAGGTGTTGGCAGTTAATGGAATGTGATAATATTGTTGTTGGCTGCTGAACAGATCGGCGGAGTCATATTTGAGTGATGAGGCATTTTTTTTCATTTGAGCACAGCTATGACTATGACTCACAGGTGTGCTCTTACGCTGATTTGAGGATGGTCCAAACATCCAGTTGACAAACATTTCCTCGACCTGTGTCGATGGTAACGGATCCAATCGACGTCGGTTCAAGACGTGACTTGATTATTACCATTGGCCAACATGAAAACATACTCTTTAGGTTAGGCCCTATAGTATGTTCCCTAAGACTTACCTCTGGTATGTTGTGAATATTGTGTCACCTGAAAATCATTCTTATTCTATTTTCTTCCAAATTAAGGTTTCAACAACATGGACCATGCTGAGAATCATGTTCTCAGATCCAGCAAACCTCACAACCCCTGGTCCTAACCACAACATCGGTAAACTGGGCACTCTGCCTTTAATGAACAGGTGAGTTTACCACTCCACTTATATAAAATTAGTAATGCCAATCACATTTATTTACAAAATAATAATACTGTAATCACATTTATTTAAAAAGAAAATCAGTAATGCCATTAATTTAGAGACTAAACCTAAACAAAGTGAATGCGGTGTGCTTTGCAGTTTCAGTATGAAGGACATGGGTTCTGGGATGGGCACAGAGAGCAGACTGGAGCGCAGTAAAGGTGACAGCAGACAGGACCACGCCCACCTGGAGCCTGGGAACTCCCACATCAGTAACAATAATGACGGTGAGATTACCTCAAATTTCTGAGGCCATTTTCACATCTGGGCAATGAGAAAAGCCTGATGTCAAAGGCATATTGGACATTATCTGCTCACACACTGTCATTTCATTGTCACTATTAGCTTCTCGTTGTTTTAAATGTAATTTTTTTTTTAACTCCGTGTCTCAATCTAAGTTTGATTATCTCTGCTGTAATTGGAAGCTAGCAGGAGGATTTTTCTGTTGTGCTGAAATAACACACTCTTCATGTTTTTGTACCTGAAGGACATCTTTAAATGCTTGTATAAGGACTCCCCCTAGGGGTCAGAATGTATAATGGCACAATCCAAGCTCGCATCTATGTACATATTTGTACGTAGTACGTGACCTCTACACATCACAAGTGAACGGAAGGAGGAGGAGAGATGGGTTAGGAGGAGGAATCTCTTCCCCCCTTTGACTTACTGTACTAAAAGTGTTGTTTACTATTCACTGTCAGTATTTGTCAATCCAACACGAGGAAAGTGTATCCCCTTCTCTGAATGTTGAAACTATTTGGGTTTCCATTTAAAGGTATCGCAAATTTTAATCAAAAATTTCAGAAAGTCGGCAAAAAGAAAATGCGAAAAAACGCGCGTTTCCATCTGCTGCGAATTATCGAGCTGTCTTCCATCACCTGGTGTTTGAGGCTGTCTGCCTCTGCTGATCAGCTGCTAGATCCGATACATGCCATCTCGCAAGCAGGCAACGACCAAGCTCTATTAAACACATTGAATGTTATTCATTTAAAGTTTCTTGATGATCGACAAGTCGACAAAGGTACCATAAATTTCAATTTCTTTGATTAGGCTACCAGGTGCCGCTCTTCAACTCGGCAAGCATAACGTTATAATCCATGGAGCAGAGTTAGTAAGTGAATACAATTTCATTTAATTCTAGAAGTGAGTCGCTTTAAAGTTAATATCCCAGTCTTCTGTTTAAGCACCACAGCAGGCAGTCTAAATTGTGCTGCTTATTTACCATTATTTACCTTACAAGTGTGTTTGTGTAGGCTACGCCCATGTCATGTTTTGCAGTGATCAAGACAAACTGCATGGTTTTGGAATGGAGAGACAACGGAATATCACTTAATCTGTTCCCACTGCACTTATCGCATTTTCCTTTTATCGATACACGATACGAAGGGAGTAGATGGTCTTTTGGAATCTGTACATATTGCAACAAATGTATATGTATTGTATAATATTGAAGTGTGCCTTTATTACTTTTCAAACTAGTAATAATGTTACTATAATTCTGAAGTGTGCCTTTATTACTACTTTCAAACTAGTAATGATGTTGTAATAACCACTACTGCCAAAGTGCCCTTCTGGGACATGTATTAAAATGATTGATTGATTGATTGACACCCCACTTTTCCACCTCCATCAAGTGTGAAAACTTTTTTTGTGTGCAATGTTTGGAGGTTTCTTTCAAATTTTGCAGCGTTTCCACTCAAGTTTCTTTTAATGCACAAATTGAAATTTCGCATAAAAACAGGTGGATGGAAACCCGACTCGTGATCTATATGATGCACAATAAGATGGCTGGCAACATGTTTTTGTTTTGTTTTGTTTTGGGTTTTTTTACTGAAAACTCAAATAAAATACATGTGGGGGGGAAAAAGAGAAGCTTGATCTATATTGCATGTGACTCGTGTAAACGATATCTTTCCTTCATTCTGCTTTCCTGCAGAGAACGAGGAGACGGAGGGCAGTGAGGGTCAGGCAGAGTACATGTTTGGTGATGCTGAGCTGGACGATGACGACCTCTACTCAATGGAACATGATAATCAGACAGGTCAGTCTCAGTCCAAGAACCAAATGTTACTGTATACGAGGGATCAGCCGATCAGCATTTTTGTAAACAAACGGCGTCACTGGGTGGAAACACGAGTACGCGTAGCAGAGAGGAGCGGAACGGGAGTCGGCGCCATGACAGTCACCACACCGATAAAACGACATTTTAGAGCCACAATATTGTATAAATATCAATAACTAGCCAACAGATATCAAAGCTGGTGGGCTTTATGGAAAGAGCATGACTCGAACATGAAACTTTTCATTCAGTGGCGTTTTATTGCCACACAACTAATGTTGTGTTGTAGCTGTAGCCCACAGCTAACAGCTAGCTATGTTCCAGCGTCTAGTGCGGGTGCATGTATTTACATAGGGGGAACGCGCATGGGGCTGGATTTGTGGGTAACACCCCGCAGAGACACCCAGAAGGCAGGTGTTTGTTGTCATCGTGACGTCACGTTGATTCCTCGCATAGGGCTGGGCAATATGGATATTATATCAATATTGTGATATGAGACGAGGTAACATCCTAGATTTGGGATATTGTAATATCGTGTTATGGCATACATGTCTTTTCCTGGTTTTAAAGGCTGCATTACAGTAAAATTATGTCATTTTCTGAACTTACCAGACCGTTCTGGCTGTTCTATTATTTGCCTTTACCTACTTAGTCATTATATCCACATTACTGATGATTATTTATCAAAAATCTCGTGTGAATATTTAGTAAAAGCACCAATAGTCTGCGAAGGAAACCCTGTGTTATTTTGATCAGTCTTGTTTTAATAAAAGTGCTTGTGACATCTCACATGTGACTTTGACTTAGAACTGAACATTTAGCCCACTTCGTACGAAATACTGAAATATATATTGTGTATCACCATTCAGCATAAAAATACTTACATGATTTTTGGTCCATATCGCCCAGCCCTATTATATCTGACTAACAATTGCTCATCTCAGTGCGTAGTACTATTTATAACCGGCTCAGACCTTTGCATCTCCTCCTCGTTGTTTGTCCAATCTTAACACATTGAGTGCCAGCGACGCCATATGGCGTCATTAGAAATTTACCGTAGGCTGCCAGCGACGCCAAATGGCGTCAGTAACTCGAAATTGTTTTTTTGACGGGGGGGGTGTCGATCTATGCCTCTTACATCGCCTCTTACAATATGATAGCTATTGAATGTGTCTAACCTATTTTACAGAACCCTTAGGTGGCGACAGCGCACTCCAGATGAGGGAAAGTGGAGTAAAACCATAGAGTAAAACACACAGAAGAAGTCGTTTGGGAAGAGGAAATCGCATCGCATCCGTCCGTATGCAGCTGCTTCATTGAAGCATAACGTAGCTGTGCCCCTGCAGCAGCCAATCTGCTGTCACAATTGAGCACCTCGTGTCCGCTGCATTCGCTGCATTCGCATGATCAGCCGTGGAGTTCTCAACTGGAAGCATGGTGACATACACGCGGGTGTAAAAAAGCTGTTCTAGCGGACTTTTCACTGCTGAGCAGCACACGCAGAGCAAACGCACTCACAGCAGAGCAGAGCAGAGAGATACTCCTCCCACAACGGGGGGGGGGGGGAGGAGGAGGGGGGGAGGTGGGGCACGCAGGTCATTATCTCAGCTCGTAGAAAAAAAGGGCTGTTTTTGGTCTAATCAAGCTATCTTCTCCGGCTCATAACTAAAGAACGGAAAATGGGATCAATAAACTTTTTTTTGCAGGTGATAGAAGAGAGTCTCATCGTTATTTGTGCATGTTCAGTGTTTACATAGTAATTATTAAAGAAATTATATGACTGTTTTAAAATGCATTGCGGCCTATGTGGCACAGTACAGCACCTTTTGCCCAAGGGCCGTGGCACTCAAAGTGTTAACGAGCTCCCCGTGTCCTAACAGAAGAGCAGGAGTACACTCTGCCCCAGGAGGCCTTCCAGCTACGCCACGAGATCCTGGATAACCCCTCGGCCCCCGAGCACCTGCAGCCCGACAAGGCCGACTCCCCGCACGTCAGCGGCAACGAGGCGGAGGTCATGTGCCTGACGCCCATCGAGTCCTTCTCCCTGATCTCCATCTCCCAGCCGCTCTTCAGCCCCCACCTGCCCTGCAGCTTCTTCTGCCCCGTGGTGCGCGAGATGCTCAGCTACTACGCCGAGCAGGGCGACGTTCAGATGGCCGTGTCCGTGCTCATCGTCTTGGGGGAGCGGATCCGTAAAGAGATCGACGACCTTACCCAGGTCAGAGGGAAAGGAAGGGTCATAGTCATAAGTCGGGTTTCCATCCACCTGTTTTGATGCGAAATTTCAATTTGCGCATAAAAAAACGGAGTGGAAACGCTGCCTAATTCGCAAAAACCTCCAAATATCGCAAAAAAGTTTTAACGCTTGAGGGACGCGGGAAAAGTCGGTGTATCGATGAAAAGAAAATGCGAAACGTGCGGTGGAAACAGTTTAAGCGATATTTCGTTGTCTCTCCATTCAAAAACAACACAGTTTGCCTTGATCACTGCAAAACATGACATGCCGTGTGTAGCCTCCACACATTGGGTCTACACATGGTAAATCATGGTAAATATGCAGCACAATACCCGCCGTGGTAAACAGAAGAAGACTGGAATATTAACTTTAAGGCGACTCACTTCTAGACTTGAATGAAATTGTATTCACTTACTATCTGCTCCGTGGATTACCATTTTACAATTTCTGAGCCGAAATTGTAACATAGCAAGGTTGGTCCACAAATGTTGCTATTTTACAATTTTTTTGGAGATCGGGTTGGGGTTATAACGTTAGTTTGCCGAGTCGCACCTGGTAATCCAGAAATGGCGTTATGGTACCTTTGTCTACTTGTAGATCATCAAGAAACTTTAAATTAATAACGTTAGATGTGTTTAACAGAGCTGTATATCGGGTCTAGCAGCTGATCAGCAGCTCAGACAGCCTTAAACACGAGGTGATTGACAGCTCTATAATTCGCAAAATAGCAGTGGATGGAAAGTTTGGAAACGCATTGTTTCGCATTTTATTTTGCCGACTTTCTGAAAATTTGATTAAAAGTTGCGATACATTTGGATGGAAACCCAGTCATAGTCATCATATAGTGACACTTTGAAATCGAGTTGTTTACTGCATTTGAACCATTTCATGGACTAGAACTTATTCTGTTGTTGGCGGGGAATTGAATCATCAGCCATATACATGCCAGAGATAATCAACTCTTGACTAACGTACATATACAGTAGATCACCAGAATTAATTGTTCACTCCAACACTCTACATTTTGGTTGTACATACATTCCCTACACAGTTCTGGGAAATTGTAGTTTAATTAAATTTGATTTACAATTAAAAGTCTGATGTAGTATGGACAAATCATTTTGTTCATGACATGGCATAGCTACGTCATGTCAGCCAGCCACCATCAACATGTGCTGAACACCAAACAAAATCGTCATCAGAATCCGTCAAAACATGCGAGTTTGGAAAAAGGACTTGTGAAGTGTAAAACAGCATAACTCGAGTGCCGTTTGCGTTTCAGGAGCACTGGTACATGTCCTACATAGATCTGCTGCAGCGCTTCGAGTTGTGGAACGTGTCTAACGAGGTCATCAAGCTGAGCACATGCAGCGCCATCACCTGCCTGAACCAGGCGTCCACCACACTGCACATCAACTGCAGCAACTGCAAGCGGCCTATGAGCAATAAGGGTTGGATCTGTGACAGGTATGACCATCGCATCGCCTGGATTTGACCTCTAGTAGTTAAAATGCCATGTGGAGCCATTTTAAACCTCAATATATCATTGTGAAATTGTATTGGTACAGTATAATTGAGTGGGTACATGAGTGACATGTACATAGAGCTTTTTGCCGCCGTTAGAATGTGTGTTTTTGGTGACTTGAACGGCTGTACCGTTTACTCGAATTCATTTGCGAATCTAACTAACTGAACGGCTGTACCTCACAGCATACTGTGACGACAAAGCCATTGTTTATCTTGATTATGTATGGGCGATATGGCAAATAGGCGAATCTCCCAAAACGTTGGCCTATCCCTTTAAGCGATAGAAAAAAAAAGAATATATATATATATATATATATTCTATGTGTCATTAGCATACATACTGTACATTTAGTTTTGACATAAAGCTCTGACCTTGTACTATCTATGCTCTGACCAGAGTTTTGTGCCTCTCCTCCAGGTGTCACCAGTGTGCCAGCGTGTGTGCGGTTTGCCACCACGTGGTGAAGGGGCTGTTTGTGTGGTGTCAGGGCTGCAGCCACGGCGGGCATCTGGAGCACATGATGAACTGGCTGAAGAGCAGCTCCCACTGCCCGGCTGGCTGCGGTCACCTGTGTGAGTACACCTGACCCGGGCCAGCACACCTGATCAGCCACTGTCATGGACAAAATATATAACTCCACAAAAGTGAATAAAATCCAAGACAGAGAAAGTTGTCTTTCGCAGCTTTAAAGATGAGCTGAAGTGACATCTCGGCATCTGTGATGACGTATCCGAGTGAAAATAAACATTGCTTTGACTGGAACAGAGTCGAGAGGCGGGACATAGCGTCTGGATGATTGGATTTGACCGTTCTGGGGACTGGAGTTCATGTTGGCCAATCATGGCGCTTGTATGGCATGTTCTGCAATTGGGATCCGCATAGAACCGGGCAGCCGGCTGCTTCCATGCGGACACACCGAGGTAAGATTGCTGCCTACTGGCTTGGAGCGTCGACTAGCAATATTATAGCAATAATATAAATACAATATTCCCGGAATGCGAGTTTGATGAACCAGTTACATGTCCATTGCATTCTACATTAAATGAAGACATTACCGTAAGTTTCATTTTGTATGTTGCATACTTATTGGCCAAGTTAACATTTATGGGCTAGAAAAGTCTGCCCAGTTTACAGGCACTAGGCGGCCATCTTGCCTTCTCAGAATTTTCTCCTCAAAATGAAGATTGATTGACAGCTGTCATGTCGTGATATGATTGGTTGAAATGGGGTAGAAATGTGATCGTTCTTCGTGACGTCAGCATACTGTAGATTACAGTTATGAATGAAATCCTGAAGAATTAACTTTTGATGTGAAAAAGTGTGAACATTTGATTTGTTGCTCATGACATGGTTAGCACTTTATTAAAGCAATACATATTGAGACAGAAGTTAACCTGGTCTATGAATCATAAGGAATATTTAAATGTCATGTTTTTATTTTTTTATCTGCCTTTCATAGCTTCACTTGTCGTTTTTGCACTTATGACAGTTAATCATGCTTATGTATAAATCAGATTTTCTGATTAATTGCACCAAATTAAGCACAGCTCAAATTGAATTTTATTTATGCATGGTACATTTGGCTGCAGCTGTAGACTCAATGTTTTCCATAACAGTGAACATCCTCACACCCAAGTGGAACAAGTTAAACAGTCTGGGTGCACCAGATTTGTACAAAAGGGGGGGATTTGGTTGTAATCCAGGGTGAGTCAATTGAACTCGCACTCTGCTTTGTATAAATGTTTCATACAGTTGCCCACACCTGGCAGCCGCCCAGTCCAGCTAGTCTTCCCTCACTGGCCGGAGTGGCCGCTGAGCAGCTACAGTGGTGTAGTGGGGGTAAAGGGCCGTGCACAAGGGCATCTCCAATGGAGCGAACAGCATTACTACTCATTCACTTTCCCCAACTACATTCCCCAGATGGACCCAGAAATTCAAAGTGGCAACCTTCCAGTCACAAGCCCACTTCTCTTCCCTAGACCTAGTGCCATCAGCTGGCCATGCAGGATTGTCCTATGTGGATCATTTGTGTATCTCACCACCGGTGTACAAGTGTGGATGCCAACATCCTGGGGGGGGGGGTTGTTATACGCAGTGGAAGTGGTCCCTGGGAAATGTGGTTTGGTACATAGGGGTACTGTGTATCTCAGTTGCTTACTCAGGTAAGGCTCGTGAGTTCAAGCCCGGGATATCACATCTCTATAGAGATGAGATATAGATTTATCTCTATGAAATATATCTCTATAGAGATGTGATATAGATTTATCTCTATGAAATATATCTCTATAGAGATGTGAGAGATTTATCTCTAGAGATGTGAGAGATTTATCTCTATAGAGATGTGATAGAGATTTGTCTCTATAGAGATGTGATAGGGATTTATCTCTATAGATGTGATAGAGATTTATCTCTATAGAGATGTGATAGAGATTTATCTCTATATTTATCTTTATAGAGATGTGATAGAGATTTATCTCTAGAGATGTGATAGAGATTTATCTCTATTTATCTCTAGAGATGTAATAGATTTATCTCTATAGATGTGATAGAGATTTATCTCTATATTTATCTCTATAGAGATGTAATAGAGATTTATCTCTAGATATGTGATAGATTTATCTCTATAGAGATGTGAGATTTATCTCTATAGAGATGTGATAGATTTATCTCTATAGATATGTGAGAGATTAGAGATTTATCTCGATGTGATAGATTTATCTCTAGAGATGTGATAGATTTATCTATAGATGTATCTCTATAGAGATGTGAGAGATTTATCTCTATGGAGATGTGATAGATTTATCTCTAGAGATGTGATAGAGATTTATCTATAGATGTATCTCTATAGAGATGTGATAGAGATGTATCTCTATGGAGATGTAATAGAGCTTTATCTCTATAGAGACGTGATAGCGATTTATCTATAGATATGTGAGAGATTTATCTCTATAGAGATGTGATAGAGCTTTATCTCTATAGAGATGTGATAGCGATTTATCTATAGATATGTGAGAGATTTATCTCTATAGAGATGTGATAGAGCTTTATCTCTATAGAGATGTGATAGCGATTTATCTATAGATATGTGAGAGATTTATCTCTATAGAGATGTGATAGAGCTTTATCTCTATAGAGACGTGATAGCGATTTATCTATAGATATGTGAGAGATTTATCTCTATAGAGATGTGATAGAGCTTTATCTCTATAGAGACGTGATAGCGATTTATCTATAGATATGTGAGAGATTTATCTCTATAGAGATGTGATAGAGCTTTATCTCTATAGAGATGTGATAGCGATGTATCTCCATGGAATATAGATTGAATAGTTATTTTATAACAATAATTCAGCAGTGGCGGCCATATTTCAGCAGCGGAGGTGCACCGCTGCTGAATACATATAGGGCAAACAGACTAATACGTTTACCTCTGAACTTTAATTGATTGGTGGCATAAACAATTCACTCCACATTTCATATAGGAAAAAAGCACTGACGGTAAACATTTTACAAACATTTGACTTCATCTGGGTAGAGAAGCTTCACAGCATGACCGCCTCTGATCCTCACATAGTCCTCATCCTCCTCTGTCCTCTCTGTGCATTTTCACAATGCAACTCTAGGAGTTAATCCACACCAGCACAAGCATGTGTGGGTCAGTTACCCTTCCTGCCTGCTTGTCATTTCCCTGCAGTAGCTGCCGTTGGCCTTGTCTGTATCCGGCCAGCTCCGGCTCTTCCGAGAAGAGCAGCTGGCCAGCGGCCTCACTCTCCAGCCTCTCTGGTCAGGCAGGGCTGGCCTCATCTTCGGCCTTCTCTCATTCCATCGAGTTTGTTCAGGGTGGTACGCTCACCCTCCGTCAGCGTTGGCAGAAGCCAACTACAAAGATGAGAAAAGCAATTAAGTAGTACCGGTAGTAAAGTGGTTCCTGTCGAATCTGTCTGATAATGCCAGATCATTTGTTTTAAGGATTCACCAGTGACTGCTAAGGCCGCTCCCAGCTGTCTGTGACTTTCTCCGGGATGCTCAATCGCCTCAGGCTCTGCAGGACTGTCTGAAGGTTCCCCGCTGGTTATGATGAAACAAGCAGACACCAGCATAAGAGGACTCCACTGACATCACAACACCACTTTGATCACTCAGCATTACACCAACTTACCCAGTTCTTCTTCATAGCAATCCAGCGTTTTCATGAGCTCTACTGCACTGCAGGGCTTCAAGCTTTCCCCAGCTATAAGGACAAGTGAGGGGAAAAATGTTTACGTGATTTACTGCAGACAGTGAATATGTTTACATACATGCACACAATATTCCGTTTTTTGCCGGAATATTCAGAAAATCACAATATTGCGACTAATGAATAATGCACGAATATTCCCATTTACATGCAGCCGTAGCTCGCCCTCCCTGACACGTGAGGGAGAGAGAGAGAGATGCAGGTCGAATCAGTAGAGTTTTTCTGTTGAGAATAAACAGAGCAGCGCTATTCTTACCTGCATCACTTGGTCCATTTTTAGGAGCTTGCTGCTATATTTGCACATCCAAGTCTTTCATAAAAAGTAGGCTAGTAGGCTACGTTATTACCTCGAAAGCTCGCAAACATTTTGGACTTCCGTGGGCACCACTCTTTAAATATCTCTCTTTAAATCGATGTTTCTCATCTCCTCCCGATCAGAAATGTGGGCTTTTCTTTTCGCATGTCAGAGATGATGGATTATATGATCTTCTAGAGCTTTCTTGCACACAACAGCTGACCACAAACCGGCAACATGCGTCGTAAACTGCAGTAAAAACCCTGATTGAGAGACGCATATTTCGAATGCACTGTATCAAAAATCCTCCTAAAACCAGAATAATACTGGAATAACCCACGTCTTAATGGGAAAATACAAAATTCTGAAAAAGGCCGAATTCTGAAAATGCAACTGGAATATGCTGTTTTACCTGACCCTTATCAAATTCTGAATATTGTCGTTTTCCGAATAATAGTGGAATATTGTGTGCATGTAAACATAGTCAGTGTGGACATGCCACCCAACCTAACACAGGTCAACCCACCTTTATCACCAGTGTCACCTTTCATTGCATCTTCCCCACCGGGATAAGGGCTTCCGTTGCCATCAGTACTGAGGCAGGACAGCAGTTCTGTGCGGCAGGCTCTGGCCTTCACCAGCGTGCCGCTGATCTCCTGGGCCAGCCGGTGGTTCTCCACCAGCTCAGCATGGACCCTCCTCCAGGCCATCTTGTCCTCCATCAGGCATCCCTCCATCACTGCACGCAGCTCCTTCTCCTGAGACACCTGGCCCTGCAGGCTCTCCACCTCCTCGCAGCGCTTGTACGGGGAGAGAGGAGGGTCAGTCAGTCGGTGTCAGAACAACCATAGCTGAAATATGTAGTGTCTGTATGCTACAGTCAGGGATAGGGTTAGCTTAGCAGTTACTTTGTGTAGCTGAATGGCCATCTCCTGCATCTCAGCCTCAAGCTGGTCAGCGTAGGCCTGTTCCAGAGTGTCACTCGGCGGACGAGCGCTGCTGTGCCATCTTGCAATAGCCGAGGTCATTTTACGCTTTGGTCCAAACAATCTGCAGTGCCAGCAACAGATTCAGTGTTTTATGCCACAAGTGAACAGAAATGTGAACTGGCAAGGTCTTCATAGAGGCCATTTACACCTGGCATTATTAACATGCGTTTTATGCCATCAGATTGCAATCTGATGGCAGAAATGGGTGGCCTCTCAATCTGCATAAAGTTGCTGTATCCAGATTGAGAGGACAGATTGCATTTACACTTGTGTTCAATGTGTACACAATGCATCCCTGACCACCTCCGGAGGTGGTTTGGCCGATCAGATTGCAATCCGTCTTCAATGTGTCTTGGGGGGCGTTTACACCTGGCATTTCAAGCGGTCAAGCACAATCTGATTGCAATCTGATGACAAACACATGTTCATGCCAGGTGTAAATGGCCTCATACAGTATTCAATGTGGTAATGTGAAAAGACCTCAATCTTTCTCTTACGTGATGCCCACTTCTTTGAGATCATTCTCAGTGAGGGTGAGAAATATCCTCAGGTCAATGTCTTGCTCTTCCAGTACGGGGAGGTACTTCGAAAAGCCGATTTGCTCCAAGAACTCTGCGAGATCCTGCGGGTTATAAAAAATATTATAGGTCAAGAACCCAAAATCAGAAAGACATTCAAGAATAAAACGGTCCAAACATCATGCAGTAAAGGTCAGTGTTACTGGTATAACAAAAGGCATGCCTTGGGACCAGTGTAGGAGGGAGGATGACCAACAGGCAAGCGCATCCCACAGTTTTCTGTCCCAGCAGGGTGTGCTGCAGCATTGCTGCCAGCAGGGTGTGCTGCATCATTGCTGCCAGCAGGGTGTGCTGCATCATTGCTGACATGTCGATTTTTGAGTTTTGAATGATGACCCTTGTTAACTCGGCGGGAGCTGCTCTTTTTGCACTGGTCCGAGTCCTGTTGGACAAAAAGGTGCATTGTCTGTGTCAATGTGATGATATCCAACAATGGTGCTTAGTTATTACAACAGTATTCTGGTTTGTGTGTTTTCACCTCGTTGCTCTCCACAGAGCCTTCCCAGCTAAGGCCGATCACCCGAGGCACACCCTCGCTGCTGCTGCTGCTGCTCCTCATGGTCGGCATGTCGTTGTCGAAGAATGGACTCTCGTCTGCAAGAGGATCACAGAGTCATTCTCATCTGCAAGAGGATCACAATCATTGTTTCGGCAGACGCATCGCAACAGCTGATGAAGGAGGAGGGTTTCTAAAATCTTCCTCGAATTCATTAAAGATCATAGCAGCAATACGATTTCTTGTGGTGGGTTTATTCCAAAGGGATGTTACTGTTCAACAGGTGTACTATAGGTGCGTGTCACACAACACAGTATGGTTATTAGCGGTTGTCAGTCTTGTACGTTTCAGACCTCTGCTGCTGTTGCTCTGGCCGTCCAGCTCGTTGATGGGCGAGGTGACATCACGGTAACAGATCCCCTCGCTCTGTTCCCCACTGTCCCGGAATGTCATGTAGCCCGGCGGTGCAGCAGGAGGTTCTGGAGGAAGAGACAACGAGCTTGAACCATTCCGTGTCAAGCCATCCTTAGTACTAACTAATGGCAACATGTCACTGATGAACCCATTGATACCTGATGCAGCATTTGTGTGTGTATCCCTTTAAGACCGCGAACCGCATGACGCCGTTCGCGGTCTTAAAGGCATACACACACAAATGAGGAATATACATGCCAAATGCTGCATCAGGTATCAATGGGTTAAGTGCTTCATACCAAATTACCAAATTTCTGTACAGTTAATGTAACAGTGGTTCACAACCCCCGGGCTGGCCCGCAATGTATTGCTGCAGGGAACACGAAGAAATGCTACGATTCAGCAGGGAGAAAAGAAAAGAGAGAGCTATGGGCCTATTTCACATTACACCCAAATCAGCCATTTTGTGTCTAAAAGGCAGGAAGCCTAGTACCTACCCACACAGATGAAAGGTCCTGTTGGCTTTGACACTTGCCTGGACTCTGGAGCACATCTGAGAAAGGAGCTTTAATCTGTGGGGGCTTTAGACACAACATTGCTGCTTTGGGTGTAATGTAAAAGCGTTGTTTTAGAGGCTTTGCATCAACACCAGGCCGGCCAGCCCCCGGAGGAGATTCTAGGATTCAGGGTCCGGCTAGGTCCCTTCTCTAGGACACCATCACTACAAAATGACATCACAATGCCACCGGTGACATCATCGAACAAGTGTCCGATCTGACAAGCGTCTTAAAGTGTGACATCACTAGGTGAGAAAGGGATGAGTTATGACATCACCACTAGTCATGTCATATATCCAGGCTAGCACGGGCCATAAGTAGGACCAGTTCAACATTCTGAGTTAGACTTCAAAGTTGTTATGTGGTGTTGTTCTGGCCCATGGCTTCGATATCCAGGACTAGGGAAGACAACATAGGAGGTGCTGGTCAACACCCAGCTGGCCAGCGGGTTATGGGAGGAGCCACCTTCATGCCTACAAGAGACCCAGGTGAGTAGAATGAACTCTACAACAGGCGAGAGGGAGCGGTAGAGTGAAAGTTAAAGAGCGAAGAAAGGAGAGGATCATGAAACGAGATCCCCCCCCCCACGCACGCATTAAAAAGACTCCACGCCGGATCGCTTTGCACGTTGGGTTGCAATGCACACTTATTTGTGTAGTAAAAGGACTAACGTACTTAGTGAAATCAAAGTCCTATGTTGCAAATACATTTCTGTTCTTGTGGCCATCCACAATATGCATCGATTTTAGGAAACATAATAGCCCTGTTCGAAACCGGTCCCTATTACAGAAATAGTGGACTATATAGTGTGTTTGCATTTTTTTTTTTACTACTGTCC
This sequence comes from Poromitra crassiceps, assembly GCF_964638095.1. NCBI lineage: Eukaryota > Metazoa > Chordata > Actinopteri > Beryciformes > Melamphaidae > Poromitra > Poromitra crassiceps. The sequence goes on along the minus strand of NC_139626.1, from coordinate 30,005,915 downwards.
GAAATCTCAACTGTTAAAGGCCGGGTTTACCGTGGGGAACATGAATATATATTAATTCTTAACACATTGAATGCCAGCCATGTTTTCATTCCTGTAGGTAAGTTGTGCCAGGGGTGTTTTTGACGATTCTGGCTCATTTTAGAACAGCCGAGGATTCTTTTCTGTTAAGAATTCATGAACATCAATCATCTAAAAATAACTAATAGAATGTGTGCTTTCTCTGTCTAAAAGAGTTAGTTTGCAGAGTTAGTAGTTATGTAGATATTAGCCGTTGAGTACAGCATGGTTTCAGCGTCTGGAAATTTATTCAGAGATAAATGGCTTTTTGTGAAACAGTCACTTTAACCATTCATTTTTGGCATCAGTAAGACCGTCAGACATTCTAAACAATAGTTTTGAACAGTAATTTCCTCCATAACAACAGGAAACACCCCTCTCATTCAAACTCCTCCCTCCGTGTGTCTTCTCCTCCTTCCTCCTAACAGCGGGCGTGTCAGAAGCGCGTTGCTGCTGCCTGCCTGCCTGTCTGCCTGTCGGGCAAGACGAGTCTGAAATGGATTACTGTAAAATCGCGTCGCCATTTCCTTGAATGGCTGGCTTGCTCCCGCGGTGTGTGTGTGTGTGTGTGTGTGTGTGTGTGTGTGTGTGTGTGTGTGTGTGTGTGTGTGTGTGTGTGTGTGTGTGTGTGTGTGTGTGTTCGCGCGTTGCTGCGCGGCTCTGGGGGGAAGGGATCTCTGTCCGTTCTGTGTGTGTGTGTCCGGGCTTCTGACTGTAAAATCGCCAAGCCATTTCCGCGGGAGGCGGCTGCTTTTGTGGCTTTTGGGTCCCGTGGCTGTGACTTCTCTCGGTCTCTGTCGCCACTTAGTGGTCGGTAAAATAGATTACACACATGCTCTTGCTCCAAATAGTTATCTCGAAGATGTAAAAGGGGTTGATTGATGTCCCACCGTCAAAAAAAAAAAATCTTTATGTAAGACGAGTTAGTCCGTCCTTGGCACTTAAGCGCTGGATTATGTAAGACGAGTTAGGTCGTCTATGGCACTTAATGAGTTAAAAAATCTTAAATTTCGAATCCGTTGACATTTTTGAAATTGCTTGTTCACAGCCAGAGAAAAAAAAAAATGAAAAAAAAAAAAAAAAAAAAAAAAAAGGGCCAGGTGACGCGTTTCGACGCGAAACGCGTCACCTGGCCCAATTTTTTTTTTTTTTCATTTATTTTTTTCTCTGGCTGTGAACAAGCAATTTCAAAAATTTCAACGGATTCAAAATTTAAGATTTTTTAAGAATTAATATATATTCATGTTCCCCACGGTAAACCCGGCCTTTAAGTTGATTCACTAAAATACCCAAAATGCACTGCAATTTTTTAGTGAACAGCAAATGTACCCTGCATTTTCTCTCATCTATCACAATGCAATGCGGTCATGTTTACGAAAGGGGAAGAGTGAGGTAGTGTCTGAAACTCGGTCCAACATATACAGTAGTTCAGTATATGATAAACACTACATATAGTTCAGTATAATTATAAACACTACATATAGTTCACTATATGATAAACACTACATATGGTTCACTGTATGATAAACACTACATACTGTATAGTTCACTATACACTACATGGGGAATAGTGAGTGAATGAGTGAACCATTCCGAACATGGCTAATGTCTCATGGACATGAGAGAGAGAGAAATAAACACACAGGCTGAACGTGGCATATCGCTCCTCGATGGGACCATCTTGTTGTAGGGACACAAGCCCAGAGCTCCAACACACATATTGGTGAGTTGCAATATTTTTGTATGTTCATGCGAGGAAAGTACGCACTGTGTATTTGCTATGCAAACGTATGAACTATGCGCTATGCGTTTAATATCCATTCAATCCTATCCTTAACACCCCCTACACCACACGGTCTGCAACAATATTGTCAATTTGAAACCGGTCCACGGTGAAAAAAGTTTGGGAACCCCTGATTGAACATATATATACAGGTTTGTCCTCAACTTTACTTCCTCTCATATTTTCCTTGATTCCGTTGATCGGCTCTCAACATACAGTGTCAATCAGGCAGTTGGGCCAATCAGGGGACATCCAGGAGGGAGGTTTTGTGTATTATACTTCGCCAACTTGAAGCACCACACTCTGATACTGCAAAGTATAATTGATATGCAAAAAATGCAAACAGTTTGTCAGATGTGAGATGGGATAGGATAACCTATGTGACGCTACCACAGAGTTTGCTGGTGCCTCCTACGCGGAACTTGGCGATGGCCTGGGGCCCATCGTGGATGCTGAGGCCTTTAGTGCGGCTCCGACTCGGCCGCGGCCTCGGAGGTGCACTGTCCGAATCCTCCGAGGAGCTCAGGTCCTCAAAGTGTCCTGAAGGGGGCGAATCGCAGACAGAGAACCCATCAGAAAAATGGCAGAGGAAGAAAGACTTGTATTGTTCAAACAGTCTCACAAAGGTTGAAGACAGTTCAGAAAAAAACAAATCTGTCAATGAATAGAAAACATTCAGCTTTTTAACACTGCTGAAATAGACATGTCACTGACTGTACCTGGTTTGACTTTCGGGGAACGTGAGTCGATGAGGCTGGCGATCTTGGTGTAACCGTACATCATCGCCAAGGCACGGGCAGTCTCTCCTTTAGTGTTCCTCTCATGTACTTTCACCTTCTGTTAACACATAAGCATCAAGAGAAAACGGCAGTCAGGTTCTGTTAACACATAAGCATCAATAGAAAATGGCAGTCAGGTGGAGTTGTAGATCAGTCAGTGTGTCAGTGTCAGTGGGGTGGATGGTAACCTACTCACATGATCCAGCAGGTACTGAACGATGATTTCATGCCCAGAAGCAGCGGCCTCCATCAGGGGAGTGAAACCAGACACTGGCTCCCTGTAGATGGAGAAAGCCTCATGAGAAACGTCACAAACTAAATGGAAGATTATAGTTTAGTGTTAAGATGAATGAAGACACTGACTTCACATTGGCATTTGCGTTGTTATCCAGCAGGAACTTGACCATCTGCTGGTGGCCTGTGCTGGTGCAGTGGAGCAGAGCCGTCCAGCCGCGAGAGTCTTTCAGCTCCAGCTCAGCACCTTGCTTTTGGGGCAACAAAAGAACATTTCATGAATGACATGCTGAAAATACATAACACCAGTCCCTCTCGAATTAAGACTTATTGTAAACACTGAGATGGCCATTTCTTTCCTCCCCACCCCCTCTGCCGATCTGGGGAGAGCCGTAGACTAGCACATGTGCGTGACGTAGCGCGTGGGGAGGGTCGCACTATTCTCCCCATGTCCCCTCTCCCGAACAGGCGCTCAGACCGACCAGGACTCACACCCCACCAGCTGCCCACCCACAGATGCGGCCAATTGTGTCTGTAGGAACGTCTGACTAAGCCGGAAGTACCGCTGCAGGGAATTGAACCCGGATCTCTGCGGTGATAGGTGAGTCAAGTGCTTATTACCTCTATACACTACCCAGACGCCCCAACATGGCAATTTCAAACACTGACAACACAGATACAGCATGATGATATGAACGGTTACTGTCTAACAGCAGCATTTTTTGTACCTGTAGCAGAAAGTAAGTGATGCTTTCATTCCCGCAGCTTGCCGCCAGCATCAGCGGAGTGAGGCCTTTGGTAGTCGTTGCATTTACATTCACTCCGGCTTCCAGCAGGAGATTGGCGATGTTGTCATGTCCAATGTAAGATGCATACATCAGTGGAGTCCAGCCCCCAAAGTTCTTTCCATCCAGGTCCACCTGTTTTCTATTTAGACACAAGATTATAGACTGTTGCAAATAGAGATGGATGGATCTATCAGTAATATTATTGTTAGTACTCACTTTTTGATGCACTCTGCCACTACATCATACTGGCCTATAGAGCAGGCAGTGTGCAGGTCCAGAGGCACATCCAGCTCCTCAGGCCGGACCAAGGCGTCACCCAGCCACAGGGAGAGGCTGGCACCCAGCTGCTCTGTCTCGCTGGCCTCATCACTCAATTCAGACATTTTCACCTCTACTCGTCTCTCCTCACACTTGAAAACAGAGGTGAGAGAGGATGCACTGAAGCAGGGGTTTTCAAAGTGGGACGCGGGCCTTCCCAGGGGGGCTCCAAACTGTTTCAGGTGAGGCTCAGTGAATGAAAGTGAAAAAAGATTAGGCTACATTATCAAAAGGAGATCACATAGAATAGCCTAAGTGTGTGATTTGGTTAAAGAGATAGTTCAGAGATACTTTGAGGAAGTTTACTGTGAAACAAATACATGCCTTGTTCAGACAGACCTTTTTCATGTTTTTGGTGTAGTCTGAAACATGTCAACAACAATATCAGACTATCTTGGCTCAATTTGTTGATTGGCCATCGGATCAAATAATCGTGATGGGGGGTGTCAGAGTGAGGGGAGGCCCACTCATACTTTGAAAACCTCTGAACTAAAAGATGAAATGCTCAGCCAAACTTGGGTTGAGCATGGAGTCTACTTTATAATGTACAAAGAACCATCCTAAATAAGCTCCATGCACTGTTTTAATGTAGGCCCCACTGACATGTTGATGAAGTGTAACTCATACTTCTTTGCTAATGTTAGTTAGCTTAGCGAGATCAAGTTAGCCAGGAAAACTTCTCCCGACACATATACTAACGTCAAATTCATAGCAATTAAAACAGTCAAACAACAACCTAAAGGATCTAGTTATATTTTAAATATTGGGAAAAACGGTCTTGTAATTTAAACTTACAGGCAACAGGTAGTTTGTATTCTCTGTGGCCGAATCTTGAAACTTTTTGTTGTGTGTGTCACACTCAATTGTGCTCGGGTTGTTCCTTTCCTGCTTTAAAGGTACCGCAAATAATTTTCATTTAAAACAACAGTACTCTGGGAGATAGTGAGCTAGCCTGATATCAGACTGAATGATCAACCTGCTACACGCCATTTCCATCTTCTTCTGTCAGTGCTTGGCTTATAGTTATGCAATGTTAGCTACTTAATAGTGGACACAGCCACACTGTATCCACCAAGTTCACCATTTTGGCAACATTGTGTGTGACTCGTCGCGTCTATAGCAACATTGTGAACTTGTGGTTGCAACATCATGTTGCCATTATTCCTTGAGAACTCTATCAGACTGAATGTCAACTCGTTACATTTCCATCTTCAGAAGCAACCTCAGTGGAGTGGGCGGATTCGAAGGTCTGGACCCAGGCAAGGAGACAGACATAGCGTTTCCTATATAAATTATATATTGGTTTAAAAAAAAAAAGGGGGGGGGGGGGGGGGGGTATACTGTTTTGTTGTCTAGTTTAACTGCAATCTGGATTTTTGTCAGACAAAAATAGCAATCAATCACCCCAGGAGAACACTATACACTCTTTACTAAACTTTAGTTAATTATTTATTTTGGAAGTTGATATAATTTAAGTTATTGGAATATATCGAAACTGCCTCTGTGACTGTACAACCAGAACTGTTGGGCATCAAAATCCATTCAACACACAAATACTTACAAGCTAGATGTTAATAGATGGGATCTTATTACTGTGGAACTATATGATTTATTTTCTTTTTTTTAGTGTAAACTCATTATGTACTGTGCCATATTTTCATAGAAACATCTGTGTTGATTTGAGTGAAACAGCAATATTGCAGTCATATTATTGTTGTTTAACACCTTCCAAGAAATGGAACAACACAAACATACAAAATACTTTATTTAGACATATGATACAAACAGCCAGAACTACTAACCCTCTCTCTCTCTCTCTCATTACCTGGTGAGTGAGGCCTTTTTTCCAACATGGTTGAACACTCTTAATGACCAGGCTACGAGTCAAGAAAATTGAAGCGAAACTCCTCCTTTGATGGAGCAAAAACAAAAGTGGGCGTCTCCTGCTGAGTCGCTGCAGCCTGGGACTCCGTTTGCACCATCTGCCGCCTGCTGTCTTCCTCTGTGGCAGGTGTGTGGGTTTGGAGTCCAGCTCTCCGGTGGAAAACAGATGTCTTGGAGGAATTTGACACAGTTTTGACCTGCGCTGATGCAATTGCTGATGGAGAGAAGAAATCAGTTAATTAATGGGACTTTAAAACACACACACACACCAGAAACTACAACTCCCAAGAACATTTGTACTTTTTAAGTGGGTTTAAGTGGCATTTTCCCCCGCCAAGAAAACAGGCTCTGACATAGTTGAGCGAGGCACCGCGAGGCAGACCTCCGCAGATCGTGCCTGAGGTCGGCGCACGGTGCGCAGGCACCGAGGCATTCATGGTCAGAGCTGCAGCCAAGTGATCATCATGTTACATAGTACAGTGATAAGTGAGAAACGGCCCATGAAAAGTCACAATGAAACGCCATTATGTGCAGTACTGCGGTTTCACTCACAAATGACCCTATAATCAGCACATGAATAGAATCACCAAACTTGCTTTTACTGAATGTAAATAGGCGTTTCAGTTCTCAGCCCTATAGTCTACTTTGCGCTGCTTTTTCTCTCTCTCTCAACACAGCACATTTACCGTAGAAACCTTTTCAAGTCATCAAAGTACAAGTCAAAGGCTGTGTCCACACCCGGTATTAACATGCGCCTTGGGTGATCCAATCACAAGTGGACAGCTCCAAGTACGTCAGTTCACACCTGGCGTTAGAATGCATCTCCACATATGTCTCGAGTGACCACTTGTGATCGGATCTCACCTCCCCAATCTATATGCAAATAAAGTCACCAGAACCCAAGTCAAGTCAAGACTCATGAATCAAGTCGAGCCTCAATTTATGCCTCGAGTCCAACTCATTTGACCTTTCTCAAGATACAGTACCTCTGCTTGTTATACTTGTTATAAACACATAAACTGTTCCCATGGATTTGCCATTTTAACAGCCTTCTGCATGATCCTGTTGAGATGTATCACAGCAACAGGAGACAGACACACACTGTTCTCCCTCAGCACTGTATTATTATTTCTACTCACCGCCCTGAATGAGTCTGAACTGCTTGTCCTTCTCCTCTTCCATTTTCTTCCTGTAGTCTCCAGTCATAGCTCTCATTACCTGCCTCTTCTTGGCCAGTGGCGCTTTAGAGCTGTGCAGCGTCTTCAGCGCGCGGGATGCCTCCTCCTCTGCGCAGACACACACACGCGTGCGAGAGCACACACACACACACACACACACACACACACACACACACACACACACACAATCTATCAGAGCCGTTCATGATCCTGAACTGTCAGTCACATTTAAGTAGTGCATCATCTTTATCATTTAAGGGTCGGGCGATAATTCATTATGATCATTTATCGTCTTTCAGTGGAATCGGATCGTGATGATTGACTGATCGTGATGACTGACTCTGTTTGGGTGTCCCCTTCTGGGTCCTCATTCCCAACTCCAGCTGCTCGATGCACCAGTCCAGCTCCCTGCTCAGCTGCTCCTCTGCACTCTGCGAGACACAATCACACTTTCACTCCGACATGAAATCACTATGAATCCCACAGTGACAACAATACTTAGTGTGTGAGAAAAAGCTTCACAGCCAGTGGGGTTGGTCGGTACCATCTTGGGGGACTAACTTTCATAGTGATTTTTGGCAAGGTAGGTATACACCCCTACTGCTAGAAAAGATGTGATGGCAATGCACCAGTCGCCTCCAAATGTGTGCCATCACCAATTTTTATAACACAACCAAGCATATTCTTCAGGTCTCCTGCCCGAAATTGCATCCCCCAAAATAATCATATCATCTCCTGAACCATAAGGCCTATATGCATGTTTCTGGTCTCCTTTGATAGGTAACAAGCTAAGCAATATGACTATTATAATATTAATAATTATATTATAACTAATTACTATAGGTTCTGTCAGACGTAGAGTAGACTGTACAGACATAGATCAGACTGTGGTGCAACCACAGTCTGATCTGCTGGCCACTGATCAGCTCCACTGGAGCAGTTGGGGTTGAGAGCCTTGCTCATGGGCACCTCAGTGGTGGTAATGAGGGAGGGGCAAGCGCTGCCTTTTCACTTTCCCCACCCAGATTTATCCTGCCGCCGGGGATTGAACCGATGACCTTCCGGTCACAAACTCACTTCTCTAACCGTTGGGCCACCACTGCCCATGCATATGCTTGGTAGTGTTATAAAATGGGTGATGGCACACATTTGGAGGCAACTGCTGCATTGCTATCACATATTTTCTAGCAGTAGGGGTACCTTGCCAAAAATCACTATGAAAGTTAGTCCCCCAAGATGGTACCCGTGGCCCAAATGTGGGGCCCTGGCTCATGGCCAAACACTGACCAGCACTGGTTCTTGGCATCCTCCGCTCCCCTCAGTCGGACTTGGCTTCTGCTGCGTCTCGGCACTTTCTGAGGCTTTTTTCTTCCCAGATTTCTTCTTCTTCTTGGCTTTCGTCAGCTCAGGTGGGGAACTAACCTGCCGCTGCGAATCAGGTGGAGGGATCGGAGGAGAAGAAGCAGTCACCTCTGAGGTTTCCGTTTTCATGTCTTCAGGCGGGACAGGGGGGATTTGGAAATTGAAGGCGAACCCAGAGCCCTGTCCTGTAAAGGCTGTCAGGCCCGCTGGATTTGTTGATGGCGGTTTCCTGTCTCGGTCTGATGATGGTGTTTCCTCTTGTTGTGCTCCTGGAGAATCCCCAGAGAAGAAGTTGAACTTGAAGGCGTTATCGCTGCGAGTCCAGAGGGCTTTCTCTGCTCGGCCTGGGTCAGTGGAACTGTTTGACTTCGGCTCAATATCTGTCTCAACATAAACACACACACCACACACAACACACGCACACACACACGCACACACACACACACACACACACACACACACACACACACACACACACACACAGACAGACAGACAGACAGACAGAAAGGCTCGTCAGCCAGGATAATATTTAGCTTCATGTTTGTCGAAATCATGATCATCATCTTGTTTTTCTTACAATGTAACGTTACCTATAACCAACAACCTTTGCTCGGCCATGATGATTCTCTCCGTTTTGCAGATTTCACGGTGAAAAGCGCTCGACTTTATATATTCAAGGAAGGTCTCAGTATGGGCATTGGTTTCAACATTATGAAATATTTCCTCTGTCGCCTGTTTTTTGAGTTTGCTTACCGTTCAGAACGTGAAGTAAATGTCAACCCAATGGTGTTACTTCAGAATAACTCCGACGGGGTAACGTTTCCACAATGCTAGAAGTTCCGTTTGATGTGTTTACTTTTTTTCCTTTTAAACACGATCTATGTTTTTATGCAGCCTGTTCCGAAAGCCCTTTTTTTACACGAATCGGTCGGAACTAGGAGTGAGTGGACTTATAGACTGAATAACATTTGTCACGGATAAACGCGTGCTTGTGCTCCAACACCCCAGATTCTGCTCCAAAAGACGGCCATACACTTTTACAAATTGATGAAAACTACCGTAATACAGATAACGTTACATATATCTATCCATATTATTGAATATATGAATGCAAAGATCATAATCTATTAATACATCTGAGTTGAGATTTTATCTACAGAAAACAGCACAGAATGAGGAGGGGGAAAAGCTAGCAGTCAGCCTCAGATCAACTGCTTTCTGGTCTTTGCTGAACTCAAGCAAATCCTGGACTAAACGTACATTATTAATTAAGTACAGACTTTAATTGTTACAAGTTTGTGTCTCACCAGTCGCCAATTACTCGTTGGTCATCTCAGTTTGAAACGATTGATATCATAAATGTGTAATTAAATATCATGATCATTGGTCATGTGCAGTCTTTCCCTGATGAGGAAAGTGTCTTTCTTGTGGTATTTTGGTTAGTAGTCGCTCCCTAACATTCATGAACTAACATATCTCTTTGTTATCGTTACATTATTCGTTATTCCTCCCGCGTTCTACAATTTAAAATGTAGAGGAAGGAAGTTGTAAGTATTTTACTTTGACCAATCACATTCTGTAGGGGTTCGACTGTTGACCAATCACAGAAGTTCAGGGGTTGGGCTTCGGCTTCGTCAGCCCTGTCTATAAATACCTCATGCGCGCCGCCCTCTGGTTAAAGCACCATTCTTCTACCTAGAGACACGCAGCTTCTCCGCTCTTGGACCAGAAAGCAAACAGAAAGGTAACGAGGACATTGACGATCGATCACAAATGTTGCTGTCTGACTTTACATATAATTCCGATGCTGATTAGATTGTAACTGTTGTACATTACATTGCTTTTCAGTTGGGAAATTAACGCTATAAAAAACGATCGCGGGATAGCCGATTGGCTAACGTTAGCTAGTAGGCGCTCTGCATGTTGTTACATTAGCTGGCAAACTCAGTCAACTATTATTAAATATGGGACTGGGGCCGTGTCCAATATAAATTATAATTTAAGGTTAATTCAAAACTGAATGGGGCGGCATGTTTTCGTAACGTAATAACGTTTTGTGATGCTAGCTGGCGCCATTTTCAGCTAATGCTAGCCTTGATTAGCTCGTTAACGGAAAGGAAACGTGCATGATTCTTGTAGCCTAATGGTGGCGGGCTGGTGTGACGTTTGGGATAGGTTTGCGTTTCATTCTTGTGGTTTAAAAGCAGTGGTGTGTCCTATAAGTTATTCAGTGACGTTATGTTAATATTACGCGTCCCGCTACAAAAGCTTGGTATTTTAGCGGACTGCTGTGTGCTGTTGCTTCGCCGCCAGTCTCATCTTTTGTTTTGTTGTTTTCCAGCTGAAACATGGCTCGTACCAAGCAGACCGCTCGTAAATCCACTGGAGGAAAGGCGCCGAGGAAGCAGCTCGCCACCAAAGCTGCCAGGAAAAGCGCGCCCTCTACCGGCGGAGTAAAGAAGCCCCACAGATACAGGTATGGCAGCTGCTGTAATGACAATACATATTGACTTAATCCTACATGAAGCTAATTTGACGCTCACATTAATATTTTCAGTAGCACAAATCCGCAAACTATTTTGTCTATTAGAGTCACAATCCATCTGAAACAAAGTGATAGTCTGTTTACATTCGAATGGGGTGTTTTAAAATACAATATAACTGATTTTTATTTCTCATATGAAGGCCCGGCACCGTGGCTCTTAGGGAGATCCGTCGGTACCAGAAGTCCACTGAGCTGCTCATCAGGAAGCTGCCCTTCCAGCGTCTGGTCAGGGAGATCGCCCAGGATTTCAAGACGGATCTCCGCTTCCAGAGTGCAGCCATTGGTGCACTGCAGGTGAGAGGACACTAGATGCATTCAAATAAGGGCCAGGCGATTATATGGAAAATTTACCCAAACACATTGTTTTCATTTACCATTATTGATTTGATGGATACACGTACATTCATTTTGATTGTTTTCATTTGTTGCCTTTTCATTTTGTACCTACATAGATATCAAAACTTACTGCTGCCTTGCTTAAAGTGTAACTTGAAATGTTTTTTTGACATGTAGGAGGCCAGTGAGGCGTACCTGGTCGGCCTGTTTGAGGACACCAACCTGTGCGCTATTCATGCCAAGAGGGTCACCATCATGCCCAAGGACATCCAGCTGGCCAGGCGAATCAGAGGAGAGCGTGCATAGTCTGAATGTTTGAATTTTATCTTTTTAGGCTGGGTGGGTGGGACTGGCTGGGGTTTTATTTTGTTGTAAATCTGAACTATAACGGCATGTGTAAAATCTCATTTGTCATTTTTAGGTTCCGCTTTTTTGCCATTTTCTAATTCATGTTTTCCCTCAATTCTTTGCTTTACTGTCCTCGTGACTAGGATATAGCTTGAGATTTGTTAATGCTAAATTTTCCTTGCTTTCCTCAAGTTTGTTTTGAAACTATTTTAGAATCTACCTTCATCCTATGTGCATGCATGTTGACAGATTTGTTGTCACATTGTTGTAAATAAATTTTCCGCTACCTCAATTCTGTCTGTTGGCCAATTTCATTTTTCCTTGTTAATGCACAAACATACACACGCTGTGGATTGACAAAGGACTGAAACATTTTAATAGGCTAGTGAATGACTTACATTGTGTTGTGTAGTCTTAGATTTTGCATGTGATATGGTGTAAGTGTGGTATTTTCCCGGTTTTAAAGGCTACATTACTGTAACAAGATGTTTCTGAGCTTACCTACCTTACTTAATTTGCCTTTATCCACATAATTATCAAAATTCTCATTGAGTGATTTTCTCCAACATAGAATTTATATATTACATATTCCGCCTAAAAACATTTTTGGCCCATATCACCCAGCCCTACGCCACATTAAAGAGTACTATGTGATCATGTTAGTTTTTCAATTGTAATGTTAAATTTAAAAGTTCTTTCATTTTTTCGTGTATACACAAACTTTACAAAATGTTTGGTCATGGAAATCCAGAGATTGCTAAGTGCATTAGGGCAGTGGTATGTACGTGGCTTGCAAAAAAAAGTCATAACTTCATAACTTACTGAAACTTTACTTTGTATAGCCCGGCAGAATAAATTGTCATCTTGGATTAAGATATGTAACCAAGGCATTACATCCACAAGTTCTTTCCATATTCATAACTGAAATTTGTCATACACTCAACCCTACTCGATGAATCTGTTATGAAGGTAGGACTGAGGAGGGTTTCATCTACCTGGGATGGGCAGTTGGTCCATAGAGGGCAGAGTGTAGGTTTTTGTTACAGTTTACTGTGTACTAGTAAACCAGGATGGGTAGTTTACCCTTACTGATACAGTTGATCTATTAGACAGGGTTCCCATGGGTCACTGAAATCCTTGAAATAAATCCAAGGCCTTGAAAATAGACATAGGTAATTGAAAGTGCCTGAATTTATATATTTTATGCAAGAATCGAAATTGAAGCTATTTTGATTCCTTTTACATGAGTAAATGGGATAGGTTCTGCTGTCTGCGTGTGGTCTGCCATCATGTAGCAGAGCACAGTTGAGAAATGTTCACACATTCAAGCCTCCCTCTTTTTTTAAATTGTTGTCTGTGAGCTTCTGTAAAGCCTGCAAGTTCTCATTATAAAACGATCAGTGTTGTAACACTTTGATCCGTGTCTCAAACTACACCCTGATGACTCATTGAATTTGAGGGAATTGGGCCTGGAAAGTCCTTAAAGGTACATTCAGTGATGTTTTTGTGTTCATAGTTTTTGTGTGGGTAGTTCGAGGCAAATTTTTATTCAATCAGAAAAGTTGTCATTTTGGGAAACAGAAGGTCAGATCGTGATGCCTAGGAAAGACTGTATTTTTTCACCCTGAATCCAATGCCGCCATCCGTCTCTTATGAGTTACAGTTGTGGAGATACATCTGCCCTGCCTGCAGGACTACAGGAGATACATCTGCCCTGCCTGCAGGACTACAGGAGATACATCTGCCCTGCCTGCAGGACTACAGGAGAGAGAGGACAGCGGGGGGTTGGGGCTTTCAAGTCACTGACCAAACACTATTTCAGTGATTATCGAGCCATTTAACACTTATTTTAACAAAAACATTGCTGAATGTACCTTTAAAAAGTCCTTGAATTTGGTGTTTAACAAGGTGTGGGAACCCTGATTAGATGAGTAAACTCATTCCAAAGAGGTGGGTAAACTTGGGTTCGCCCCGCCCCTGGTTCCAAGTTTTCCCAACATAACTAGACCAGATGATTTCAGATAAATACACTTCCTTCCAACCACAGAGGAGCTAATCTTGAAATCACCTGATGTGATTGGTTGGAATGAGTGCCTGCAGACTCTTGGCCCTCCGTGGCACATATTTGCACATCCCAGGACACAATCAAATGTTTCCTAATGGCCGATGATTGAAAAGTCCCCGTTGAGTTTCTTCAGCACTCACTGGACGGCATCACTGCTGCACCTCTCCCATTGAGGCGGTGCCATCCCACAGCCTGCATGTGTCACACACATTATGAAGAGATACATCCGAGAAAATAAATAGAACCTGAAACATATACACATAAAGTTCCAGAAGTGTTAACTGGATTTTTTCTGCTCTTGATCCTCCACTTTGTCTGGAAGCAAACCTGGTAAACGCTCATACAGCTCTTTCTCCAGCTGAGCATCAATGTCAGTCTCTCCTCGCAGCGCGCACCACAGCAGGAAGGCGCTGCCCAACAGGCTGATGGGTAGGACTTTCCACCACGGCCGCTCATACTGGCTTCCCATGGAGCGGTCCACCTTCCAGGTCCGGTGACTGGCCTTGCTGGTGGAGAACTTGATGGGCTCGTTGTTCACCTCTTCGTCGTCTTCTGGCTTGCTGGAGTGGGCCGCCCTCTCCACGGTCAGAGAGACGGACCTCTCCACGGTCAGAGAGACAGACCTCACCTGGCTCAGTCTGCTGACAGGGAGAGAGAGAGTCTGTTAGAAAGGAAGTGATGATCGCCTGTGGCTCTCTGGCATGCATAAAGTTACCATCCGTGGTGTGAGGTACCAAGTGGATAAAACGGTTCCTGGAAGATCTTATATTCCTCTTAAAGAAGGCAGTAGTATTTCCAGTATTTCAAATCTGCGATATGATGTCGGACCACGGATGGCAACTTTATGTGACCGAGTCCCAGGGCCACAGGCGATGGACGAGGGAACAAATAGGGCTATGGATTCATAAGAGTAGCCTAATCGCCATGAGTGGATGTAACTACGGTATTACATTTATACACATTCATAATTGAATAGCTTTTTGTGCACTTGTACTTTTAAAGTCAGTAATTTTACCATTAAACACATTATATGGCTCTCCATAAGAAACAGAAACGGGATAATGGTAAATTGACAAATTGTGAATCCATTCACATTTCACAGTGAATTATCACTGATCAGTCAGCAGGGGTAATCAGTCTTTACCTTTCACTTTTACTTCTAAATTACAATAATATAGTGTGAACTGTCGTATGTCTTCTCGTCCTTTTACAGTTGAAGATCACACCTAACTTCTCTGGTCTAAAAAGTAACTCGGTGACTTTTACTCTGAGTGCACTTTATCTTTTTACAGCAGACCGTAACAGTACTCCACCACTGATTGCTAGAACTATGCTATGATCGTATGACGTATGGTCATGTAGCACTACCAATGGCTTTAAAATCTCGTTTACTGGAGAGGGGGACTACAATGGCGAATCAGTGCCATCACGAACTGTTGAAAAAGATCCGCATGTGGCAGCAGCGTGTTAGAAACCAAAAATTTATTTAAACACTATTTATGATACTGTGTGCTAACATGAGTCACACAGACATAACCACAGAGACCAATTAAACTCAAATTAAAATAGCTGGTGGTGGCGGCAGCAGCAGCAGCCATTCATTCAGTCAAGTCCACACTGTCATTGAACCTCATCCACCATGATAAAGCCAAACGTGGGTGACCTGTCAGCTGTAGCGGTAGTTACACAGATTCATACATACCTCAGACTCGTAGTGCCATGAATTAATATCCCACGATTCAAGGCACAGCGTGACAAGCTACCCAAAACACGTCTTGAATTCATCTCCGACAGCGGTCATCGCAGGTAAAAAAGTGCTCGACGTGAGGGGGCATATGAGGGTGTGACACACCGTTTGTGCAACCTTGAAATCCTTCCGGGTTTTTTTATGGCTTACAGTGATCTGCCGAACCATCGATTAACTTATTTTTTGTTTTACTTTGCACGCACTTTTACTTATTTTGTAATATGAGTTGCTAGTACTAACATAAATAGCGTTAACGCTCACAATCCTATTTTGAACTGTTTGTGAATGGCACACTCATTGACCAATCACAAAACAATGTGAGACATCAGTCCAATCACCTTTCAGATGCTTTCCCTCAAGCTACATTACTTCCTGGTTGGATCCCCATGCTGGTTGATGTGTGTGCGCCCTTGACAGCGTGTGTGTCTTCTGTAGCTCAAGAAAGTTGACCATTAGGTAAGAAGTCGTTGATAAAATAAACATTTTAATCATGAATATGTTCAGGTGTTAGAACTTTTTAATGTGGGAACCTAATCTGCTGTAGCTAGTTTTAGCTAGCAATGCATAGTTTACTAGTTAAAATCAGTTGTTGGCTAATGGCTATCAAAACTGTTCAACGTTTGCCTGAAAAATTCACTTTATTTTTATGGGATTATAAATCACACTGAGGTGAATGTTATTTTACTCATTATAGCTACATTTACTACTACCAGATGGGGCACCAAGACATTCAAATACATGTAATTACACCCAATCTTGCTTGCCCCATAGTGCATCGAGTGAGCTGTTTTTAGATCAGTGATTTAGATCTGTGCTTCAATATGGCCTGGATTCACACACACATTCAAGCTTGTGGTAACAAGTGTAAATGGACCACTTGTTATGGTCATTTACATGCATTGTCTGAGAAAAAAGTAAGATTACCTCATTTATCAACAGATGGTTCATAGTCATTTATAGAATAAGTTCAGAAGTGTTCTAGAGATCACATATATTTGTATTTAGGCTACTGCTTGGTCCCAGGAGAATTTTTTTTGCAGCAGCAGCAGCAGCAAAAATAGTAGGTTTTAACTGGGGAGAAAAGAAGCACACACAAAATCATGCAATAAAAACTGTATAAATAATAACAATAACAAAACAAATATAGTAAAAGCAGTAGGCTTAATATAGAATAGAATCAATTGTGGATTTATGAAAATGTGTTTATGACAATTTCAACATGTTGGGTAGAATAAGAGTGGGAAGTATGGGAAACGGAAACAAAACCGTATGGATTGCTTATATGTAAGGATTGACTTAGTTGTTACAGCTGTTACCAACACTCTCAATTGCTTACTTAAATATGAATTGAACTGGAACTGGAACTGAACACTAAAAACTGTTGTTACGGTCAACCAATTCTATGAAAATAACAACAGCAATGATTTTGTTTTGCCACCAAGTCTCGTCCATCTAGCCAATGCCCAATAACCAAGGCTGATGGTCTGTCTGTCTGTTAGTAACCGACACATTTGTTTTTTGTTTAAAGGCGTAAGGTATCTAATGGCTAAGAACAAATCTTTGGCACCAGAATCAAAGGGGAGCAGTCCCAAAAGGAAGAAGCGGAGTTCAGATGAGATGGAGGTTTGTGTGAAGCAAATGCCAGAAAGCAAAGTGAAAAAGAAAAGGAAAAACACTGAAGCAGAGGTGAGTGGCACAGTGAATTATGTTATTCATCATCATCATCACCTGATGATCATCTCTTTGAGATGAGAGCAATTCAAAGTGCTGTCAAAATAACAAATATCTCTATTTCATACAGAAGGCTCCATTAGAGGTTCCTGACATGTCAATTAAAACAGATACCCCAAAAAAGGAAAGGGACATTAAACACACAAAGAAACAAGCCACAGAGAAAACAAAGAAGAAGAAAAAGCAAATGGAGGTAAGAACATTGATTGCTTATTCATGATTTCTTTTGAATCCAACCAATGTTTTTATGATGCTGGAATCTTTTTTTGTGTTTTTTTTTTTTTACATACAAGAAAAACAAAAACCACAAAACATCTACAAAATCACACAAAGTACAAAATACATACACAAACATACCCCCCCCCGTCCCCATCCACCAACCCACAAAAATAATTGGCTCACACATCAAAGAGACAAAGGGAACCTAGCTGTCAGGGCGATGCCCATGGCCCCCACGCCATGGCCCCCACGCCGTGGCCCCCATGCACGGCTTGAACAAATGCATTCCATGACATAATGTTATCTGCTTAAGCGCCATGCATACAGGCCACAGACGTGATGCTGGAATCTGAGTGAGTTGAACACTCAATATTGACGTGTTCCACATAGAACATTCTTCAATACTCCTGGGCTGGCGGTAATAACATAGTCTTGTAGGACATCCAATTTGGAGCTATAAAAACAATAGATTCCAATAGATGAAGCACACATAAATGTAACCTCTGAGTCATTTTTCGACTTCATCCGGTTATCACATTCTGAATCGGCATTGCTACTTATTTTTAGGCAGTGTCTTTCAAATGGATCAGCTGTGTGATCTCAGAGTTGTGATTTGTGTTTGAGGGGTATATGACAGTTTGCGGGAGGAGGTGACAGCTTTGAAGGAAGCATGTGGACTGGAACTCCCCTTTGTACGTTGGATGGCTGAATGCCTTTGCAGACGGCAGAGAGTTCCCTGAGGTTGACCTGTGCAGCTTGGCCCAGCTGGCGTTTTGTTTGAGAAACAGCCTCAGTTTGTCCCGGAACGTCTCCCCAAGGAAGCCGTAGATGAGTGGGTTCAGGCAGCTGTTGGAGAAGGCCGCCAGGCTGACGACGTGCCCCGTCAGAGGGTAGTCCCGCCACAGCGCGCCACCGTCCGCCCCGCCCCGCAGGAGGTGAACGCTAACAAACACGTTCTGCGGGAGCCAGCAGAGGAAGAAGACCAACACGGCCGCGGAGATCATCCGCAAAGCCTTCGTCGTGCGAGACCGCCGCTGTAGGCCGTCCCAGTGCCCGTGGCCGTGCAGCAGCACCCGCGCTATCCTCCAGTAGCATAACCCCAGGATGCAGAAAGGCACCAAGAAACCCACTGTCACCTCCAGCCACTGGATCTGGGACACGTAGGCAAAGCAGAAGTGGCGTTCTCCGGCGTGCTGCGCTTGGGGCACGGCGAACGACAGCACGGTGAGCAGGGACGAGCACACCCAGATCAGGCAGCAGCTGAAGCGGGCGTAGGAGAGGCTGCGACCCATGGAGCCGGTCAGCGCTACGAAGCGGTCAAAGCTCATCCAGGTCAGGAAGAAGACGCTGCTGTACATGTTGACCTGCTGGAACAGGGCCATGAAGGTGCAGAGGGCAGCACTCTGGTAGTACTCCCCCTTCAGGTCAAACACCTCGATCAGGGAATCGGCCACGAGGATGAGGTCGGCCGCTGCCAGGTTCACAAAGTACAGGTCCGGGGTGGTCAGCCTGCCCCTGTGGCCCAGGTTGACCACCAGGATGAGAATGTTCCCGATGAAGCCCACAGGGAACAGGAATATGGTGTAGAGGCAGGAGAGGAAGAGGCTAACGGCGTAATGCTGCTCCCGCTCGGAAACCTGCAGCGGACTAGAGATGACCGCAAGGGAGCCGTTCAGCTGCACAGTGAAGTTACTCTCAGTGGAGATGGCATAGTCCAAGTGCATCGTCACTTCCATGTTACTCTCTCTGTGCTGATTGGTTTGGGGTGCCATCTGTGTTTCCCCTCTTTGAAATGTAGTGTTCTTGGTTAGGTGGAGAAGATGATGTTCTAGACAGAGAGGAGAGCAGCAGTGAGTCAGTGGCTTGTTTTCACCTTCTCATATTCACAATTATTGCTACAAGAATAGAATAGCGAACACCAAAAACAACCAAACGCCCAATAGACATAAATTAATAATCATTCTCTAGTTACATGGACATGAATGTTGGGCAAATTTCCCTGTGTGAGTGACATACGGTATATATGCACGCACTTAACTTTACCATATACAATGGTGTGCCAGCCCAACTATGGATGCACGATATGGGTTTTTTCAGCTGATACTGATAATTACCTGCTTCTCATGTACGATACGATAACCGATGATTTCACATTTTTGTATTTGAAAAAGAAGTTCATAATAACCTGTAGTTTATGCACAGCTGTGGGTTAAAAAGGCGGAGATGTCGTGAGCAAAGCTGAATGATTTCATATTCCATAGCTCTGATCTAAGCAAATCTAACTGACGTCACTATTGTTAACACAAAACAAAGAACACTTCAAGACTCTTCAAATGTTCATTTATTTTAAAAATGTAAAGTAGATTAAAAAAACTTCACAAACATACTTTAGCTTTTTATAGAGCATTTTGCCTCAGAATCCAAAGTAAATGCTTTGACATAATCTGTCAAATCAGACATATCAATGCATTAAATACAGGTTATTAGTAGTAATGTGCATCAGTCAATACAAAAACAAAGGCTTTGATACAAGCGAAAGCCTATGGCTGCTTAGTCTGCAGACAAAACGCAATGAAAAAAGGCATATACATTAGACTGGCCCTTATGGCATTTTATGCTTAAAGGTATCCAAAGGAGTTTTCTTTGTAAACAACTCGTTTTGTACAGATAATATTATAGCCGATATATATATCGGCTATAATCGTCCGTCATTTCATGGTTTGCAATGGTTTTGAAAAAAGAAATCAAGAAATTGGATCAAGAAAGAACGTCATCCATCGAAGATGCATCCTGTGGTTTCAGAGTGCTGTGACCTTGTTGAGTCTGAAAGTATTTTCATGTAAAAAAAAATCATTCTCCAGCACTTTTCAGCTGCAAGAAAAATGCAGCAACGAATTGACAGATACAGTGACTTTAAAACGAAAAAACTGTCATTTCAAAATAATTTGTGACGGACAGTAAGAAGAATCAGCATAAAATAGCTTAAACTTACATAAGTCTCCTTGTTCCAGTTTGGGTCGTTTTACCCCCCGATATCCGTTGCCGGTCAGGTGGTGATCGTAGATCCACAGAAGACAACTGAGGTTGGACAAATACTCGTCGCTCATCCTTTCTCTCAGGTAGCGAGGAGCCTCCCACCACTCAGAGCAGGAAACGCACACACGCGCGCACACATACAGTGTACACACACACACACTTCCTGATTCCCCCCCCCCCCCCCCGTGAAATATCTCACCCTGACTGCATTATGGAATTTATATAAATGTGTTTTGTTGCCAAACATTACATCATCAATTGATTTTTCTTACAGCTACAGTACACAGTGTGTGCATGTGGGGGCTACTGTAAGTCGTTGAATTGAACACCACCCATGTCTTTTCATGTGGACTAATTTCTCTTTTATCCCCCCCTTTGTATAATTACTTTAGCATTTCTGTGAATTGGGGCCCAACTTCAAAACTGGCTCACTGATGTGTGAACTGTCACTGTTAGTGTACAATGTTCAAATACATAAATATGGGAGCCAGGGGACATTTGACCAATGATGCACCAACAACATATTTACACAAAACAAGATGGACACAGGCGGGTGATACCTCACACTGTTGTTTCTGTAAGACGTTTACTGTCTTTACCAGTGCCAAATTAACTTTTCCTTTCGTCTGGGGGCCCAAACACCGACATTAGTCCTCAGTCTAAGTTGGGAGATGATTTACCTTATTTTCTAATGCTACTATACCTTGTGTGTGTGTGTGTGTGTGTGTGTGTGTGTGTGTGTGTATAATTATTAATTTTTGGGGCATTTTTGCCTTTAATTGATGGGACAGTGGGCAGACAGGGGGGGGCGGGGAGAGAGAGGGGACATGCGGCAAAGGACCACGGGTCGGATTCGAACCCGGGTCGGCCACGCAAAGGACTAAGCCTTTGTGGTACGCATCCTACCAGGTGAGCCACTGGGACGCCCCACTATACTGTATGTATATAAAGTATCGTCACAAGTCATCAAAACAGGGACTCAACTCTAACTCTCAAATCCCCATCTGTGCCTCATACAACCCAACATAAAAAAAAAAATCTGAACTATCCCTTTAAGTGATTTCTTTGATGGATTATAACAGCAATGACATAAATGATGTGTCACACGGCGCCAATATCTCATGTGACCCAGGTCCTGTGTTGTTTTGGCTGCTGGTCCCTGCCACTCTTTTTGTGCTGGCATAGACAGACACAATATGACATGATATGCGATCCATGCAGGTCAGTTATTCCTAGAACAGGTGGCAATACATTTCCTGAAAAGGAAGTGGGCAGTCGTGGAGTTGCTCACCTTATCCAACACCCCAGTTTTGGCTATTAAAGAGGTTGAGAAATGAATTCACCTAAGAATATTGACACGATTAGGCTTCCTACATCTGGAGTGAACCTACAAATCTCACTGTTATTTTCCTCTACTAAATGTTTCCTATGTGACATTCTGGGAATTGCAAAGCTTTTTCCCTGACATTTTGTCTAAATGGGCTTTTGTGCAAATCATGTTTCTGCGAACTGTGTCAGTTTCCAGGAAACAACGTATGTCTCAGAGCAGGATGGAGAGATGTAATATAGCACCTACTGCCTAAAGTAGTTCTTTTCATTATTGTTTGACATTCATAGCTGTTGATTTATACACTGACATTTGGACAACATTTTAATGAATTAATATATGCCAACATATAGTAGAATTCTAATTAGCTACAGCAAAAAACATTTATTAACTCTTCTCTGAACTGACGAAGTCTTATTTTCTCCAGATGACGTACAAAAAAATCTATTCAAACAATATAAACAGAAACAGTCTCTGGTGACACTAGAGGACACACTGTCAATATGAAACACATTTATACTGTAGTCTTTTTAGATGAGATGAACCAGCATTTTAAGCACTTCGTGTAATTGAAGTTGGCCTAGGAGTCTGTCCAATAAACCGGACCACAAAATCTTCTGGCTGAAGCATCAAAAGTTCTAATAAGTTGTATGCTGATGAATATATTGACATGGAACTCTCCACAACGTCTGCGAGCGCTTACGGCTGGAAGTCCTGCAAGCTCTCTGCGATCTCGATGCGGGGCGCGATGATGCTGTGGCTCTGCGCGCGTCTTCGGCAGCAGTCCCTCAGCTGCCTGGCCGCTCCGCGCAGACCGTCTCGACACGGCCTGTGGACCAGCAGCACCAGCAGCAGGCTGCCACAGCTGCCGGAGAACAGGACAAACTCGGCCACGCTCAAGAACGCTCGCTCGCAATGGCTCAGCCCGCCCATCCCCTTCTCCCCCTCCTCCAGCTGCGCCGCCCTCAGCAGCGCCGCGCCGTAGAAGAGCTGGCACACGAACACGACCACCGTGACCGCCAGGAACACCGGCCCCTCCTCGGACCCGGAGAGGAAACGCCCGTTAGTTTTCCACTGGCGGACGCAGCCGCCTATCAGAAGTCCCAGCTGGAGAATGTAGGGAACGAGAAAAGCCAGACAGAACTTGGCTACGGCATACGAAAGACCAGCCTGGACGCGGTCCATATAGCAGTTTTCCTCCATTCCCAGATCTCCGCTGGGTCCGCGCAGCCCGGCCAGCAGCAGAGAGGACAGGACAGAGGCCAGCCCCACTAGAGCGGCACAAACCCCGGGCCGCCTCAGGGGGGCGTGCGGCGGAGGGTCAAAGCTGAGAACGTAGGCCATGAGCACCAGGAGCAACAGGCCGCACAGCGAGGCCGTGTTGATGGTGAAGGAGAGAGCGGCGCAGCCCAAACCTGTGGCCAGCAGGTACTTAGGTCTGTAGGCCATTGCGGAGAAGGAGAGGAGCAGGAGCAGCAGCTGGAAGCCGCAGAAGGCCCAGAGCAGGCAGTCGAGCCAGGCCACAGGCCTCTGGGCCCGGTAGGTCAGGATGAAGCTGTAGAGCAGGAAGCAAGCGGAGGCGAAGCCCAGCACTGCAAAGACGCTGTAGACGTAGTTGGCTCTGGAGGTTAGGTCGTTGGCTGCCATCATGTCAAAAACTAAGGTGGAGTCTGAGGTGGAGTTGTCCGGGTCCGGGACCTGGGAAACGGAGCTGGTGGAGAACCCTGCTGTGCTGCTCATCACGGTGGAGAACACTTCCACGCTTTGATTCCACTGGAGGATGGAAAGAGAAAACACACTTAGGGCCACAGCAACTGTTGATCAAGCCTTTCTTTTCTCCCATCAGGATTTGACTCGAAATCAAGCCAAATATCAAATCAATTAAATATCTCAAGCGCCTACAAAGACTGATTTTCTATGAGAAATGTAGAAAGAGGAAAAAGAACGCTGCCTTGGCTTCAGGAATCTGTTCTCAAACTGGAGAGGTGCTCATTGGAGATGGAGTTCTTGTCTATAAGAAATAGGATAGAAAGTAATAGAAAGTAGGCAGTGGGCCCTACTCAAAAATCCAAGGCTTAACCCAACAGACAAGAGCACACAGGTGCCAATTATACTAAGTGATCAGGGGCTGTGGCCTCAGCCAATCAGCCAACCAATCTATTTTTTTATAACCTTGCTTGTATAGTGAAACTGAATCGTCGGGTATCTTTGATCATACATTGGCTAGAAATGTGGTTTTACACAAGGTTTACTATTATTGGTCAATCCGTGCGTGGTTCATGAAATGAGTTTCATCATGAAGACGCATGTTCTTACGACACATTTTCATTTCCTCCCCGAGCTAACTCATAATTAAGCCCCAAAATCTTCAAGAATCCTCACTGCTAGCTGTAATCACAAATCTCTATAAAATATCCTTTCGATAGAGACGCTGAAAAGTTGAGTTTATCCAGTGTAAATATTTACTAAGACCGCACATCTCCCTGCTGCCCTGCCTTTGTCTGCTCACGTTTGAGGAACTCCCTGCACAAACATCTGTTTCCACTTACCATTTTTGCTCTCGTCACCCTTCTTCTGTTTGTTTCTACGAAGTCACTGGTTTTGACTCGAAGGCGTCCGCTCTGAAAACGATGCTTGCCGCATGGACACAACTGCTCACTGTGAACAGCTTTGCTTCATCTTCACGGGCAGGACCCAGCCAGCATACTTTCAGAATGACTTCGTTTGTGACCATGTGATCAAAATCTTTTCCTGCCGCCCCCCCCCCCCCCCCCCCCACCAAGCAAGCTGAGGACCGTTAAACATCAGAGAACATATGTGCCCTTGTTTAAGTTCCACTCAGAGTCAAATGCAGTTTTTTAAGTTGTACTATGTTTACTGGCTCTAACTGACTTATTATGTTTACTGGCTCTAACTGACTTCTTATTTGTTCACTATTTCTCTTGAATTTTAGTCCATTTGCCTTGCTTTAGCCTGGTACAAATGAAAGAATGATGTATTCTCTCTATTTTGGTAGTTTTGTTTCCATCCATACCTTAAGTCATAGTTGTAAAAACAAAACAAAAAAAGCATTGGGTAGATTTCTAATTTTGCACTTCAGTTAGTTGTGCCGCTGCAAAGAAATGTCACGTAAGGTAAATGTCAGCTGCTATAATGGAGTCTCTCTGTGGTTTCACATGCTAGCCGAAGCTTCCACCGCACTGTTATTTTCGCTCAACAGCCTTCAGTGTAAATGCCCCCCCCACACCCTCTTCCTCTCATACAAAGTCACACAGAGGCCATCTGTTCACAATGGCTCCTCTGCATACTCTCATAATTGGCAGGTGAGAAACATTGTGAGGTGAACATGTTCAGACAAATTCGATTTCGGGGAGGGGGGCATGCAAGAGGGCCAATAGTAAGTCCAAGTAGATAGGAGAGTTCTGAAGCTGAACCACAATGAACTTTAGATATACGCAGAGAAAGTGTGTGAGATGATGACCTCACAAGACGCAGGAAACTTCCTCCTGAAATGCAGAAACAGGAAATGATCCAAACCCAACAAGCAGCAGCCTCTCGTCTTCACTCTGCCACAGTAGCTCTGCAGTCAGTGGAAATCAAATTGAACACTAATATTAAAATTAGCCCTGCATTCAGTAGAACAGAAAATGTATATTGACATATGAAATGCGATTTTCTTTCTGGCAGTGGATACAAATAAATGATGTGTATCTTTCGATGTGGTAAACACTGCCTGAGCATTCCGAAGGATGTTCGATAAAGGGTTTTCATAAACACTGAAATGACAAGAGGTCTTTAGAGGAAGGTCTGTTAGTGTAGATAACAAATCTGCCTTTGTTGTGCTTTGACAGATTTCAGAGCCACCCAGTCGCCCTGCGGTGCTACGAGAGCAGGAGGAAGAGGAGGAGATGGTGGAAGGAGAGGAGGACCTGAGCCCGCAGGAGCGACGAGTCCTGGAAAGAAAGATGAAGAAGATCCTGAAAAAGGAGGAGAAGAAGAAGCTTAAAGCCGAGCCGAAAGCCTCAGAGGAACCTGAAGCGTCGGAGCCCATTGCACCTCGGCAGGCCTTAGATTACCTCACCTGGTAGGAGGCGCTCGTGTTTAACACAGACCAGGTTTATGGCGTCTCCTGCTGCCAACTCATCACTTCTTACATCAGTGCAAAGAGTGCAAAGCATCCACATGTCAATATCCACATTTTCAATATCCACACATTTCAATATCCACACATTTCAGGCATTTACTATACAGTCCAGAGCAATTTACAAGGATCGAAGCCATGTCACCCTGGTAATGATTTAGAGTAGGGGTTTTCAAAGTCTGAGACTGTTGCCTCAGGCAAAGCTAGCTTTGCTTAGCTTCGCTCAATTCCTGGATGCCTACGATTATTTTTATTTGACCCCATAGACACTCAACAATTGAGCCAAGATAGCCTCATATTGCTGTTTGACATACTGCAGACTACACCAAATACATAGGAAAGGTCTGTCTGAAGACATTTATTTGTTTCTGACTCTGGCAAAGTGTGGAAAAACTGTAAAATTCCCTGAAACTACTGTATCTCTGAACTACCTCTTTAACCAAATGTGATCTCCTTTTGATAACTAATGTAATAACTTATGTAATATTTTTCACTTCCATTCACTGAGCCTGGTCTGAAACTGTTTGGAGCCCCCCTGGGGAGGCCCGCCTCCCACTTTGGAAGCCTCTGATTTTAGAGGACCAAAAAGTATCAATTGAGGAGGCAGCCATCTTTATGCACCGGCCCCTTAAGAGGACTGATTCCTTAGTACCACTAGTAATCGTTCACAGCATAAATGCATTCAGTATCGGTTGTTTTTCTGAAGTGCTTCACATGTTGAATAGCTAACGCCTGCAAGCTGCCCTGCTTTTGTCTTTGCAGCTGGGCTGAAAACCGCAAAGAGTGGAAGTTCCAGAAGACCAGGCAGACGTGGTTACTGCAGCACATGTTTGACTCTGAGAAGGTAAAACAGTCATTTGAAACCTATCGCCATGTGCATGAAGCTCGTCAGACTCACTGTCTGACGAGACAGAAACTTGAGTTAAAGATTCTCAGCTGGGAGTCTGACATCAGTGTGAAATAAAGAACCAGGGATTTTTCTCCTCTGCGGTAATGGGTGGTGTTGACTTACAAAGTTCCTGTTTGGTTTATCGGTTATAACATCCACTTTCCGTCCTTCATTCTTACTACTGCTTGCTTCATTCTTGCTACGTTGTTAATGTGTCTGTCAGAGACACGGCCTAACGTTAACATTTAATACGAGCCGAATATCAGCCTGCGCTCAGCTATGTATGCAGGAAGTAAACAGGATATTCAGGTGGGTTGTGATGGTTGTTATTGTTGTCAAGTTAAAACCGTCTATAATAGTACTGCTAACTGCTATTATAGTATAACTAGGGTAGCCGCACACAGCTCAGCCGCTGTGTGGCCTCGCCCGCAGTCTCTGATGGATGTCACAATGTCTATGACATCATCAGTGTCTAATGACATCATCAGTGATGTCATAAGATTATTTTGGTCAATAATGATGTCACTGATGATGTCACAATGTCTATGACATCATCAGTGGACAAAAATTGAAACAGACAGACAGCAGACAGATATTGCCCACTTGCTCACTTTTATAAGATATAAGGATAGTAACTGCTACAGCCTGAGTCACGAAAAGTCCCTCTTAGGTGCACTGAAGATCTTGCTCTGAAAAGAGAAATGCATTCAGGAGTGAGATGCTCACTCTTGTGTGCGGGTCTTAGAAGTCTGTACTCTTGAACCAAATCAATTACAACATATTACAACAATGTGACTGCCCATCATTCATAGTTTTTCTACATACATCACATTTAAAAACTGGGAGAGAAAACTTGGGGGGGATACTTACAGTACATGCAGTATACACAATGTCTGTATACACAGTATTACATGCAGTATACACAATGTCTGTATACACAGTAGTTTCAACCAATAACCCTCCATCTTTATCAACATATTTTCATTGACGGAGGACATTTTGAGGAATGTGAAAGACCTGTGCCATTACAGTATTTAGTAGAAACAGTATTATCAAGATCTCCATGATTTCTTTTGTTTTAAATATATCAATCTCCATTGGCAGAAGTGGACATAGAAAGGTAAATTCTGTTGATAAACAATTTAAAACAAATATAATAGCACTTCTCTAAACAAAGTGCTTAAAAAAGACAAGTTAATTATTCTCTCTTTCATCTGTGTTATCTGTTCCTGTTGCATACTTGACTACTTTTGTATTTATTGATTTTTCATGATACTTTGATGAAATCAACTCCCAGCACAGGAATGAAATTCACTTAGCTTCAAAATTCCCCTCCTTATTTGGAGGATACTCTTCCTCTTTCTCTTCTGACAGCTGAGACACACAGTCATGAAATATCTGTTCTGTCTGTTGTCTCCTCAGGTTCCTGAGGAGAGCTTCTCAGTACTCCTCCAGTACCTGTTCTGTCTGTTGTCTCCTCAGGTTCCTGAGGAGAGCTTCTCAGTGCTCCTCCAGTACCTGGAGGGGCTGCGCGGCGGGTCGAGGGACATCACAGTGCAGAAGGCCACAGCCCTGGTCCAACAGCCGGGACAGGGCCCGGACGACGGAGACGGCCAGCAGAGGGCGCACAGAGCCAAACAAGTTATCCAGCTGCTTACCTGACACCCCACCATCCTGGGAAGTTGTCAAGTATACCAGAAAAGGACTGCAGCAGCCTCTTTCCTGATCAGTGATTTTTTTGGGATCTAATATCTAATCATAAATCCCATGTTGTTTTGCACGGATGGGTCCACTGGGGGAAGATTATGTTTTATGAGACCACCTGAAAATTCCTGTTATGCATTTCCCATAGCTGTCTTTATTTAAAATCTGTGTCTACAATACTTTCCTTTTCTGTGTCTTTACATTTCTTATATCCGCATTGTTGCTGAATTGTCTATATATACTTCCAGCCACCTCTATTCAGTTATGCAGATCCCAATTGCAATGTGGGAACAGAACAGTTATGTACATTTAGACCGGTCACTAAAATGAGCTTAAAAAGATTATTCTAATTGTATTGAGTCATACTGCAAATTACACCTGTGGTATAGAGAACTGATTTGTCTTGGGTACATTTTTCTTGCCTGACTCTCAGGATAGTAGTCAGAAGGTAATATCTGCTTTTGACAGTTTGGACAGACATGAAGAGGCAGAGCAAAGTCATAAGGCTGAGTCCATTGGAAATTAAAGCCATGGGAGTGTTTGTTTTGTTAATAGTTACGAGGCACATGATTTCCCCATCCACTACATAACGATCAGCAAGTTTTGCCCAGACAACTGACTTGTCACAAAAGCTGACCCTCGTCCCTTCCCTCTCTGTCCACCACTTAAGTCATTCATATCCATGTCTAAACCGGCAGACTGGTTTTCTGTAGAGATTCTGGTAGCACTTTACATTACAGCTCTGTAACAATAATAGTGTGATAATAAAGAAGTCATAATTAGGGTAATACCATGTAATGAAGTCATAATTAAGGTAATACCATGTAATTACCAAAGTAATAAGCAGGTAATAGCTTGTTAACTGCTGCTGTTTCCCGTAGTGGTTCCCTTCGCAGTTGGGTTTCGTTTTGGCCGTGGTTAGGCATAGCGGTGCCTAGCAGAGATCTGCAAATCTCTACTGAATAGTGAATACACTTTTCTAGTTACATGTTTCTGGCCCGGTTACCCTATTACATACATTTCAGTCCAATTACACAAGATATACCCATTATTAGTACTTAGTAATTAGTAGTTATTACTTTGGTAATTACTGATTTATTATCACACTATTACCGCGCTGTAATGTAAAGTGCTACTGAGATTCCTATCAATGGCTTCCTCAGCAGACCAAGGAGAAACATTACAATATCATGCAGACATACAGTAGCTTGCATCCACAACTAGCAACTTAAAAAGTCAGACAGCTTTTCTCTTGTCATCTTTGGGCATTGCTTACGTAACCCTTAGCTGTTGACTCATGCATGTTGATTCTCCTCCTAAATTTGTCCTATTAAACTCATATAAAACTTTGAGTATCCAACACAACTATGAAATGAAAATCTGATGCGCCTTTAATACAAAGACATTTGCACTTTTGAGACATTTACATGATTCAGACTTTCCCAGTAGCAGTTTCAACTCGTTTTCATCAGTCACCTGAGCTTTAATGAGACAATTGACTTATTTTTTACTTGACTTTTCAATTGAAAAATGTGTCACTTTTACCAAGACTTCCTGGGTGTTTGGTGCTGCGGTCGATGGGCTGGCTTCCTTAAATTATTGACTTGAACTTCTACTCCCCAATCTTTCAAAGTACCCCTGGTTGGGAATCACTGCTTTGTGTGATGGGCAGGGATGACTGAAAAGTTTGGTTTTACAAATTAAAGTCTTTATATTAAAGACATTTATACAACCTGAACCTGCCATATTTACAAAAAAGAACTACACACAAATATCAATGGCAATTTGTTTTATTGGGTTTATATGCAAGACCGTACATCTATCCAATTATACTTCGTTTTGTACATTTTGAACATTGCATAAGATCAGTTATAGAAGTTATAAGTGATTTATGTAGTGATATGACAACCTTATTCATCGACAATTCTTAGATTGAGGAAAAATGGCATTCATTCCCTCTGATTACAAGTGTGACCACCTTCAATCATGCATTACAGTGGGATGTGGTTTATGAATCGAATGCATATCGAAATACCCAGGGCACTTACAAGTATAGTATTAGGCTACAGGTCTGATAAATTAATCCACCACATGAAATGATCAATTAAAGCCAAATGCTCCAACTAGACAACCTGCTTGGAAATGGCATTAAAGGTAATATGGAGGGGTGAAACGGCTTAGACCAGACTGAGTATATCAAAGACCAGAGTATATCAAATGTTACAACAGAATCAAGCAAACCAAATAGAAAACACTTTAAAATCTCATTGCAGCAAGGCTCAAAAGGAGACCAAAGTAAACCTTCCCCCTCCAAGCCGACGTAGCTAACTTCACCGTATTAAAAATGAGCATCACTACCGTCACAAAGCGAGATTGTCTGCTACGCTCAAGCACAGGCTGTTGGAAATAGACCATCTTATCCATTAGCAAGTCTGTGTGAATATCAGATCAGTGTGGAGTGGGAGTGCTAGTTGCCATTGGTACAGTCAAACAAGTCAGACTATGTTAAGGTGTGTGAGGGAGTGCAAGACACAGTATAGAATTGGAAGGCTTCAGAATACTATAGCAAATGTAAACATAGCCTAGCTCTGGCAGGAAATCCAGTCGATTTTGATTGAACCTCTTTGCAGATCTCAGATTTTGCACTTTAAAAGCCCTTGTGTGTGTATATATAATATATATGTATAGACATCAAAAACATGCATCCATACTTTAGTCCCCAACAATATAAAATTGTGTTTTAGTCAAGTGTATACATGTAGGTGTGAGTAAATGGAGGTTTGAGTGTCGTTTCACAAGTCTGTATATGTACAAAGTGTGCCAGCAATAAGAAAAGTTCACTCCTCCCTGACACTAAAAGATCAATGTGTACAATACACATAAGACATTGGATTTTGGTCATTGGGAAAAACAAAACAAGGCAACACTAAATTTGTGAATGAAATATCCAACCAGTCAAAACCACACATCAAACCTGAAACAACTTCCTATAAATAAAAAAAAGTGTTTGAAAATGCAGTGTTTACATTTACATTACAGGCTTCTAAGCATTGTGCACAGTGTTATTCTCACTGTAGTGCTTGCAACGCGGTGTACAAAATCTACACAATTCAAAATGCTTAGAAGAATCTATCGCACTGCAGGAAAAAAAAACGTTTTTGTTTTTAAATGTAACAGTCAACTTCTTAGCCAGCCAAGTATAGCTTTGTTATTGGAAAGGATATCAAAATGATGTTCCAGGCATGTTTTCAGTGAAAGACACCATATTCAGCATGAACCGCTTCAATCCTAACTTAGAAATCTCAATAGGTCTAGACTCCAGGTACAAACAACGCAAAACAGAAGTTAACATCGTCCAGATTTTCTAGCTTTTAAAGATCCAGTATGAACAACTTCTATTTGAAGTTGCGTTTTTCTATACAGTGTACAAAACGTGCAGTTTCTGAAGAGTTAAATATTAATATTGGACTTGGATTATTTACATAAAAAAGGATATGAACAGATATTCCTTCACCATGGCCTTCAAACAGTTCCAATCGCCAAACCTCCCACACCAAAAATATTTTCCCTAAAAAAAACCTAAATCAAACAAGACTTTCCCTCTAACATACAAAATAAATCAGGTTAGGAAAACTCAGAAGTCAGTGAGAAAACAAAGACGATATCTCAGGATGATTTCTTCCTGACTGCTTGATTCAACAGGAAGTCCAAGCCCTCGTCACAGGACACCGATGTTCTAAATCACCCCCAAAACAGAATTCAGATGGAATTTTGACAGTTCGATCTAGATTCATGAACACAAGGAAGAGTCGAGACTTAAACTGCGATGTTATCAAGTGACTATAGATAATAAACCACAGTGGCTACAGTCATTTTCATTGTCAAAATACAGCTTCAGAAAATCTCTCTTGACCTCAAATAATCTGTGCCCGTCGTATTGTGTTCCTGTTGAGCAGATAGATGCTTGATTTGCACAACAGGAGGTTAAAACATTTTGAGAACAATATTTCAGCTCTTTATTGTCAATTGGAATTGTCAAATCCACATTTCCAGAAGCTGCAGCTATTGAAAACCATTTCAACGTTTTTAGTCGAGATTGTGGACAATGTAGGCTAGCAAAACTTTGCATTAAGGTACCTAATTCATTTGAGAATATATTTCTTATTTATTTAAAGCAAACGCATTATAAGTAAGATTTGTCCTGTCCTATAGCACAAAACCCTAATGAGGGTTTCCAAATTCCAATCATGGAAGTTGGAAACCCTCAGTGTTTTGCTTGCACCTGTGTTTACCCTGCCTTTTCGACATAAAATGGCCCCCGTGAGAAGGGTCTATTGGCCAAATCTGCGAGGGTGTGATGGGGCTGTGCAAAACCAAAGAGTTTCTTTGCCAGGTCATTTTTGGGATGGTGATACATACATTGCCTCTAATCTGACCCCTCTCTCTCGCCCCGTTTTCCTGTCTACAGTACACACCATCCTGTCCAGTAAAGGCGAAAAGTAATGTAATCTAATTCTTTCTATATTTTTTATTTCCACCTAAAGCTATGCTACAGACCTGACGATGTTTCTGCAATTTATCATTGACAAGTCATAAATTCCATAATGTCCTTTTAAAATCAAGTCACTCACACAAATGCACATACATTTTGGTAAATGGCAAGATTCACAATGGTAATGATTCAGAGTTTGCCTTGTTGACATTATGGTGATGAATGTTTAATGTTTTTGTTTCTTGTTAAATTGAATAACTAGAAAGTAAAAAATAAATAAAAATAAAAATAAAGACAACTAAAAACTTCCCCCAAAAGTAGGCAACAAAAGTGTGCAAGCTGTCGTTTCTGTTGTCCGGATACAGTTCACCATGTTCACAAGTCTTAATTCAACTGTCCCAAGATCTTTGGAATATCCTTCTCTCAATTCAGTTTTGGGGCACATCTCAAATTGAATGGCCCAACTCTTAACATGTGCTAAGTAAATGCGTAATTCCCTTCTTAACATCTCAATTCACCTAAATAATGACGCGTTTTTTTGTGTGAGTTTTATACTTTGAGTTATAAAGACCATGATGATCCCTTACAAGACCCTTGAGTTGGAGGATATAAGAAGGAACTCAATAGATGACCCTGAGTGAATAATTGGCCTTGTATGATGATGGCCATATTTTGTAGCATATAACATTTGAAGATTACAATTCCTTACGTGTAGTTGGAAAAGCAAAAAAAAAGAAAAAACTTGCCGCTAATTGAAAAAGGTCCAGTTTAAACATACAGGCACAAAAAAAAAGTCAGTAAACAGACTTACCGTATTTACATCAAGAAATAAAAAATAAAAAAGGGAGGGAAAACACAAAACAAATGTACACCCCCCCCCTTTCAATCTCCATTGTGCCAAACGTTCTGCCACAAAGATGATATGTTCGCATGGTAACACCTGGAGCTCGTAATACTGAGTCCTCTTCACATCCGGGAACCCCGTTCCTGGAGAATCTGCAGAGACAGAAGAGGCGTCATGGCATCAGGTACCAACATGCTCTGGAAGCCCTTCAGGACCTGCTGTGTCCGGGTAAGGTTGCTGCAGGCGAGCACTCAGGCACACTGTTTGCAATGTTTTCCCTACAACATTTCAGCAATGCTAACTCTCAGCCAGCAGCACACTTGCATTGACTCTACAGGCAGGCTGAAACACACAGTGGATGGAATAAGGGGGGAGAAAAGGAAGCGCTAACATGGAGGGAAAGCAAAGTGCTGTGCTACAAACTAGGAGTTTGTGCTTGTTGAGCGACGTCGGGGGCAGTTCACAAAGGGAACCTGGGCAGGTGCGGTCAACCTTGGTACCGGCGCGCCCATAAATGCTACAACTAACCACGACACTTCGGCCGAGTCTGAACTCCCCAAGAGGTGAAGGACAAAACTAATCTCCATTTAATTTGAGCCGAGGATGAAAAAACAACATTGCTTGGTCCAATTATTTACAACTATGTTAAGGAATGTTGGTAGGGTATGAAGTATGGTCTTGAGCTGCAAATTAATTTGTGCACCGTCTCAAATCTCAAGACAAACAGCACCAAAATGCATCATCGTCAAGTTCGGACTAAAGTGTGTGAGATAGTATGAGTGATTTTTTTTTTATTATTGTATTTACATTGTGTCCAATGGAACCCAATATGCAATGAAGTCTCTGCACTGCACTCATGTTAACTTTCCGAGATGGACTCTCAGGTTGGGTCCATCCACTGAAGGGCTCAAAATGCACACTCCAGGGGAACAGCCGTCCCGGGCCGGGAGGCAATAAGGACTCAATTGGCTATACGGGTTTACCTGCGTGAAAAAAAAACCTACATTATACATGTTAATTCTGATGCAAAAAAAAAGTATAATTTGTAAGCAGATCTGTATTTGCATTGCATGTTTTGTGTAAGATATCACGTTTGACAGCGGGATTGGACGTCATTTCATTGAGTGAAGGACAATGAGTCAAAAAGTGCAGCAGGATACAGGATGCCCTCCATAGAGAGGCAAAGTGGAACGTCACTTCCTGCTTCAGCACTGTACCAGAGATTTTCATCCGCCATTTATTTTCCCGTAGACATTTCGTAAAATGCTTATAAAATAGTTGCACTTTGTTGAACCAAACGGTTCAGCTAACGCTATAATCGGGAGAGACCATAGAACGTTTCACTTGGACCAAAACTAAAAAAAACAGAAAAAATATTTTCTTTAAACGCGCATTCTTTTTAAGTTTTGGTCCCAGTGAAATGCTATGCGATCTCTCCTGTTTCTAAATATATCTGAACCGTTTGGTTTGAACCAGTAAAACTATTTTTATATGCATTTTACTAAATGTGTATGGGAAAATAAATGCCGGATGAAAATCTCTGGTACAGTGCTGAAGCAGGAAGTGACGTTCACTTTGCCTCTCTATCGACCAAGGTTGTGAGCATGACAATCTTAACAAAAGTTCCCATTTACACTACTGTCACAATGGAGCTTTCCCCATCTGGTTTCATTTACACTACTGTCACACTGGAGCTTTCCCCATCCGGTTTCATTTACACTACTGTCACAATGGAGCTTTCCCCATCTGGTTTCATTTACACTACTGTCACACTGGAGCTTTCCCCATCTGGTTTCATTTACACTACTGTCACACTGGAGCTTTCCCCGCCTGCTTTCAAAGAGAGCTTTACCTGAAGGGAAATCGTTGGAGCGGCCTAAACAGGAAGCATCAGTCTTTTGATCCGGCTTTGGCTCGTCCCCTCTGGAGGTGGCAGGCCAAAGCGCCGTCCAAAAAAGTGCCGAAACATCTCGCACTCACTACAGGCGTCTTTGAAAACGGAGCGTGGAAAAAGCCCTGAGTAGCATAAACCGGGTCAAAGCGGGACGGAAAAGGAGGAGGACGAGGAGAGACTAAGAGAGCAGTTGAGCGCTCACCGTTGAGTTCTAAGTGCTCAACCCTAAATCATCAGAGTCATTCATGTCATACTCCGTGTCTTCGTCCTCGCTCTGAGCAACATGCAGCATGCAGACGGCACAGAAGAAGACAAGAATGGAAATAAATGGGGAGGTGTAAAATCTTAGAAAAGGAAAACAAGGAGAACAATCAAACTAACAGGTTACATTCAGAGGAGATTCACTTCACTAACATTTCATCTCTCGACTATGCAAACAGTCCAATGAAGACTGGACTGAGCGTCAGACAGACACACACTGGACTTTGACAGGGGTGAAGACGTGAACATACACACATAACTAATGAGTCATGACACACACAAAACAAGACCAGATACTAAAGTTATCGGAGGGCACCTTTCTGTCAAGCTCAATTCACCAAAAGCACTTGTCTAAATGGGACTAAATAAATAAGAGACCTGTTATGAGCAATTATTGAGCATTTTCACATCTCAACCAATTGTATATTGAGTAAGGCACCGCAATCGGTCATCTAGAAAAACTCAGTCCTGATACAATTCCCTTGAAAAGGATCACAAAATAACCATAGAAGTTGAAGTTTAAGTAGTAGTGGTAGTGGTAGTAGTAGTACCGTACTTTCCGCACTATAAGGCGCACCTGAATATAAGCCGCAGCAGCTAAATTGCATGTTTGTTACATATATAAGCCGCACCGGACTATAAGCCGCAGGTGTTTTAATGTCTTATCAGCGGAGACCGTTTTTGAGTCCTTACCCTCATCGTCGTAACACAGCCAGTTCTCCATCTTTTGAAGCATGATGTTAGATTACAATGAGCTAGTTGTGTGGCTTAGCCTTCCAAAATGTTGCCGTTAATTTTTTAGAATGTAATACATAGAATTGGGAACGTTACATTCAATTTCATTCAGACTGTCTTTCTGGCTCAATCGCCGCCATTTTCCCCCCGGAGCGAGGGAGGGTGGGAGGAGGGAGGGTGTTTTACAGTAGTGGCTGAGAGAGCGTAGTGGCACAGTGCTCCAATCAGGTCGCGAGGCACATTTTTTGTAACATCATCCAATCAGGGTCTGTCTGTCTTGCTCTCGTTCTGTCTCTCGTACCAACATCCATAGATTTAGGAGGTCCCCTAGTGGCCGTTAGCTGTAAAAATCCTTAGATAAGCCGCACCGTTATATAAGCCGCAGGGCCGAAAAATGGGGAAAAAGCCGCGGCTTATAGTCCAAAATTTACGTAGTAATAAAAAACAGCCCCCATGGGTCCGTGCTGATGGGAGTTTTAATTCCTGCTTAGCTCCCAAAGCCCTTGAGATAAATCGGTCGTTGCCAATAGAGAGCCGCAGGGATGACGTATTTTTGTAGGCTGAATGCGGAAGTCCCGAACTTCCTGGTTCAACACTGTTTCTGTCTATGGGATTTTTGAATGGGTTTTTGGCACGATGCTTCAAATAAGGTCTCTGGGCAACGCAAGTTTAATCAAACGCGAACCAAGGTTCAGCGGGATAATCTTCACACATGAGGACCACTTTCATGAGTTTTGAAGCGTAAATGCGAGCGCTAGAGGTAAAAAGCTCGTGCTAAGCTAATGCAGAACTACACACTGTCGCATAGGCTTCCACGTCACGTCAGCACTCAACCTGGACTTTTGTTGATGTGTGCACTGATTACCCCGGGCTGAACGGGGCTGAACCAGGTGAGGGAAAGAGAATTTCCGTGTTCGTCCTTTGAGTGATGACGTTATTGACGTATATATCCCCATCGACTCAACAGTGTAGTCCCATTTAGCCGTTTGCTAGCTAGCCGCCCTTTTAACGGCACATAAAAGCTTCAAAACTCATAAAAGTGGTCTTCATGTGTGAAGATGATGTTACTACCATCTGGTTCGCGTTTGATTAAGCCAGCGTTGCCCAGAGAGCTTATTAGAAGCATCGCGCCAAAAACCCATTCAAAACTCCCATAGGCGAAAACTGTGTTGAACCAGGGCTGTTAGCATCGATGATTTCCGGACTCGTTACTGCGGCTCTCTATAGTCCCACTAATCCACAGACCTGTGTTCTCATGCCCCCCCCCCCGATTACAATGTGTGTTCTCATGCCCCCCCCCCCCCCCCGATTACAATGTGTGTTCTCATGCCCCCCCCCCCCCCAGATTACAATGTGTGTTCTCATGCCCCCCCCCCCCCGATTACAGTGTGTGTTCTCATGCCCCCCCCCCCAGATTACAATGTGTGTTCTCATGCCCCCCCCCCCCAGATTACAATGTGTGTTCTCATGCCACCCCCCCCCAGATTACAATGTGTGTTCTCATGCCCCCCCCCCCCAGATTACAATGTGTGTTCTCATGCCCCCCCCCCAGATTACAATGTGTGTTCTCATGCCCCCCCCCCCAGATTACAATGTGTGTTCTCATGCCCCCCCCCCCAGATTACAATGTGTGCTCTCATGCCCCCCCCCCCAGATTACAATGTGTGCTCTCATGCCCCCCCCCCCCCAGATTACAATGTGTGTTCTCATGCCGCTCCCCCCCCCCCCCCCCCACACACACACACACACACCACAGATTACAATGTTGAGACTTTTTCCAAGTCAAATCTAACATGGCATAAATCCTAAAGCTGGGTTAATGGTCTTAGACCCCCTCCGTGTGGTCTTTGACAGCCAACATCAAAAGAACAGTTGTTCTTTTCTTTTCCTGCCTAAATCCAAATGGCTGTGAAAATTTTCTTGACTGACAAAATTAAATGATCAACCTTTGCTTATTTATAATAGTTTCTAATACTTAACAGATAATTATTAATTAATACACAGGACAAGATGTTACTATCCCTTGTGCCAATATCATTTATCATCTTTGATAATGTGAGCAGAACTTTCTCCAGCAACAGCTATGTCATTCTACGTGCGATTCGGCTGAAACTTGCAGGAAGTGTAAAGAACACCCGTGCGGGTAACCTGACAGAGCCGGATTTATTAATTAGGTAATTGCCCTAATTACCTAATGATGTGACATCAGTGATGTCATCAATGATGATGTCATCAGTGATGTCATCCTTCCTGGCCGAGCAGACTGGGTCGGGGAAGTGGGTCCAACCCCACGGGGGTGGGGGCCCAACTCCCACGGGGGTCCGCTAGTTTTATATTTAAAAACTGACAAAATGAAGAAACAGGTTGAGGAATATTATTTGAACATTTCAGTTTTGCTTTACATCACACCTCACATTATGGTACATTACATTTTGGTTCAAGAATGAACATTAATTTGAATATTTAACGTGTGATTTTTGCATACATGAGCCATGTCGTGATACATACATTCACGATAAATCCTTATAATTATCATATTGATCTAAACCATATTGATTAGCCCTACGACAAACTATTTGTGAGTTCAAACCATTTCCTCGGGTTCTCAAGGCAGTCTAGTTTAACCGAAGCAGTCACAATGTGCTCCTTCATAGAGGGTCCTCATCAATAACCCAGCGGTACTTCACACAGTCCCATGGGGGAAAAGTGCATTTCAAAACACCCAACACAGACGGCCATTCACACATGTTTGCTGTGGACGGATTTTCAGCCAGCCTTGCCACTCGTGCACACACACACTCACCTTGGCCTTCTCACTGGGCTCACACACACACACTCACCTTGGCCTTCTCACTGGGCTCACACACACACACACTCACCTTGGCCTTCTCACTGGGCTCACACACACTCACCTTGGCCTTCTCACTGGGCTCACACACACACACACTCACCTTGGCCTTCTCACTGGGCTCACTGTTTGTTCCGTATGATTGGTTGTGCAGCTCCTTGGAGACGACACACAGGAACTCGGCTTGGTCCTCGTTTCCGTAGTTGTAAGACGAGCCGATGCTGACCAGCTACAGAGACGAGACGGCACAGAGGAAGGATTAGCTCTGGACGGGCAATAGGAAGCAGGGTATATGCAGGAATCCTGAAGTTAAATTCCATACCTTTTAAGACCTTTTTCAAGACCTGTTCAATATATTTGAAGAACTCAGTGTCAGTTTCTCACATCAGTGATGAGGGTGTAAATTACTGATGCAGCGATATATCGGCCGTATATCGTTATCAGACGATATTGGCCTTGTTCACTGCAATGGGCAAAACAACCTCTGTTCACTGCAATCGGCAAAAAAGGTGCCATTCACCGATTGCAGTGGCCGATATTTAGCCAGTGATCAGCTGGGTCATATAATTTGTTGTTTGTTTGTTTCATAATTACTTTACAGTATGATTGAGTTTGTGCTCATTCAAAGATAGTGTGACGAAGGGCTCAAAAGACTTTAAAATGAAGATTGGTTTCCCTCTCAAAAAAGGCGTTAATCGGTATCGGCCAAATTGTTATTTTAAACATCGGTATTGGCCCAGGATTTTGCAATCGGCACATCCCTAGTGTAAATCACAAGTTGCATCGCGATACGACATTCTATAGATTCTTAGGACAATGATACGGTATTTGCTGATATCACAAAGTCTGCCAGCATACGATTTTGATTCAATTCATCGAATCAATCAGCACAATAGCTACACAATTTAATACCTCATCAAGTGGTGATTAAGACCTTTTCATACTTTTTAAGGGCCTTAATTTTCCCTAAATTGATTTATCAACTTTTTCAAGACCCCACAGATACCCTGGGAAGACAAGTTGGGAAGCTCATGGTGGAGAACAGAAGAGGGAGGAGGTTGAACAGAAATGTAAAGTAACAGGTTGATAACCAAACGGGAGATGCAGAGTGTCTGTAGGTTGTGGCAGGTTCAATTTAAGATTTTTCTGATATTCGGCCTCGTCGTCGCAGCACTGAGACTGCACTCATATGGTACTAATTAAATGACATTGGCCAGAACAATGACAAGTCTCTGTTCTAGTACTGTTGGATCTTAGTGCTGTCTTTGACACTGTGGACCAAACAATTCTATGAAAAAGAATAGAAAAGTGCGTGGGGACTCTCTGGAATCGTCCTGAACGAAGGGGTCCAAGTCATATCGTCATAACATAAAGTACTTTGTCTCCATTGGAAACTGAAGGGTACCACAGGGGTCCATTTTGTTCAATCTCTATGCTCCCTTTAGGCCAAATCCTACAGACATAATAAAAGTAGCCTACCATAAGTATGCAGATGACACACAAATCTACATATCACTTATGCCAGGTGACTATGGACCTGTTGAATCTCTGTGTTTCTGCATTGAAAAAATCAATGATGGATGCGCCAACATTTTCTACAAATAAAGAGAAATAAGACCGAAATACAGTAATAGTCTTTGGAGCACAGAAAGACAGAATATCTGCTCTCACCTTGACTCCATGTCTCTCGTAACTAAAAGTCAAACCAGAAATCTTATCCTCCTGGACTCATATTTACCAATAAATGTCAATAGCCACACCAAATCGGTAACTTTGTCAGTTTACTACAATCTATTTCCAGTAGATTGCTTCACAGGACTTAAAAGAAAGCTCTTCGACAACAGCAACTTATTCAAACACCGCTGCCAGGGTCCTGACGAAAACTAGGAAATGCACTGGCTACCAGTCACTCAGAGAATTGATTTCAAAATCTTGCTACTCATACTGATACAGTATACTTGTCTACAAATCACTCTGTGGCTCTGGGCTTAAATACATCTCTGACATGCTTGTGCTGCTATATGAACCTTCTAGGACTCCTTACAGCCAAAACACATGCACATCTGACGCTGAAGCGGAGGCAGTTTCATCATGTTAACAGGGGAGATCACATCGGCCACAGCGCGTTGCCTCACCTCGCCGTGGAGCGAGAGTTTCGGCATCGGGTCTATTTTTGACGCGTGACGCGAGCGGCCGCGTTGCAGCCAGGTATGAAGTCAATACAAGTTGTGACCGGCGCAGAGCAAAACCGAGCAAGGTGCGGCGCAAAACCGAGCGAGGCGCGGAGCAAACCCGAGCAAGGAGCTAAAACGGAGTGCTTCTGGTGTGAATGGCAAGGCTCCTACTTGATGCTTCCGTGAGGTGCTGCTTCTGAGATGTTCTGGTGTGAACCAAGCGTTAGGACATCTGGGGCTTGCCTACTGGCACTATATGTTCTATCATCCCTGTGAGCTGCTCTCGATCAGCGCATTTCATAATGTCCGCTCCCTCCTGCTTCTGCTGTCTAACTTAGCAGACCACCAGAAGGGCTTTCTCCACGTTTTATAGGGAAATCGAGGGCGAGAAGAGCCAAATCCAACACATCACTGTGGCTGCAGCCTGTAACAGCCAGTCACTTCCCCCCTCTAGCATTACAAGGAGTTAGTCATGCCAACCCTTTTCCTAAGAAATACACCAATGAGAAAATCCTACGCAGCATTTTTAAACGGATCTCCAAGACAATCAATCACAGCAACTTCCTATGTTCCTCTTCCTGTTAAATGTCTTATTCACAAAAATGACAAAAGGGACAAGATCCAAAAAATAATCCTCTTGAAAAACAGTAAACACGGTTAGAAAAACAGAGCAACGCCTCTTCCGGATCACCTGCTTTTAACTGTGTTGTGTACACTGCAGGGAGGCTACATGTATCCTGTCTGCACCCAGGTGTGCATGTTCAGACACGCATCAGCTCATTAAGACTTGTTGTTGTCGAGAGATCTCACATTAGCTGCAGTCCATGGAGCAAGAAGACCAAATAATGTCAACTAGCTACGTAGGAATATCCGCAATGCTGATGACTCCACATGCACCAAATCGAAATGACCCTCAATGTGTCAGCTACCCTTCAGTGACTAGAGACCATGATGACACACCCTCAAAACAAATGACCCTCAATGTGTCAGCTAACCTTCAGTGACTAGAGACCATGATGACACACCCTCAAAACAAATGACCCTCAATGTGTCAGCTAACCTTCAGTGACTAGAGACCATGACACACCCTCAAAACAAATGACTCTCAATGTGTCAGCTAACCTTCAGTGACTAGAGACCATGATGACACACCCTCAAAACAAATGACTCTCAATGTGTCAGCTAACCTTCAGTGACTAGAGACCATGATGACACACCCTCAAAACAAATGACCCTCAATGTGTCAGCTAACCTTCAGTGACTAGAGACCATGATGACACACCCTCAAAACAAATGACCCTCAATGTGTCAGCTAACCTTCAGTGACTAGAGACCATGATGACACACCCTCAAAACAAATGACCCTCAATGTGTCAGCTAACCTTCAGTGACTAGAGACCATGATGACACACCCTCAAAACAAATGACCCTCAATGTGTCAGCTAACCTTCAGTGACTAGAGACCATGATGACACACCCTCAAAACAAATGACCCTCAATGTGTCAGCTAACCTTCAGTGACTAGAGACCATGACACACCCTCAAAACAAATGACTCTCAATGTGTCAGCTAACCTTCAGTGACTAGAGACCATGATGACACACCCTCAAAACAAATGACTCTCAATGTGTCAGCTAACCTTCAGTGACTAGAGACCATGATGACACACCCTCAAAACAAATGACTCTCAATGTGTCAGCTAACCTTCAGTGACTAGAGACCATGATGACACACCCTCAAAACAAATGACTCTCAATGTGTCAGCTAACCTTCAGTGACTAGAGACCATGATGACACACCCTCAAAACAAATGACCCTCAATGTGTCAGCTAACCTTCAGTGACTAGAGACCATGACACACCCTCAAAACAAATGGACTGATGGAGTGGTGAAGGCAGCAGTGCCCTTAGTGGCCCTGAATGTGAGGCAGTAGGTCAGCTGAGCTCGTCTCCCCAGATAACTCCCCTGGGCCGGCTACTGAGTTTTAAAGGGACAGCTCACCCTAAAATCCAAAATACATATATTCCCTCTCACCTGTAGTGCTATTTATCCATCTATATCGTAAGTTTTGGAGATATCGGCTGACGG
Source organism: Poromitra crassiceps (assembly GCF_964638095.1). Classification (NCBI taxonomy): domain Eukaryota; kingdom Metazoa; phylum Chordata; class Actinopteri; order Beryciformes; family Melamphaidae; genus Poromitra; species Poromitra crassiceps. The sequence goes on along the minus strand of NC_139626.1, from coordinate 29,962,108 downwards.
CCGCAGAGTTTCTGCCTTCTCTCCAATACAATGGAACTGGATGGCACTCGGCTTGTGGTGCTCAAAGTACCAAAGAAATACATTTGAAAAACTCAACAGCAATGTCTCTTTCCAGAAAGCATGACCCCATTACTCAAGATAATCAACAGACCTTGTTATGAGCAGTTTCATGGAGGAACTATTTTCTTTTGACCGAACTACACCCGCTAGCTGCTAGCTAGTTCCTACATGAGACTGCAAGAAAATAGTTGCTACATGAAACTGCTCACAACAAAGTCTGTGCATTATCTTGAGTAACCGGGTCATGATTTCTGGAAAGAGAAAATACTGTTGAGTTTTTCAAATGTATTTTTTTGGGTAATTCGAGCCCTACAAGCCAAGTGCCATCCAGTTCCATTGTATTCAAGAGAAGGCAGACATCTCTGCGGCCGATATCTCCAAAACTCAGGCAACTATTCCAAAACGATATAGATGGATAAATAGCATGACAGGTGAGAGGAAAAATACGTATTTTGGATTTTAGCTATGAGCTTTGCATAGGGAGTGTTTCTACTGAGCTTTAAGCTTTGCATAGGGAGTGTTTCTAGGGTTTTCCCATGTGACATGTGGAAGGAGATTAGTGAGATTTCAGCCCTGATGAGAGATCCACTGATCTCTCCTTATCTCTTTAAGGGAGAGTCGCACACACACACACACAATAAATGAATTCCTTTGCGGTAAAACTCAGTATTGTGAACTTGTAAAATTCATACTGTTTGAATCTATTTCTATTTCTAGGTTAAGTGTCTACTGGGAAGAAACACATTTACAAAAACAGCCAGCAGTATATTGCAGCAGCACCCCCCCCCGCCAAACAGAAAAACACATGATTGGCTAAATCAAAGCAAAACAAAGACAGTTGCTGACAAGCCACAACAAATTGTGGGCGGGGAATGCATTTGGGGGGGGGGGGGTCACAGACAAGAAAAAATGTCTCATGTTCTCTTAGCCTCATTGGTGAACAAGCAGTGCAAATTAACACTAAAAGGAATCAACTCAAAAATGGCCAACAGCTATGTGTCAACTACGTCGGGACATAGGATGGCCATCGGTGTGTGTGTGTGTGTGTGTGTGTGTGTGTGTGTGTGTGTGTGTGTGTGTGTGTGTGTGTGTGAGTGTGTGTGTGTGTGTGTGTGTGGACAACATGGGGACCATGCAGTGACCAACCGGTGGACAAAAGATTTGTGGGACACACCTCTCCGCTGTGGTTTGGCAAAGCAGACTCCTCTCCCTTCACCTCCCTTGACACAATCAGCAGAAACTCTGACTGGTGGGCCCGCCCGTAACCTATACTGACAAGCTGCAACAACCAATCAGAGCACAGAAGGGATGCCCAGATCATGTATTGCGGACATTCAGAAAGATGCGATTTACTGTTTGGATGATTTTTTTCTCTCTCTCTCTATTTTCAATATTGAGGATTGAATGATGTGGTCAGTGTGAGGATAGCGGGGTGGGTGAAGCACGTGAGAGGAGGATCGTTGCCGTGTGACCCTGTGGGTGGAGCCTTACCTGTTCAAACTTCCAGCCGTCGGACATGGTGGACACCATCTGCGTCAGCTCCTCCTCCTGGCACTGCAGCACCCGGTACACATGCTTCACCGGAGCCTGGGGGGGAGAAAGAAGGGGGGTGGGGGGGTATACAATAATATTACATTTAATGAGGAATCTAACCAGGTAGAGTGTTACTTAAAGAATTGTACACACCTGTGATGTTTTGCAGTCACGTTCCCTGATCTTGTCCTTGATGAGCTTTATTAATGATGTGATGTTGTAGAATTCTGCTTCTTCTAGAACACCTAAAAAAACGGAAGAGGGGGGAAATTCAAGCATTTTCAGGCTGAGTGAGCCTGCAACTGCTGCAGATCAGGCTTGGCTGAACACCATGGCATTCACACAAGGGGTGTACAGAGAGAGACTATGATATGTATTGTTTATAATTATTATATTTTTCTGAAAACCTCTTTTTTTGCAAGTCTTTAACTGTACCTATATTTTGTTTAATCTGCACAAGGAGAAGAAGAAAAATCAAAAGCTTCTCTATGAGTAATATATCTGGCTACTGTGCCTCTACTCAAATTTCTGCAAGTTGTATTTTGTGAAGACCAGTAGTGAGGATCAATGGCGAGACAGCATGCGTGCTGTACTGAACAGACTCCTCCACTCAGTCAAATCTACTCTCCCTCTCAAAGTCTGGATCAGCCAAGCAGACGTGCCAGGACAAGAAAAAGCAAGCAGCTGGCCTCGCTAATACTGAATTAGCATATTTTTTGATTTTCTTTTTCTTCTTACAAACAAGCAACTTTTCTTCGGCAGTGTATGTGTGTGACAGACAGGCAGTAAGTAGATGATAGAAAAGGGGGTGATTGACAGATCGCCTGTCCAGTGATCATGCAGCTTGCCGATCACGGACCTCTAGCAGGCGGAGCTGCGGCTCTGGGAAACTCCCATCTCACGTGAGATGGGGGAAGGACTCAACCCATTCCCTCCCACTCTGCTGACGGAAAATGAACATGTGACACCCACCGTTTGAACCCACCGCCAGGAAAACAAGATTGAATGGGATAGATGATGCGTCCATATTATTTATGCCTATGAGTTCAACTTAGAAGTCATACTATTACAACATCTGAACAAAACAAAAACAATCAATAGAAGTAACAAAAATGAAGACTATTTGTCGATGCTTTGCGGAATATGGCACTCTGATTGGGGAACATCCCGAATCTTCATGTCATATCTGAGGGCGGCGAACATTACCTTCCTCTGCCAAGTCCCGGTTCAGCACCAGTTTGCCGTGCCTCAAGTAGTTCAGCACCGGCCCAAAGTAGGCGGGGTCTCGGTCTATGAGATAGGCACCAGTTTCATCCTGGAAAGCAGAGGAAAAGGAGGAGGTGGTCAATAGAATTCCTAACTAGGTATGGTTAACTAGGTATGGTTAACTAGGTATGGTTAACTAGGTATGGTTAGACTGGGAAACATTGGATTTAACATGAGACAATCAATGGATAGGCCTATAGACCAAATCACCGTGACGTCACCATGTAAACAACATTACTTCGCGTACCACTTCGGAAAGGCGGCAGGTTTAAATTAGCGTGTTGTCAAATAAATGCTGTCAAACTCTCTTGTTGTTTTCGGCCGACTACTTTCAATTTAAATGTTCAAACGGTTGGTAATCATGCTTGTCCGACGTATCTAGCCTTTCTTCTGTGTTTGTTTTATGTAGTGTTAGCTAGCTAATAACTTTTGTTTACAACTGTCAAACTCGCTGTTTTTTTGCAGACTCGTTAACGCTAACGTTACAGACAGAGCTACTGACGCCACGTTAATTTAATTTAGCTTCAAGTCTACTCTGGTCTGGTCCAACAGGTAAATTAGCTAGTCTGGTCTCCACTAACGTTAGTGAAAGTGTTGTTATGAATGATATTAAACAACAACACAACACAAATGAACAATTTTTGTCTTCTTTGTCTGTTTTTGTCTTCAACACGTCAGTTTGTGCCGTTCACCGCCATTATAATGTGTGGACCCAGGGGTAACCGGAAGTAAATGTAAAACATCCCCGCTGATTTGGTGTATACCTTTTGTTAAATGAGCAAAACCAAACTCCAAAGAATTATGAGGCCAGCTCCTCTGCTGATAATCTCTACCACACACACACACACACACACACACACACACACACTTTGGAATATCACTTCCCTATTCCCACAGGCCTTGGCTTTGACCCTCATTCCTTCACAACCTCTGGGCATTCCCCTATTTCTGTAGTGTGATTAGAAGGTCTTGGTCTCGTGGGGGAAAGGAGGTGAAAATAATCAGAGCAGAACAGAAAGGGATTTGGAACAGCAGGCTGAATCCACCGAGGGGACCAGTCCAGAAGGAGGCGCCGCTACTACCTTGGCATACAACTAACAATTAGCCGGTCTGATCTGCGTTACATAGTAGGGGTGCTCCAAAAAATCGATTCTTAATGCCACGATTCCTGGATCGATTCTTCTTCGTATTGGAAAAAAAAAGATATATATATATATATATATATATATATATATATATATATATATATATTTTTTTTTTACAGTGCACCTGAACGCAACATGCAAGATACCGGCTGAATAAGTGTCCAAATGTTCATGTCATTCTGGCCAATACTCCACTTCTGTTATAACATTTCAGTCTGGAATATGGAATATCTTTCAATAATCGTTATGACTAAAAGGCTAAAAGTAATCTCATGTGTAAGAAATGACTGTTCTACATTGAAGTAAATATGTAAATAATTTACTTGTTGGTTTTGGATTTTTTTTTAGCTTCAAGAGTGCATTTTTGTTCGTATGACCCTCAACACACAGGCTTTGAGAATCCTGTGCCACTTACTGATACTTATGCTTAAATTAACACACTCATATTGCAAAATGAATTTAGGCCCTGACTAATACTTCAGAAGTTGAATTTGAAGTTCAGCATTAATACATTTGTCATTTTTTGTCTTAGATTTACCTTTGTGTGTTATTGCAATATAAAACTACATAATTGAGAAACGATTCTAGATTCTGGAATCGAGAATCGTTGGAATCGATTCTGGAATCGGATCGTGACCGCAGGAATCGGAATCGGATCAGATCGTGGCTTAGCCGGATCGGAGCACCCCTATTACATAGTTACACCCTTGTGTTTGACATGGCCCAAGGCTAGAAGATCAAAGTTCCATCTGCTGTCTGCAGGGTTAAGAGCGCATCACATTCACAAAAGCACCCGGCAGGAAAGGAAAGCGCCAGGCAAATTTTGTGCAAATCCACAAACGCAACAGGATGTGAGTTTGCATCAGTTCATCGTTTCGCCTCAGAACCAATGTAGACAAACAAGCAGCAGGCCCCGCTGGTCAGCGCAGCTCCCCCCCCCCCCCCCCCCCCCCCCCGACATCATTTGTTGACACAAGAACACAGGCATTATTTGTCATCATTTCCAGGCCATGAGCACAATCAAACACACTTGCCAAGTCTTGTTGGACGAACAGACCTGCACACTCACAGCTAGCTCCCCTTCACAAGTCCAGGGACTGATGGGCCTTCAACTCACAAGACATTCATCTGTCCAATCAGGAGAAAAGCTCCCTGTGCATTCTCTTTGCTAATGAATCTCTGAAGCCTCTTCGCTGTCTGACCTCCTTTCCATGGCAGAAAATACCCCACACAGGAGCCCAATGGAGTTCTACTCTAGTCGTATTGCCATGTGTCAGTTCTTACATCTCTGCAGTCATTAAGCACGAGTACAGGTGGGCGTACATGGAGGATACAGACAAGGCCACAGCTACTACATCCGACGTTAAGGTACTTTCCACAAATGTGGAAAGTACCTTAAGAGCGGCTTTTAGAGGTGTGATTACAGAAAGTGTATGACACCCATGACCAGAACAGCCCTACATTCTGTCATTGTGTTACTTACGGATGGAATTCTAGTGAAAATAATGATCCCCCGTTTGGCTGGGGACCCCCTGGAATTCCCTCGTTTGGCTGGGGACCCCCTGGAACCTCCCCCGTTTGGCTGGGGACCCCCTGGAACCCCCCCAAAGGACCCCACTTGGAGAACCACTGCTCTACATTCCTGTAAACGTGAGAGCAAGTCAACCCGTAGTTCTGAGTCCAAAGCTGGAACCCCCTCGCTTCACTGGTCCTCTGCATGCACATGGAGCTATGGGGGAGGGTTCCCACTTGGGGTGACAGTGACCCCATTTTTGAGTGAGTGAGAGTGTGTGTGCGCGCATGCGTGTGAGAGAGAGAGAGATGATTACAGGGGGGGGCACTGGCTTTTGATTTATGTGGACGTCCCAAACACACAAAGGGGACAGTGTTGTCATTAAAAACAAGAGTGTGTGTCTCTGGGGTACCCGGCCGGCCGGGGAGCACCGGGGGAAAAACAGGGGGGTGGGGACAGCAAGTACAACTGAGGGAATAGGAAGAGACCACAGGGAGATGGGTGGTTGACGTGACATGGCCTTATTTTTGTCCCAATGTTTTTTTGTTTTGTTTTTATTTTTAATTTTTTTTTAAATGAAAAGCCAATAAATAAAAATTCAATTTGTCAAAAAGGTATTTTATATTGGTCAAAACATGCTGCTTTATGTCAACATACTGAACATGCATGCAATTTATCACTCACTTTTTCCACAATTTTCAAACCAAACATGAAAAAGCTCATATGGTGTTGTCACAATATATCGTGTCCCCAGCACGTTCCACAAACTTTAAACTTGAATAAAACGAAGAAAAAATAAATGGCACTCTGCTCAACAAAGTACAGAATGATGACACAGACGTCCATCTGTGAGTCTGCTCTTTTCAAAGACCAGGCATAACATTTTCAGTCATTTCTGATTAAAAAGATTTTGGCCCAGAAATATGCATAATAGTGTGACACTATATTATGATATTTAAACGGGCAATTGTTTGGCTAGCCTTGGGGAGGAGGGGTCCTTGTTCAATGAGGCAGTATACAAAACCTCCCAGAAGTACATGGAAGGCTAACCGGGTGAGGGGAGGGGAGTAGTCTATTGTCCCCCCCCCCCCCCCAATAAATCAATACAAAAAGTGTCTTTTGGCTTTTTAGATAAAAATGCCAAAGATAATAAATTAGCTTTTTTGTCATTATTACTTTCAAAGCTATCCTACCATGTTGCAGTGTGGTGGGTATGATGTTAGCATGCCGGCATTTAACCACAAGGCACAATGGTATGCTACATGCATGAAACCTCATATGGTGTGACTGGTTTCTCTTGTCACTCCATACGATTCATTAGTCACACCATATGATATGAACTGTATTTTCTGACACAGAATACTTTTATTTTAATTTGAGCCGACATAGGGACATCGCATAGGCAGCCATCGTCTGTTATTTTACCGGTAGCTCAGGTTCTAGACCACCTAGGACCTTGATTCCAGTGGCTAATCCCACATTTCAAGGACTTCCTGTATGTGTATGCGTGTGTGTGTGTGTGTGTGTGTGTGTGTGTGTGGGTGTGTGTGTGCGGGCGCGCGCGCAGAATTTTGTCCGGCCACAGCTATGCCGTGTTAGGTGCGATCGGGCTGAAACTTGCAGGAAGTGTAAAGAGCACCCCTATGGGTGACCTGACGGAGCAGATTTTTTAATTAGGTGATTGCCCTAATTACCTAATGATGTGATGCCATCAGTGATGTCATCCTTCCTGGTGCCAATAGAGCAGGCGAGGCCACACAGCAGTCGAGCTGTGGGCGCGGCCGCGTAGCGTGCGAGATTGCTAGTCAATTATAAAAAATAGTTGGAGATTCATTTTCTGTCTACCATCTACTCATCCCAGATTGGGACAAACACCATGAACAGAATAACTGGCAAATTCTTCAGCTCTGACTTACAGGGCTTAAAATAGGCGCAATCATGAGCAGACTGAAGATAACAGTAGAAGTGGCAGTAAACAGTCTAATTAGAAGGGTGGACTTGACAAAGAGGAAAACTTACTGTATGTATAACATCATCTTTTTTTCCCCTACACACGACAATACATATCCTCCCACAGGAAATACTTTACTTTACTTTACTTTATTGTATTTAGCAGACGCTTTTATCCAAAGCGACGTACAGAACATGATAAGAACATAGAATAAAAGAACATAGTCAATATAAAAGTGCATAACAGTATACAAAACACGGTGTGCAAACTGCATTCAAATTCAACTATCAAGCCGCACATTCAGCAACATCCAAACAATAACAATGTATAAAAGTCAGCATCAAGCCATTCATTCCACATCATACAGCAATAACATTCAACCAAAACTAATATAATTTCCATTCACATCCTTCTTAATCAATTTGATAGTGAACATAAAAGAGATGGGTCTTGAGTCTTTTTTTGAAGATGGGGAACGATTCTGCGGAACGGATGGAGTGGGGCAAATCGTTCCACCACCGAGGGACCACAGAGGAGAACAGACCGCTCCGTGACATGGGACTAGTTGGAGGGGGTAGTACCAGGAGTCTTTCATTCGCGGAGCGAAGTGAGCGGGATGGGGTGTAGAGATGGATGAGTGAGCTCAGGTAGGCAGGTGCTGTATTTGTTGCAATTTTGTAGACGAGTGACAAGGCTTTAAATTTGATGCGGGCAGCTACGGGGAGCCAGTGGAGGGAAATGAGCAGGGGTGTGATGTGTGCTCTTTTGGGTTGGTTGAAAACAGTTCGAGCTGCCGTATTTTGGATCAACTGAAGGGGTTTGAATGTACTTGCGGGGAGGCCAGCCAGAAGGGTGTTACAGTAGTCAATCCGAGAAAAAACCAGTGCCTGAACCAGAAGTTGACAGGTGTGAGTAGATAGATAAGGTCTAATTTTCCTGATATTGTAGAGGGTGAATCTGCATGACCGAGCGATTGAGGCGACATGAGTTTTATGGGAGAGTTGGTTATCGATTATGACACCTAGGTTTCTGGCAGAGTGTACAGGTACAAGTTGAGTTGGTCCGAGGTTGATGTTGAGTTGCTGATGTATGGAGTGATTGGCTGGGATGATGATGAGTTCTGTCTTAGCAAGGTTGAGTTGGAGATGGCGTTTACTCATCCAAGCGGAGATGTCAGCAAGGCAATCAGAGATACGTGATGAGGCTGTGGGGTCATTGGGTGGAAAGGATAGGAAGAGCTGGGTGTCGTCAGCATAGGAGTGGTAATGGAAACCATGGGAATGGATGATGGAGCTGAGGAAGATAGTGTAAACTGCAAACAGAGGAGGGCCGAGGACTGAGCCTTGAGGTACTCCTGTGTATAGGTCATGGAGTTTGGACATATCTCCCCTCCAGGAGACTCTAAAGGATCTCCCGGAGAGATATGACTCAAACCAGGAGAGAGCCGCTCCTGAGATGCCAAGCTCTGTCAGTGTGGAGATGAGGAGTTGGTGGTTGACCGTGTCAAATGCTGCCGACAGGTCAAGCAGCAGTAGTGCTGAGGACTGCCCGGCAGCTCTAGCCAGGCGTAATGATTCTGTGACTGTTAGTAGTGCGGTTTCTGTGGAGTGCCCTTGTTTAAATCCCGACTGGTTTGGGTCGTGTAAGTTATTGTCGGAGAGGAATTTGGAGAGCTGGGTGGAGACAGCTCGTTCAAGGATTTTTGATAAAAAGGGCAGGAGAGAGACAGGTCTGTAATTTTCAACCAGGGTGGGATTAAGTGATGCTTTCTTAAGTAGCGGGGTGACACGTGCTTGCTTGAATGCAGAGGGGAAGGTACCAGATGTGAGTGAGGAGTTGATGATTTGCGTTACAGCAGGAATGATTGTGGAGGAGATGGACTGAAGGAGGTTGGATGGGATTGGGTCCAGAGTGCAGGTAGTGGGGCGAGAGTCCATTAAGAGTTTGGAGACTTCCTCCTCTGTTAAGGGGGAAAATGAGGAGAGTGCAGGGCTGTTAATAGGGCGTGGAGAATGAGTATGGGTGGGGCATGAAAACTGGTTGCTGATGGCGGCGATCTTGTCAGTGAAGTAAGTGGCGAACATGTCTGAGGTGATCAGGGTAGAGGGCAGTGGGGGAGGTGGGTTCAATAATGAGTTGAAGGCCATGAACATTTGTCGGGCATCAGTGGCATTGGATATTTTGTTTTGATAGAAGGAGGTTTTTGCTGTTATAAGGCAGGAGGAGAATGATGAGAGAAGGGAATGGTAATTAGTGAGGTCTGAGGGATTTTGGGATTTGGTCCATTTCCTCTCCGCTGATCTGAGGGTTGATCTTTGTGTTCTGATAATGTCAGTGAGCCATGGACTAGGGGGGGTTTTCCGGGCAGGTTTGGTGGTTATGGGGCAGAGGTTATTAATAGCAGTGGAGAGTGCAGAGCAGAGAGTGTCTGTGGCCTCATTGGCTGGGAGTCTACAGAATTCAAGATGTGAGGGCATGGTGAGCATGACTGCAGTGGAGAGTTGAGATGGAGTGACAGTTCGGATACCACGGCGGAAGGAAACGAGCTGTGGGGGGGGTTGGCGGTGATTTTGGAGGGAAACGGTGAATTGAAGAAAAAAGTGATCAGATAGGTGCAGAGGAGTGACAGATGGATCTGATGTCGGGCAGTTACGGGTCATGATGAGGTCGAGGATGTTGCCTGCTTTGTGTGTGGGAGGAGTGGGGATCAGTGTGAGGCCAAAGGAGGATATGAGAGAGATGAAATCAGTTGCCTGGGGTTTGTCTGTGTGGATATTCAAGTCACCCATGACCAGCAGAGGGGTGTCGTTATCTGGGATGGATGAGAGTAAGAGGTCAAGATCAGTAATAAAGTCCTTCAAATTGCTTCCAGGTGGGCGGTATATGACTATGATGTAAATGTTAGTGGGAAAAGAGACTAGGACTGCGTGATATTCAAATGATGAGATATTGTTCAACGGAGAGAGTTGAGTGAATTTCCAGTTTTTTGAAATAAGGATTCCGATACCTCCCCCACGGCCCGTGGGGCGAGGTGTGTGAGAGAAGGTGGAGTCGGTGGAGAGAGCAGCAGGAGTGACTGAATTTTCGGGGCGGATCCATGTTTCGGTGAGGGCGAGTATTTGGAGGTCTGATAGGCTAATGAGGGATTGTATGAACTCAGTTTTATTTGCAGCTGACTGACAGTTCCATAAGCCAAAGGTGAAGGGGGAGTGGGTGAATATGGCAGGTGTGAGTGAGTGGGGGCTCTCAGAGGTAATAGTGATAAGATTGGAATTGTTAGCTGAACGAGCATGGGAGTTTACAGTGGCAGCGCGAGCATTTGATATGCATACAGTGATTTGGCAGGGCAATAGCACAATGTCCAATTTTGACACATACACATTGTCAAGTAATGGAATGGTTATCAGATTATCAAAGTTAGTATAGTTCATCATGTATGGTAAATTCCACAGGTTCCGTTTGATGCTTGTGTGAACTGGAATTCGACAGCTAAACATAGAGAGAGGACAAAATGTTTCAGAGGATGGTGTGGAGGTGATACGTCCTCCTCCCCGCCAGGGGGAGCTGGTGAGAGGATTTGCAACGGAGGAGTGTGTGGGATGTTGACCAGTGTCCAGGTGGGGAGGAGAGGGAGGGGGAGAGGGAGGGCAGAGGTGAACGTGAGCAGCAGGGGCAGACAGTCAAGCAGGTATGGCCGAGTGGACAGCAACAGCGTGACGGAGATTTGCACTGAGCATTTGGACGCCTAGAGAGCTCGGGTGGAGGCCATCTGCAGCGTACAGGGAGGAGCGTTCCCAAAATAAATTGAAATTATGAATGAAAGTAATGCCGTGGGAGATGCAGGACGATTGGAGCCAGTAATGGAGCGCTAACAGACGACTAAATCGCACGTCACCATGACGGAGAGTTGGGATTGGGCCAGACAGATATGTGGATTTTCCACTAGCTGTGAGCAAATCGAAAAGGCGGATGAAGTTTTGTTTTGTTTGTTCGGAATGCTGACGGGCAGTGTCGTTGCAGCCCACATGAAGAATTAGTTTTTTGACAGATGATGGGAGTGAGGCGAGGATGGCGGGGAGTTTATCTATGATTTCAACTGTCGTGGCCCCGGAGAAGCAAAACGTGATGGCGTTAATATAACGAAGATTTTTAATAATAGAGTCGCCGATAATTGCTACTGTTGGAGGGAAAAGCGGAGGCGGGGGTGAGGAACGGTGGTCGGGACCTGTAGACTGATTGGGCTTCAAGGAATTAGCGACCAACCTAACGTTAGTGACCAAACTAACGTTAGCGGCCACTTCCCTCGAACATGGAGAAATACCACAGTGGCCCACCCGTCAAGCACATGGAAGTCCAATAAGGCTTTTTAGACCAGTGGTTCTCAAATGAGGGTCCGGGAAACCCCCAGGTGTCCGTGGCACTTTGCCAGGGGGTCCGCAAAGTTTTCAGGAAAATAAAAATAAAAACTTTTTTGTTGTTGCAAAAGCTTTATAGTTCAACACAAATATTTTATGCTTTAAATCTAAAATGGTTCATGGATTATATTCTAATCTAACAAACGTATCAATTTAAAAGTCGAGCACGTTACCGGAAACAATTAAAAGGATAACACCACTTTTTTGGAAGTTTAGCTCATTTGCCACATCCCCCCAACATAACCAACATACACCATGCCTTACCGGCACTGTCAGCTCAGTTCACAGTGAGCTACAGTCATGAAGTTAGTAATTATCACCATAGAATGGAGGCTAATGGTACAGCTGTTAAAAATCTGCCAAAACACACATCTCACGGCGCCAAAATACATGTTGTGCTTCGGGTACTCACCACACGATGAAATGTTAATCCAAAATGCACATAATCTGTCTTTTTGGAAGGAAAAGAGGTCGGCGGCCATGTTTGGAAAGTAGTGCCGGCTACCTCTTTTCCTTCCAAAAAGACCAATTATGTGCATTTTGGATTAATATTTCATCATGTGGTGAGTACCCGAAGCACAACATGTATTTTGGCGCAGTGAGATGTGTGTTTTGGCAGATTTTTAACAGCTGTACCATTAGCCTCCATTCTATGGCGATAATTACCGTAAATTCCGGACTATAAGGCGCACCGGTATATAAGCCGCAGCAGCAAAATTGACTGTTTTTTACATATATAAGCCGCACCGGACTATAAGCCGCGGGTGTTTTGATGTTTAATTACCATATGTAAGGGTTCGTGCACAGAGAGGAATGTCGGGAAAGAGATGGCTGTTTGGGGAAGCTCCCATTTATTAACATTTCAACAAAATCAGCATTACGGTAGGCTACTATAACAAGCTCCCATTTATTAACATTTCAACAAAATAAATATAAAAAATAAAACAATAATAATAATAATAAAACAATCCTCAAAAGGATAATGTGCTGTAAACAATAAAACAATCCTCAAAAGGATAATGTGCTGTAAACAATAAAACAATTCTCAAAAGGTTAAGGTAAGGTGCAGTAAACAAATTAACTGGAAAACAATAATATAACAATCCTCAAAAGGATAAGGTGCTGTCAACAATCAAACCAGGTACCGTAATCCTTGTCTTCATCTTTTAGGTGAAGGTGCAGCAAACGGCTGTAAACAGAGTCAAAGTCAAGTCACTAATCCTCGTCTTCCTCTTCTTCCTCCGTACTGAAACCAGCAAAGTCCTCAACTTCAGTGTCGGAAACGAACAGGTTCAGGGTGGCTTCGTCAACCACTCTCCTCTCTCCTTCGTTGTCACTCTCAAAACCAAGGAACTCCTCTTCGTCACTGTCGGTGTCGGAATCGAACAGCCTCTGAAGGCGCCCAGCTGTGCCGGCGTCATCATCACGCAGCAGTCCAGCCTTTCGGAACCCGTTGGTGATCGTGGATGTTTTCACACTCCTCCACGCTGTCAGGATCCACTGGCAAACTTGAGCGAAAGTTGCTTTTCGCATGCGACCAGTTTTGGTGAATGATTTATCGCCGCTCGTCATCCACGCCTCCCACTGAACGCGTAGTGCCACTTTGAACGCACGATTGACACTGATGTCAAGTGGCTGCAGATGCTTCGTTGTGCCCCCAGGAATCACAGCTGGAATGGAGTTTGTGGTCTTGATGGCTGCTTTCACGGAATCTGTTATATGAGCCCTCATGCTGTCGAGAACGAGCAGAGCTTTTTTTTGGCGAAAGAATCCTCCAGGGCGCTTGACGTAGCACTCAGCCAGCCACTCCTTCATGACACTTTCCATCATCCACCCTTTCTTGTTGACTCTGAGGCATATCCCACTGGGAATTTTCTCTTTCGGCATCGTAATCCGCTTAAAAATCACCATTGGCGGCAGCTTTACTCCAGATGCAGAGCAGGCCAGAACACAAGTGAAATTCGTTCTCTCGTGCCCAGTGGTTCTCAATGTGATCGACGATTCACCTTTCTTGTTAACAGTCCGAGTGAGTGGCAGGTCGAACGTCAAAGGCACTTCATCCATATTTATGATCTGCTCCGGTTCGATGGAATATTCCTTGATCTTCCTTTGTGTGAATTCGCCGAAGTTTGTGATTTTCTCCTGGTAGTCGGGAGGGAGTTGTTGGCACACAGTAGTTCTGGCCCGGACGGACAGTCCCTTTCGTCTCATGAATCGGAAGCACCAAGATGGGCCACCTATGAAATGTTCAATTTTCATTTCGGTGGCGACTGTTTTGGCCTTCAGTCGGATCTGCACCGTGGAAACGCCTCGGCCGTCTGCTCTCTGGGTCAACACCCAATCTTCAAGGGAATCTTCAAGTTCGGGCCATCTGCTTTTATGACCTCTGAAGGACTTTTTGGTCTTCTTGCACTGAGACAGTTCCTCCTGCTGCGCCTTCCAACGCCTCACCATTGACTCATTGATGCTCAGGGTACGCGCTGCTGCTCTATTTCCCTCTTTTAATGCGAGATAGATAGCTTTCAACTTGAAAGCTGCGTCGTGTGAATTTCTGCGTACCTTCCCCATGGTAAGTGAGAGAGAGTTGCTTCTACTGCTCGTCTTGTTGTGATTCCGGGCTGCTGATTAACTTTGAACCGGTAGGAGTAACCGGTTGATTTCCGCCAATGATGTCAAGTCTTTCATACACAAAGGCAATTCAAGGTGCTTTACAAAAAAATAATCGAAAAAACAAGCAGCAAAGCAATGCACATAAAATGTGCTGATGAAGCTGTGTAACCTGTAAAATCCATCGATTTTGGAGGTCACCGAGTGGCCGTTTGCTTACCGTAATTACCATATGTAAGGGTTCACGCACAGAGGGGATTGTCAGGAAAGAGATGGCTGTTTGAGGAAGCTCCCATTTACCGTATTACCGTAACATTTCAACAAAACAACATAACACAACACCACCTTTGTTTATTTTTACAGTGCACACAGTGTCCGCGGTGTGGTGAAAAGAGGGCAAGAGAGGAAATTAAAACAGAAGTGGATTTATAGTTAGAAAGAGTGCTAAAAAAGAGAGATTTTATTTGTATTTTTTTTTTTTTTTCTGAAAAAATCCATAGATAAGCCGCACCGCTATATAAGCCGCAGGGCCAAAAAACGGGGAAAAAGCCGCGGCTTATAGTCCGGAATTTACGGTACTAACTTCACGACTGTAGCTCACTGTAAACTGAGCGGACAGTGCCGGTAAGGCATGGTGTATCTTGGTTATGTGGGGGGGATGTGGCAAATGAGCTAAACTTCCAAAAAAGTGGTGTATCCCTTTAAGCTTAGCCCAAAATCCCAAATCAGAATGAGGGGGTCCCCGGTATATTTTCTATCTTGTAAGCAAGGGGTCATTGGCTGAAAAACATTTGAGAACCTCTGTTTTAGACACATGAACACATCAAATCATGAGAAATGATCACATGTTGGATAATGACTACCACAAAGTATGTCACACACTGTGTGCCACACAGTGACACTATAACTTCTCATTGCAGCATTGCACAGTTCCTTGCTTGGCAGGTGTGGAAGTATAGAGACACTGCATGAAATAGGCCACGCCTATCACGGGGAAAAAGCTCTGTTCATTTCCACACACCAGCGTCATCTTCCTTGAATTAAACATAGCTAAAAGCTGTTGTGTGGTGGGCTGCGCAGACAACAAATGTAAAAAATCGCCAGTTAAAGTTTTTTTGTACTCCGAGCAAAACAAGGAAGCCATTGAGAATTGGCGAGAAGAAAAATGTGGATCTAGCTGTCAAGGAAGTTGGAGTGTTCATCTTCCGTATATACGATCTTTTTGTGCAGCACGCAAATGCACGCGACATAGGAGAACGCCAGGATTATTGGGGGGGGGGTTCTGTTTCCCCCCATTTTGGGCGTGGCTTCTGAATGATGACACGTTACGTAGTGTCTCTATGGCTAATTAAGCTCGCACACAAAACAAAACAAGGAGCATGGCATAATTGTATTCACTGCTAAATATCATAATCCTCTAATCATAGGCGAGCTTGTCATGTGAAACCTTTCCAATGCACACATTTTCTCAGGCCAACAACAAGAATGGAATCCTTATTAACCCATTGATACCCGATGCAGCATTTGCGTGTATATCCCTCATTTGTGTGTGTGTATCCCTTTAAGACCGTCTTAAAGGGATACACACACAAATGCTGCATCAGGTATCAATGGGTTAATGCTGGGCTGGACGCTTTCGCTTCAGCTGAGCCAGAATACAACAAGCAGCCCTGCGGAAATGAAAGAAGATGTTGCGGTAGATCTTCTGAGTCACGTGACTGGAACTACTTAGCCAAGCGGAAGTCTGATGCCTGTAGAGCAGGAGCCAAAGTCCCTCTGGAGGACAAGTAGTAATGGCAGAGACATAGTCGAATAGGGCTTCGTCCCCTCAATAATGCATGCATTGCATCAAGGGTGCATTATGTGCAACTGCTGTATCGCTGTCATTTTAGTGCACGTTTGAACTTTCCTTATTGTTTTTCCTACATTTTCCAAGCACATGTGATTTCGCACGGCAACACCACAGGTTCATTTTGCTGAACAATTTATGATGGGGGGAATGTTTCAGGAACCAAATGAACAACGCCTTTTAGACGACCCCCTAAAAGCATCCCTGTCGTCATGGCAGGATGGCACAGTTAAAGAGCACGGTGCAGGTTAGAGACCACTTTGCATTAATAATATGTGGGACTGGTATGTAGCAATTAGGATTCTCTTTTGTTTTTTCCCCACACATAGCTGCATCTAGACTGGTTCTTGTAAAGCAGCTGGCACACGCGCCTGAAAGCCCGCAAATCGAATATAATAATAATAATAATAATAATAATACATTTATCTTATATAGCGCTTTTCTAAATACTCAAAGTCGCTTTACAGAATTAAACACACACAGAATTAAATACTTTAATTTGATACATTCATGAAAGGTGGGGACAGTAGGTAGAGTGGAGTGAGGTTAGGAGGAGAAGGCTAGGTTGAAGAGGTGGGTCTTGAGGGCCTGTTTGAAGGATGTTATGGACTTAGATTGACGGATGTGGATGGGGAGAGTGTTCCAGAGGGTGGGTGCGGCAACTGAGAAGGCCCTGTCACCCCAGGTCCGGAGCTTGGTCCTGGGGAACGACAAGCAGTTGGTGTCTCCGGACCTGAGGCTGCAGGTGGGGACGTGGCGGGGGAGGAGATCAGAGAGGTAGGGGGGGGCCAGGTTGTTGAGGGCTTTGTAGGTGGTGAGTAGAATTTTGTAGTTGATCCGGTATTTGACTGGGAGCCAGTGGAGGTTGTGGAGGACGGGAGTGATGTGGTCTCTGCGGCGGGTGGAGGTGAGGAGGCGGGCAGCGGAGATCTGGACGTATTGGAGTTTGTTGATGATTTCTATGATTACATAACACCAGTGACATTTCCTTGGATCATTACCCCCGTACGCCGAGGGTCTGTTTATCCGCCTGAGAGCAGTCTGGAGTCGGGTTACATCGGCTGAGATGGTCGGTCGGGTGCATGCAATCTCTGGTCCTTCAAAATTATATTTCCAAATAGGCGTTATTTTTATAAACTGATTGCCTATTGGGGGTCTACTATGTACGTTTGTCTACTAAAACCATTACAAGTGCCATATTAACCATAGATATTAACCTTTATAGAGCCCAAAATAAACTGTTGCCTTTGGGGGGAGGGGGAATGGCGTCGATTCAGATTTCTCTCCTGCTTGCTTCAATGCTGAAAAGGGCAGTCTTGCCAGATGGTAAATGTTGGAATTATCGTACCAGAGGGTCAACGAAGGACAGAACAGTTGTATCCTCAAGTTTGTACAGTAAGTACAGTAGCCCGAGCGACGTCACGGGTGTTATCTGCCTAGATGGCTTTTTTTTTTTTTGCACGTGCATTATGCCGCCACCTTTTTCTCCATATTTCTGCCCCGGGGGCATGTTTTAATTTTGTTTTTTTTGGGGGGGTATTTTCATCATCATCTTGAGGCCAAACTGAAAATTAAAAATAATAATAATCTGCACCACACTCTTTTAAGAGTCGCTCTACCACGCTGGCCAGCTGGAAAGCACCAATGTGATTCGCAGAGAGAGGTGGTTAGCTGGTAAAATATTTACTCCGTTTAAAGCTCAGTTATTGGGGAGGCCCAAGTTCCAGCCTGCGACATTTAGGTTAATTTCAGCACAAGGCTAAAATCAATATTGTGCGTGGCTGGCTTTTGTGAATGACGTGGCCTTGTGCTGCTACAGTATAGGCGATACGAGTCGGGATAGAGTGGTCTAAAGTGTCACCTGATCTGCCAATGGAACTCTGCATCATTGCACTGAGCAGCGACTGTGTGGAGGCAGTGGAGGAAATTATGTCACTGTTAAATATTTACGTTGCCTCCCACAGTGTGCTCAGGCATGACAGACAGCGTTAACCCGGCATATGAATGCGGCCATATTTCTCGCAGAAACGGGAGAGAACCTTCTCAGCCAGCAAATGGGAGATGAATAAAAGAAAAGAAAAAGTCTAATGTGAAAGGAACAAGAATTTCTATGTGATGGAATGTTTGAAAAATTGATGCAGCTGCTCTCAAAAGCAGAAGGCTGGATCTGGGCTTGAGTGGTCCCGAGTTGTTTGAGAGGAGCGGTCCGCCATTACACATGAATGAAAAAGATGGGCGTGCATCTCTCAGGTCGTTGATTGAACCACTGACAGTGAGTGATACCCACTTAAGACACTTTGGACGTGAATTAAATCAATATATAGGCCAGCAAAATGCTTCAGCAAATATTCAGAATAATTGAAAATACCACACTAGGATGGTCACAGACACACAGGCGTTTGTCAAATTTTGAGACAATAAAAAAAGACAATGGATAATAGATTAAGGGGCACTTTACACGAGGACGGTTTCCTATGGTGACTGGGAATTATTTTATCATTAGTGCCTCCCTTTTAGACGGCGACGGCGAATTTGCGCTTAGGAAACGACACATTTTGAAACCACCCTCCAGAGTGGAATTCTTGGTGACGCTCCCCGCTGAGCGCTCCATGTAATCGCTTTGACACGGCTCATTTCAGGAACTCTGACGTGCCTGCACACGCGACACTACGTCATAGCCGTGCGCGAGTTCAGTCAGGAAAACAACACGAAGAGAAGCAGACATGGATCTTACGGTTGTGCTCTCGTTGATGTTGCGGGTGCTTACGTGGCAGAACCAGATAATACTGGCAGTTCTACGCCTTATCCAAGAGTGTTATTCTGAGGAGGTACACGAAATGGATTTATATGCATTATATGCAAATACTGTACGACGCTCCACCACCACGTCACTACGTCAGCGACGAGCAACGCCCCGTTGACCATCACACTGCCACCTAGCGACCTGGCATGTACATTACCGCGTTTTAAAAATTCAACAGCGCTCATGTAAACAGAGAGAAGGTGTGAAGGAACAGGTGTGAAGGAAACGCTATTGTGTCGTTTCTTCCAGAAACTGTCCTCGTGTAAAGGGCCTCTAAAAAAGGTGGTGACTTGTCAGCTGTGATGACTGTCTGCTGCGTATGCGAGTGCACTTTCTCCCTGATCTACCCCAATGTGCAAAACAGGCTCCAGGCAACAACATGTACTGAATAATGCAGTTCTCCTCAAGAGTCCTCCTGAAGCACATCAGCCGGTGGGAACTGGGTACTGAACTGAACTGAAGCACTCATTTCCTTGGCTGGGAAACACAATTGCTGCATTTGCCAAAAACGGAGCACTTCAGAAAGCCATCCATCTTCTGGGGGCTTCCTGTTCACATACAGGGTTGTGCGAGGTGACAGAAAGAATAGGCCCTGTCGATGGTCATTCAGGTGAGGGATCAAATCCTGTAAGCAAACGGTAAGTAAAACAATACCCTGCCTTATATCGAGAGCAGTCTTAAAGTCAGCTGCGTGCAGCAAAGAGGTATGGCAATGGCAGGGTTAAGCTTGTGGCAGGGTAAATCGACAAAAAGCAAGCTGATTATTCTGAGATTAAGATATTTGCATGAAAACATGAAAGGAAATAAGGTCACAGCTGGGTAGGGGTGAAGATTAAAATGCGTAAGTAGATGAGAACAATTAAATAATATGGAACAGTAAAAATGGAGCGAAACCAAGCACACCACAGTATCTGTGCAGACCCTAAATGGGACTTAAAGAACACACTGCTGTTCGTGACAGATGGACCAACAGAGAGGCGCCTGATTCTCGCCCAATGAAGCCATTCAGGGAGATGGGTGACATCATCATCACCTCACCCCACTTGGCATGGCTTGTGCACTCATTCTAGATAGGAGATCTGATCTACACTAGCCTGGCTCCAGACCTTCACTCATTCTAGATAGGAGATCTGATCTACACTAGCCTGGCTCCAGACCTTCACTCATTCTAGATAGGAGATCTGATCTACACTAGCCTGGCTCCAGACCTTCACTCATTCTAGATAGGAGATCTGATCTACACTAGCCTGGCTTCAGACCTTCGAAGCCACGCCCATTCCACAGTTGTGAATTGACGATGCAGTCTGAATATCAGGCTAGAGCTACACCACACCGGCTGATTGCAGACCAAACAGAACCAACCAGCGGGGTTAAGGGATAACCATTACACTCGTCGTGTGTAAAGTGACAGACGACTCCCACCCCGATAAGAAAATAATTATACAAAAACAGAAAAGATCTAGCGAGCGAACAGTTGCGATTGCGAACACTGGACGGGGTAGATCACTTTGTTATCACCTAACGTCAGCTCAACTGACATTTGACACCTTGATGGGTGAGTGCAATGCAATGGCCTTGGATGGGGAAAGTTTGAGCTCAACTTGCTGCTTTCACTAGGAAAGCTGCAGTTAAAAATACTACATTAGATCATTATGAATTGCCACTCTGGATAAATTGTGTCACAAGCACAGGCACACTGAATTTTAAGCAAGGTAAATCACGCATACAATCTAACGTTAGCAAGCTCGTGTCATGTGGTACGACTGTCGGAATCTAACGTTACCGTTAGCTAGCTTAGCAGGTTACGTACGGCTAGCTTAGCTAGCAGCTATAAAGAATGAAAGCTAGCGTCAAGTAACGTTAACTGCCTAAAGACACATAGCGTTAACATCTTTACCAAAGCTGAAAGAGTGAGCAAAGTTAAAAAAGTCAGCAAGACTCCGGGAGGAACTGATACCAACCCAACCCGGCCAACAACACTGGACCGAGCAAGTTAACGTAGCTAGGTCAAAATAAACTGGAGCTACTGCGCTTCGTACTAGCAAGCTAACTTGCTCCACTAGCTTAGCATTTACCTTATCGGAGTCGAGCTCGGGGTCAGCTTGGCTCAGTCTGTACAGAAATGATTTGGGATCGCGACACAGCGTCTGTCTTGTTGTTAAGAAATACGTTCCCCCAACGTTCAGCCGAATCCATTTCGATGCCCCGACACCGGATGAAATGTTCTTCTCTGCCGACGAATGGGCCAAACATCTCCGATAAACGGAGCCGCTTGTTTCGGAGCTGTTCTCGGCCATCCCTCTTCTCCGCCCTCGGCTCTGTCTGTGCAGCGGACAGGAAATATCTCAGCTGCAGCTACTAGATTCCACCGTGCCAGCTCCTCGGCCACGCCCACTCCACCAGCAGTGACACTTCTCCAGAAAAACAAAGGTTACTGACGCTTGACTGACGTTTAATATGGACGAATGATTTGAAATAATTGACCTTATTATAGGAGATAACAGTATAGGCCTGCTTGACTATAAATATATTTTTAAAAACTATAAAATTGTAAGAAAACCGTTCGTCTACTGTAAACTTAAAGCAAGGAGAGGGTAACAGGCATCTTATTCCATTTTATATACAGCGTTTCATGATCAGCAAACTTTACAACATTCCATATAACACAAGACATTCATGATGGGCCGATACTTTATTTACATGTTGCAAATGTGGAGATGCCATTGTCACTGACTGCTGCTGCTTTCTATGCGTTATGACCGTGGTTAACAGAAGACAGGAGACGTGAATTTATTTGTATGCCTAAATCCCTACATGCTTTAATTACTGGACTACCAAGCATTAAGTGGAAAATTTATCATTCAACATCTACTGACCTAGCGCACAAATAATCAGAGAGAATGAACAGATTCATTAAATTATCAGAAATATGATTAAATCACTGAGCAAATAGAAAATGTATATGATATAGTAAGAAAAAAGCTGTAAAATATTATAGTTTACAATAATTATTCACATTCAAAGGCTTTACATCTCAATACATACACAACATGGCCCCTGAACATGACTTCAATCCAAATATGATTCATATATTAGAATTTAAATAACACAGAATGAACTAGAGGCTAAACAATAGCCATCAAATAACCTTATACAAGAATAAAAATACAAAAACTGTATCCTAATATCATTGCATTACTTGCTTCAGATTTCAATAATACATCGTCTGTACATCACAGTTCTAGTCAGTTACAAACCAGGTAGAGTATTCCATACACAATGTAACCGACTGCCATCAACTTTGATTCGAACAATTTTTCTAACGAGAGAGGCACACACTTCCGTAGTGTTTCCTCAACTTTATAGACAGATACAGCAATTTCTTCTGTTATTTGGATCAGATAGATATCCTTTAACTGACAGCCGACCACATGGAGCCCCCGGCCCTGAGGTTCCTATTCACTTACTCCACTCACACGCTGCACACTCAGCTGGAGGAAGAGGACCTTTGGAGAGGACCCTAAGGTAATTTGTCAAAATTAAAAGCAGTACGATAATATATCTTTCTAAAACAAGAGCACAAGTTATTAAATCAATTGCTTAATTTCTATTGGGCCAGATGTCAGAAAGAAATGAATAACAGAGGTGCTCCCAATGAATGTTGAGCAGCCATTGAGGCAGTCCTGCCAACTTGTCCAGGGACTACAGCTTTACTGTGATTGCTTCCGAGAATGATAGTATGTGTATGTATCTCTCTGTTGATGAAGTTTTTCTGTTCAGCATGGGGTGGTCAGCACATTCGATTTTTTCAATAGTAATAATAGACATACTGAAGATGAGCCGACAATCCCACCACAAAAGAAATAGAAGTATTCACACCACAAAGAAATAGCCAGTGAATGGTACAGAACAGCCAAATCATCCAATAATATTAGCTATGGTTGCCAATGCAGTAAAAAATACCCACCTTTGAACTTGAATAAACTAGATCTCCAGTGCCCTAGAGAGAAGCAGACAAGGCTGAGCTACAAAACTGGCCGTGCAGGAAAGAGAAGCAAGTTATGATGATTAGGGAGTACAAGCTAGTGGCATGTTCACCCGACCCCTAGTAGCAATATATCCTCAGTAACGGTCTATGGAGAGCTCACACTAAAACACAGAGACTGATTCAGATCTGTGTGCCACTGTAGACCAGCACTCTACTCTGTAATATCCAGACCCTGCAATAAGCAAAGTACCAAGAACAACTCAAACTAACGGGGCTTTTGAATTAATTATATATATATATATATATATATATATATATATATATATATATATATATATATATATATAGATATAGCGACTATGGAGTATATGCACAAAAAGTGGGGCCTGAGTACACCTTGCACATACAACAATGTAGGATTAGGATATGGTTTAAGTAAGATACTGGTATCAGGATAGGCTCTGGTTCACAAAAGCTGGATTGTGTTATGGTGTCATAGAAGCAGGAAACCAGTCCTTGCACTTGAGATAGTCTTAGCGGTACCTAAGCTTGTATTATTCTACAGACAAGCTCACCCCTCTCTTTCCCCCTGCAGAATGTACAAGAAGCAGGTGTGCATGGTGGCAGTCTCATCATCCATACATGGAAAAATGCAATAGAAGCCTCACAGAGAGCACAAAGAACAAGCAAAGCAACCCTGAATCCAAAGTTGTATTTTTTCCCCATGGTTCTACTCAGGAAAACAAACAAGGTCTAGATGCCAGCGTCTCTAAGAGTTTGTTTACATTGCGGTGATGAAGGGCACTAAAGAGGGTGTTACTCTGCTCAGTGATTGGCCTCAGAGCTAAGGAGTGGCCACGGGAGGAACTGTGTTCCTATAGGCCAGGATTTTGGTGCTTTTGATAGATCTTTCTCCACACTTCCAGGATCTTCTTGCACCATTTGTCAGCATTTCCGCTGGGGTCCATCAAATAGTATGTTCGATTAGGCTGCAAAGATCACAGGAAGGAAAACAAAAAACAGTGAGAAGAGATTATGAACAGTGGGCAAGTGTCAACAGTTTGCTGGAATAAAATATGCTGGATAGGAAGAAATAAGCCATCATTTACCGTGTGAACAAAGAAAGTCTTAAAGTTCTTGGCCTCGGGGCGGAGCTCTAGAGACCATGGAATCTCCCCCTTCAGGACCTTATTGACAGGATCCACGTAGTACAGGTGTGGTCCCTCTGTGAGAAGCAGCTGTCTCCGTCGAGCAAACAGACCCTGCAGTGGAGGACCAGTTGAGATATTAGACCGCCAATAGAGGGGGCTAGTACTCAAATGAGACTTTCCCCACCAGACCAGGGAATTCCCCTTCATTTCCTATACACTTGTACACACAGCAATGCCACAAAGTGACTTCACCGAGCTCAAATCAGCTCGTCTTTTACTAGATGACCTGGTTACATTTTAATTTGAAAACCAACCCATTACAGAATGCTGCAATAGTAGCAAACTCTTGAGTCCTATATGAGAAGTTTCAGTCCATAACTTGCTCATAAAGATTCTGTATTAACAAAACATTAAGAGAGCATTTTCAAATACACAAGCAGGAATCTACACACCTTCCGTTTGTCCACTGGGCCCATTTTCAGGATCAGGTTATTCTCAACAAACTGGTGCCTGTGTAAATATGCAGTGCCCATTAATGTACACAGTACATACACCCCCCCCCCCCCCCTTCGCTCAAGACATCATTTATTCCTCAGTAGAATACATTTTTTGACAACTATACACACTCATCCACAATATAACATCACTTCTATATGTTTAGAACATGAACGTCAATTCAAACATGATTCATATAATTAGGATTTAAGCAACACGGTAAACTTGCAGCACTCTACTCAGAAACGTCAACAGGTTGACAGGGGTTAGGTGTTTGGAGAGGGGCTCACCAGGGGTTTCCAGTGGTCTGCTTGTCCAGTAGCAGCTGCTTCTCCACTTCGGAGAACTGCAGGTCCAGCTCAAAGGAGTTGTTGTCCAGATCGTGGATGTACTGCTCAATGTTGCTGCTGGACCTCTGTGGGGGGAGGGACTCGGGTGCCGATAAGGAGTGTGAAGAGCTGGACTGGGCCACCTGCATGCTGCTGAACTGGCTCAGGAGGTCGTCATACTGACGGTGGCCAGGAGATCAGCGAGAGAAGATAGCATGATGTTTCACTAAATACATGTGGTTTTTGTACATGGCTCTGTGGCATCACAACCCCAATCACTGCCCATATGGATCTGTGTGTGACTGGGCAAGCAACAGACAGAAAAACAAGACCTAGACAGTTATAGGAAAGAGAAGAGCTCACATTTCCATAGCAGTCTTCATCATCCTCCGACATGGCTGGCAGGTAGGGGGTGAGCTTGGGGGGGGTCTGTAGGTGGAGGTCACTCCAGGAGATGGTCTCGAAGAAGGGGTGCTGCTTCAGAGGGTCGTACCCTCCCATCTCCTCGCAACCAATCCGCTCGGAGGGGTCCAGTGACTTGAGGTAGAAACAGATCATGTTCCAGTGCTTTCATTCAATCTAGAAGTACTGACGCTAATATAACCTTAACACCAGTACAGATAACCCCACGGGATAAATAAAATATTTACCGTAGTTGTATTTTTTAAGTGTGAACCTATGATATATGACCTTCTTCCTTGTGGCAGTGCTCAAATAACAAAATGAAATGAATCTTCAAATGTTTCATGTGGCCATATGACTCTCTTGATGAAAACATGACCTACCAAAAGCTGTTTGACAAGATCCTTGGCTTTGGGGAAGAATTTCTCTGGGAATTCATACTCCAGCTTTATTATTTTCTGGAATAATAGGTACTCGTTTCTACAACAAAACAAATACATAACACAAGGGGAAAAAAGAAGAAAATAAGAAATCTGTTAAGGAAGTATATCAGATGAAATGCTGTTAGCTAGAGAGTGATACCCTTGGGGAAAGGTTCTCTAAAGACAAACATCCATTTCAAAGATACTGTTTGTGAAAACAAATAATAGAACTGGAACTGGGTCAGTCTTTATGAAAGCATGAATTTATGACAATCAAGCGACTTGTGAAAAATATCCCCATAATACTTACCCAGCTCTGAACGGTGGTAAACCAGCCACCAGCTGATAGATTATACATCCGAAGGCCCAGAGGTCAGAGCTAAGGAAACAATAAAACAAGTATAGATACAATCAGTTATACATTATCAAATGAGCAACATAAACCTAAAAATGAAACCATGATCAGCAACCATAGGAGTTGCCACCACATGACACTGATGTGTGGTCTATTATTTGCTTAACCCATAGAGAGCCGCAGGAATGAGTCCGGAAATCATCGATGCTAACAGTCCTGGTTCTTCACTGTTTTCGCCTATGGGAGTTTTGAATGGGTTTTTGGCGCGATGCTTCTAATAATCTCTCTGGGCAACGCTGGCTTAATCAAACGCGAACCAGTGTTTAGTAATATCATCTTCACACAAGAGGGCCACTTTTATGAGTTTTGAAGCTTTTACGTGCCGTTAAAAGGGCGGCTAGCTAGCAAACGGCTAAATGAGACTACACTGTTGAGTCGATGGGGATATATATACATCAATAACGTCACCACTTCAAAGGACGAACACGGAAATTCTCTTTCCCTCACCTGGTTCAGCCCGGGGTAATCAGTGCACACATCCAACAACAGTCCAGGTTGAGCACTGACGTGACGTGGAAGCCTATGCGACAGTGTGTAGTTCTGGATTAGCTTAGCTCGAGCTTTTTGCTTCTAGGGCTCGCATTTACGCTACAAAACTCATGAAAGTGGTCCTCATGTGTGAAGATTATCCGACTGAACTCTGGTTCGCGTTTCATTAAGCCAGCGTTGCACAGAGAGATTATTAGAAGCATCGCGGCAAAAACCCATTCAAAAATCCCATAGACAGAAACAGTGAAGAACCAGGAAGTCCGGGACTTCCGCGTTCTGACTACAAAAATACGTCATCCCTGCGGCTCTCTATTGATACCTGATGCAGCATTTGTGTGTGTGTATCCCTTTAAGCTTTATATACACACAAATGTGGTCAAACCCCATTACCTCTTGCAGGTTTTTTTTTTGTCTGTCAGCAGCTCCGGAGACACATACTGTGCCGTTCCAACGAAGGAGTTTGCTCTCGCTGCCAAACAATGTGGGGAAAAAACATGTTAAAGGAGAATTCCGGTTTTTTTTTACACCCTGGACCTTATTTCTAGCTTTAAATATGATTTTGAAGTCACCCTGACAAGTTCAGTTTGATATTATTTGCTGAAACGATCATTTGTTTTGAACTGCGACCTGAAAACGAGGAAAACAGGGCATGTGAAATGCCTGTATTTATGTCCTGTATATAGATTATTTTCCGACACACAGCGGCTCATATGCTTATTATATTATAGAGGCAACGAGAATATGAGCGACCTATTTACCTCCGTGCCACTGGCAGCCTGCTCTGTTTGCTGTCGGTCACATAGATAGCAACTCCCACCGTCTCCCCACTGCTGCTTGTAATCCATGTGAGACGTTATTCCATACGGGTGGCCATAAAATTCAAATGAATCATCTATATTCTCGAAAACAGATAAACATCTGCAATGTTTATCATGCAATGTTTATCATAAGAGCTAACTACAGTCAACCCTGCAAGTCACCCGGATATGCTGCTTCTTCTGTTCCACCGTAAAACCAAACAGAAGAAGAAGCAGCAGCAGCAGCACATCTGGGTGACTTGCATGGTTGACTGTATTTAGCTGTTATGTGGCTTAACATGATAAACATTGCAGATATTTTAAATATCTGGAATGTTATCTGGAATAAGTTATCTGTTTTCGAGAATATAGATGATTAATTTGAATTCGATGGCCACCTGTATGGAATAACGTCACATATGGATTACAAGCAGCAGTGGGGGAGATGGCGAGAGCTGCCATCTATGTGACGGACAGCAAACAGAGCAGGCTGCCAGTGGCACGGAGGTAAATAGATCGCTCATATTCTTGTTGCCTCTATATTAAGCATATGAGCTGCTGTGTGTCGGAAAGTAATCTATATACAGGACATACATATAAAACTGACACGTTTAATATTAAATAAACCCTAAATTCGTAATGTTGAAAAGTACAAGTGAAAGTAGGATTGCGGATGTACCTTGCTTATTGTCTGATGACGACAACTGCTTTGCTGTCCCAAAATCTGTTATCTGGATGTGCATGTCTTCACTCAGAAGAATATTCTCTGGTTTTAGATCTCTGTGATGAAAGGAATACATGGGCGAATTATAGCAAATAAGCTGCTTAGTAGGCTTTGAAAACTCAACTAAAAATAGCAGCACTAAAAATAAAAGTATGAAAAACATAAAGTTAAACGTACCTGTGTATTATCCCCTTATCATGCAAATATTCTAGAGCACAAACTATTTCAGCCGAGTAGAATCTAGTACAGGTCTCATCAAATGAACCGATTTTGCGAATGTATTTCAGAAGCTCTCCATTCTTAGCGTAGCTAAGACCAAAATCTGAGAAAGGTTAGTTAAGAAAAACTGAGGACCAGCAACCAATTTTAAAACATTCCATGTTGGGATCTTTTGCAACACTATTTTTTTTTTTTTGTCTTCAATGCTGTGAGTATATTATTATTAATGAGACCTCATTGAATACAAGCAACTTATTCTGCCAAGTTCTAGGACAGAAAACAACAGAGCAACTGATAATTCAGTTATACAGTATACAGTATTCCATGCCGTGACGAACTGAACTTGTTTAAGGATACACAACTTCTCATCATCTTGAAACGTAAAGTAGAGTTTGACGAAGAATGGGTGATCTAGATTTGACATCACGTCTCTTTCTCTTTTCACGTACTGCGCTTTGTTCTCTTTCATAATATGCCGCTTCTCCAAAATCTTAACTGGAATAGAAGAGGGGAAAAAAACAGGACATTTTAGGATGAAAAAGTTAAACTTTCAACAACTTTACCACCTTGAAATGACTGCTCTGTGATGTATTCGTCAAGTGGTAGTTCATTGTTACTTACTTGCATATTCTTTCCCTGTTAACTGTTCTCTTGCCAGGACAACCTTTGAAAACAAATGGGACAGAATGTAACAGACGGCATATCACTGCTACGTTAGCAACTTGAGAGCAGAGATAGTAGACTCTCTAGTGCAGTGGAGTCCCGCGGCCCGGGGACCCCCAGGGGTTCCCAGCTAAAAGGGGAATAATTTATTTTCACTATAATTCCATCCATAAGTAACACTAACACAATGACAGAATGTATGACTATTCTGGTCATGGGTTTCATACACTTTCTGTAATAAAACCCCTCAAAGCAAAACATCTTTTCAGATGTGGGAGCCTGGGACAAAATCTTATCAATAGGGGGTCCGTGGTCTAATTTGTGTCAGTTTAGGGGTGCTTAACAAGAAAAGGTTTGAGAACCGCTGTCTATAGTGCAGTGTTTCGCAAGCTTTTTCTGGGGGCCCACTTTTTAAAAATGGCAAACCATCGCAACCCAATTCACAATAGGCCTCATCTATAAATTATGAGAAGAGCGAATTTGTGCATAAATGTACGTTCCTGACCATTTTTACTGCCATTTCTGCATCACCTTATATCTTCTTGAATAGGTCAACTGTGGTGGCAGATTGTCTTTAATAAAACAGACTTGAGAAAAGAGTGGTCTTTCTTGTATTAAATGGTTTGAACAATGACACAAATCGCTTCATCAAAACGATAGGAGCAGAAAAGGCAAGAGCATCATTCTGTCTCATGTCTTTGGGCTGGAACATTGCTGACGTGCAGGGGCAAATAACATTTGTTTGTCACAGATTGAAAACAATAGAATAGAGGGGATATTATTCCAACATGTTACAATAGATAGATACATGAGGAACATTTATTGATACATCTGGGAACATCCAGCAGGTTTCTTTGTGCTTATCTCCCTGGGAAGGCTAAAAGTATTTTCTCAGCAAGAAACCACATTCTTTCCCCACAGACAGAATGAGAGAGTAAATTAAATCCCAAGAAATATATTTTACTGACATAGGCAATTAATGCTTTCTAGTTTCTACCACATAAACCAGCCAATTCAAATAGATATAGGGTTGATGAATCACAACTTGTTGTGTTGTTGAAAACACATGTTAAATACTTTATAAATGAGACCAAATAAATGCATTTAGGCAGAGTTAACAAGCTATCTCATTGTTGTTTTTTCCTCTCATCAGTAAAACAAACCGATATTTAAGATCAATAAAAGACTATGGAAGAAATTTTGCAAATTTATTTGACGACGCAAATAGTGCTGCACGATTAATCGAATCGCAATCGCAATCGCGATGTCAGCACGTGCGATTACATAACCGCAAAAGTGTGCGATTATTTTATTTTTTTCACGTCTTTTTAAGTGTGTGTGTGTGTGTGTGTGAGAGCCTCCTTTAAACTAACGTTACACGCGACGCAGCAAACACACGTTTCTCTGCCATCACACTGGGCATCAATACTAGCGGGAGACTTCTCCCATGCACTCCCGCAAATAAGTAATGTTATGTGCAGCAAGGTTACATAATATCTACCGAGAGGGCGAGAGAGAACATCCATGATCGCTAACAGCAAGCTATGCTAATAACTAGCTAGCCGTTCGTTCAGAAACGCATGTAAACAGCCGTGTGATCAGAGAACATCAGTAAAATAAGGAGAGAGCTGCAGGTGCTTATGCAGAACTAGTGCGCGATTAAGTACACAGTGGGGATGACCCGCTGTGATGAAGAATATAACGAGATTAACAAGGTTGATAGCAAAACACTGTCGCAGCTGCCAGCACTGGCAGCATCACCTCCAGGCTAGCTAACTAGCCTGTCACATGACGCCTTCATGGTCCCTCGTTAAAAGTCTGCAGATGCACGTTCTCACCTCTCTCTCTCAAGAAGCGTCACGTGAGTGTGGCGTTTAAGGCCATCTGTCGCTACAAAATAAATAAACGGGGTGTATCATTCATTAAGGCCTAAACATGGTCGTCCGTCAGAGCCTCCCCCCGCCCTCCCCGTAGGACGGCGGGTGGAGCGCCGTCCTACGGGGAGGGGGCGCCGTCGGCTGACGGGGGCTGCTCGCAAATGTGACTTCACGGCGACGATACGTGCGTGACGTCAGCTGCAGGAGAGTTGTGATTGGCCGTTGCCTTGGCTCTTCGTCGTAAAGTCGCCTTTCAAAGCATGAAGTTAGATTATAACAAACTAGTTGTGTGGCTTAGCCTTCCAAAATGTTGAGGGTCGTTTTTTAGAATTTAATACATAGAATTGGGAACGTTACATTCAATTTCATTCAGACTGCCTGCCACACAATCTCCGCCATTTTCACACGGAGCTTCCACAGGTGGAGGGAGGGGGGGTGTAGTGGCGTCCGAGCATGTAGGGCTCGCTGGCGCCGCCAGACGGCGAGACGGCTCCAATTCGAGGCGGACGGACGACCATGTTTAGGCCTTTAGTATTGCTGGACAGACATGTAACTAACTTTGCAACTTTGCTGAGCCATCTTCTATGTGCTGTAACACAGTGCAGTTTCTATTTGACTGGTGTTTCTTTTTTACATGTTTGGGACAGGCAAATGTCTCAAAATGTTTTATTTTTTTGTAAAGATAATTTAATTTCAAATTGTTTTATTTTTTTAGTTTTAATATATTTTAAATTGTAACATATTTCATGTATTTTAGTCTGTGATATGTGAAACCGTGGTATTTTTGTCAAAGGTTATCATACCGTCAAAAACTCATGCCGGCACATCCCTAGATACCTCTTGTTTATTATATCGCAATCACAATCGCAATCGCAATATTGTCCACCCTAATCGCTAATCGCACCTTTTCCCCAAATCGTGCAGCACTAGACGCAAATAAAATCTCCTGCGGCCCACTTTGGGAATGACTGCTCTAGTGAAGCACTTTCTCATCAATTCACCTCAAACGAACTGAAGATGAGTCACTGAAGTATCTTGACCACAAGAATGCTAGCATGTATCAACATCTATCCGAGTATAATTCATAAGGAATGCGGGATACATACGGTCGAGAAGGAGCCCTCTCCCAGGATCTTGCCGAATTTGAAGTCCTCTGGCCTCTTCT
Source organism: Poromitra crassiceps (assembly GCF_964638095.1). Classification (NCBI taxonomy): domain Eukaryota; kingdom Metazoa; phylum Chordata; class Actinopteri; order Beryciformes; family Melamphaidae; genus Poromitra; species Poromitra crassiceps. The sequence continues at coordinate 29,929,830 of NC_139626.1, read as the reverse complement.
TGCGCGGCTGAGGGGCCTGGATGGCCGGCTGCGTCCGGGCCTCTGAGGCGGGGCCCTCCATGCTGGGACAGTGGCTGCTACTTGCACCTGGGATAGCAAGTGGCGAGCAGGAGTCGGGGTGATTTCTTACCATTGATGGATGTGGGCAGGAACAGATGACAACACTGGGTTGAATGGGCACAACATCATACTGGAACCGGAAGAGGGGAGTGTATTTAGATAATGTCACTCAACAGGAACATGCAGTTAGCCTGATATCAGACTGAATTGTCAACTCGCTACACAAAACTCAATTCGGCGGAGTGGGCAGATTTGAAGGTCTGGACACAGGCAAACGTGCAGTTGGAATTCTCGCAAAAAAGATCGTGCATTCGTAATAGTCAGCAGAAGAATCTGGAAAATTGCACATGCCTGCCGAAAACTACACCCAAAGACCATTCCCTTTAAGACCACTAATAGGATATAGGTGAGCTCAGGCAATTGTGCCGACTGCCAATCAACAATAAAAATGCTAATAATTATGTACTTTGAGGGTGCTGCAGACTGTTAAATATAAACAATTATGCACTAAACAGCAAAGCAGTGGCGAATTCACAGAAACCCCCTGAATGTCTGCTCTAATTGGAGAGCAGAGAGAGAGCATGTGCAAAATAAATCTTGTGAGGAACTACAAACCAAATCATCCAATTAAAGTAATTGCAGTGATTACTTTAACTGTGACCATAGTGGGATCAAATAAGTGCAATGGACAATAAATTGGGGGGCCTGAAGACCCATTGATACAAGTTGTGGAGCGTCTATTGAAGAAGCTGCTTCTGATGGTCCCACCCTCTGGCGCTAAAGCGGAAAATCTCAAATATGTGGCCAATACTTCTATGTGACAGTCGTTTTGAGTGACACCACTTAGCTCACCAAACGTATTAAGCATGATCAAATGGACATAGTAGTGCACACATTGGTGACAAACCAATCAAATGGTGCATCAACACCAATAGATACCGGTTAGAGTAGCCCCATAACGTGACGCTGCTACTGTACTCCGATATTCTCGTACAGCAGTCAGCATCACACAGCGTTCTAATCCTCAATAGGTGGAAAACGCTGTTAAAAAAGCTCTCCTACCCGTATCCGACCTCCGATTGCAGATCCGAAGATATGATAGTAACCCTAGTGAAGCCAGTAATTTAGCCGGGGCGGTTAAAAATGATACTGCTGCGTGAAACAACCGTTTAGAAGCAGTCTTTCCACAGCCTGCGCTGAATTTACAGCAGGGTGTGTTTGATCTCACTATCATGGTGCACCGCTTGCCAGCAGCGAGCAAACAACACATGCAGTCACACGGAGACGGCGGCTGTCAGTGATCAACGCAAATCCAGCGCACCTGGGAAGCAAAACATGTCATGAAATACTCAAACTCCCAAGGTTCCTGTCGGCACTAGGAAGCTTCTCGTGTACTCAATAAGGCACAGGCTATGGAAAGACTGCTTCTAAACGGTTGTTTCACGCAGCAGTATCATTTTTAACTGCCCGGCTAAATTACTGGCTTCACTAGGGTTACTATCATATCTTCGGATCTGCAATCGGAGGTCGGAGAGCTTTTTTAACAGCGTTTCCCACCTATTGAGGATTAGAACGCTGTGTGACGCTGACTGCTGTGCGAGAATATCGGGTACAGTACAGTAGCAGCGTCACGTTATGGGGCTACTGTTAGAGTAGACATTATCAGGTGCTATCCCTAACGTCACTTATTGTAACCTATTGAACTAACGCTAGGTGCACGAGTTTACGTAAATAATGTTAAGGCACCATTCAGTGTTAAGGTCGCTTAATTTGCTAGCGCCACTTAGCTTAAAACTCATAGCTCAATTGGCATGGCCTCTTTTCATTCAAATCCAAGGTGTGGCCATTTAGCTGCCTTATCCAGACATGATTCTATGTTGGCTAACTGGCCATATGGCTGCTGGTATATATTAACGTTAATACCGACTAACTACTAAGTAATGGTCATTTTAAAACGTAAGCTAACGTTTACCTGATGGCGAGTACTCGAGTAACATTAGGCCTGTGCAAACTTTCTTTGCTAGCGTAACTAGTAACGTTTGCTAGCAAGCTAGCGCTAGCTACTGCTGCCTTGTCAAATAATGCCGGGGCCAACATTGACAGCGAGTTAAAAACTTAACAGCGAAGCCAATTAGCTAGCTAGCTGGCCAGGTAACGTTAACTAACTTAGAAACCATCTATCTTTTTAACGATAGTAAATCATACCCACGCTAACTGTGCTAAAGTTGGTCGATAAAATTGAACGTCAAGAAATAGGCAATCGAACTATTCACTATCATTAATTAACGTTAGTTGACTTTAGGTAGCACGCAATACAGCTAACGTTAGCCTGCTAGCAAACAGGAGCATCGTTAGAAAGCGCGAACCTGGCTAGCGACAGCTAAAGTTAGCCAACAGTAGCGTTACTGACCAACACGAATCGTGAAGGGAAAATGCCAGTGGGCAGACATGCTATAATATAGCAAATGTTACACCAGCACCAAACCTCAAATAACGTGTAACTCAATACTGAGTCAGGTACTCAAGAAACCTGATGAACGTAACATTAGTTAGCTGTTATGTTGGCTAACATTAGCTAGCTAACGCTGTTAGCGAGCCAACGTTAGACGATCTTCTGTAGCTAGCACCGCTGTTCAAATGAAGGCCCAGTGTAACAATTTGTTGTCAAACAGCCGCCACACTGTACATCGTGAGCACCGGCTTCGAACTGTTATTCGCGTTAAAGTTGCAATACTTACCAACTGACTTGTGGCTCTTGCCATGGAAGTTTTCCGCGAGTATTTATTTGAAATAAAATAATTACAGAACCTCCAGTAATGGCTGCCTCTGCGCCTTCATTTTCGAGCTGTGACGTCGTTCCACAACAATGTTACCGCAAGACAGGAGAGGTCCCCTGTATCCGCCCCCTCGCCACATTTACAACCCTACTCAACTTCATTTTATTGATATGGAGTCAGATGGCAACACTTGTTGATAACCAGATATAGCAGTAGACGTGGCTTATCTAGGCTAATCTTTTTTGCGTCAGTCTCATCTTTGTGTTTTTGATCGAATACTGCATTGCAATGAGGTTTGTTTTCTTCAGATCGTTTCTGCTCCATACAGTAGCTAGTAAACTTTGTTCTGATGCAATTAAATGTTAATGAAATGCACTATTCTGTTTTCACTGGTCATACCCCTTGGGGAAAATACTGAAAAATTGGCTTTTGCAAATTAAGAACGATAGTTATTCATATTACGCTACAGCTATATATATAATAATGCTAAAAGTCAATTATACCAATTATAAAATGTTCTATCCACTTTATCCAGTTCAGGGGGCGGAAGGCAGGGAGAGAAACTCTGGACAGCTCATCTGTTCCTTCTACTACACTATAGCCTACAGGGATAGGTCAATGACAATTCTCAATAATGCAAGTACCACAGGGAAGCGGATCAATAATACCTGTATTAGACTGCTATGGGAAAGTTTTTGATATTTAGCGTCTGTCGTCATTCCAGGACTAGTCTGAAAGACTAGATAAATAAAATACATTACACTGACACTATCATCGTACTGAAAACAGGTAGTCACTCTTCATTTACAAAAAGTAGTAGAAAAAGCATCCTTCTATGGCCAAACAAACAATCCTTGTTTTAAAACAACAATATATGTATTTATTCCCCAACATGGTACCATATTTACAGTCCAATTGCATAACAGTTTTTCTGTACAAGTTCTGCCGAGGGTCTTGGCTGGGTGTCACAGTTCTTAAAATGTAGGGAATGTTTTGCAAATGGACAAAATCTGGAAAGGAATGTTGAGTTCCACAGATGACTTCAGTTTTTGACTTGCTGTCATTTCTCTCAGGAATGTATTTATTGTTCAGAATAATTTCAGCTGTAGTTCTACAGGCTCGTTGACACTCATCTTGTCTAGCCACTGTCCGTCTACCTCACACTGACTGAACACCAACCAAAAGCTTCAAATCCAGTCCTGTTGTTTATATCTGGAAACAGTGCGGGATTCAGAGATGGATGTGACTGGTGGTTGTAGATGTTCACTGTAGGTCCGCGATGAGGCCGTTGTCTCCCCTAGGGTGCCGATCCTTCACTGTCACACTGACTGGACCCTGCGCTTCATCTGTGACAGACAGAGAATGATATTACACAGCAGATTATAATGTGAAAATATGTAACTGAGGGTTGGCTTTGTTGTGTAAAGCCGTGTACTGTCGCCTAGCTGGCTTTACTCACTTGGACTTGATTCAAAAGAAATGTTGTGCTGAGTCAGGAGAGCATGCAGTCGCTCAATTTCTTCTCTCTGTTTGCGGAAATCCTGTACACAAAGACATATTGGTAAATTAATAAAACCAAACTATTCAAAAGGTAAATCATCATCATTTAAGGAATTACAGCTCTGTTCTAAATATACACACCTCACTGCACTTCTGTAAAGAGTCGTGTGTTTTTGGATGGGCCGCAACATCTGGCTTCACCTTCACTTTTTGGCTCTTTAGGAAACCAGCGTCCTCAAAAATATCCTTCAAGAGATTATTGTATCCCTGCAGCAAACACACAGTGTGTTAGTGGACTTTCAGTCATTTAATCTTAAAAGAATATAGAAGAATAGAAAAGATAGAATATAACTGAGCTTTGAAATGTAAATTAACACAGTTTTCAACACAAATAGAAAATTGGCTAAATTAACATGCTCTGTGTAGATCATCCCTGGATCAGTTATGGTAAGGTAAACTATTTGAATCAATTTGGGAATTCGACATGCATTAGCCTACATGTACATTTCATCCGCGCGTACAACTAGGCTTGGGCGATAATTCAACATTATCGTTTATCATCTTTCAGTGAAATCATATAAAATAATACCAGAGTGCTTTACGTGTGTGTGTGTGTGTGTGTGTGTGGAGACTCAACGCATCCACCATAGGCATAATTCTGCTGTCTGAATTGGTAGATTTTATTTTAAAATTGGCAAAATGAGTTATGAAACACTTAGGGAATATCAAACATTTCAGTTTTGTCTGACATCACACCTAACATTACCAATCGGTTCAATAGGATAAACATTCATTTGATTATTTAATGTGATTTTGCATAGGTGAGCCATATTGTGATACATGTATATAGTATATGAATATCGAAAAGATTTTTTAATGATTATTGTGATACCGATTTCAACCACATGGCCCAGCCCTATTCATTCTATTCTAACTGGAATATACACCTCCTGTCAGTAGATCACCTGCTCAGTAATAAGACCTTCATAGTGAGCCTGCTCAGCTTCATCCCATTCCCTCTGCAGCGTCTCTCTCAGAGCTGGATACACTAGAAGCGAGCAGACAAATGATCAGACATCACTAGAAGAGAGCAGACAAATGATCAGACATCACTAGAAGAGAGCAGACAAATGATCAGACAGCAATATGACCATAGCTGACTTGGTGTATGAAATTATCTTCTGTCTTACCTAAAAGAGAATGCGGGTGGCAGACAAGTGGAGTCTCAAAGGATAGAGAGTAAACACAGGTACTGGGCTCCGAGACCTGAGCAAGCTTGCTGCTGGTACCACAGGTGAGAATAACCTGTAGAAACATATCAAGAAACAAATTATTCAGCAAATTACAGTATAGGTTGAGGCGATGTCTCGTCATAGACGCTGGGTTAGCTGGCTCAGCCTGGCTGGGGGCGTGGTCAGGGTGGGGTAAATCCCCCGTTCTATCCATTCAGCAAAGTTAGAATTTAGCTGCTAGCCCAGCCCAGGCAGACACGATTGGGGATTTAACCACCACAGTAAACGCACATCTGAGCAGACGTCTTGTGTTCTGCTCTAGAACCCCCAAACCTGTAGTTTAGAGCCGCAGCACCGTCCTTTGGCGAGTCAGCCCATTGAGATATATCAGCGGTTTTACCCCACTCGCGCGCCAGCCGTGTAACATTTTGTGGGCGTTCCCACACATGCCGACTGTCTCTATATGATTTTGACACTCTCCAATGTTAAATGAACATCCATTGCCATGTAGGGTTTAGCATGATCCTCCCATGGGCTACGTCCTCCCGGACGTTAGCAGGTGATACAGTAAGAAGTAGCTGCCGACTGTGCATGTATCCGAGGAAGCATGTGCTAGTCTACGGCTCTCCCAAGGCCGGCAGAGGGCGTGGAGCAATGACCGGGACAGCAGGGGGAATTGGCAAAGTACAATTGAGGAGAAAATGGGAGAAAAATCTGTTTTTTTTTTTTTTCAAAAACAAACAAAAAAAACAGACATTGAAAATACTAAATCCTACTGAAGGAATACCCAAATGCAAATGTATTTCAATTTTTCAAAATGTCACCAACCTTGGTTTGTCTATTTCTACTCCCACATGCATCCCCTTCTCTCATCCACATGCCTGTGAAGTTATTGTTTGCTATTTCCCACTCCTGCCAGATCCTGTTGGGGAACATCAAAAAAGCTCATCTTTCAATATGACATTTACATTTTAAACATCTTATGAATGTGACTGTTGCCGTGTAGAAGCCACTCACCCCAGGATCCCACTGTAGGCATTCCATCTGAATGACTGCTCATGTTGTGTGATGTTGTGAAATGGACAGAATTCATATTTATACCTGCAAAACCACCAGTCATTTAATGTCAGATGCAAATCTTTACATTTTTATCTAGACAAAGTATTTTGATCAAATAAAACACCAAGCTTTTGGAAAGGTGCAGAATAAAAGTATTGTTTATTTATATTTACACACACACATATATATATATATATATATATATATATATATATGTGTGTGTGTGTGTGTGTATATGTATGTATATATATGCCACATCTTTAGAATGTTATCAATGTTGAACATTATCAACAGCAACTTTGGGGGAATGAAAAGATACATGCAGTGCCTAAATGATGCCTGATGTAAAATACTTACGTTGACTCTATGAAACTGAAACACTTTCCAGCCAACCGATGGAGGTGTGCTGGGCCTTCAGGAAGACATAAACATAGTCATCATGGTGAAAGACATACAGTGAGGTTTTCGTTACATTATTCAAAATACTACAAATAAAATACCTATCTTGCCCAGAGGGACAACATATTTATGAAACTGGATGAGGATAATATGTCAGGCTAGGCTACTTTACCAGACACTGGAGATGGAGTGACTTTAGGCTGTAGTCTGCTTCCTTGCGCAACAAAAGGGTTGTTCAGCCTTCACGGGAGGGGGGGAGGGCAATTAGAACAGACATATATATATATATATATATATATATATATATATATATATATATATATATATATATATATATATATATATATATAGCCTATATAAGGTGCATGTGTTTAAGTCATGGCTTTCTACTTACCCGAATGTGTTAGGCTCCTCCACTATCTTCATTTTACCAGCCAATCCATTGGTTACTGTGTAAAAAACAAGTCGACAGACTCAACATGCATCATAATTGACACACAATACAGCACAGGGTAAAAACTATTATACAGTCCATGGTAAAAACAGGGAAACAAATCGAGAAGAACATACTTACTGAGAAGGTATAAACAGACCATCCATAGCCTTATTACATAACGTATTGCTTTAGGCAAACAGTGCATGACTGAATTATTGGTCAACTAAAATGTGTTATCAGACTCCTCTGACCTAAATAACAATGAGATCTTCGACTTTCTGCTACACTTCCGTGTGTGTACTCGAGAAGAAAATCAGGTGACACGTCAGCTGATCAAAATAAACCCCTGCTCAAAAGTGCGCATGCGTAGTTCTTTCCTCGGACTGCGTGGTAGCATAATTCAGTGCATGTTTTTGTTAGTGGAAGTCAGTGTAGCAATTGCCCGATAAATTAAGTCTATTTAGTTGCGGACGCCTAGATAAAATACTAAACATATCTTAAGAAAGACTAATGTCCCACTATTCATGCTCGTGTCACTTTTCTTCCGTGCTGGTTAGTGTAGCTAACTCGAGGAGGCAGTATTTTAAACAGCTACTTTATGTTTAGCTTTCAAGCTGTAATCTGGTTGTCTAGCTAACCACTGTGTGCAACATGGGAAGAAAGAAGGGTAAACCTGTCCGCCCTGACAGCAAGGGGAAAGACAAACGGCACAAAATGAAGGGGAAGTCTTTAGAGGCTTTTACAGAAGACATGCATACTGCCCTAGAAGGTAAATCTGCACTGACTGTTGTTGATCCAAAAATAATGCTTCTAGCTATTATCGTGCTTCACATCATATATGGTTACAAAACCATTATTACTCATATCCCAAATAAGCAGAGAACATAACGTGTGTAGGTTGACGCTGGCATTATAATATACACTCATGTCCACTGTCTTGTCCATTGTGTTTTCCAGCGAGTCTTCACCCAGAGGGAGCAGAGGCTCAGGTGAAGCTGCCTTGTCCTCTTGCCATGTGGGACTTGGGCCACTGTGATCCAAAGCGTTGCACTGGCAGGAAGTTGGTCCGCAAGGGCTTTGTACGCATCCTGCGCCTTAACCAGAGGTTTAATGGCCTCATACTGAGTCCAATGGGCACAAAGTATGTGACACCCGCAGACAGGTGTGTTGTGAGTTGCCTATTTGCATACTGTGCCCATTGTTTATTATTATAACAAATGATCCGGATTCATAAGATGCACAATAAGCTGCCACAGATAAACAGGGATATGGAGAAACGCATCAGTGGGATAGGCTACATCTCTTTTCCCCCATCCTTTTTTTTTTTTCTCGTTATAACATATCAGGCTACATCCTATTACATACTGTATTACAAACTCATCAGTCACTCAACAGTCCTGTCCTCTAAGGACTGTTGAGTTTGTAATTCTAACAAGCAGAATGAGAGGGGTGTACCCTGAAAATACCTAGTGGGTTTGTGTGTCGTGAGAAGCTGAGGGTGTTTGAGTCGATAAAAATGTATTTTATTTATTTGTACGGTTTTGTTGAACTTGGCATTGTTTTGTGATGAAACTGGAATGAAATGGTTTGTCAAAATCGTTGATGTGTGGCCCTTTATGTGCAGAAAGATTGTGGCTCAGAGTGGACTAGCAGTCATCGACTGTTCCTGGGCCAAACTGGAGGAGACTCCCTTCAGTAAGATGGTGGGGTCTCATCCCAGGTTGCTGCCCTACCTTGTAGCTGCAAATCCAGTCAACTACGGCAAGCCTTGCAAGTTATCTTGTGTTGAAGCTCTTGCTGCCACCTTCTGCATTGTAGGTAAGGCTTGAGCTGATTGTTGTTGTTGTCTGTTGTAGTTACTTAGGAATGATATGTTGTGTTACCATCCTCAATGCTTTTGATAAGTCATGCCAAAGCAATGGAAACCCATTGTCGTATTTGATTTTGCAGGTTTTGAAGACCTGGCAGTGATCCTGCTGAATAAATTCAAGTGGGGCATGGTGTTTTTGGAGCTCAATAAAGCTCTGCTGAAGGGCTATGCAGCGTGCCAGTCAGAGGAAGAGCTGCTATCTGTGGAGCAGGAGTTTGTCACTGCCCCCCCAGAGGAGGAGGAGTTTGGTAAAAAGGGGGGGGGGTGTATTGGGTGACTGGGAGTGGGTCTAATGTCAGATGATATATCGATATTTAAAAATGCTTCATTCTCAGAGCCACACGTATAAATCTTGTGAATTCCGTATTATTCAAATATGATTTGTGATGTCTGACCCAGAATTCTGGGCAACTTTCTCTGAAAAGTTGCACACGGATATGAACACCCCTTGCATTGTGTGGCTAGGAATTTCCTACATGATACATCTGTGGAAAATTGCCCCGTAGTCTGTGAGGGATTTCTTATATTGCTGAGGTTGTGAGGTTGTGACATCTACTGTTGAGGTAGTTGTCTTTTACTACATCTAATCATCCGTCTTGTTTGCAGATCCATTTGATGTCGACTCAGGAAGAGAATGTATGAATCTCAACAGACCTCGATGGTAAGACTTTTTGATATTGCTCATGTGGGCATTGCCTCTCTCATGCCATTGCCTATTATTACTGTTTACAAATAGACCTTTTCCAATAGTATGTTCAGTTACATCATTTAACTGTCAATTCTATATTTAGTGCCCCAGAAGATGAGGATGATTCTAGTGAGCAAACTGCTGGCTCAGATGACGATGACGATGAGGATGAAGCAGAAGATGAGAAAACAGAAAGCAATGAGTCAAGAATAGCATTAGGTCATGATGATGAGAACGAATCAAGGCCATCACACTAAAGAATATTGTGAATCATAGGAGTGGCTAATTAAGATTTTTTTGTAACATGTATAATTTATACATAAACCACGGCCTATTTAGGTTATCCAATTTTGATAAAGTGTCAAAACAAGAGACTAAATGGTGTTTCTGTATGTCTGCACGGACAAAAATAAATATGAAATGAATGTTTGCGGTCTTCATTACATTTTGAGCGGCATCTGGGACAATATCAGCTTCAGTGATGGATATAGTTGATTAAATTGGTAAAGATGGCTCCTATCTGATTGTATAGATCTAGCTGTATAAGCGGCTGTATGTTCTGTTGTAAGATTTCTATTTTCAGCAGTAATGGTGGATAACTACTAGTTGGAATTATGCATACAGAGATGTCCTTTCACCTGAGTTCATTCAGAAAGAAATAGGACATTTAAATAAATGGCGACCTCTTGTGTCAACTTAAAAAATAATTCTTATGCTATAGTTGCCTAAAGAATCGCCTGTTTTTAATGTACAAATTAAAATTACTTTTAATGTTGCCATCTTAAGGAGTATACAAATATGTATTTGATGAATATGATCAATTGTGACGTGTAAAATGGGTGTGAGGTGTTTCAGTTGTTGTACAATTCTGCAGGCGCGTTTTCGGTTGTTTGTTTGGCATGGGTTTTGGGGTCTTCGACGGGACAAAGATTGTATGTATAAGAAGATGAAGTCTGTCTCAACGTCCGCTAGAATGGGATGTCTAGCACCTGCGCATATCCAGGCTACATACGACCATAAACTGTAAAAAGATGCAAAAAAATATTAATAATAATCTGATACAACAGCAACAACGCATCATGATCAAAATCAAGGATACAGAGTCTCTCATAGACAATTTAAAGACTTTGCTTGTTTCCATTATTTAACGAGTAAACGGTATTGTCCCACTGCGCATGTGCGAAGTGTGGCAACTGCCAAACAAATTTGACACTGATGCCACGGGGCACCTTCGGTGGAAACTATATTTTGCGCAAAGACAACTAAATTATAACTAATAAGCGTTGCCAGAGGAAGATTTTCGGACGGAGTCCATGGCATGGACGGAGTACCTTACAAACCGACTCGCAGTCAAAACAAGCCGTCTAATCTGTAGCAAAGACGGAAGTATACGGGGAATTGTCTTGCTTCGCCAGTTTTGTCTCTGGCTTGAGTCGGAGCGGGTGATTTTTTTTCAGGAGGGAAACTTTATAAGGTTTAACCTGATCTGAACACAATTAATTCATATAGCTTAATTACCCGAGCTACTATAGCCACACTGAAAGGTATGAGCACATTTTCATTATTCAGCATGTTAATTTTGTCGGTATATAAGGTTATTTAATCCGCCTGAGTTTGCGCCATTTTCGCTAGTTTGGTGAAGGCATAAATGTGCGCCTTTTAGCTCTGGCGTTCTTTGTCCCTATTCTACCATGAGTTATGATAGATATATTACAGATTTTTTTCCACAATACTGATAGCGATTTCAAACTAGGTGGTATTCAACGTTAAAACTAAAGCAGTGTTCACTTTCTCGCAACCAGATCTGTGACCAGACCAAATCAAGTGCATGTGCGCATTTTTGTGCTGCATCAGGCCGCGCCAAGCGCTATCAGAGCGCCAGCGCCTGCTAGGCAGCAGGATTCTGGCGCACATGAGCTAGCTGTCTAGCTAACCGGCTAGCTTGCTAATAATGTTGGGTAGCTTGAGCAAAGAACGTACAAGCCTCTTTGGCTTGAGGATCAATTTGTGAACGTTTACATTGGCAGTAAACTCAAGCCTGGCGCTCGATTGACATTGGAGTAAGGTAATGTAGCTAACGAGTTCACTCCACTTTATAACTCCCTTAACGTTACCATAGAGATCATTAGCGTGCTCATAGAATGACTTTAAATTGTATAGCATTGAATCATAGTGGGTAACGTTAAGCCAGGTAATTAAAGAAAGACTGCCGATTATCAACCAGCTTTGTATCATTACAACATCAGTAGTAACATATCAGAAAACGGTAAACAGTTATTCAGTCATTCATTTAGTTGGACAGTTATTGAGTTGATTTGAGTTAAGTTGTGGACCAGTGATGTCATTCATGCACAAATCAACTCTCAATAACTGTCAAAACAACTAAATGAATGACTGCAAAACTGTTTACTGTTTTCTGATATACTACAGATGTTGTAATGATACGTCAAAGCTTGCTTTAAAATCTGTGGTTTAATCTGCTGCACGGCCTGATTATGTCACAATGCCTATGACATCAGTCATAAGATGCTTTTGGTCAATAATGATGGCACTGATGATGTCATAGACATTGTAACATCATCAGCGGGACAAAAATGTAAACGGACAAACATTGCTCACTTGCTCCCGAGTCCCGACCCTTTTATATAAGGATTATAGTAATAATAAGATGAACTTTATTGTCCCCAAGGGGGGATTTGTCTTGGACATAAAGTGCTGCTCCTCCATTGTGCTGTATCTGTTCCAACTCAATCTTCAAAGCAATTCAACTGATGATCTGCACAAAACCCTGGAATGGATGAATCAATCAATCCATGTTGTCATGTTAGATGTGGATACAGACAGAGGGTCAGTGGGGTAGAAAACTGTCCACAGGCACCAAAGCTGGTTAGTGGTAGGCTCATGAATAACCATCCACTTTAACTATTTGTCAACTAGATGTTTAATATACAAAGTCACCTGCACAATGGTCAAATTCAAAGTGGTTTGGAGTAAACAAGCTTACCAGCCACAGCCAAAACTTGCCAGGAATTGTCTAGTTTTAATTTCCCACCTGAAAAAGTTACAAAGGTGGTGGTGTTGTTTTTGACACAATGTGACAGCAGCAAAGTAATTAGTGAGTCATGTGAAGACTTTTTGGTCAACTTGACAACAGGCTAATCTCATGAATGTTTTAGATTGGACTCGTTCTACCCCTTTTCCAAATTGTAACTACTAGTTGTATCATTGTCGATTACTTGACCTTATCTGGGTGAAGCGATGATGGGATGTTTCTCTTTCAGGACTGTACGAGCCTTTGTTTGCTTTTTGTTTTTTTGGTAACTGATCTCAAAATGGTTTGATTGCAGGAGTCCAGCCGTCATGTCTGGCATTGCATTGAGCCGGCTTGCCCAGGAGCGCAAGGCATGGCGGAAAGACCATCCTTTTGTAAGTCGTATTTCATCACGTCTTTTGACTCTTCAGGTGGAAATGGGAGTGTCTACTCTGTTAAATGCGGCTCTTTGACTGTCATTTTCTCAGGGATTTGACTCTTTGACCGTTTCTCATTTTCTCAGGGATTTGACTCTTTGACTGTTTCTCATTTTCTCAGGGATTTGTTGCTGTACCAACAAAAAATCCAGATGGAACCATGAACCTCATGAATTGGGAATGTGCTATTCCTGGCAAGAAGGGGGTAATGTTATTACTTTGCTTAGCCATTGAAGTTTGCAAACAATGCTAGAGCTGCAATGATTAATCGATTTAATTAATTGTCAACTATTAAATTAATCCAACTATTTTGATAATCAGTTCATCTGTTCATCATCAACGCGCTCAACCCAAGAATATTGTAGCAACTGGGTGCTGGATCCTTAATAAGTGGTAAATGATCAAAAAAGGACACAACTCAGAGTTGAAGAGTTTATTGCCACATGGACAGTTTGGGCCAGTCGCCCTTCTTCAGCGTGTGAAACGGCAATTAGTTGAAAACATGCGTGTTGAATTCACAGTTGGCACCTGTAACATTACTCAGATTGGGCTGAAAACAGGAAAGAACGTGAAGTTTCTTCTTTGTCTTAACATTTTCACAACAACACAACCGAGTCCGACTTCTGCTTATCCTCCACCTCCTCCTCTCCGCTCTACCAGTGGCTCTACCACTTCTCCGTACTGGGGACAGGGTATGCTTGTTTAATGCCGCTCGTGCGTCCCCCGCGGTTGAATGGAGTTGGCCTTTTTTATGATTAAATCTGCAGAATTTTAATTCGAACAGATAATTAATCACGATCCAATGTAGAAGGCTCAGAGGTCGATGGGGGTCATGATGCCATCGTCCATCGTGCCAACCCTAGTGCTTTATGTAGTGGCCTGTAAGATATGGCACTTTCAGCAATGTTGTAAGCCAAGACGCTGACACTGGCATTGAACATGCAGAATAGCATGAAAAGTCTTTTTTTAAGCAGCTATGTTACTTATTCTTATTATAACTGTGGAGGTATGTCTTGCATATCTCTTCACTTAGCATAGTTAACTATGGCCAAGAAGACTGAGCCAATTTTTCAGGAACCAAAACTATGGTGTGAAAACTGTATATATCCTTACTGTATATCCTTAGGGGGAGCTTGATCAGGCGTCTGAAACCGCTAAACCTGCCATTGGAATCAAATTTCACAATTCAATTTTGGGTCAACTACAACTGCTGTCTCACCTGCTGCTATTAATGACACTGTTTCTAAAGGGCATTATTGAGAAATTGGTGTAGACCCCCTTTTTTTCTGAGGAGATCTAGATAAATATGTGGTGATTTTTGGAATCTGTTCTTCTGTTCTCAGACCCCCTGGGAAGGAGGCCTGTTCAAACTGCGCATGTTGTTCAAGGATGATTATCCTTCCTCGCCTCCAAAATGTGAGTTACTGTCTGACCTGTGTTCAGTACTAACACCATCTATCATGCTGGACCACAAACGCAATTATGGATCATTCACCAACACATGCATACATACTTCTACATTAACATCAACGATACTATGAGATGACAACTACAAAAACACACACAGCAGATTACCCCTGCTCTAGTCATCAGCCTATCAACACTTTGCTTGTTGAAGCAACAATAAATATGGAGGGGAAAATCTGTAGTAGGTTTGATTTTTCATTCGTATTGATACTTATCGATACCTACAGCTGAGGAATCCCTGTGCACAGCAGTGCTTCTCTCCTGGGTGCCGGCTGGTGCACGCTGAATCACAATGGAACAAAGGAAATCTTCCAGTGCACACCAGGATAGGATAGACAGTATATCTTTATTTGGTTACATTTAAAAGCAAGAAATGTAACCAAATAAATATATATTGTCTGCGGGGGAGAAAATAACAAACACTATGTGGAAAAGAGTAAGGATGGGCAACGAATTTCAAATGTTTGAATAATCGTTTTTATTATCAAGGTCGACTTTTATTATTGAAAGTCGTAAATAGTTTTTTTATTATTATTTATATATATATTTTTTTTTTTACTCGCGCCTGTCTCTTTAAGAATGACACCGTTTGTCAATGTGATGTTGCCGTAGGAGCTGTGCACCAGAGCTTCCATGAGCCATCTCGGCGCTACGCTAATGCTAATAGGCTAACTATTATTAGCCTCAGTTGTCTTGTTTACTTTCCACGTATGCGTGGACTACCTTTGCAAGGTGACACTAGATTGTGAAACACAGATTGGATCACGTAGACCAGGGGTGGCCAAACTACAGCCCGCGGGGCCAACTGTGGCCTGTTTTTAATTGGCCCGCCCGCCATGGATTTTAAAAGGGGGGGGGGGGGGTGTAGTTAAGAAGTATTTTAGTATTTATAAGACTTTGTGTTGTATCTGAAATACTTTTGTGTTGCAGGTAAATTTGAGCCTCCACTCTTCCATCCAAATGTGTATCCATCGGGCACAGTATGCCTATCTATTCTAGAGGAGGACAAGGACTGGAGACCAGCCATCACAATAAAGCAGGTGAGGACTGCCAAGCGCACCTACTTCATTCACAGTCCGGACCTTTCCAGAAAGTTTTCACTTTTCTATTTTCATGATACTGACATGGAGGCTTTTAGCGCAGTATTCCTTTAGGTGTGGTGTGTCCCATCTTGGGTTAGAGTTAAAAAAAAACATTGACTTTGCTTTAGTTAAACTGACTTGTGACAGCAGGTGGTTTCCCTTACATGTGAAGCACAACAGTCTGATCAATCAGTTCACGCAGCATCTGCTATAAAACCATCAGTTTCTTTCCCATGCTAGCATTAGCTCTTTCCCATGCTAACATCATTTTCTTTCCCATGCTAACGTTAGCTCTTGTGTGTATTAGGGATGGGCATTTCTAGCAAGAACACTAGTCGAAAGTCACTTGGCCAAAGTCGACTTTTCGTCGAAAGTCACCCACCCCCCTAGTCGAATTTTACATGGTCTCCCCTGATTCTAAGTATAGTTGAATTGCTTGGTTTGACCAAGTAAAACCATTTTTATAAGCATTTTATGCAAGGTCTATGGAAAAATGAATGGCAGATGAAATTCCATGGACAGGGAGAGGGGGTGACTTTGGCACTCTTATTGTCAATAGGCAGCCAGACCTACGTTAGCCGTTAGCATTAGCGTTAGGGATGCACCGATCGATCGGCACGTGACTGGAAATGGCCGATTTTCACGTGATCGGCCTCGATCGGTGATCTGCGCCGGTCACTCTAAATAGCCGATTCTGTGAGCCGATTTTCACATGACGTGCGCGCACCCCAAAGCACCGAGACAGGCACCCAGTCACCACACCACACACGCCAGCATACCTTCCTCGTTGTGGATTTTTTTCACCGTCAGTGAAGTAGACAAATCTCGCAGTTTGTCACACATGCAAGTCGAAAATAAGCCGTGGAGACAGAGATGCGGCCGAGTCCCGCTCGGCTGGAGTCCAGTCTGAGCGACTCGCTTCACCTCACTGGCCCCCCTCTCTCTGCTCTCTCTCCCCGGGAAGCAGTGCTGCTGCACCCGGCCACAGCGCACAGCCGGCTTGGCGAGGTGAACGCGAGCATTGTGTCCAGTATAACCATTCCCCGACCTGCTTTCTCCATTCCACATCAGCGCTGCTGCCTCAGCCTGTCAAGTCATGTTGTAACGTTGATACAGGAGAGACTACCGTAATTTCCGCACTATAAGGCGCACCTGAGTATAAGCCGCAGCAGCAAAATTGCCTGTTTGTTACATATATAAGCCGCACCGGACTATAAGCCGCGGGTGTTTTGATGTTTAATTACCATATGTAAGGGTTCGTGCACAGAGGGGATTGTCGGGAAAGAGATGGCTGTTTGGGGAAGCTCCCATTTATTAACATTTCAACAAAACAAGCATATCCCGCTGGGGATCTTTTCTTTTGGCATTGTGAGACGCTTAAAAATCACCATCGGCGGGAGCTTACTCCAGATGCTGTGCAGCCAAGAACACAAGTGAAATTCGTTCTCTCGTGACCTGTGGTTCTCAACGTGATGGACGATTCACCTTTCTTGTTAACAGTCCTAGTGAGAGGCAGGTCGAACGTCAAAGGCACTTCATCCATATTTATGATCTGCTCCGGTCCGATGGAATATTCCTTGATCTTTCTTTGTGTGAATTCGCCGAAGTTTGTAATTTTCTCCTGGTAGTCGGGAGGGAGTTGCTGACACACAGTCGTCCGCGCCCTGACGGACAGTCCCTTTCGTCTCATAAATCTGAAACACCAGGATGGTCCACCTCTAAAATGTTCAATTTTCATTTCGGTGGCGACTGTTTTGGCCTTCAGTCGGATCTGAACGGTGGACACACCTCGGCCGTCTGCTCTCTGTGTCAACACCCTGATGCCAAGGTTACGTGCTGCTGCTCGATTTCCTTCTTTCCTTCTTCTTCTCGCCGCCATCGTCGTAACACAGCCAGTTCTCCATCTTTTGAAGCATGATGTTAGATTACAACGAGCTAGTTGTGTGGCTTAGCCTTCCAAAATGTTGCCGTTAGTTTTTTAGAATGTAATACATAGAATTGGGAATGTTACATTCAATTTCATTCAGACTGTCTTTCAGGCTCAATCGCTGCCATTTTCCCCCCGGAGCGAGGGAGGAGGGAGGGTGTTTTACTGTAGTGGCTGAGAGAGCGTAGTGGCACAGTGCTCCAATCAGGTCGCGAGGCACATTTTTTGCAACATCATCCAATCAGGGTCTCGCTCTCGTAATGTCTGTCTTGCTCTCGTTCTGCCTCATACCAACATCCATAGATTTTGGAGGTCCCCGAGCGGCCGTTAGCTGATAAAATCCATAGATAAGCCGCACCGTTATATAAGCCGCAGGGCCAAAAAACGGGGAAATAGTGGCTTATAGTGCGGAAATTACGGTATTTGTTTCGTATTGCAAATAGAACGACATGAGAACGACGGACATAATAATAAAAATGCATCGGACTCACAAGTGTGCAAGGATTTCTGTGCGTGACGATATTTTTTCGGATGGCAGTTAAAAATACGCATACCAAACTTCGGACTGTGTGTAAACTCCGCCTGATATTCAGACTGAAGATCGTTACTGTAACTCATAAACTCATTTCCCCTCTACTCAAGAGGACTGGTCTGGAGCCAGTCTATAAACTCCTTGTCCATGGATCATTTTGATGTTCTGTTGCACCTGTTTTCTTTTGGAAAAGTAAATGCATGATAGCTGTGGGATATAGGCTATTGGATTTAATTAAATTTTTGTATTCATTGTATTGGCACAAAAAAGCTCTGTCCAGTAGCCTAACCTGGAACACTTTTATTTTGAGATGTGTTTGAGTGAGATGGTACTACTTCATGCAAATGATAAGAATTGTTTATTTGTTTATTTGGATCCCCATTAGATGTAAGAATTGTTCTATGAATCTTAATTTTCAAACAAAGTTACAAAAACGTTTGTGTAAGCTGTCAATTGTTGTTTTTAGAAAAAAAAATCGGAATCGGCAAAAATCGGTATCGGCAAATCAGACTATTCAAAAATGGGAATCGGCCAAGAAAATGGCAATCGGTGCATCCCTAATTAGCGTAGCTCCAAGATGGCTCAGGGAACAGTAGACAGAATATCAGCTTTTCTTCATGCACTAACAAGCCTTGAAACCTTTTCCTTGTGGCTGAGTGTTGCTGTAATATAGACAGTTTAAGACCATTTCTACTACATTTCTAGCATTTTTAGAGCTACTGGGTGAGTGGGTGCTGCACTGCTGTCAGCTGAGTCTAGAACCGTTCTGCTCCAGTGCGCAATGTCACATTGACAAACGGAGTCATTCTTAAAGAGACAGGCGCGGGTAAAAATAAAAAAATTCTAAATAATAATTAAAAAAAAACTATTTTCGACTTTCAATAATAAAAGTCGATCTTGATAATAAAAAGTGATTATTCGAATATTCGAAATTTGTTGCCCATCCCTAGTGTGTATAACCCAAACTCTCCTGATTTTTTTTTTTTTTTTTACGCCCAGCAGTCTTTTGTCTTGCTGCCTTTTCTGAAATAAAAATCGGTCTCCTTGCTTAGTCTTAACCAGACGGCCATTTTCAGTTGTTGAAATGAAACCAGACGGCAATTTTCAGTCGTTATAGTGAAAGGCTCTGCCTGAATTCCGAGCCTCCTCCCGATGTTGCCGGCTGAGCTGCGGCAGGCCGAGCAGGACTCCTCCTAGCCTGGCCTTAACACACGAGTCTCCTCCCACTGCAGTGACCCGCGCACAGGAAGTAGCCAGTCTTCTCACCGATGGTCTCATTTGCTGATGTTCCATAACCAGATAAAAGTTCCAGATAGAGACGCTATATGGAACTTTAAAGGCAACCTCTGAGGCTATCTCCTTGCTGTACCTGCGTTTCACAGCACGGCAATCTTGTGGCGTCGCTATGGCAACCAGTTGTGGGGCGTGGGCACATCGAGGGAGTACTATTTGCAGTGGGAATCCAATGGGTACTACCAAGAGGGAGCAGAGTCGAGGCGATACTATCTATGTGGTACCATGCGGTGGAAATGAGCCAAAAGATCTTCTGCAGCTGACAGATACCCATAACTGCCGATATGCAGCCCACCAAAGACTCGCTTAAACGTGTAAACTAGAATAAAGTGTTCATTTTAAGGCTTTTGCATGAGGTTAAGGCTGTGCAATTAATCAAATTTTAATCACAATTACAATTTTGGCTTCCCACAATTATGAAAACAAGATAATCGAGATAAAATAATTATTTTGGATATATTTATTTTAGTTAGCCTATTTATATATATATATATATATATACCGTATATAGATATTTATTTATTTATTTACCTTTATTTCCATGTATCTCTTTATTTTTCAGCTCAATTATGTTTAAAGTCCAAAGAAATCCAGTACTGTATTAAAAAGACAACTTTTTCAAGTTCAGTAAATGTCTGATGTTGCAAAAAAAATTGTAAAATAATCGTCATCTCAATATCAGTCAAAATAATCGTGATTATGATTTTTGCCATAATCGAGCAGCCCTACTTGAGGTTAAACTTTGTCTTTATCTTCGGCCTCATTGGTTCATTCATTTATTCTGCAGATCTTATTGGGTATCCAGGAACTCCTAAATGAGCCAAATATCCAGGATCCAGCCCAAGCAGAGGCCTACACGATCTACTGGTGAGTGGTCTGACGTCATCTCTGTGGTTTGCACTATAATCCCCCACCCCCTCCCAAATCGTCTTGAATGATACTTGCAGCTTTAGGGGACATTCAGGCCAAAAGCGTTTTTGGAGCTGCCCGCGTCTTTCTGCAATTCATACTCTATGTAAGGACGCACTAGACGTGCTCCTCTTTTAATGAACGCACCTGGCGTATAAACGCTGGTGGCGTCTCGTCTTTTTGGCGGAGCGCTCTGGGCGTTTTAAAGCTGAAAATGTTGGAACATTTGGAGGAAAAGCGCGCTGCTAGTCTTTTTACTCCTCCTACATTTTCTCCTCCCAGAGGGATCCTCAACCTCGCTGCTGCCAGAATTGGCAATACTCTGGCTTTCATGTTGACAGTGGACAACATCAAACAGACAAAACGAGCTGCTACCGTCCGTGTGGTCGTTCAACTCTAGTGCGCACGACGACTGCAGGGGAAAATAAAACGAAGCGCAAAAAAAACACTCCGTGCGCTGTGTTTTGTGCACAATGGAAGCGCCCTCGACATGATTTTCATAGCGTTCTGACTTTGGTGTGAATGGCCCCTTATATGTGCTAAAGTTCGTATAACGCTCGACACAAATGGATTCATAAGATGTTCCATGGAAGCCGAGAAGGTTGGACTGCTGGTGTTTCACTGATATACGGCAAACCTTGAGGTCTCATTTTCAAGGGGGTCCCCTCAAAAGCAATGCAATAATACTACCAAGTACACAAAGACAAACCAGTGTTTCTCCTACCATTGCCTTGGGGGTGTGGCCCACTCCCCTGAAAGAAGCAAAATATGTTTATTTATGTTATTGCCCCAGCCCATCCCACCAACACGCCCCCCCCCCCCCCCCCCCCCAAAAGCACCAAACCTAAAGACAACATGATGATTAGGGGTGTCAAAAATAATCGATTATAAGATGCGATGCGGACGTGCACGATTCTGCATCGATTTACAAATGTAAAAAATCGATTATTATATATATTTTTTTATAATCAAATAAAATATAATGGAAGTACATGCAGTTGTTTATTTTAATTATGGATCATTATACAATGCAATTCCAAATGCACTTTTATTTTAAAAGTAGCCACACAGTGAGAAAAAAGAAAGTGAGAAAAAATAAATCATGTATTGCGGAAAAAAGTGATGCATCGATTTAAGATGCATCGAGATGCATCGATAATCGTTATCGAATCGAATCGTAGGCCTCTGAATCGTAATCGAATCGAATCGTGAGGCCAGTGAAGATTCACAGCCCTAATGATGATAGTGGAGAACACTGTTGCATGCAGCTTTTTACCAGTTGAGGCAGGAAGTGTATGGTTAGTCCTCTGCCCTCTCCCCCTCAGTTTGTCAAATTCACACGCTTGAGGCTGAGGTCAGCAGAAGGTCAACACTTGAGGCTGAGGTCAGCAGAGTTTCTAAAGCCAAGAAGTAGACGGTGAACACCAACCTCCATTTTTAAAAACAAAATGTAAACGAGCAATGCTGGTGATGCCCCGCCCCCTTTCCTCTCATGGATTTTCTGACTTCCCTACACTGTGGCCAATGAAAATGGTATACGCCACAAAATGTCCTGAACACCAGAAAATGTTTTTCAGACCCTAATCGAGTCTGGACGCAGATGAAGTGGTTGATTGGTGCTTTGTGGTTCAGTGCTGATATACAGTAAGCATAAGGTCTAAAGAGGTGCAGCCAGGTCTGATGAGATGCAGCCAGGTCTGATGAGATGCTTAAAGCGCAACTTATGCTCGAGCGAAATCGGCGGCGCTGACTGTGCCGAGGGGGTCGCCGCAGCTGGGTGTCCTCTAGGCGCAGCTCGGCGTAGGGGGCGTGCAGCTCCTCGAAAATGTCACTCTGCGCCGTCAATTCATTGTTGTGAGGAATGAGGAAATGCCATTTCCTCATTTAACGTGCTTGTCCCTCATCTAGCAAAGCCTTCTGCAGGCTCACCGGAATGAGTTTTGAAATGGAGGGACAATAAAATGTTCCCCCACTGACATGATTGCAAGTTCTTGGTAAACGACACGATAACGTTTTGGACAAGTTACGTTCGAGTATGCACAGTCTCGCTGTCGCCGCTCGGCGGCGGCAAGGCTCCAAGTCGTGGCTGCGCAAAACCATGCCAGGCGCTTTACATTCAACAATTGCTGCATGTCAAGTTAACACAGACGCTGCTCACGGTATCCGCCTGAAAGATGGACTTTTACACCAAGATAAACCTTTGCTCACAAAAGATCAGTAAGAAAAGGTGTGTGTGTGTGTGTGTGTGTGTGCGTGTGTGCGTGAACAAAGCAAATGGCAAAATTCAAAAGGTATTTGTTGTGATTTCTTTGAGGCGACACGCCATCATGCTTACCCTATTGATTTTGTGTTTTTGTTTGAACCCCCTTCCAGCCAAAACAGAATAGAATATGAAAAAAGAGTTCGAGGACAAGCCAAAAAATTCTCCCCCTCGTAAGGGGCGAAGACTCCGCCCCGCGTGAGGGGCGAAGACGCCGCGCTCTGGCAGAAGGAATGGGTTAAACAAGGATCACCTCCCCACTCGCTCTCTCAATGAATGTGCTCCTCTCACACCGGGACTCGCTTAAAGACTTGTATTTAAAACTCCACAACACATTCTGTGCCATCCGCTCTCCTCTGACTTACCTTTTTCTTTGTTCTTAATTGCCGGTTGGCGCATAATGCTCGGAGGGGATGGGTGCTCCAGCACCCTGGGCCATTTCTTCTTTTTAGCCGTTAATCGTCTTATGTGGTGCAAGGGGACACACAGCTCGGTACCAGTTTCACCAACTCCATGCAAGCTGATTGTCATCAATGTTCACGGAAGAAAAATGTCTTGTCTTTTTTGTCTTTATTTTGCTCTTTCACAGGGTTTATTCCTTTTAAGTTTCCCCCCTGTGTTTTCCAAGAAAGAAATGTAAAATTTGCTTATTACATCATTGTCAGTATTTCAACTGCTGTATAATGAATGGCACTTTTATACTGTCGTATCTCACTAGTGTCCTCTAGGTGGCTCTGTCCTAATTCTCTTTCGCAGGTTTTCTATTCAGCATGCTGTAATATATGATAGAATGTGCTGCCTTGGCTGTCTTTTTGTTATTCAGAGTGTTTGCTATGGAATAAAGAAAATGGCCACGTTGACGGAAGCAGGTAGGCTCATACTTCTGTATCAGACTTTAAGTTTATATGGTGCTTTTTGTTCATGTATGTGTTGGAGTAAATAAAACTGTTTCTACAAACCTTTTCTTTAGCATTATTGGAAATGACAAATAAGAGCTGGCTGATTATTACAAGTTCAAATTCAAATGTAAAAAATGTTAGAATCAACATAACAAAAACAACAAAAAGCAAAGCGTAAAAGTGCTGGTGATATAAGTGACCATGAGATACTCTAAAGATCACGATGTTGCCTAAAGCACCAACAAATAATTCCTAAGGAAATGTGTAATCGATCAAACATATATATTTTTTTCCCCCCATAGATTAGCATGATTTATGATTTAGATATTTTATGATTGTAGGTCTGACTCGTGGGCTCATTGTGCCCCTTTAGAAATGCCTACATTTCTAAAGGGGCACAATGAGCCCACGAGTCAGACCTACAATCATAAAATATCCCGATTTAGTCATAAGTTGTGAACTGAACTATGCTTTCTCTTAGCCAGTCTAGATTTATCTTTAATTGGGTCTATAAACTACGCGTGATTTCTAACCCCACATAGGATAAGCAATAACCACGCCCTGTGGCGCCGGGATTGGCCAGGAGCAACACTGGGGGGCACGCAGGCCAGCGATTTCATGAACCAACTGAATAGCTCTTGAGAACGGACAGCGATTTCGAGAGCGGACATTGAAATGAATTATGGTCATGGTCACCTACCTTCCTTAGCATAGTAATAATAATAAGTATAATAATTGTAATCTACACAATCTACACAATCTCCAAAAACATGCAATAATATAAACGGTGTTGTGTTCACGTTCATAGCTCATATAATATAATGTATCATATCGTTAATTTCAAGCTCAATTCTTACCCAGAGAAAAGGTACAGCACTGAAAATGTAACAAGCAATAGTTTTTTAAACATCTTTATTTTAAAAGATGAAAACCCCCAGGTGCTTTAGTCCCAAGCTTCAATGCTCCTGGCCAATCCCGGCGCCACAGGGCGTGGTTATTGCTTATCCTATGTGGGGTTAGAAATCACGCGTAACGGCGTAAACTACCAGCCAGGACACAGGATGTGTTGTGGGGCCCCATGTAGACAGTAAAGTATAAGGGTGCCTCCTGGTGGCTCAGTTGGCCAGGGTGTGTAGCCCTAGGTGTCTTAGGTCAGACTCCAGTCTGTATTCAAATGTAGAAACCACCCACATGAAAAGTGTGCTGCACCGCTTTCCACAGAGCTTTCCCAATGTACAGTATTTCTAATAAACGCCTGGGCGTTTATTATGCTGAATCACCCCAGACCCCCGGCGGTTAAAGGAGACCCCACGGGTATTAGAAGAAATACGGTAAACAAATCCCCGGGCTGTGAGAATGTGCGTACTGGGACGCATCTCTCACACCATGCATACTGCATGCAGTCCTCTTGAGTCTGAATATAGTGTGATGTGGCAAAAAAAAAAAAAAGATGATTAACTGAATTTGGGTGACATTTTATTTCAAGCTTTTTTAGGCGTACACAGATTTCTACACACAAATATACAGTTTTATACATTTGGCCCAGGAGCCTTCGTCATCCCCCTCCCTCTCTCCCGTCTTTCCTGTCACTTACTGTATACTATTGATTTTTTTAAATAAACATAACTGTAATTTAATAAAACTCACATTCACTGCATATTGACAGCTTCTTACAAATTAAATTCACATGAAAGCAACAGCCTGTGCTAATGGATACATGCATTTTCTACACTGCATAATAGCATGACTCATGCTGTATGAGAACGGTTGGAGAATTTATAAACGGTTACCAAATGACTACGCATCCGTCATCTCAGTAGTGTCAAAGCAATGAAATTGGACTGCTGAAACATTTGTCTATTTTCCAGGCTGCTGGGGCATTATTAAGCATTCATTTCTTTCTGGTGTGCCTTGGGCTGCTCACAAAATAAATGCTGCCTTCAAATGGGGTCGTGTTTACCGTGTTCACGAGAAGAGTCCATATGACGCCCGTCCCCCTCATCGACATAAATAAGGCCCCCCCACCCCGTATTCATGACTTCTGAAGTGGAACATTTCTGAAAGAGTTGAGTTCACGACACGGTGTCGTGCACACGACCTCTCACGTCGTAACCACATTGTAGCCGCATCATAACCACAAGCTCACTAGTTGCATTTGAAGGCAGCATAACACATTGGAGACGGTTGATGGTAGTGAAATGAACATTACATTCACGGGCAACAGCTCTGGTGGACATTCCTGCAGTCCGCATGCCAACTGCACGCTCCCTCACAACTTGTGACATGTGGCATTGTGTTGTATGATCAAATTACATTTTAGGTGATTTTTTCCCCCTCCCATATTTTATTTTAGAATTTTCAGAACATAGAAAACAAAAAACATACATATACCAACATTAATATTACAAAATGAAAGCTGAAAAGAAGGTGGAGAGGGGGACTTCCACTCCTTCAGAATGAGTCTCTTGGCGATAGTCGTCCCCTGCGTCAGAGACTGATGTATAGATGGTTTTCACCAGAGCGCAACCCCACAGCACTTCCTTTTTCTCAGCATTCGGCAAACTGCAGAAATATTCACTCGACATCGTTACTTTTGTTTTCGCTGCTCAGCTGTATCGACGGTTTTCACGGAATGGTCAGTCCTGCACTTGAATGTTTTTTTTTCTTTTATGTCCATAGCAAGCACTGCAACAGGAAGTGAGCGGGGGTTCAATTTAGAATGTTTTTGTTGTCAAGTTAAAACCGTCTATAGCCGTAGGGAGGAGCAGAGAGGATTCTGAGCAGCCGAAGATGGCGAGTTCCGCCCCCGGCTGAAGGGTTATTTTATAAGCCTTAGAGTACCAATCAAATATTTTGGCCCAGAATCCAGATAGTGAAGGACAAAACTAAAAAGCATGGGATAATGTACCCTCTGACACCCGACACCTATCACATAGTGGTGAGACAGAAGGGTAGATCTTGTGCAACCTGGACTTTGAATAATGAAGACGATGAGTGACCTTGAATTGGATCAGTTCGTGTCTGCTGTTAACTGAACAGAGCTGGACTATAGATAGACTCCTGTCCCATATAATTTGAGACAAGTCAACATCAAGTTCCTCCTGCCACGCCTCCCTGATCCTTTCAGTAGGGGCCCTGATACAGTCATCAAACAGACACAAATCTAGAGATAAGATGCCTGGATTGAGGGGGTTCAGGTTCAGGTTCAAAAACTTTAATGTCCCCGAGGGGCAATTCGCTTTGCAGACAGTAGACACGACACATAGGCAACAAATGAATACATCATACATACGTCATACATACAGTAACACAGCACAGGATAGATCTAAATCACCTGCACTGTCATCATAAATCATGGAAAGAAAGTCTCTCTTCCTGCAAGAGACACGATGACATCTATGACTTTTGGTTGTTTAAAAACCTAATGGCAGAGGGAACAAAGGACAGCCTGAATCTGTTGGTCTTAGTCTTTGGGTGACTAAACCTCCGACCAGATGGAAGCATCTGGAACTCAGCATTAACATCACATAAAAAAAAGGGGATTAACATCACATAAAAAAAACATGTTCGTTTGGGAGAACTACAAAATCACGAATCTTTGATCGAACATAGTTCCTGGCTTGTAGGTATCTGAGCCAATGCGTGTTGGGCAATTCAAATTTCCTCCTCAGAAGATCAAAGGATGTGAAATGACCATCTACCTATAGGTCTCTGATGGAAACCAGCCCCTTCTCACTCCAGGTATGGTAACTTTTGTCCGACCATGGAGGCAAAAAAGAATGATTAAAACAAATTGGTGTGAGGACAGAAACATCTGGTAGGCTCAAAGCACTCCTAACTTGGTTTAGAATTCTGATTGAGTTTTTCACAACAAAACTTAAATTTTGTAAAGCCCCAGGCTGCTCTAGCTTAGAAAATAGCATAGCTGGCAGAGAGGAGTTGGTGATAGAGCTGGCCTCCATTCTCAGCCACAGGGGGGCCCAGAGAGTTAAATTGCTACTAGTCCCTTGCCGCCAAAACATCAGAGCCCTGACATTGGCAGCCCAGTAATTGTGCCTAAACACTGGTAGGCCCAGCCCCCCTTCAGACTTGGGTTTTTGAAATTCTGTGGTTCTTATCATTCCAAATGTAAGACAGAATTATGGAGTCCAAGTCTTTGAAGAAAGCCGAAGTAAGGAAGATGGGGAGGTTTTGACACAGATAAAGGAACCTAGGAAGTGAAACCATTTTAACTGAGTTTATACGGCCAATCATGGACAAAGGGAGTATCTTCCAGTTTTCTATACATTGTTTAAGTCTTGAAACAAAATCACCAAAATTCAACTTAAATATGAGTTTAGGATCTCTGGGTATGGTCAGGCCAGATCAAATTACATTTTAGATTGGCTTTTATTGTGAGCAGTCCAAGGCACACCTATGCAATAATCCTGCTGTTTATTCAGCATCTTGATAACCACACCTATCAGGTGATGGATTATCTTGGCAAATGAGAAGTGCTCATTAAGGCAGATTGAAACACATTTGTGAAGACAATTTGAGAGAAATAAGCCTAGAAAAAGCCGTAGATCTATTATTTCAACTCGTAAAAAATGGGAGCAAAAACAAATGTGTTGCATTTCTATTTTGTTCAGTATTGGAATCAATATCACGGTATAATCAAGGATTGTTTTATCGGTGATATATGCAAAATCCCATGTTAAATAATCAAATGTTCATTCTTAATGCTAGGTGTGATGTCAAACAAAACTGACATCAGTTTTAAAGTAAAATTTGCTTGCTATCGTCAATTTAGCGGAATTGTGTCATGATTAGGGATTACCGGTTTAATGATAAACTGATAAAATTATTGACAGTATTACTGTTTAAAATGTTCATAATCGGTAACACTTTATAATAACTATACACTGTTAAGCATTAGTTAACTACTTAATTCATCATTTATAAAGCATTGTTCATACATTACTAAGCATTTGTAAGTAATTCATAAACACAGTTATAAATGTTTTATTCTGGATTAATAAAATAATTTATAATTGATTTAACAATTGTATTTAATATCATTTATAAATACTTTGAAAGGCATAGATAGTCTTCACTTTAGATTAGCTCACACAAAATACTTAACTACCTTAACTAACAATTACTAACTACCTTAATTGCATGGGGCATGACTATAAGGATGGCCCTGGCAACACCCTGAAATCATGGTGGCATGCCCCATGTAATTAAGGTAGTTATTAATTGTTAGTTAAGGTAGTTAATAGTAGGTGTTATTTAAGTATTTTGTGTGAGCTAATCTAAAGTGAAGACTATGCCTTTCAAAGTATTTATAAATGATATTAAATACAATTGTTAAATCAATTATAAATTAGCTTATTAATCAGGAATAAAACATTTATAACTGTTTATGAATTACTTACAAATGCTTAGTAATGTATGAATAATGCTTTATAAACTATACTATACTAATGCTTAATATTGTATAGTTATTATAAAGTGTTACCTAATAATCATTAAAACCGTGATTGCTGACAGCACTTTGAAAAACACGGTAAATATTGTCAATCAACCAAAGTTATCAACAGTCTCCAGGCTGAGTTTTCAATATAAAACTTGGTGAAATTATTTCAGTGAGTGTATCAGTACTTTTTGAAAAGTTTCAGCATATCTTAAGAATACCGCGATAATACTGATAACCATGATATTTTGGACACTATAATCATTATGAAATTTCCATACAGTTTCATTTCTAGTCACGATACCCCCAAATCACCACGATACGATTCTACGTGTGGATTCTACTGAAAGACGATGAGCGATAATATTGACTCATCACCCAGCCCTAATCAGATCCCGCTGCTCTGATGGCATCCATTCTGATAATCCCCAGACGTAACAATGCGGAAAGAGCTTCCTGAACCTCGGTGCTCGGCCGTGGCTGCCGCAGACTTCTGGAAAGCGCTCAAGGTGCAGTACTGATCGTTGCTGTACCAGGGAGTGCCTTTCTCCAAGGACGTGTCGCTGCAGAGCCAGCACCCCGAGTCTCCCTCAACAGCGCTGCCCTGCTCCGAGCCCAGGGACAGGCTGTTCAGTCCGGGGCCAGGACTCGCGGCGTTAGGACGGCCCAGGAGAGAACCGTCGGACGCTGGCTCAGATCCGAATGAGTCGTCCTCCATCAGCTCGTGGAGAAACTGAGAGGGGCCGTCTCTCTCCGGGACATGTGCGCACTTGGTCATGGTGTCGATTTGGAGGGTTTCCTCGGCCTTGAGCAGGTCGGCGGTGACGTCTGGAGTCACCACCCAGCTCTAAAAGCACAGTCATTTCATCTGCAGGGACTCATTGAATCATTTTCTATTTATTATGTGAGAGGAAAGACTAGTGAAACCTACCTTGAAATCTCCATGGCAGTCACTGTACAGGGACTGGAAATAGGGTGCTGGAGTTGGGATAAGGGTACTCTGCCTCCACCTGCAAACATGATGACTATAATGATTATAATGCTCTGTGTGTGGGTTAGGACCAGGGCATGTCATGTCACTTTGTACTTATTGGGGTATTTCTCAGCTGTTCCTTACGACTGAGATATCATATATTTGTATGCCTCCGCCGGAGATAGCCGAGCCGGAAGCATTATGCTTTTGGGTTGTATATGTCCGCACGTCCGTCCGATGACCGTTGACGCGATATCTCAAGAACGCCTTGAAGGAATTTCGTCGAATTTGCCTCAAACGTCCACTTGGACTCAAGGATGAACTGATTAGATGTTGGTGGTCAAAGGTCAAGGGCACTGTGTGACCTCAAGAATGCCATTTTCAAGATCGTTAACGCGATATCTCAGGAACGCCTTTACGGAATCTCTGCACATTTGGCTCTAATGTCCAATTGGACTCAAGGATGATCTGATTAGATTTTGGTGGTCAAAGGTCAAGGTCACTGTGACCTCACAAATGCCATTTCTAGCTCGTTAACGCGATATCTCAGGAACGCCTTGACGGAATTTCGTCACATTTGGCTCAAACGTCAAAGTCTGGACAGACATGGATGTTGACTGCTCACTTGTTGGCGGAGGCATACTGTATATCCGCGGTGCGGTCGTTCTAGTTCTGCCTTGGGTCTATAATAATTAGTTTCAGAAATAAGGCAGCTGAGACAACATGCCCCGCTCTCCCCTATATCTGAAATTGCATTGCAGGTCATTGCATTGGCTCCGTCCTATGATTTTGTATTTACTGAGGAGTAAAGAGCTGAAGGAAAGCCTTACTTTTTAACTGGAGCATAGCACAAAAGGAACACGAGTGGCACCATCACACACAAGGGGACGAGGATGAACACCCTCTTATCCACACCTGGATCAGGGGGACATGGGAAGTAGAAATGTGTAAGAAAAGCGACATTGCCACAGGCTCAAAAGCAGGAATTAAAATTTCAAAACGTTAAAGTGCTGCATTGTTATCAGGTTCCTTTCAAATTAAAGATCCAAATGCGATAAGCTGTTCATCTCAGGGACTTGCCGAGTGGCTCCGTCTTCCAGTAGAATTCATATGACCATTCGCTCCACTGTCCCATGTAGTAGGATGATGCGATCCGGTTGACAGTGGACCGCACCCTGGCAGCGTAGTCGGTGCCTGGTTTGAAATGATCACCGCTCGCCAAGAAGTCGATTTTTTCGGGGTAAATTGACTTTGCCTGAAAAAGAACGGGTGAAAATGCTGAGCTCTTACGAGACTTTACATCAAGGGGAAATGAGCAAGAACTACCTTTCCCAGAAAGCATCTGTGATCCTTTCATTTCCATCGTTTATTACTGCATCTTACATCCTCTGTGTGGCCTCTTTCGTAGTATTGGAGCTCATATGACAGTTGGTTGCTCAGGACGACGCCAGGAAGGTCATAGCTACTTTTCCAGGTGAAGTTGTATTGAGTTGAGTTTGAGTTGTGGCTAACCGTGAGGCAGCATGGCGCGTTTGGTGTTACTGTCAAGAGAATATTAAAGAAGTAAACAAACAGGCTAAATGTCCATGAAATGTCAGACATTTGAAAAAACTGCATGCCTTTGAATCAGCTTGTTAGGCTTGAATAATGAATACCCTCAGAATTAAGCCCTTGCACCCAGAGTTTCCCCTTAAATGTCCCCTTAAATAGAAAAAAACATTTTTCCAAACCGTACAATGTCACATATTCTGTATTTCCTCATTCCAATGCTTCGCAAAAGAAATTATCTCATACAGACAATGCTGTAATTCAGTATGAAATGTTTGGTATCTTTGGCAACCTTGGGATCTTCAGTAGAATTTGAAAATTAACTTGTGTGTGTTTGAACAAAGCATGACCATGAAACGTGTTTGTAATGATGATCCCGCATTATAGCTCTTTTCTTACTGCATCCTTCTGCTGTTTGTGCGTTGGTGTGACGAAGAACGAGCCAGGATGGTTATGCTCCTTACTGTTTTTCCGAGGTGTGTATTCGTCCTCCAACAGCTTGCACCCACTTGTGTTGTGAGTCTCGGGACAGAGAGAGATTTTAAAGCTGTCTGTATCCATGAAGTTCAATGCATCTTGGTCGGACTCCTTTATGTTCAATGAACACAAATAAGTGTCACCGTTGGTGTTTGACAGCACACACTCATACTTCTCTTCTGGCAGTCTGGCCATGAGAGGGAGAAGCAAAGCAGCAATAAGACCAGCATCATGATCAGTGTTGGGCAAGTTACTTTCAAAATGTAATATACCACATCTTACTAGTTACTTTCATTTGAAAGTAATAAGTTACTTTACAATATTACTGTCTGTGTAGAGTAACTCATTACTTATTACACTACTTTTGCTTTTGCATTACTTTCACCAAAATAACAGCAGTAGCAGAATGACACCCCCGCCTCGGAACCATCCCGAAAAATAATTTCAACCGTCTTGAAGTCAGTGTAAACCATCCAAAATTCTAAATGTTGTCCTTTTCCTTTGTTATTGTCATCTATAGTGGTTATTTGCATAAAAACACACAGTTTGATTAGGAAATGATTGTATCTTTATTTAAATGTGATTTGATTAAAAAAAAAAGTAACTAAATTTGTAACTTGACAAAGTAACTGGTATAATATTACTGAAATCCTATTGGTAATAAGGTATATTACTGAGTTATCTCTAAAAGTAATATATTACATGTAATATGTTACTTTTGTAATGAGTTACCCCCAACACTGATCATGATACAGTGTTTTCCCTATAGGCTAGGATGGAGTTTCAGCTTTGGAGGGGGGGGGGGCACATTTTTGTTTTGTTTTTCCTCTAGCAAAGTTTCTATATATCTGCCAGCACTAGAACAGCTCTTGAGCTCTACTGTAAGTTCTAACTGTATGAAATTCCGCAGTATGGTACTGTATCACTAATATACATTTTTGTTTTTAGCTAGAGTTTGACTGGTCTGTGAGCGGAGCGCAGCCTACAGTTTGTAGGCTGCTGTCCTATCAAGCCCTATCAAGTCTATTTCTTATGGCACACTGGCCGTGAAGCCAGCTTTTCACAATAACATCTTTTTAATCTTTCAATGCTTTACAGACACAATTTAGACATTTTAAGCACCTTTTAATATTGGAGGGAACATGTCCCCTGTGCTTCCTACACTTATGTCTTGTGACATTATCAGCTAAGCACATAACCGTATCTCCTCCTCAAAGAAATCACCAGCAGAGGTCATATTTCAGCAGTGCATATAGGGGAAACACTGTGCTATTAATTTATGAAATGTGTCTGTAAAAAAAAAAGTGGAATCTGCCTTACCCATCCACTTGGAGGCAGCAGGATCTGCTGTCTGATGGTGTGATCTTTAGCGAACAGTTGATGGTATACAGGTAGTCAGTCACACATTGAAGGGCATGGTCCACACCTAGTAATAATAACAAGTAATAAGGGTAAAACGTTGATTATGCAACTACCAGGTGACCAGAAGTCTCTACAGACTGTGTAACTATGACTGAGACAATGTGGCCCTATTTTTAACCCTAAGATTGATTAACCCCAACCTAGATATCTACTTACACTGTTGTGGCAATCACCAGAAACTCAGATGTCTAGCTAATAGGATTAGTAATTTGATAAGTTGACTAACAGAATGGATAATGACTGTAATAAGTATTATGCATGTCTCAAACATGTCTACAAACCTTGCATTCAGCTCAAAGGAAAGCTTGGTAATGCTGATGAAACCCTGCTTTGGTTCAATGTTTGCACAGGGAGGGGGGGGGGTGGATGCAAGGTGCATAAACAGTTTGTGACTAACAGGTTAAAGGTATTAGCAGCTATCTCTTAAGGACTGTTAGTGGACATCTAACAGTGGTACTATTGCCATGTTAATACTGTTAATTTATTTTATTATTAACTTTTTTAAACTGATCCTCTATCAATTATTATTTATATATATATGTATATATATATATCATTATATAATTATATCATTATATCATCATTATATCATTATATCATTATATATCATTTAATGGGGGTGCCCGGGTGGCTCATCGGGCAGAGCGCGTACCATATGATCAGTCCTCCCCTGCAGTGGCCCGGGCTCGAATCCGGCCCACAGTGGCCCGGGCTCGAATCCGGCCCACAGTGGCCCGGGCTCGAATCCGGCCCATGGTCATTTGCTGCATGCATGTTCTCCCCCCTCTCCCCCCATACATTCCGGTCTCTCTCACACTGTATGTCGATCAATAAAGCATAAAAATTACCCCCCAAAAAA
Source organism: Poromitra crassiceps (assembly GCF_964638095.1). Classification (NCBI taxonomy): domain Eukaryota; kingdom Metazoa; phylum Chordata; class Actinopteri; order Beryciformes; family Melamphaidae; genus Poromitra; species Poromitra crassiceps. The sequence continues at coordinate 29,895,235 of NC_139626.1, read as the reverse complement.
TGAGAATTTAATATACTATAAGTAATTTAAAAAAGGTATTAGCAGCGTTTCCTCTCGATGATAATTGTGAACCTCCAAATGGTGTGTAATTGTGTGTAAATTACTATGCAATAGCACTTTTAAAATCATCAAAATGTCAGGTCCCAAAGTCCCCCTTTTAGTCTAGTTATTATAATAGTTATATTAGTTAGTTATATTATATTAGTTATTATATTAGTTATATTATATTAGTTATTATATTATATCAAAGTTATTTTAAAGACAATTTCATGTGATTTTAGTCTAAATCAGATAATGTGTATAATAGAAGATAATAGGGCTGCACAATTAATCGAATTGAAATTGCAATATCCGATCAAGCCACAACATGCCATTAAATGAAGCATTGTGGTGCTACAGAGATGTCCCAGCCTACAAATCATCTTCTCCAGACGTAAGGGAACATGCTTATTTAGTAACAGACCCCAGTAAAAATCACATCACATTTCCATTTTTATTTTCAGTGAAAATGAAATACGAAAATGACCATTCCAACTAGAATCGTATCACAATCGCAATATCTATCCGTATAATCGCAATGATGATCTTTTTGCCATATCGTGCAGCCCTAGAATATAATGGTAATTCACTAACCTGTCATTGTGGAGTTGGCAGACATGAGCAGAAAGACAATCAGCAGCATGGACTTCAACCTCGGTGGAGAAGCCTGCTCCATCAGATCAGCTGAGACGCGCTTCACCCCAGCCTGTCAGATCTTTCTGCCGTAATGTCGCCCTGAAGCAGCTCTAGAAACCCTTGTGAGGAGTGAAAGCGGGAGCGAGCAGAGTCACTTCAAACTGATAGCTATCTATCGCTGAGATGTCAGTAGTAGAGGATGTGCTTTTTTGAGAAAGCGATAAGAACCAACCGTAATAGTCACGTCGTAACCAAAGGCTGAAAAACCCAAGAAGCTATCTTTCCCCCAATCTAACATCATGAACTGAGTACTACTGTGCACTGGGGTTGGTGTTAATGAAATCTGGTATTCAACAGTAGGCCTCATCAGACCAAGTCATTTTGTCAGAAAACCAGATCCTTTGTTGAATTGTCAGTTTGGTTTATTCTGTCATCATCACTGTAACCGCTGTGTAGCTACAATCAATGCCTCCAGAAAATATTCAGCCCCATTCACTGTTTCCACATTTTGTGATGCTACAGCCAATTCAAAAAGGATTTAAATGATTTTGTCACTGATTTACACACCTATAACCACAATGTCAAAGTGGATTTCTTTTATCGAGAACTCAGATAGAACTCAACCCCTTTGCCATGGCACTCCTAAAATACGTGCATCCACCTTTTGAATGTGCTTGATAGACCCTTTTCACGGGGGCCATTTTGTGTCGAAAAGGCAGGGTAAACAAAGGCAAACCACTAATGAGAGTTTCCAAATTACAGAAGTTTGAAACCCTCATTAGTGTTTTGCTTGCACCTGTGTTTACCCTGCCTTTTCAACACAAAATGACCCCCGTGAGAAGGGTCTATTGGAGTCCACCTGTGGCCAATCAGTCCCAGATGTCAGAGCACAAACTTTACCCTCAAGTTCAAGAAGCTGTGTGTAAAATTAAGAGACTGTGAAGAGCCATATTTGGGGAAGGGTATCAAACAATTGCTCAAATGTTGGGAGTTTACATCTTCACCATAGGAAACTGACAAAATAGAACTACAGTACCCCCTTACCCAGACTCTTCAAAGAGCTGATCATCCGTCCAAACTGATCAACCAGGCAGAAGGATCTGGGAGGAGACACCTTAAGGACTGCTCTGTGATGGCTGATCTTGCAGTCGACGCAGCAGTGAATAAATCTGGGCAGTATGGCAGAGCAGCAGTGAACAAATCTGGGCAGTATGGCGGAGTGGGCAGAAGGGAGCCACTCTTTAAAAAACTGTTTACAAAAATAAACATGAAAGACTGAAAGTAACCTACGAGGCAAAAGATTCTGTGGTCTGATGAAACAAAAACTGAACTCTTCAACTGTAACAAAGCCAGTGTTGGGCAAGTTACTTTCAAAATGTAATATACTACATACTAGTTCAGGGATACTCAACTTGCTTTGTCCGGGGGCCACTTTTGTATAATGATAGGAGGCCAGAGCCAGTTAATAAACAAACAAACATTAATATTATTTTTTCTGTACAGTAGCGGATTGTAGGTTTTTTGGGTGTCAGCCAGAGTTTAGGCTGACAATTTTGTGGACACAGGATAGTTAAGTTAGTTAGGTCCAGAAGTAGCAGAAGGATGCTCTCACAGAAGGCGAAGTATGTGTGAGAAAGCCCCCAACAGTGTCTTAGTGAAGCCCTGTTTTATACACTCTTGGTCAGTCAAAACATATTTTCCTGGCAAGAATGTTACTTAGCTCTATGCCAAAGTCATCGTGACCTGGCTCTACTGCTTCAGGACAAAACTAGTCAACAGAATATTGCTCGATGTTCAGAGACACAGTCTCTGAGATGATCGGAGTCTCCGGAGATGATCCTCCAAACATAATTTTTGGCCTTCAGTGTTATTTCCCAATCTTATGGAACATCAATTTGATGTACTCCCCAAAAACATGTTGACGACAAACTGTGGTTGAGCAATCTGGTTATACAACATCTCAACAGGCCTTATACAACATCTCATCATTGTTTTTCACAAACCGGAGGACCACCAAACAGGGTGCAAACCAACTCTACACCCACAACATCGCCGCCCCGGAACCATCCCGAAAAATAATTTCAACCGTCTTGCAGTCAGTGTAAACCGCCCGAAATTCTAAATGTTATCCTTTTCCTTTCTTATTGACATCTATAGTGGTTGCATAAAAACACACAATTTGATTAGGAAATGATTGTATCTTTCTTTAAATATGTGCTTCGATTTTTTTTTTTTTTTGTAACTTGTGTTACTTGACAAAGTAACTGGTATAATATTACTGAAATCCTAGTGGTAATAAATTGTATTACTGAGTTACTGCTAAAAGTAATAGATTACATGTAATATGTTACTTGTGTAATGAGTTACCCCCAACATGAAGAAAGCACTATGGCTGGTGGAAACTGGGTTCACTTATAAAGACCATAGATTGAGGGGGGGGGGGGGGGGGGATTCATGTTGAGACAGGACAATGAACCCGAGTTTAAAGCCAAATCAACACTAACCTGGGTAAACCCAGCCTCCACGTGACCTCTATGTACTATCAGTCACGAAGACTTACGTTACAGGCATAGTCTGTGATGTCACGTTGAAGGCTGGGTTGACCCAGGCTAAATCAACACCGCAATGCATCAGAACAAGACTGTGAAAGTCTTTGGATGAACCAGCCAAAGCCCAAAGTTTGTTTGAAGAGAGCTGTTCAGACACTCCATCCACCTCAACTGAATACATTTGCAATGAAGAATGGGAGATAATCCCAAAATCCAGATGTGCTCAACTGACAGATGTATCTTAGATTTGGGTACAAGTTGGTTGTAATGACTGCCAAAGGTGCCTCCACAAAGTATCGACTCAAAGGGTTTAAAACATATATAAAATTAGACATTCTTACCTGTCATTTGGGGGGAAGGGGGGTTTGCAAATCGGCAACACCACAAAATCTGGAAAAAGCCAAGGGGATTGAATACTTTCCAAAGGTATCCTAACTTCTAGCTATTGCCAATTAGGTAAACATTTTGACCCAGCACACCTGTTTACATTATTTGTAACAGCAGTGACACCTGCAAATATTTCAGCCAGTTACATAATTATCTGAACCATAATGATTTCCTCCAAAAAGTTTCTAAAATAACATTACTGTAAACCATAGAACAGTGCTTCCCAAACTGGGGTATGCGTACCCCTATATATGTGGAGATACTACAGGGGGTACTTGGAGCTACTACAGGAGTACTTGAAAGAAAGGGGAGAAATGTAAGAATTTAAATCATGAAAATAAATGAAACATGAAAATAAATCTGCTCAGAAGGCTCCAATGGCAACCCTTTCACCCCATTTCTTATTGTGTAATGTTATATTCTTGAAAAGGTGGGTTATCATTCATTCATGGCATCATATGCTGATCGTTTTCTTTTGCAGTTTTCTAAGCAAAATGTTGTAGTCGGGTAAAGGAGGTACTTGGATTCAGAAATCAAGGAAAGGGGGTACTGAAGCCATAAAAGTTGGAGAACAACTGCCATAGAACATATTCATTTATTTCCAAGGATTATCTTCTGTATATGAAATCTTCCAACATGCTATTTTGTGTTTGTGTTTTGTTGTATGTAGTTTGTAAACCGTATTCAATCATTTTGTCTTGTGATTGATTGCTGACTGGTTAGATTTAGGCAGGTTTGTTCCTTGTAAAGTCCTTTTGAGACCCGCTTTTGTGGTGAAGGGACAAACACACCTGGCTGGTCTGACTCATGCGTTTGGGAGACAGGGCGATGGCGTGCGTAGAGAGACTGATATCTGGCCTCAATCTCACAGCTGAAGGATGTGACGACGACTCCAGGACCTCAGTATCTGATCCCCCTCATGATGCCACACTGAGCTCTTATCTGAGCTGCTGATCTTCAGCCCCATGTCATGCAACAACACAACATACATCTGCTTTTCAATACTATGTATGATCAGAATAACAGAGCAAAAACGGACTTAAATACTGAAACCCCATCAGTAAATTTATTTGAGCTTAATGTGAAGTTCTATACCAACATGCAAGCAGACAGTTCATGTTGATGGACAGTGTTTAGGGTTATTTTATGGCATATTATTGGCATTTCTGCTATATTGATCAGTTTACAGTGACACGTGGGAGCAATTGGGAAGAAAATATTTTTTCCTGAACTGTCAATATATACAGTACAGTATGTAGTGTACAGTGTATTGCTGATTCCTTTTGAGAGGATTCATTTGTAGCCTCGACATGATGGCAGTAACTGTTGGATAATGTAGCCTATTGCAAGTGTGCGATTGCAACATTGAGTGAAACATAGTGTGTGTGTGTGTGTGTGTGTGTGTGTGTGTGTGTGTGTGTGTGTGTGTGTGTGTGTGTGTGTGTGTGTGTGTGTGTGAGAGAGAGAGAGGGGAGATGAGAAGTCAGGTGGTTATGTGTGTGTGTGTGTGTGTGTGTGTGTGTGTGTGTGTGTGTGTGTGTGTGTGTGTGTGTGTGTGTGTGTGTGTGTGTGTGTGTGTGTAAAAGATTAGAACTGATAGTGAAGCTGTTTCTTCTCTGCTGTGCTGAGTGACTGCCTGTCATTTCATTGATACTGAGCTTGTAAACATGATCAATTTCACACCAGCGGAATCCATATCACTAAAGCAGCGCTTCCCAAACTGAGGTATGCGTAACCCTAGGGGTACGTGGATGTACTACAGGGGGTACTTGAGAGAAAGGGGAAAATGAAAAAATGTATGAATAAATCATGAGAATAATTGAAACGTTAAAATAAATCTGCTCAGGAGGCACTCTTTCACACCATTTCTTATTTTGTAATGTTATACTGTATTCTTCAGGTGGGTTTGCATTCATTAATTGCATCATATGCAATTAAATTGCATCATGTAATTCATGTTTATATTATATTAATGTTTCAGGGTGTTTTCTAAGCGAAATCTTGTAGTCGGGTAAAGTGGGTACTTTCAGAAATCAGGGAAAGGGGGTAGCCTATGAAGCCAAGAACGTTTGAGAACCATGTATTAAAAGCACATATAAAAGTAAATAGCAACAGATCTGGGGGGAAATCAGGAGCAGGTTATGAGATCAAAGGCCGAGCAACGCCTGGGGGACACGTTGACAAAAGTTAAAATACGTGAACTTCATCACTTGTTAACAGGTGTCGCAACAGAGAGCCAGCAAAGGTTAAAGGTGGAGATGGTCATCGGTTGTTCACAAGGTTCCATGTCTTCAGAGCCTGCTATATACAGTAGTTTGGAGAGGAAACAGGTATCTGTGTCAAGTGTATTTTTATGCCAGAGACAGACAGAGAGGTATGAGTTTAATTTGGTGGGGTTTTTCTTCAGTTGAAAAAAAAATATCAGTCGTGGTCAACTCAATCTACCACAGAGCATAACTGTGGCCTGCCTATTTTGTTTTACATCTTGGAACCTCAATAGCTCTCGCTACAAGCTCGTATTAAAAACCTGTGTGCGATCAGTAAGGAGGTTCTTGTGAGACGGAAGGCTTGTTACGTCTTTACATTGCGCAAGAGGAGAAAGCATGATGTTTTTGGCTCTGCTTCTTGCAGTCCCTCAGCATCTGATATGAATACGTGTTTGGCACTTTAAAAGTGCTTCCGTCTCTGTGATGGAATCTAAAGATCTGAAGAAGATAGGGGAGACAGCTAGAGGTGTTTCTAATGAAAATGGCTACAGTACCAAATAACATGTAGCCTACTCTGTCTGATGAAGATCTGAGGAGAGTGAAGCAACGACAGCAGCATAAAGGCAAAAAAAAGTTGTGTGTCTCAAATGTCAAGATCAAAGTATTTAGAGCACTGCAAATGATGTGAAGTTTTGATGAGTCGTTATTGGAGGAAAACTTTAGTTAGTGTTGTAACATAATGTCAAAAATATGACATGGCAAAGGGAAACTTAATAAATTACATGATCTATATGAAATCACCAAGTAGATTTTCAAGTATATATGCACAAATACAGGAATAAAGAGTCACGGATATGAAAATATTGTGTTATTATCATTTTATGTTTCAGATCTTTACCTTTATAACCTTTATACAGTTGTCAACTTGTCATCAATAATTATTGCACCCATTTAGTAGACATCCAACAATATATAAAAAGAACAAACATGTAATACATTTAATAAATATAAAATAATCACAATATTAGACCAAGCAATAAAGTGTCTTTTTAAGTCTAAGCCTTTGCACATGATTTGGACATTTTTCATGTAGTGTTCTACAATGCACCAGCTATTACAGCACAATTCTTTACTGGCCGCAGTAATGGTGAAAACAAAACAAAAAAACTTTACTTCTTCACTCCTAATTCAGTTCAGCAAAAGTTTATTTGCCATTTACATAAAAATAGGTTGAAATTAAATTCTTATTGTCATTCAATCAACACTGAAGTTCCAAATGTACAAATACTCTTAGCAACAGCCCATCTGATCATGCTGGGTGAAGGCAGTTTAAGCTGTAAGGTTGCACACCTGAAGCACGCCGACACGCATCACTCACAGGCCAGTTTGCCATCAAAGGAGGAGAGGGTGATGGCGAAGGCTTGCAGGGCGCACATGGGGAAACTGTAGTCCATGGAGAACACATCCTCTGCCACACGGCCAAACTGCATCACAATGTAATCGTCTGGATTCAAGATCAACACAGAGGGAGCAAGTTAGGAGTATAGACAAACTTCACGTGAAATCTTGTCGGAAAATCAAACCTGAAAGACAGTAAACGAACATGGACCATGATGGAACTTCAAACAAATATTGGGTTAGTTTGCTTAGCAATAAGGTGCATGGGTATGTGTTTTTCTATGTTGACTGACTTCTTTGGCCCTGCTTGAGAGGGATGAAGGTCACCATCTATCATGATTCAGAAACTCGGGTAGCAAAATGTTCTCGGAGTATAAAGTCTATTATACTATTCTGTCTTTAATATCTGTAATGTACTCTCTTCCTTTTATTATGTGAACTCATGTCTGTGTGGAGATCCACAAACTCCTGTTCAGCACTTCTCTCGTGCCTTTGACCTGACATACTGTAGATAGTTAGATAGATAGTGGCTAGTTTAATTGGTCCTCGTTAGCACAGGAAATCTCTTATCACCGGGAACATTCATCATGTATCAAGCATCATGTCATTTCTCAGGTGAATGGAGTCTCTGCCTTGCCTGCCTTTGAATCCGCCCACTCCACCGAGTTGACTGCTTCTGGTTTGGCATTGTGACCATCGACAGTAAATAATATGGACAAAGCCTACTGTTGTTTTACGGACTCCTGTTTTGAAGCCTAGTGTGGCCTGTTGCCATCTTGGGGTCCTTGCGCAGCTCACATACGACACAGGGAGGTTTCTAGAGCCTCAGCTCCACCTGCTATTGGTCCGTGATCGGCAAGCTGTGCGATAACTGGACAGGCGACCTGTCAATCACCCCCAAAACAGTCTTTTCTATCGTCTATTTTACTCTAAACAGGTGAGTTATATAAAAATTCAACCCACGTACAGTTGTTATGAAAGGTGAAATTAGCTATATAGGCCATTCTGTAAACATGCTTAATCACTGTTACAAAGTGGGGCATTTTAACATGGGGGTCAACGACGGGAATGACTCCCTTTTGGGTCCAGGCTCAAGTGGCCATTCGAGGAACTACAGCTTGTGCAGTGCTTACCGTTGTCAGGGTGGACGATCTGGAAGTTTTTGACGGAAGCCTGGGTGACTCGGCCGTGGAAGTTGAGAACGTAGGAGTGGCTCTGTTCGTTCCAGCTGGGGGATTTGTTCAGCAGGGTGACCAGGTTGTCTGTGTTGCCGTTGTCGTGGCGGATCAGTAGAGTCTCAATATCCTGGAAAGAAATGGACCCAAATCACAGTCCATATATACTGCACGTGCGTCGCAGAGTTTTCAAAGTTGAGGAACTTTTCATCAACGTACACTTTTTGGATGGATGCACACTCTTTCGTCATTCTCCAGCATGCCAGGGATGATCACTGTCATTTTCCTGGGACCTTTGAAGCCTAGAACATTCTTCTCCTGGAACATGATCATTGCTTGTGTCACAGGTTTTATTTGCTGACATAAAAGGAGGAAAGTTAAGTGTAAAGTATTACGTCTGGACTCACGTAGCAAATTGCTGCGAGCTCTTGCCGGACCGATTCACACTCTTTGATGAAGGGTTTTTTCTCTGGGTTTTCTCCCCCATCGTAGACTGTGAACTTTGTGCCCAGAACGTTTGACCTGAAACAAACTGACCTTATCAGAATGAATGATGCTTGTATCTCCAAAATAGAAACTTTTTTTTTGTTTTCAGCTTGATGACAATGCACTCTTGACATTGTCCAAAAGGTTTTGAAAGGTTTGAAAATCCAAGAGGTCAGAGTATTTTCTCACCCTATAGATCATTCATTTGAAGTGGAAATTTCCAAACTTGGCGTTTCACATGACAGCAAAACAGAGGCGTACCTTAGTTTTCCTATGTAGCTCTTTGTATCTCTGGACAGATCTGTCGGGTCAGTGGAGATGAGATAGTTGGACGTTTTGCACTTCTTCCTTTTTCTGCCTGCCATCAGAAATACCTTCAAGGTGGCACAATGAAGAACGAATCGTAGAATAGACAGAAAATGATAACTTAGACCCCATTTCCACCTGGCATTAAAATGTGTTTTGGGTGATCAGATTGCAATCGGATAGTGCTTGACCACATTAACCTGATTACCTACACCTGGTATTAATATGTGTCACCCCTAGGGAAACACGTACCACTGGGTGGGAATCACTGGCGTAGAGTAGCAGGAAAACAGCGGTGACTGTTGTTGTATGTGGATTGAGAACACATTTGCATTTACTCTTGTGTTCAGTGTGGTCATAATGTGTCCCTGACCACCTCCAGAGATGGTTTGGCCGATCAGATCACAAACCATCCTCATTGTGTCTTGGGTGCATTTACACCTGTACTTTCGTGTGGCCAAGCACTATTTGATCATCTGATTAGCGAAAGCAGATTTGAATGCCAGGTGTAAGATCACATTAGTGGAATTACAACAAGAGTATGTGCAATGACTGGGATCACATTTCATAAAAGTGCCAACCCGCTTGCCGTCCTCCTTCTCCATGTGAAGGTAGTAGGTGGGGTAAAGTCCCTTCTCCATGCCTCTCCTGTCCCTGGTGACCCGGCACTGGATGGTCACGTCTCTGGGAGCGGGGCGCAGGGCAAACTTCTCCAGATCCTCCACCGAGACGGGAGAAGCCGTCTGAAACGACAAATGGAGGGTCACTGAGACGTCGAGGTGGGGACTGGAGTCACTATTTCAATTGCTTCATCAGACTTGACTTGATGTATGAAGAGAAGACTTGGGTCTTGATTTGACATGTACTTTGATGGCTTCAGAAGGTTTGACATGAGATCTTTGTGTTTAAAGTGTAAATTACTTCTTCTGAATTACTGAACTGAATTGAGATTGTTTTCTGAATTTGTATGGAATGATTGAATTTGTTGAAGATCAAACTGGCGATGTACTTGGTTATTATAATATTAAAAATCATATTACATACATTGAAAGGTTCTATTTGTTTTCTTTGATATTAAATTGATACTGGACTCTTGGTAATCTACATTTAGACTTGAGACTGTCTTGGGACTCGAGTAAAGTTGAAGTGAGTGGTGGTTTCCCCACCACTCACTTCCTTTGCTTCCTTTGCTCTGTGTCAAAACTAGTTACTGTGTCAACTTGCATACGTGCCAAATTCACTTCTGAATATATGCTAATGAGCTTGTCATTTACTCGCTTTCAATTTCTCACTCTTTCATTTGAATCACTGTCGGAGGACGAACTCTCCCTGTAATTAGAGTTGAGCGAAGCCAGTCTCCTCGTAGATTTCTCCCCTTTCTTTGTCTTTCTCGTTTTTTTCTCCTCGAGTATTTCCTCGTCTTTGCTGTCATCGCTTATTTGGCACCTGGCTGTGGGGACAACACACACACACACACACACACACACACACACACACACACACACACACACACACACACACACACACACACACACACACACACACACACACACACACACACACACACACACACACACACACACACATATGTCACACACAGAGCATTATTCCATGTATCAAACAACTGTTTTAGAGTATTATTTATTGAGCTGAGCTTGGATTTGCACAGAAGACAGATGACTCACTCACATGTGTTAAGTTGTTTCCTTTTCGGGGTTTGCGGGGCAGGTCTCTGGGCGCAGTCTTCCCTTTCAACGTCACTCTCATCAGATTTATTCGTCTTTGACTTGGTCAATTCCACCACTGAATCTGTCTCCAGGCCTGGAAGCTCCAGCAAATGTTTCTCTGCCAATGGGGAGACGTTTTAAAATACTGTAAGAGCTGAGTGGCAGCATTTGTATGTGTTGCATGTGTAGTGCATTTAACCAACAGCCAGTGTGAATACTAGGGCTGTAGAATACAGTGAGATAGTGGATACATTCACAAACATCGAACAATAGTCTACTCTTACGCTCTTGTTCGTGTGCCTTATCTTTCTTCTCTGTGTCCTCTGAATCTTTCGCTTTGTCCTTCTTTGTTTTCTTCTCCCTTTTCTCCTTGTCTTTATCCTTCTCTTTCTCCTCTCCCTCGTTCTGTTCCAGCTCTGAAAAGAGCAGAAAGTTGCCAACAAATAATTGATTCTGAGGATTCTACTTAAGGTCCCTAGGTGGCATAGTGCCAGTCACTTGTTTGTAACGTGTGGAATCCACACATGTGAGGCTCTCTTAAGGCATTCTATGTATGGATTCATGTCTCGCCTGGATGAGTCCCAGAACAGTATTATTGAGGATATAGTCAATCCTGGGAAGAGCTGTCTTCGGTTCTCGTCCAGGCTGCATAAACACTGGAGAGTCAGCCTCTATTTATGATCTTATGTTTGTTGTTGTTTTTCTCTTATTTTTTTAACTGTATAATTTGTTATGTGTGATGTTGATAATATGTATGTACTCTATGGACCCCCTGTGTGTCTGGAATAAAGTTTGAATTTAATTGAATTGATTAAAGTTAAAGGAAGGTGTCTTCTAGATTAACACAGGCATACATGAAAACACAGGCCAGGATTACTGACTGGGCATGCATTTGTAATGAAACTGTACATTTGGGTAACACTTTATAATACCGGTAAGTCATTTATAAGCCTTTAGTTAATGATGAAAATCACTTACAAAAGATGAATATACATTTGTAGATGATTAATGAATGCTATGTTAACATATCACAAATGTGTTGTAAGTCATCTATAACCCTTTAGTAAATGAAGTGTTCCTCACCTACAATTCATTTATAAGGCTTTCTGCATCCCATAATCTAAAGTGTAAACCATTCATCACACATAAATGTGTTACATACAAGGGGGGTAGCTCTGTCAAGCCAATGTGGAAGTGCACTTAAACCTGCATTCTTTCGAATGGCCTGCAGGGGGCGACCCATTGGTCTGTGGACATGTAGGGCATTTTGGTCAATGCCATCTTGGATCTCGACACAAATCCAGGGGTTTCCCACAGAGCACGGCCTGCTATTGGTCCGTGATCGGCGAGCTGTGTGATCAGTGGACAAGTGACCTGTCAATCACGCCCCAAAACATAGTCTGCAACTACAACATGGTCTGAAACTAGCAATTGAGACCATGAACACATTAGGAAGGTGCTTACTGAGGCCATACTTGAGGCTTCAAAACAGAAGTCCACAAACCAATGGGTCGCCCCCTGCAGGCAAAGAGGACACTTCAGCATTGGCGTCAATTTTGACAAACAGAGCTACCCCCTTGTATGTAACACATTTATGTGTCATGAATGGTTTACACTTTAGATTAGGGGATGCCGAAACCTTGTAAATGAATTGTAAATTATTTACACATAATTTACAACAGGTGAGGAACACTTCATTTCTTAAATGTTTATAGATGACTTACAACACATTTGTATGTTAACATAAGATTTATTAATCATCTACAAATGTATATTCATGTTTTGTAAATGGTTCGTTCATCATTAACTAAAGGCTTATAAATGACTTACGACTGAACATTATTATAAAGTGTTACCCACACGGGGAATAAAATATGCCAATTGCTTCATCTCACGTTTGGCTTTTTCTTTTTTCATGCCTTTCTTCTTAGTCTTTTTCCCATCTTCCTGGGCATCAGTCTCCACTTCCGACTTTGGCTCCGCCTCTTTCTCGATGTCCAGGTTCATTTTCCTGGGGGTGCCGGGCCGTTCAGGAGGCATCTCATCTGACGTCATCGTTGTTGTCAGGCCGCACTCACTGAGAGTGATCTCCTCCAGTGGATTATCATGGGCATGTTCAACCTGAGCATCTATAGGAGACAAAAAGAAAAGTAGGTAACCCTTCCTTTTACAGTCCGGTAACCAGGTATTTTACCTGGTAACTACCAGGTATTTACCCAGAAATTACAAGTATTTACTGAGTATTTACCTGGTAATTACCCGGTAAATACCAGGTAGTTACCCGGTATTTACTAGATATTTTTGTGACAACTACCAGGTATTTACCCATAATTACCCGGTATTTACCCAGTAATTATAGATTATAAACCTATTACCCATCAATTCATGTAAATGTGACCTGGTAAATATCTGGTAATTACCTGGTAAATATCTGAGTTATTATCAATTTAACACGGTCACATTACACAAATTGATAGGTAATAGTGGAGGTTTATAATCTATAATCCATAATTGCTGGGTAAATACCTGGTAGTTGTCAGGAAAATATCTAGTAAATACCTAGAATTTACTGGTAAATTATTACCCAGTATTTACCCAGTATTTACTGGTAAATTAGTAAATACCTAGTATTTACTGGGTAATTACCGGGTAAATACCTGGTAGTTTACCAGGTAAATAATACCTGGTAATTAACGGACTGTAAAAGTAAGAGTTACCGAAAAGTATACAACCGTTTTATTAACTGTTAAAATACATGTAGTAATACTGTGGATTTTTTTTTTTAGAAGTTACATCTTAAAAATGACTGACCAAAGTTACATTGGTAAAGTTGTAAAAGATGCAGTTGGATTGTTCTACATCACAAACGAATAAATAATTCTTATTCATATTATTGCAAACCATTCAAGGAAGTGTTGCTCTGAGATTGGCTGATCAGCAGAGCCATGTCATCGGAGCTGCCCGCCTTGTGCTTCCAGTTCTTGGGCCGAGCGTCTCGATTGGCCGTCACCATCTGAGTGTCGGCCCTCCTCCTCTGCTGCTTCTTTATCAGAAGGGTTCGCTGTGGGACATTTAGTATTAAACTCAACTGTCAACTCTGTCTCTCCATACAGTTTCTCAACTGGAGCTACCACTACAGATCTCATCTTCTTTTCTTAGGACTCTAGTGATAAACAACAGGTATAATGAGACATTCTCTATGGCCATAAGCATGCTAACATTATATTCTATTATTTAACTTGAGTGCAAGAAAAACCCACAATGTCTTTCCAAAAAGGGGCAAGGTAGATTTTTGATGGTAAAGGTCATTTTGATGGAGTTTTGTTTCTGAAATAATTTAAATAATTAATTGTAATATTATTTAGATTATTAATTTGTATTGATTTATGGAATTTCGAAATAGTTACCCTGACAACTGAGGATGGGAACATGGATGCAAGCTTTTAGGTGTAGTAGCCTAACCCAGTGGTTCCCAAATGGTGTGCCTTGAGGCAAGTCCAGGTGTGCCTTGGGATTTTGTGACCACCATACATTATTGCAAATAGCCTTCATACTGCACAACTATACAAAAAAGTTGTTGTGTTGCTGCTTTTATCTAGTAATTTTACAAAGTTTCAAATGAATTTCCTGAATTATTTTGGTAATAAATATTTCACTTGAAATATAGTTGTTTGTCAAACGTTTAGAGTGATAACACGTGTTATAGAGGCTATTTTGCACGGATTTGCAATTAGGCTTGCCTCAGGCACAAAAAGTTTGAAAACCACTGGCCTAACCATGCACGTTTTCCTATTTACAAAAAACAACAAAAACAGTTGCAGAATACCTTACACACTCATTAAAACAGTCCAAAGAGTAAAGGACAGAATCTAATTTAGGCCTGGGTAACAGATTCAGTTGTACTGTAAGCCAACTGGTGATTTCATGCTAGTTTCTAGGTAAACTGCTGCCTCAAGTAGGAAGGTTATATTTCTTTGCAAGGCTATTAGCCTACCTCGATTGCACGAGTCACAAGGAAAAGTATAGCTACATTGTCCTACTGCCCTAAAGTATGGCATGTGATTTATCCTTTTTTATGCAAATAGCAAAATAGGCCTGTTGTTGCCCCAGCTGTGATGATTGGAACTACAGTTTTACATGTATTTTGTTATACCCACCCAAAGGTAGGCTATTATCATTCACACTATATGAGGGTGGAACCAAGCCAGCTCATGACCTACTGAATTATGAGTGACCATAAAACATCTGGTTTGGCGCAAAAACAAAAAATAACAATGGGGGGGGGGTTGAATTTTTGATTCCTCCTCATCAGTCGTGAAATCCAGCTAGTCTGACAAGCAATTGTGATGTCATCAGGTCATGGTGGTGACACACAGTCGGGTCGTGGTTTGAAAGTAAATGTAGTCGCAGGCTTCCTGATTCCTTATATACTTATCGCTTGGTTGCACCTATGACATCATCAGCGATGAACGATTAAACGTTTATGACATCATAGATGATTACGAGGATTATGACATCATCGGTTACGGCATCACCGGCATCATGATTCATCGCGCTATTGTGATCTCATCCTCGCGGTGTGTGTGTGTGTGTGTGTAGTGATGTCACTCAACTGGAAGTGTTGTCACGCAATTGCTCGACTGTGATGTCATCAGGTAGTTGTGATGTCATTAGTGATGTCACTCGAGCAATTGTCTTAGTTAATAGGTCAAGTGGTGTCATTGGTGTCACTGAAATGTGTCTATAATAGCAAGGGTCATGGACGTCTTTGTTAGGGGGGAGATGCAGCCCATCAATCTTGACAGCTATATGTGAAACAGGTGCAAGTCCTACTTTAGCCAGACACATCCCCATGTAAACATCATCAATGGGAAGAATGGGAATGGACTTGGACATGTTGTATACGACCAAGGCTGTATAGCCAGACAGGAGGAAGCCTCCACCACTACCGTAAGGGGGGTATGAGTCTGACTTTTGCACCTGTACAGGGATATAGTACTTGCTCCCTCTGTGTCGAATGGGTCCAACATTCTGGATCAGATGGCCGGAAAAGAGGTGCTTGCTCACCATCCATTTCAAGAAGAGTATTTGCTTCAAGGTGAGGTTGTAGAAGGAGTCATGGAAGTCCCACTGCAGAATGTCATTGTGTTCGCGCTGCTCCTGCTCCAGAAGCTTGTTCAGTCTCTGCTTCTTGAATCTGCCACCTGCCGTACCTAAGATGAAGATCCTCCTGATCCACACGCCATTGTGTGATCTCTCGTTGGCCCAGGTTTTGCGCAGGACTTCTCGCCGGTCGTAGTTCTCGGGGGAAGTTTGAACGACCAGCAGAAGGAAGACTTCAACTGATTTGTCAGCTCCTCCACATTTCTCAGGATGGTCCAGCAGCATGGGGAAATGGCGACAGTGACGGTGGTAGTTGTCTTGGATGTGACCAGGAAGAGAGGTGAACGCGTGTGACGTTGGCTGCAGACACATTTTGTTGACAACTTACCCAGGAAGAAACATAAAAGCTGCTACTGTTGGGTGTCCTGTTTGGACCGGTATGCTTGCTTACATATTACCTGGTGGGGATTGGTCACAGTTACATGGTACACATAGAGATAGATGGACAAGAAAGCTCCAGTCAAGGGGGCATGGTGGCTCAGTGGTAGAGCTGTCGCCTCACAGCTAGGAGGTCCTGGGTTCAATTCCCACCTGGGACGCTGTGAGCGCTGAATAAGGGCCTTTCTGTGTGGAGTTTGCATGTTCTCCCCATGCCCCCTGGGGGTTTCCTTCATGTAGGAATCCCTCACCAAAACGTGCAATATCCTGGTAGCTGAAGTGGTGCCTCCTCTGGTTGTTCGGTGCGCCTGTTCGGAGGGAGGGGAACTCATTGGAATAGCGTGATCCTCCCACGTGCTATGTCCTACCGGTGAAGCTTCCCCCTGTCAGGTGAAAAGAAGCGGCTGGCTACTGCCCATGTCTCGGAGGAAGCATGGAGCCAGTTCCGTGCTCTCCCCAGATTGGCAGAGGGTGGAGCAGCAACCAGGATAAATAATAAATTAAAAATTAGCACAAATGGGGGATAAAAATGGGATAAAAAATCGGGGGGAAATATGAAAAAAAGAAAAAAGAAAAAAGAAAGCTCCAGTCAGCAGAAAAGTCATTACAATATTCAATTTCATCCTTGATACTCTCGCTAGAGCAGGCCTCTGTCTACAGGGAAGGATTTATGACATGATGCCCTGATGGTGTCACAATGACTATGACATCATCAGTGGCAAATGACCGATGATGTCACTATATGCTTGCAGAGATCCCTGTGTCTCGCTTTATCATTATCATCATCATCATCATCATATATAAAGGAGTATTGTGGGTTCTGTCTTTTTGGAAGGAAAAGAGGTAGCGGCACTACTTTCCAAACATGGCCGCCGACGTCTTTTCCTTCAAAAAAGACAGATTATGTGAATTTTGGATTAATATTTAATCGTGTGGTGAGTACCCGAAGCATAACATGTATTTTGGCACCGTGAGATGTGTGTTTTGGCAGATTTTTCACAGCTGTACCATTAGCCTCCATTCTATGGTGATAATTACTAACTTCACGACTGCGATTGTGGTTTTTGGTTACACTCAAGCAATTGTGACATCCCTGAAGATGTCAGACATTGTGACATCATTGTGATGTCATCAGTGAGTAATGCCATCAGTGATACAAAGTTGGCAAATTGTGCGCTGCGCATGCCAATAGCGCAGAGATGATGTCATAGGCATTGTGACGTCATCAGTGATGTCACTCTGAACCTTAGTTGGTGACCAAATCGGCACGCAAATCGGTCTGGACAAAGCCAGATAGATACAGTATAGGGCCCACGCTGAAGCGCTGGCCAAAAACGTATAAAAATATACTGTTATATTGTATTGTTTGTTTATTTATTTATTTGTTTGTTTATTCATTCATCACATTATTAGACACTGATGATTAAAAATAGTGTAAACAGTAAAATACAGAATTCAGGTGTTTTGCGGTAAAAGTGGGTCTGTCTCCTATTGACTTTGTCCTGCCAGAGCGGCTCTCATGTAAAAAATAGTGAGGATCACTCATCTCCACATCATTACTGGAACTTACTTTTAAATAAACCGATACTGACATAAAACTTCACACTGAAAATAAATAATGATTCTCTTATTTGTTTACCTGGAGGTCCAGCTTCTGTTGACGCATATCTGGGTCCTCCATGTCTGAGTTAATGGTAAATAAGACTCGCTGCTGCAAGATCCCTTAATCACAGTAGGCCTACAAGATGATCAACGATGTCTGGGAATAACAGAGGGAATATAGCATCAAAACAACTCCATGCGAGAAAGTATTCATAAGCAGAAAACTCAGCAATTAAATATGGAGCTGTGGGAGTGTTTCCTTCTCCCAGCTCCAACTGACAGTCTCCACCTGCATGTGGCAGAAGGCAAAGTGGATTAAAAGGGGATAATGCTCTTAAACTGCACAGCTCAGTCAGTATAACAAACAGTCTCAGGCAGAGTAGAAACTACAAATGAGGCACAGACTCAAGTGAGGGTGGCTATGAGGCATTCAGGAAGGATGTAGACAGGTCCCAGGTCAGAATTCTGAATACCGAGTCGGAGTTCTGACTTTATATTCTTGGAAATCTGAGATTAATCTCATAATTTAAATAAATTATTCAAATGTGGCCCTTCAAGGAGTGTAGTTTTGGAAAAATCAATTCACTGGGTTGATGGCCACCCCCCACCCACCCCCTGTTGTGCCTAAAGAGATGAGGTCCTGTGAATCCTCTGCTGCAGCCCACTTCAGTGCACACCCCGCCATAGGCTTATTGCACAACAGCAACATGCAAAACATCATTATTTTGGATAGGATCAGAGATTTTAATCAACAGGCATATCTGATGAAGTATCTCATAATAAATGTTCACAGTTAAAAGTCACTCTGAATCAATTATTTCCTTAAATCATCGACTACCTGCATTATTTTAGTAGCTTCCTCCAAGAAGAGAGCCGTTTTCCCCAAGTGTATTTTGGTTGTGGAACGAAGCGTACAGATTCTGCAGTGAAGTGCGACACCGGAAGAGAAAGCAAGGTGGAAATGTTGCTAGGATACAGAGCAAGGTAAACACACAGCTGATCCACTCGTCTGCTTCACTGAGAGAGAGGCTCAACAACTATCTATTAACTACGAAATTGCATTAGTGTTCTTTTAATCAACTGTCCTGAAATGTACGATTTTAGGATACGCTAAAGAAAAATTGTAATGGAGGCGAAAATAAAGGTAGGTTTGTTAAAAACACAATTTAAATATTTTAACGTTACCTAACTTTAGTTGTTGGCTTTGAGTTTATGTTATCTGTCAATTGAATGTAATATTGGGTTTTAACGATACATTTTAAACTAACGTTAGCTAGCTGTAGCTAATGCTGTTAGAGCTAAGATCAAAAATGTGTCAGTGGTTGCAGTGATGCAGTGGTTCTCAACGTAGGGTCCGGGGTCCACCATGGTTCCAGGGGGTCCCTGGTCTAATTATAATGTAATGTTTTGTAGGTACCAACACCACACTCCCTGAAACCCAAGGTGATGCTATGGTAAGAACCAGATCCATTATGTTAATTTAGACTTGATCAAATTATGTGCAAGACTTCATGGCATCTTTAACCCTGATTCCCTCCACTGTGTGTCTTCAGGACACATGTAAGCTACAGTGACATGGAGGAAATCGACAAAATGCAATCCATTCCCCAGTTGGAGAGGTTTCTATCCTAATTAATGACTAGAATTACATCCATCTTCACACAGACACACGTGATTTTCTGACTATTCTCTCTCTCTGTGTGTGTGTGTGTGTGTGTGTGTGTGTCTCTCTCTCTCTCTCTCTCTCTCTCTGTCATAGTGCTTTATGCAGTCTGTTTCGTGTTGACACACCTGAGCCGAGGAGAGGAGTTGAGCTGGAGTTGTATGTCCAGACTGTGCTGTTCTGCAGAGAGAGCAACTTCAGCAGAGAGCAAACCTCTGCTCTCCTGTCCATCATCAAGTGCGTCCACCAGGCTAACACAGGTGAGTGGGGTCATGTCACTGGAGCCTCTCACTGCTGCGGAGCTGGCAGGCTTTAGTTTGAACCAAGATGGTGTAAAGATTCAGAATCAGGCTTTTTTTTTCATCACTGGAATCAGTGATTCCAGTTTCAATCCAGTTTCAATTCCAGTTTCAATCACTGGAATCAGTGATTCCAGGAAAGGCTCTTACAACAATGGACAATCTTTCTTTATGCAGTGGTTTCATGAAGCCATGCAGGGGATAAGGAACAAGTTGCTAAATAGTCAGTTGCTCAACTAAGCAGATGAGGTAGTTGATAGGCCAGTGGTTCACAAAGTGGGGTCCTTGAGGGCATTCCAAGGGGTGCCCAGCAAGCAAAAAGGGTAATACTTTATTTTCACAATTCAACCATAAGTACCAATGACAGAATGTATGACTATTTTGGACATGGGTTTCATACACTTTCTGTAATAAAATATCTGAAAGTGTGACGACCCTCCCACTCTCCTGGCACTGTCTTGCAGGAGACTGGTTTTGGGGTCATTAGGCTGATTGGGTGCACCTGGGCCCAGTGCACTCACTGGGCTTAAGAAGACCTTCAGACCATTCAGTCTGTCTCCCTTCTCACATTGATGCACCGTTTGTTCTGTTTGTTTAATGTAGTTTCTGTTGACTTCACTTGTCTAGTAATTTTTTTTAATTTATATTTATTTTTTTACTTTTACTTTGGTGTATGACTCCCCTCATTGTTGCAAGGAAGTAACAAATGTGGGGAGTCATACACAAAGTAAAAGTTAAAGCAATAATTAATAATTAACTAAAACTAAGGGGGGGGAAACTAGACAACACCAACTACATTACATTACATACAAACAAAAGAACAGAATAAAAGGTGCATCGGCAAAGAGGGAGAGAGACTGAATGGTCTTAAGGCCCAATTATACTCTACGTTAAAGACGGAGACGGACAGAGGCTGTCCATACTCCGCGTTCATTTCGTGCGTTTTCTGTCCGTCATCTGAAAGCTTACGGATACACATGAAACGGAGCAAAACCACACACACACTCATACATTTGACTCTCTACTGCCCACTGGTGAAACTCCAGGCTCCTGCACAACACCAGGAGAGTGGGAGGGGGAGGGTAATCACAAAAGCTCAAATCTTATCAGATGGGGGACCCTGGGACAAAATCTTATCAAATGGCGGTCCGTGGTCTAATTTGTGTCAGTTTAGGGGTCCTTGACATGAAAAAGTTTGAGAACCACTGGTCTATTCAACTAAATCAGTAGCTAGAAAATGCTAATCTTACAGTAAAGGCTCTACCCTTCAGTTGCATAGGTGTGATTGAAATACTCTTTAATCTCATGTGGGATGTTTGTGCTCACAGAAACCTCCCTCAGCAACATGGAACAGTGTTTTGAATACTGCTGCGAGCTTCTGCTCTGTCACTCAGTCAGGGTGCGTAAAACCCAACAGCACACTTTTATTTCCAACTTATTTATATTATTATTTTGACACCCACTGTTTCTGTATGTCATCTTTGAAGCCTTCCTGCTTTTGATCTTGATGTTCCGCTGTCCTGCCTTCTGTAGCGGCCGCCCTTCACTATCAACCTGTTCAGCTCTGAGGAAGTGACACATATCTTGAAGTACATCCACGACAGCTATATCAGACACTACAACCTCTACAAATATATTTTCACTCCACAGGTAGTGTGACAGGACATTTGGATTATTCTGCACATAAAACTGTTGTTTTGAGTAAGAAAGGTTTGCATTGCAAAGCTCGTCATATTTTCCCCATACTTATTTTCACTAGTTGACTGCCAATTAAAATGTGGAGTAATAGTGAGCTTGAAAAGTTTCAATTTTCTCCATTTCATCTTAGGTACAACTTGATCTGTCTCTGTCTTACTCTGGGATGCCAGAGGAAGATGACCCTACCATTGAAGACTCTGCTGTTCCAGGTATTATTATTATTATTACTACAGGGGATCTGCAGCTTGTGTAATAATTTCCATGCTAGCTGCAATTTCATTTAATACCAATTTAAAAACTAAAATGACAAAACAAACCTGGCAAAACCAGCCTATTTAGGTGAACAAAGTTGAAGGAATCTTCTGAAACTATAAATAGGCAGTGTAAGGAAAAGGGGACATGCAGCACAAAGAAACCTGTCATTACATGGTGAGAAGAATAAGATCTTATAATAGCTTTTAAAGCCTTTCATTTAGATCAATTTAGACTTTTTCCTACTTTTTTAAGGACCTGCGATGACTATTATTGACCTACTGCATCCGCATCAAATCATATTTGTTCTATTTGAGGTCAGAGGACACAGATGACCTTTATCCATTGATACTTTTGAGCCACTATGGTCAGTGAGTCTTTATACTTGGGGGAGAATATTTTAAGTACATTTCTTGTATTCCTGGTAGCAGATGTAGAAAATTGGATGGAAAACGAATCCAAAGCAGCACAAGAGAAAGACCAGTTTCCCGAAACACAGGAAACAGTGACCACAGAGCCAGAAGGAGCCACACTGGGTAGGCTCCCAAATCATACCAGGGACACAAGTAATTGTGCAGAAATCACTTTCTACATTACACGTCTTCTGTTGTTACTCATGCAAGCCAAGTAGTAACCAATCAGCGGTTCATGCTTTGTTTCTCGTCTTTCAGGTTCCGAATCCGAGCTGAAGGCAATGATACAGCAGCAATTCAGAGAGGAGATGAGGCTCATGTTCGGCCAACTAGAGCAGCGACTGAAAGAAAGTGCAGATCAGCTCAATACCACACTAGCTTCCATTCAGCCCAATCCCCAGGGGAAAAAATAATTATTAATTTAAAACACTGGACTTGTATAAATCTCTGTTTTTTCGTTTTATAGTGTTTGTCATTTCGAAGTGTTAATTTGCTACAATGCCATCAGCTAGCCACTCTGTCAAAGCATAAGCACTCACACAGCAGAGGAAACTCAAAATCAAATCTTGTTTTTAATTATTATTATTATCATTCATAAAACTTGTTTTCTTCATGTGTACAATTATTGTACATTTCCCAGGCATAGAGGCAGGTTCTTTCAGGAAAAGCAGCACTTAGCAAACTGAAGATGGAGTTGAGTAGGGAATGCTATTGGTTAGTTAGAATAGGAAATACAGTTTCTCTAAGTGGATTTCCTAATAAGGAATGTCAGCATGCAACGGCAGGAAGAAGGATTTTCTACCAAACACGTTCTAATACTGTACCTGAATGTTTCAGATGTATCTTTTCATTTGTGATTGAGTCCACTGATATTGATTAGTAACACTTAATGTTTAATATGGCCTATCTTCTTGGAAACCGAGCTTAAGTATATGTACACATAATTAGTTACAGTACGTTAATATCACACGATGCTCAGAAATCCATGCTCTCCTCAGTTATAACTGATAATTAACAGTTAATAAAATCCTTAATATACATACCGGCAATACACCTTGATGCAATGTGTTTTAGCCTGATATCAGACTGAACTGTCAACTTGTTACCCTCCGTTGAAAGAGCCAAAACTCAGCTCAGTGGAGTGGGTGGATTGGAAGGTCTGGACCCAGGCAGATGTGTTTTATCAGCAGATTGTGCATTGTGTTCAGCACTGACTTAAAGTGGCGCTGCAAATATTGTTCTCTGCAAATGTTACAGTATGGCCCGACTTGAGGGATCGCAAATGAGATCTTTGACCCACCAATTCCGATCAAAGGGCAGATATGGATGAAGCTGTGCACCTTAATCTATAAATAACAGAGGCGTTGTGCACATTAAGGCATACAAATGTCCTGGTCCCTGAATTCCTCATCTGGTACATAATCTGCAGTAAACACGGCTTGACCAGACGTACAGCGTTAGGAAGCTCACGACGTCACATGCACACGGACACATTATTCAAACGACATAAAAACCAATGCAGCCAGAAATGAGGTTGACCTTTAAGTATCAAAGTCCTCCAGGTCCAGCAGCATGATCTTAGCTGTGTTCTGGAAGAGGGCGGCCCGGTTCTGCTGCTCCCCCTTCTTCACCCAGTGTCCGTAGATGCGGAAGGCGCAGCCGTCGATGAGTTTGCGGATACCGCGGAGGGAGTAAGGATCTCTGGCCAGCACCTCGCGGGTCAGCGGCCGGGTCCGGCGGTAGCGACTGTACATCCTAATAGAGGCCAGCACAGTCACGATCAGCACCTGGGGAGGCAGCAGACATTAACAGTGAGGGAAAGGACTTTTTGTGCTTCATGTAGTATCCCTATTCTTTCGGACACTCAATAATGTGTTAACAGTTAACCACGGCTCACCCGAAATGACTTTCTGGGACTGAAGAGCCGCACGTTCTCCTTCTGATACTGCCTGAAGAAGGGATGGGCCAAGGCTTGCTCAGCATTGAGACGGAGAGCAGGGTCCACCACCAGCAGCCTGGAGATCTGAGAAGCACAGAGAATAATTGGGAAAAATAAACATACGTTAACACAGGGATACTCAACTTGCTTTGTCCGGGGGCCACTTTTGCAAAATGACCAGTTAATAAACAAACATTAATATACATTATTCTGTAGTGGATTGTAGGTTTTTGGGGTGTCAGCCAGAGTTTAGTCTCACAATTTTGTGCACACAGCATAGTTGGTTATAGGTTAAGTTAAGTATACTCTAAGTGCCTGGGCACCGAGCAGGTGGCCATATTGACAATTTAGCTGGAACTCAGTCAAACTTTATTTAACATTAGTTATCATTGCGAATTAGAAAATGGTCAGTGGGCCACTCTGCACCCTATCGCGGGCCGCATCTGGCCCCCGGGCCGCAAGTTGAGTATCACTGCGTTAACAGTTTGTTGTACTATATACTATTTTGGAAGATACAAATATTGTATTGTAGCTTGCTCTTGGTACTTAACACTCACAGGCGTTTGAAAATGAGGCCTAGTGCAAACACTGTCCCAAACTAAAAACAATTATATACTTAACAATCACAATAGGACTTAGAGCTGGCCATGACTGATCTCATTGACGAAACATCATATTAGACATTACTAACAGTCATGTCCAGCAACCTAGAAAAGGAGAAAGTGGATGAAGATTTCAACCAGTCTTTAGCTAACATGAACATGAACATTCAGGTGAGAAGTCTGAGAAACTGCATAAGTTAGACATGTTTTCTTTTTTGTATATGTAATTTCTTTTTTTTGGTGTGGGGGGGGGCATTTTGCCTTCATTGGATAGGACAGTAGATAGACAGGAAAGGCGGGAAGAGAGAGGGG
The DNA here is from genome assembly GCF_964638095.1 of Poromitra crassiceps. NCBI lineage: Eukaryota > Metazoa > Chordata > Actinopteri > Beryciformes > Melamphaidae > Poromitra > Poromitra crassiceps. The sequence goes on along the minus strand of NC_139626.1, from coordinate 29,870,004 downwards.
GTGACATGTGGCAAAGGACCACGGGTCGGACCGGACCACGGGTCGGACTGGACCCCGGGTCGGCCACGCGAAGGACCAAGCCTTAGTGGTACCAGGTGTTTTTTAGATATTTGAAAGAAAGGCAGAAAAGTTGGTATTTACCAACTAATGAAACTGTACAAACTACTAATTCATAATAATAATGTTCAACCATATGAAACACCTACGTTTGCCAAACAGAAGGCTGCCCAGACACTCCTCCTTGCACTAAAAATGCAACATAGTTCACTGTGGCATCAACGCGCAGACTTCAGCGGTAGGCTTAAACAGAATCAAAGTTGACAGAAAGTGCTCTTACCAGGTCTTTGACAGTGTCCGAGCGGTCGTCCCACTCTGGGGAGCTGAACTGATAGCGACCCTCCATGATCATCCTGAGCATCAGCATCTGTTTGCGGTGCCAGAACGGCGGCGAGCCGGCCAGCAAGGTGAAGAGGATCACTCCACAGGCCCAGCTTAGCACCGTGAAGAACATTCAGCCAGAATGAGAAAGAAGATTGAGCACAACGCGCAGGAATATGTTTTGTGAATCTAACATTGACATTAAAGGAACACTCGGCCCATTAACAACCAGCTTTGTATCATTAGAACATCAGTAGTATATCAGAAAACTGTAAACGGTTTTGAAGTCTGTCATTTAATTTGACAGTTATTGAGTGTTAAAGTGTGGACCAGTGACATCACTGGTCCACACTAACTCAAATGAATAACTCATTAACTCAAATCAACTCTCAAACTGTGAACGGTTTTGAAGTCATTCATCTAGTTTGGCAGTTATTGAGACGAGTTGATTTGAGTTAATGAGTTATTAATTTGAGTTAGTGTGGACCAGTGATGTCACTGGTCCACACTTTAACACTCAATAACTGTCAAATTAAATGACAGACTTCAAAACAGTTTACAGTTTTCTGATATACTACTGATGTTCTAATGATACAAAGCTGGTTGAAAATGGGCGGAGTGTTCCTTTAAGATAGATGCTACTGACAAGGAATGGCAAAATGAAAAATAACTCACAGATCAACCTCTTTGCCGTAGCCTGGGTGCATCTCATCCATCGAGCATTTCAGTATTTCAGGAGCCAAATACCCAGGCGTCCCACAAAGCTCTAATTGATCATAACAGAAGAGACACAATCAAAATTAAGTCTGACTTCTGTCTCTACGGATGAGGAATAAACCCTTCACACGATGGAGCGGACCCACAAAACTCTCGTTAAAATATTGATCTGCAGTAATGCGTTTGGCTTCAGATCACCTCTAAGATTCTCCTCCGGCTGCAGCTGGACAGAGAAGCCAAAGTCGGACAGCTTGATGTGTCCGTGGTCGTCCAGCAGAATGTTCTCGGGTTTCAGGTCCCGGTGGACGATGTTGAGTGAGTGGAGGTACTGGACGGCCTCCAGCAGAGCTCGCATCATACACCTGCAGCACCAAAGGGATGTTTGAATAAGGCGCGTGTTAAGTGTTCATCCGATTCAGACAGTGACACTGACTGCACTGAGTCTTTCCATTGAAATATTACATTACATTATGTCATTTAGCAGACATGTTTATCCAAAGCAACTTGCTGGATTCAGATTAGATTATAATGTAATAACATGTTATACTACTGTAATAGTATTTTGCTTATTGCTTATTTTGTAATAATAGTTTGCTTATAGTCTTGCTTGCCAAACATCCCTCCCTTCCGGGAGAGAGTCTGGCAGCGTAGATCTCCAGTCTCTGGCGAGACTAGTTTGCTTACGGAGTTCATTCTCACCTTGTCTGCTTTTCACTCAGAGTAACCTTTTCTGTGAGGTAGTCAAATAGCTCTCCTCTCCTCATGCTGAAAAGGAAAACAGCCACATTGAGCGATCATACGGATGCAACAAAGATTTCATCAAGAGAGAGAGAAGACATGAAGATGGCTGCAGTGCCCATAATAAAACATGGAGTTGCTGGTGGCAAAAAAGGTGTTCTTGGAGTTGGATCATGAAGAGCGATAGATTATGGCCTCTAGTATTTGAACATGCAAAAAGTAAAAATGTGAACAATAAGACCAACCTACATCCCTTGATGAAGGGATGTAAGCTGAAAAGCATTGGTGGGAACCAATATAATAAAGGCGTTGTAATATCTTTCACTGCAAACAGTGTGCCTCCATCTTTGAGAATGCCCCCCGCTTTTTACACATTTTTCATATTCCAGCACTCCAGGCCATGATCTATGAAACATTTAACAAATAACGTATTAACCTTTCTGTTGAACGACTTTTGTCTTCATACTCACAGGTCAAACACCAAAAATATGAAGGTTGTCGACTCATAGGAATCAATGAGCGTGACTAGGGATAAAAGACAAATGAAAGCGTTTCAGTAATATTGAATTCCTCACGACATACAAATCAAAACATGTTGCGGACCAAAGGAGAATAGAGAATACCAACGTACTAATGGACGAGTGTCCCTTCGCCATGTTGAGGACTTGGATCTCCTTCAGCGTGGAGGTTTTCACCTCTTCTAGCTGCTGGGCCGTCATCTTCTCCGCTGTGATTTCAATGATCTTCACCGCCAGCTCCTGTCCTGTGTTTCTGCGCACACACCTGCGCACCACACTGCTCACACCCCTGACCACACACACACACACACACACACACACACACACACACACACAGCATGGGATAAGATTCATAGGTGTGGCCAAGTCCACTTTGATCAACTCCCAAGTCAGTCACTAGTCATAGGGCACAAGTCTCAAGTCAAGTCAGTAGAACGAAACAAGAGTCCATCAATTCAATATCTTAATTAAAGTGATAATCTAAAAGATCTTCATGTAAGTAAATATGCATTGCATTTTCAGTATTGTAGCTTTTATGAACTGGGTGTCTGTGGAGACAACCCAGAGAAGGTAGGCGGAGCTAACGCAATAGACTCGCTCTTCAACTGCTGTTAGGTTCCAGACAACTCTTGCGTGAAAAAGTATAACAAGCGGGCGTCCGGGTCCGGGTAGTGTAGCGGTAGATTCCCTGCCTACCAAGGCGAGGGGTGCAGGTTCGCATCCTCGTGTTACCTCAGGCTTGGACAGGCGTCCATACAGGCACGATTGGCTGGTGTCTGCGGGAGGGAAGCCGGACTGAGGGTATTTGTCCTGGTCGCTGCACTAGCGCCTCCTCTGGTCGGTCGGGGCGCCTGTTTGGTGCTTAAGGGAACTGGTGGGAATAGCGTGATCCTCCCACATGCTACGTCCTACCGGTGAAGCTCCCGCTGTCGGGTGAAAAGAAGCGGCTGGCTACTGCGCATGTCTTGGAGGAAGCATGGTGCTAGTCTCGGCTCTCCCCAGATCGGCAGAGGGTGGAGCAGCGACCAGGGCAACAGAGGGAAAAATTGGCCAAGTATAATTGGGGAGAAAACGGGGGAAATCGAAGAAAAGCTTAAAAAAATGATAACAAGCTACCTTCCCCCTCCCGGTCTCTGCTAGCATTGTGGGTGGTTACTATGGCTGAACAAACTAACGTCACATAATGCAACAGTGTTCGGACCTCACCTGCAATTACTGTTCATCGTCAAAGAGAACGAAACAGAAATATTTGAGATTATGCCTTTAAAACTGTGTGTGTGTCAGTGTGTGTGTGTGTTCTGTGTGATCTTATTTACACAAGATCTTTGTGATCTATATACACACACACACACACACACACACACACACACACACACACACACACACACACACACACACACACGATTTTCCATGATCATTTTCAAGTTCAATAAACGCAATCATTCCATACAAATTCTGAATTCAAAAACGGGTTTTAATCCATCTATCTGGTGGAACAAATGTTCCTTTCAATCGAATTTATTTACACAATATCTTTTGTCAAGACGAAACAGTCAAGTCGCAAATCCAGTCCCACAAGTCTCAAGCAAGTCTGACTGGAGTCCAAGTCATGGTCTATGGTTTCACCACACACATAGATGTTTGTTTCTTTACTGGACTCACCTGCCAATCACCTCTTTAGGATCATACTTCTGGTAAAACTCTTTGGCCCCCACCCAGTCTGGCAGCTCGTCTCCAACAACTATGTCTTTGGTCATGATGACAAATTATGAATCTATAACAACAACAAACGATGACACCTGTCAATGGGAAATGACTGATGACTGCTGGAAGAGGAAGCCCTGGCAGAACAACCATGTTGATATACATTTCTACCCGGAGTAACTAGCAAGTGTTTGCATGCAGCTGTACAATTTGGTTAGTAGGATTTCAAAGGTATCGTTGTCTACTGACAGTTCCCTCAGGTCTCCCGACTTGCTAACGTTAGTTAGCGATGCCTTTGCTTTGGCCTTTAGCTTAGCAGGTTCCCTGTGCGTACCCCGGAAATTACTTACCATGTATGCCCTCAAAAACGACAAAAATCACAAGACTAGAGGAAACCGAATGAGCGGCCACACTAATAATGCCAACCACAGTCCGAGGAAGCTAACGAGAAGCCATAATTGTATGTGCGAGCATATCCAGCTAATGTTACCAGTAGCACCTGAATTGTTGACATTCTAGTCGTCACATTCCTTTGAAGTTGCAAGAATGCGAATGGAGCAACACTGCCTCCGCGAGGACGGAGTGAAACATGCAAGCTGTCTGTATGCCCCCCCCCCCCATTTTTACACAGTATTTTCAATCATATTTAATTATTATAAAAAACAATATATATATGAATATCAATAATAATATGCAGATGTTTATAATAATTATTTGTCATTATATTTTGACTGAAAATAATCTCTATTAATCTTCCTCTTTTTTTCTTCAGTTACCGGAAGTGCTATTTCGTCATCTCCTCCTGCTGCAGCTTCTGGATGTTTTACGAGTTGCTGCTCGTGAAGGTTTGTAATATGTCAGAAAATAGTTACTATATTTCTGCATAGAGTTACTCTAAAGATACCACACATACCGTATGTGTGTGATAGCTACTGAAATAAACTGCCGACCAATCATTCAATGCAGTAATCAACCAGCGCAGTTTAGCTAGCCACTTCGCAAAATTAGCCTGGCTAGCTCGGTTAGCGAGCTAACGTGAGCTGGACGTATAAATAAACGGTAATTGTTACAATGTTAGCTTTCCAGACGGTGGCCCATACGTCAGCTCAGCAGCATATGACTTCATATATGGACAGGAGGAGATCAGTGTTCCTGAGCATGCAATAGAAGCTAATCCCGCAGCTGATCTTCACCGTCATCAAATGAATGAGTTCCCCAGTATTATTTATTGTTGTTTTCTAACTCCCAAGATGTTTTATTTCCTCTTGATGTTTCACAGCAGAAGTAATGATGTCGGGTGCTGGGGGAGGGAAGCGGCCATCAGGAGGGGACAGTCCCCCTGGCCCACCTGAGAAGAAGAGCAAAAAGGAAGAGAAGACCACCACCACTCTCATTGAGCCCATACGCATAGGGGGAGTCTCTTCTACGGTCAGTCACCATCTCTAGTTCAAGACACTTGTTATCCTCACCAACCCACATACAATTATCTCAACAAAGATCATCTATTTATATCAAGCCAATTTCAATAAACCACTCAAGAGATCTCTGATTTCCGGTGTCTTCATGTCTGTATGTTGTCTTAAGAAGAGCGTGAGCTTGAAACGTCACAGGTGAAAAAAATCAGCTTAAATGGGAGCTACAGTGTGCAGACTTCTTTTTCTTGTGTCTTGTAGGAGGAAATGGACATGAAGGTGATCCAGTTCAAGAACAAGAAGCTGTGTGAGCGCTTGGAGCAGAGGCAGACTATGGAGGATGAGCTGCGAGAGAAAATTGAGAAGCTGGAGAAAAGACAAGCCACTGATGACACCACCCTGCTTATTGTCAACCGCTACTGGTCACAGGTGCTTTTAACACACAGACCAATTGCTGCGTTCATGTGCTGGGATATATCGTATTTACGAGTTGCGAGCATATGAACGGCCCTCAAATGTCATATTTACGAATGGGAAATCGGGAAATTTCGATTTCCGAGTTGTGAAGTTTTCAGGGCTACAACAATGGCGGAAAGTATGGAGTCCATGTCACCAATTGACTGTAAAAAGTTATATATATATTTTTTTTTATTCTGTTCGTAGTAGCATCATTTATTTTTAGTAGTTGCACATTATGGCCTATGTAGCTACTGTAATGACCCACTACTTGCTTTTGGTAAGAAAACGCCAGCCACGAGAAAACAACCTTACTTCTGGCATCCATGTTTGTTGTCTTTCTGACCAAGAGCACTTGAATGGTGTCATGTCATAATTACAACCTCACAACTGGTAAGTAGGAGCTCCCGAGGAGCACGTGAATGCAGCAAATGTCTTGCACAGTGATAAGTCTGTAGTTGTATTACTGTAATTCCTGTTAAAAGATCTCACCAAAAGCAATAGATTAGCGCTCTATTCAGTGTTCAGGACCCAGTATTGTGAATTAAATACGAGTGATGCTGAGGCTGTGTAAAATGTAACCACTGTAATGATTTGTCCAAAGAGTTGACACTCATTTCAATCTTTTTGTCTAATTTGCAGTTGGATGAGAACGTTCACATTCTGCGCAAACGCATCGAGCCTGACGGTCCAGCGACAGCCATCCCTGTCCCTCCCGCTGTCCCTCTCCTTGCCCCGATGGAGGAAGATGCAGTGATACCACCCCCGCCAGTCCCTGCCATGCCTCCACCTCCACTCCCAGAGGCACAGAGTGAGGAGGAGCAGAAGCAGCAGCCCCCTCCCCCTGATGGGTTGGACGAGTCGTTGACACCCAAAGAGCTGCCACAAGGATCAACGAGTAAGGAGGATTTTTTCTTGAAAGTTTGGAAAATGCTTGATTTTAACAGTCATGTTTTCAAGGTTAGGAATATGCTTGAATTTGAATATACTCCGTGAAAAGTGCTTGATTTTCAACATAATCTGGTGTTTCATCGACAACAATCACTCGTGTAAACAAAAACCTTTTAATACCTGAAATGAGATTGTCCCGTCGTCATGTTTATTGCGTCCTGGCATCTCACACAAGACACAGAGCGGACCGCGGAGTGGAGTGAACCGGAGCTGGATTGACTGACATGGGCCCCGAAATGAAAAGGGACATTTTTCTGTTCATCGGTCAAGGAAAAATGGTTAGGAAAAGGAGTTAGGATGGATTTTTTGGCTATTCGAACACAGCCCCAGTGTTGTTACGTGTGTCCTTTCGGCTGCATTTTTCCAGTTCATTCCCTTTGTTGACGTTACGTCCCTCTTTCCTCTCCTCGTCATATCCAAGAGGAATCATTTTCAGATTAGACTTGCTGAAGTTGTGAGAGGATATGTCCACTTTTATAAAGACTGCATCTGGTGTGGAGTGTCATTAAATGAACAGACCTCAAGTTGCAGCGAGTATATACTCAACTGTAGAATAGGTCTTTTGTTAGAGCACTGAGTTTGACAGCTGTTCGATTTCACCCAGGTCCATAACATAGCCTAGTTTCAGAGCAATATAACAATCCCCTGTATTTACTTTTATTGAGTACATTGCTACATGTTTTAAATGAATTGGGACAACGGTCTCTCTCTGTGCCAGCCTATTCCATCACTTATCAGCACCAGCTGCACTAATTTGTCTTTCCAGGATTACATGTTTTTTCTTTCTTTGTCTTTTTTGTTTTGGGAGGGGGGGGGGAGACGCACGACTCCTGCCTATTTCTGATAAAGACTTGGGTTTGAATGCTTTCATCCCTTTATCACCTGCCTTCATTGCTGTGCAGATTCCTCGCCGCCTTCCCTGAGTGAGAATGCCAAGGCCTTCCTGGTCACGCTGGACCACAGCAGCGAGGAGGAGCTCAGTCTGCAGCTGCAGGACCGCATGCAGTTCAGCAAAGAAGCCATCGCCTGCCTGGTCTGCGTGTTCGACAGGCTGCACAGCCGCATCGATGAGCTCTGCAACCACGCCCAGGCTGCAGGTACCTGTGGAGACTTTGATCATTCACGACATGATTACGTGAGATACTGTACACATTAAAACCAGTTGTGCACACTACTCATTTCATATTGTGACCATCGGCGCTCGTTACGTCTGTGGCGTAAATGTGAGCAGTGTCTTTGAGGCGCTGATTGCGTGATGATGTCCATCCACAGTGTTTGAGGAGGATAGCCAGTCTGACATGATCACTCTGAACCGCACTCTGCTGGAGGAGAACGGTCGACTGCAAGACCTGGCCTCCTTCCTGCAGGGCAGACACCACAAGATGTCCATGGAGGTATGTTGTCCTTGGCACAGTGCATGTAGCCTGGGTAAACCCATCCCCCACGTGACCTGCTCTCAGACCTGTTCTCAGTCAGTCACTGACTGGGAACTGAGAGAGCAGGTCACGTGGGGGCTGGGTTTACCTAGGCTACAGTGCATGTGTGTGTGTGTGTGGGTGTGGGGGGGGGGGGGGGGGGTGTGTGTGAGAGCGTTTTTCCTAAAATACATCCTTCTTTCACATCAATGCAGTTGTCTTCCGCTTCATTTCTTTCAACTAGGGATGTCAATTTTAGGCGTGGTCCTGAATCGATCATCGGTAACGATCTATCAATCGATTAATTGTAATTAATCGAATTTGACGAACAATACCAAATGCGTTTTTTGCTCAATCCAGTGCCCTCTGGCGGGTTCATTGTAACATACTTTGAAAATAACCCATTTACAGACAGTAGATCGAGTCAATTTCATGCGTTGGAGCAAATCCTTAACGAGCAATTAATCGATCTTCGATTAATTGTTGACATCCCTACGTTCAACCTTATTTACTTGTCTCTAATTAAACAGCTACTGTGCTATCTTGTCTTCCTCTCCCAGTACAATGAGTTAGTGGACAAGGTGACCAGCTCTGAGACCAAAGTGTCTGAGATGGAGACGACCGTGGAGGACCTGCAGTGGGACATTGAGAAACTCCGCAAGAGGGAACAAAAGCTCAACAAACATCTAGCCGAAGCGCTGGAGCAGGTGTGTTTGGATAATGGATATGGATCTGTGTGTTTGTGTTGTGTCTATCTGTCCATGAGGCTTACACACCCTGTGTTATCGCTGATGTCTCTCTCTTAAAGACCCTGGAAACCAAAATCATCATCAGTGGATAACGATAAGGCTCTGAAGCACCTAAACTTGTCATGCCAGCTGTTGCTTATTGATGCATTATCCTTCTGTCTATCAGTACGTTTACATGCACAGTTAAGTCGAGCTATGGTTATAGCTCCATTAGGCTATTTACTCAGACTACTGTCCTTGTCCCAGTATACAAGCACGGTTGGGAAATCGATTTATTGATGGAATCATGTCGCCTCCGCTACGATAGGTGGCAATATGCACTCTTTCAGCTTGTAGTTGGGTCACCGCAGGCTCCCCCAATTCTTACAACTGGTAGCAGCAAGTCTCTTAAATGCAAATGGGAACGTAACACAAAGCTGCCCCTTGTTAGCTCAATACAGTTGAAACTAAGATATTCCATTAAAAAAATATTTTTTCTAGCCACAGATTTAGCTACTACATCAACAAACTTCACATTTAGCTTAAGCTAATCGCTCCCTGGCCGCTAACATAACAGTCAAAGGCTGGCATGGGAACTTTAGCGCATGCGCTGATCGCCTCCTCCAGTTCAGTCCCATGTTCAGTCCGACTAGCCTGTATACATGCAGGAGTAAATCGACTCCCAATCGCATTATCTGGGTGTGTTAGTCTGACTTTTATAACTTCGATTTCAGTCGAGCTAACATGTTTACATGTATTTCAAAAGTCCGGTTTTAGGCGGACTAACGCGATAATTAGATTTTTTTTTACGTGTCATGTAAACATACTGTATGTGTTGATGGAGTTTTATTGTTTACGGTCAGCTATCCAAATGTCAGTGAAATAAACAATATCCGAATAATGTGATTTATGGGATAGATGTGGGTGTGTCTCCCCTTTTTATGACCATTCCTTTATCTTTCACTTCTGGTTCTATTGTCTGTGGTCTCCAGCTAAACTCTGGCTACAACAGCACTGGCAGCTCAGGTGGGCTACCTGGAGGGCAGATCACGCTGAACATTCAGAAGGTAAGCATTCATATTAGGTAGCGTCCTTTTTCGCATACAATATTCATAATTTATTTTTGTATATACCTAATTTACCCAACTGGATTTTACATCGTAGCTGTAAAGTTTGAGTGCTTACAATAGAGTGCTTTATATTTTTGTCCAATACACTCATACAGCATTGTTATTAGAGCCCAACCGATATATCGGTCCACCGATATTATCGGCCAATATTGGCCGATAACCGATATATCGGTATCGGCCGATATGCCAATATTTTTTTCTTTTGTATTTTTTAAGTTATAGACAGCATGTTGTGTGTATTTGATATTTTTTCTTAACTCAAGTTATATTTTATATTTGTTCTATTTGTGTTTTTGTATTTCTAGTTATTTATAATTATTAAATTCCCAGTTCAGTTTACTGTTTCATTGCATTGATGTCATTTTGGACAATAAAGTTTATTGATGAGCTGTAAAATATCCTCCCTACATTACATATCAAGTCATGTCAAGTCATATCTTTGTCAAGTGTTTGATATTTGAGGGATCATTGCAAAAGAATTGTGTAATATAATGTGTATTATATAATATAAGAATATCGGCCGATATATCGATATCGGAATCTTTTTACTCTCTAATATCGGTATCGGCATCGGCCTCCAAAATCCAGTATCGGTCGGGCTCGAATTGTTATTATTATTATCATCACACTTGGAGAAAAATGATACAGTGCTGCAAAACATTGCTTCTTACATGGTAGATTTATCCTGCTTGCCTTCTATATATATTATGCACACTGTCTTTGTTTTCATCCTAGTTTGAGAGTCTGAATGCCGAGTTGGAACAAAACCAGGAGTTGGCAAACAGCCGCATGGCAGACCTGGAGAAACTGCAGCTGGAGCTCCAGGAGGCTGTGAGGGAGAGCGAGAAGCTGAAGGTAACGCATCAGTCCCTGGATGGGCTATTCGAAGCATTGCTATCAATACATGTGATGGTCTATCAATATTCAAATTTTCCTGAGACGTCCTTTTCGTCTATAGTTGGTGTTATAATGTGGTGTGAGACTTCCATGTCTCAACCTTCACCTGTCCTCTCAATCTCCATCCTGTTTTCCCAGATGGACCTGCGGAATATTCCAGAGGAGGTTGTGAAGGAAACCCCAGAGTACAAGTGCCTCCAGTCGCAGTTTTCCCTGCTCTACAATGAATCTCTAGGGGTGAAGACCCAGCTGGACGAGGCACGGGCCCTCCTGCTCACTGCCAAGAACGCCCATCTCCGACAGATTGAACACATGGAGGTAACTCTCAGGAGGACGATATCAGAGATATAGATATCAGAGAGATATTAGGTTCATATTATGATAGAACTATTTAAAGGAGTGGTCTTCAATCCCAGTCCTCGGTCTTAAACTATATTATGTAAACTCAAGGCGTTAAAAGGCTGTGGTTAACAATAACAGGGTATCCCACCACGGGTCCATGTTTGTGAATTTGAGAGAGAAAAATCAAGGCCTTGAAATATTTTGAAAATAGATATAAATAGACATGGACCATTGAAATAGCTTGAATTTATATATTTGGTGCTAGATTTTTTTATTATATATATATATATTTTTTTACTTAACGTTACTAAATAGGTTTAACACAGCACAGTTGAGAAGTGTTCACTCATTCAAGCCTCTCTTTTAATTGTTGTCTGTGAGCTTCTGTAAAGCCTGCTAGTTCTCATTACAAACATTGTTGTCAGTTGTCAGTTGTGTGTGTCAGTTGTCAGTGTTGTAACAGTAATTAACCTTGATGCGCGTCTCAAACGATGCTGTGTTGGGTCCTTGAATTTGAGGGAATTGGCCGTGCAAAGTCCTTGAATTTGATGTTTAAGAAGGTATGGGAACCCTCGGTTAAGGTCTTGAATACAAGACCAGCAGAGCAGCAGCAGAGCAGTGAATCTATTGTGAATCTATTGGAAATCTTTGTAATCCTCAACATTTTTTCCATCCAAGTTTCATCACTTGCTATTAAGTGTTTTGTACACTATAAAAGAGTGAAATTTACGACTTAAAGTTAAAACTGTGAATGAAGCCAGATTGAGATCAGGCTTCAGATATTCATCACCAGGCTAGCCAGGCTCCAGCAGCAGCCATCCACCACCAGGCCAGGCCCAGACTCCAGGAGCAGCCAGATACCATCAGGCTAGGCCCAGGATCAAGCACCAGCCATCCACCACCAGGCCAGGCCCAGACTCCAGGAGCAGCCATCCACCACCAGGCCAGGCCCAGGCAGCAGCCAGCTACCATCAGGCCAGGCCCAGGATTAAGCAGCAGCCAGCTACCAACAGGTCAAGCCCAGGCCCCAGCAGCAGCCTGGAGGCACGATGGGGACCAAGGAACTCAAGAAAGACATGGAGGAGCTAAAAGCTACAATGAGCATGATGACGGCTGAAATGGCGACCATAACAAGTCAACAGCGCACTATAATGAACTTGATGAGTGAAATCAAAGATCTCAAAACACAGAACGAGGGACAGGAGAAGAAAATTGACTATTTGGAAAACAGAGTATCTGACCTGGAACAGTACTCACGAATAAATGATGTCATAATATCCAGAGACTGGTGATTAAGCCAAGGTCTTACTCCCATGCCGTGAAAGGCCGTGGGAAGGAGGACAGTCAAGATCATGAGGAATCAACAGAGGAACAGGTGACTGCATTCCTTCATGGCAAAAACATTGATATAGACAAAAACAATATTGAGGCCTGTCACATACTGCCAACAAAGAACCAGAAGGACAAGCCTACAGTCATTGTGCGTTTTGCTAATAGGAAGCACAAAGTTGATCTGCTTAGGCAGGGGAGGAATCTTAAGGGCACAAATGTTTACATCAATGAGCACCTCACAAAAAAAAAATGCAGAAATCGCAAGGAAAGCAAGGTTCTTAAGCAAGCAAGAAAAGATCCAGTCTACTTGGTCTGTCAATTGCAAAGTCTTTATAAAAACGAAGGGTACACCAGAGCAAGCCAAGGTGCTCTGCATCAGGAACATAGAACAACTGGAGAGGTTTGACAAAGCCTAAAAAGAGCACCTTGATGATGAGCATCATTGTGTATTTCCAATTGTACTATATTGTTGTTTTCAGTATGATATATTTCAGCACTTAACAACATTATATGCTAGAATCTGAACAAGACAGATTCAGAATTTAACTTATTTAACTAGACAATTCTTTATAAGCCTTAAAATCATTTTAGACATATTAAAAATGTTTTTTTTTGTAGTTTACAGTTCTTATTTTCACCCGTATTTCACTTGCAAAACTGGTCTTATATTTAATCATAACTGGCATTAAAAAGATCTTAAAATTAACTTGAAGGAGCTTGTAGATACCTGGCACACCTTGACCCAAGAAATAAGCTGGTCAACCGTCGGAATGAAAAGGGAATTGGTGAGAACGTGTTTAACAATTCCTTACTGCTCTTCAACGGTACAGAGTGACGAGCTGTCCCTTCAGAAGAAGCTGAGGACTGATGTCATCCAGCTGGAGGACACACTGGCCCAAGTGCGCAAAGAGTACGAGATGTTGCGGATCGAGTTTGAGCAGAACCTGGCTGCCAACGAGCAAGCAGGTACCATCCAAAACACACACATATCCATCGCTCTAATAAGAAGGAACTAGGGAAGATATGCTGCTGTGTGGTGCAAATTAATAGCATACATCGCAGTGGAGTATAGTTTAAGTTAAGTTATCTTTTATTTATCCCCATGGGGAAATTCATCCCCTGCATTTGACCCATCCTCTACTAGGAACCTTCCTAGAACTAGGAGCAGTGGGCAGCCACTGTGCAGCGCCCGGGGACCAACTCCAGTTCTTTTTGTCATTGCCTTGGTCAGGGGCACTGACAGGAGTATTTACCCTAATGTGTCTTTGATGGTGGGAGGAAACCGGAGCACCCAGAGAAAACCCACACAAACATGGGGAGAACATGCAAACTCCACACAGAAAGGACCTGGGACAGACCGGGGTTCAAACCCGGGACCTTCTTGCTGTGAGGCAACAGTGCTAACCACTGAGCCACCGTGCCGTAGTGGTGATTATAGTCAGATCACTCTTTCATCTTTAGCCTCTTCACACAGTCAATCTGGGCGATGGATGGGTGGTCTTGGTCTATGGATGATGTTTTGTGTATTTTATAAACATGTTTGATGGCCATGTCTGTTGTTGAAGTTATTTATAGGTAACCTAATTTCTGACAGAAGCTGGCCTATAAATATATGAACGAGAACATCCATTCCCACTACATTCCTCATAGATGTTATGGGAGTTATATGCTCTAGTTTGGTCTCTGTGTATATTTTGGGTTAGGAACCCAAAGCCTCTTCCGAATCCAAGTTTTTCACTTAGGTTTAAACATGTTTTTATTAACTGTAGGACATTGCAATATTGCAACTCTGAGAGATGTATACATGTTTGCCTGTATGTTATCTGTCCAAGCTTCATCTTACATTTGAAATTGATTTAATTATAGCTTCGTCAGGTTGGACTTTTTGTGCTGTAGCACAGTCTGAGCTCCTCAGGGGAACCTTCCTGGTGGACATTTCATAATCTAGGCTGAAGACCAAAGGTCACTGGGCTGTTGTGTCTGGAGAATAGGCTGCCAAGATTTGTTATCTTGTAAATCTAATCTTAAAGCACACATGTGGCTTTCATCAGTGTCCAAGATTTTATTGTTTATCTTTGCTTTTATTTATTGTAATTTTTTCATGAAACACATGGTAACATTGTTTCAAAAAGTGCTATATAGATTAGGTTTATTGTTATTCTAAAAGCAAGCAAATATGCTGGTGTAACCATCATAATACAGTACTGCCACTTCCCTCTTTTAAAGATGTTTTGTTTCTCTATACCGATCTGGGGGGAAATATACACAGTTTGTTCATGTTTTCACACACACAAAGAATCTGTGTCCAGAATCTGATGAATGTTAATGTCGAGTATGTTGACACATTTCCCTTGAAATGTGGTTGCTGATTGTTGTTCTCTTGGTGCAGATTAGGGTTTGCCAAAACCAAACATGTTGACTCTCCTCTTTATCAGCCTCACCATCGTGCTCTCTTTCTGCTCTCTCAGGACCAATCAACAGAGAGATGCGACACTTAATCAGCAGTCTGCAGAACCACAACCTCCAGCTGAAAGGTGATGTGCAGCGCTACAAGCGGAAGCTGAGAGAAACACAGATGGAGATCAACAAGGTAGATACATCGGATAGGATTCTTCAGTAGCCAGCCAGATGGGAAAGGTAGCCGGCAAAGGAATGTTTGTGATGGCAAGATACATTTTTCCGGCGATGCATTTTGACTGAATGAATACATTAAATTGATTACAGACGGACAAAGCACGTCTTTATTTGTCACAAGCATCATTTGGTATGCACACACGTGCACGGCAAACAGTACACACACTAGGGGTGTCACGGTACACAAAAGTCACGGTTCGGTACGTACCTCGGTTTTGGGGTCACAGTTCGGTACGTACCTCGGTTTTGGGGTCACCGTTCGGTACGAATACGGTACAACGGGGGGGAAAAAGCAACAAATCCCAAATTCAGTTTTTTCCCCCTTGAATTTTTCTGAATTCTGTGTTTTGCTTTTTACGCTCATTTTACCATCAGAAATAGTGTCTAATAAGTGGGAATTAATAAATGTCCACTATTTAATAAGATCTAGGCAATCCACACAAAAAGGTTTTACTCTAGAGGAGTGATTTTCAAAGTGTGGGGTGCGCCTCCCTCTCAGATGTCTGTATTCCAGCTGTTTGACAGTGCAAAGGCATTTCCCCCCACTTTAAATCTTTATTGTACACAAGTTTGTAAACAGAGCGCATATGTGGAGTAGCCTAATACTCCCACCAACCCCTCCCCCACTGTCCGACAGACGGCGGGGTGGGTTTCACTTTCCCAGTAAGTACGGGAAAGAACCCTGTCAGCGCCTTAACGTTATTGGATGCGAGTTTTGTTTACCATAATGATTACGTTCGGTCATCTAATGGATTATTGGGACATGACAAGAAGTCATCCCCTCTTCCTCACCGCATCTTGCTTGTCATCCCACGTGATGTAAGTTGGTTGTTTACAAGTTAACAGCTTTGTTAGTGTTATGTAACGTTTAGCTGCAACGCGCAACTATAAAGGACTTTGTCTACGTAACGTTACATTAGCAAGCTTACCTCGTTTGCTTGATGTTGACAGAATTTGCAAAACAGCTTATCGCCTGAATCATAAAAGTCATTAGAATACTGCTCTGCACTTTTTTGATGACGGTAACGGGAGAGCAGCTGGACGCTTCAATATTGTTGTGGTTTGTTCCGTCTGTTCTGGAGCGACCCCCGGTAATGTTTCCTCTCCACATTCAGTGAACGCGGATTTCTATGGCCCTTGTGTTGTTTTTGTGTGTCGTCTTCTGTGGCGTTTAATTCAATTCAATTCAATGGCGTTCAAACAGCGTTTAGGTGCTTTACTACCACCTTCTGGATTTGACGTATTCGTCGTGTCGCTTCACGCACCGAACCGTGATGCTCGTACTGTGAAGTCACGGGACGAATACATTTACCGCGACACCCCTAACACAGACACATGCTTTGGAGGCGCTGTGAAATGCGTCCTCTGCGTTGGACCCATCTTGGCTCGTCCTCCTCCATGGTGGGTAGCTGCAGTGAAGCGCCCAGGGACCAACTTCTTCCAACCGCCGCTGGTCAGACAATGATCTTCTGCATGTTTTTAGTGGGGGCCCAGGGAGCACGGGGAGAACATGCCAACTCCACACAGAAAGGCCCTTTCGACGAGATAGCCCACTTGGGCAGTAGGAACTGAAAACATGGGGGGGGGGGCCCATCCTCAGCATCCCAGGCAGTAATCGAACCCAGGACCTTCTAGCTGTGAGGCGACAGCGCTACAACTCCCCATGCAATTTCACACACAGTTCAGTTATTAAGGAGAGTCACAACTGCATTCTGTGACCAAGCTCACTACCTGAAAAATGCTGGTATTGATGTGATTTTGCTTGAGTCTGACTCCAGTATGTACCAGACATGCACAATCACTCTGATTCAGAAATGTTGTCCCGCACAGATTCTGCTAGCGTGAACATTTTGTGACTTAGAAGCAGCCAGCCAGAGGTGAGTTGACCGCTAAATAGCCGGCAGCTGGCGCTTGGGGAACCCCCTGTAGACGTGTTGGGGTGTCTGTGGCTCAGGAGGCGGTGCTGGTCATCCTCCAGCAATCGCTTTGGGTAAAAGAGGCCGGTGGCTCGATCCCCGCCTCCTCCACTCCGCATGTCGAAGTGTCCTTTGGCAAGATACTGAACCCAAACATGTTCCCGATGGCTGTGCCAGCAGGCCCAGCACACTGCGTGGTAACTTGCCACATCGGTGTATAAATGTGTGTGTGAAGGGGTGAATGTATATACCTACTCATTGTAAAGTGCTTTGGATAAAAGCGCTATATAAATGCAGGCCATTTACCATTTAACCATTTGATGTAATCACCTGTTACATTGAGATGCAAAGAGCTATTCCTAAGCAATACTGAAAACGATAGCAGGATACGTTTCCTCTGATGCTAGTCACTTTGTTAATCACCATTTCTGGGACTAAATGCTGTGTTTGCATGATTAGAATTGGAGTGAAAATGTGCCATTTTGTTATTTTCTTTATCAACAGTTGCGGTGCCAGAGTGGCGACACTGGGGTTCTCATCCTGGAAGAGACGACGAGCGACGGCATGGACGTGAAGAAAGAGGAGGATGAGGACCAGGAGGAGGAGGAGGAGAGGAGGAAGGAGCTGGAGAGACAGCGGGCCCGGGAGAGAGAGAGGGAGGCAGAGAGAGAACGAGAGCGGGAGCGAGAGAGAGAGAGGCAGCGCAGCGAGGAGCTGAAGAGAAAAGACTCTGACACACTGAAGATGCTCAGAGGGGATCTCAAGTAATATAATAATAATAATAATAATAATAATAATAATAATAATAATAATAATAAATTCAATTTTAAAAGCGCCTTTCTCAGACTCAAGGACACTGTACAATAAGAACAAAACACACTAAAAGAGACATAATAGGTAGAAAAAGGAGAAAGAAAAAGGGGCTAAAAGGGAGCAGTAGAGCTATGCTGAGCCCAGGCTATGCTCAGGGAAAGCGAGACGAAAAAGATGGGTTTTGAGTTGTCTTTTGAAAATGGTTATAGAACCGGAGTCGCGGATGGGAAGTGGGAGGGAGTTCCAGAGTTTAGGTGCAGCAGCAGAAAAAGCTCTGTCACCAATGGTGGATCTATTAGTGCGGGGGATGGTGAGAAGTCCAGTGTCGGAGGAACGGAGACTACGTAGAGGGGTGTATGGGTGGAGGAGGTCAGATAGGTATGAGGGGGCCAGACCATGCAGGGATTTATAAGTGAGGAGGAGAATTTTGAATGTGATACGGTGTTTTATGGGAAGCCAGTGGAGTTGCTGCAGGGTGGGGGTGATGTGGTTCCAGGGTTTGGTCCGTGTGAGGATCCTGGCAGCGGAGTTCTGCACATACTGCAGCCGGGCAAGGGTCTTGGCGGGGACCCCGAACAACACTCCGTTGCAGTAGTCCAGGCGTGTGGTGACAAAGGCGTGAATCAGGGTTTCGGCGGAGGTGTCAGAGAGAGAGGGACGGAGGCGTGAGATGTTTTTGAGGTGGAAGAATGCAGATTTAGTGACAGATTTTATGTGAGATTGGAAGGAGAGGGTTGGGTCAAGCAGGACCCCCAGGTTGCGGACTTCTGAGGAGGGGCAGATGGAGCAGCCGTCAATGGAGAGGATGAGGTTGCTGACTTTGTGCAGTGTGGACTTGGGTGCAATTACTATGAGTTCCGTTTTATTGCTGTTTAGTTTGAGGAAGTTAGTGGTCATCCAGTTTTTAATTTCACGGAGGCAGGTGATGAGGGAGTGGGGGGGCTGGGGGGCAGAAGGTTTGGTGTGGATGTATAGCTGGGTATCATCGGCGTAGCAGTGGTAGCTGAGTCCATGTTTCCTGATGATGTGGCTGAGGGGAAGGAGGTAGGTGGTGAAGAGGAATGGACCGAGGACGGAGCCCTGAGGGACACCTTGTCTGACTGGGGCTGAAGCAGATCGGCACCCGCCGAGGGACACGTAGTGGAGCCTGTCGGCTAGATATGACCGAAACCAGGCCAGAGGGGTTCCAGTGATGCCCAGAGTGTGTTCGAGGCGGTCGAGGAGGATAGAGTGGGAAATGGTGTCAAAGGCTGCTGAGAGGTCGAGGAGGACAAGGATGGTGATGTTACCAGCGTCGTTAGCCAGGAGTAGGTCGTTTATGACCCGGATTAAAGCTGTCTCTGTGCTGTGTTTAGGCCGGAAACCGGATTGTAGTGGATCAGACAGGTTGTGGAGTGACATGTAAGATTGAAGCTGAGAGGCGACGGCTCGTTCTAGGGTCTTACTGAGGAAGGGGAGGTTGGAAATGGGCCGGTAGTTATTGAGGTTGTCGGGGTCCAGGCCCTGTTTTTTCAAAACTGGTGTGACTGCAGCAATTTTGAGGGCAGGGGGAACGGAGCCGGTAGTGAGGGAGGAGTTGACAATTGCAGTGATTAGGGGGCAGAGGGCGGGTAGGCAGGACTTGACCAGGGAGGTGGGCATCGGGTCCAGGGCACAGGTGGACGCTTTGGCGCCGGAGATGAGCTTGGTGATGGTGGCTGCATCAAGGGGGATAAAGGCGGGGAATGAGCAATGGAGTGGGGGGGAGGGACAGGTAGGGACAGAGGATGGCTGGGGGGTGGGGGAGGAGGCAGGAAGGGTTGGGGTAGTAGCAGGGTCAGTTTTGGGGGAGGACAATGAATTTGGCGGTAGGAGCTGTTTGTAGATTGTGTCGATCTTGCGTTGGAAGAAGGCAACAAATCTGTCACAGAGATCAGAGGAAGATGAGGAATGGGAGGCACTGACGGGGGGTTGGAGCAGTCGGTTTATGGTGGAAAAGAGAGCTTTGGGGTTTCCTTCGCCGTTGGCAATGAGGTGTGAGTAGTGGTCGGTTTTTGTTTGGCAGAGGGCAGCTCGGTAGGTGGTGAGGTGGTCCTTGTAGGCCTCAAAGTGTGCCATGAGACCTGTCCTCCTCGACAGTCTCTCGAGTTGGCGACCTTTTGCCTTCATGGACCGGAGCTGGGGTGTGTACCAGGGGGCAGTGTGGGTGAAGGAGACCGTACGGGTTTTGAGGGGAGCAAGATGGTCGAGGGTGGATGAGAGGATTTGATTGTAGGAGGACACCATTTCAGCGGTGGAGTGGATAAGGGGGTCAGGGGTGGTGTGTCGGCTGAGCGAGTGAAGGAGGTCCATGGTGCAGATGTTTTTTGTCTGCAGGTTCTCTTCTGATAAACAAACAAGGAATTTTAAGTCATATCTGGTTACTGAGCACGTGCAAACCTTTTAAGCCCACGGCGCAGTGGTGCGGCCACTCCCACCACCCATAATCCCCTAGGCCTAGCCACTCCCCCTACCCACCATTCGAATCCCGACTCCCTGCCACCTTCCTATCCCTAGCTACAGCCCCCCCCTCCACATCACCCCACAAATCTAGACTCTCTACCACCTTTCTATCCCTAGCTATGGACACCCCCCTTCCCTGTTCCTTCCTAAACGTCCATGAGTGAGTGAATCAGTGTCCTGACTTTTCCATCTTATGTGGAAGGGGGGAGGGGGGGGGGGAGTAGACAGTCACTCCCATCGATTAGTCTACTGCAGGTTTTTGTTTGATCTGACTGCTTTGGGACTGTTTACAAGCTGCACAGAGCAAAACACTAACAAAGATTCAAGAGTTCTTTAATAGTCATTCTTATGCACTTCCATACGTAAAAATGAAACAATGTTTCGCATAAAAACACCAGAAAAAAGTAGGAAAAAGCCAGCCAAAAAATACAATACTATTGTTTTGGTTTGTGCTGTTTTTGCTTTTTGTTTTGTACTGTAAGTGAGCATCTGGTGGTGCTGATCTGTAATGTCATGAAGCAAAATGTGTGAACCTGGGTTTAGAAGCGCTCAGCTACTCGTCACATGATGGTGTTTCATATCAGTCTCGTTTCCTCTCAGGAAAGCCCAGGAGTCCCAGAAAGAGATGAAACTACTGTTGGACATGTATAAGTCTGCCCCGAAGGAGCAGAGGGACAAAGTCCAGCTCATGGCAGCTGAACGCAAATCTAAAGCTGAGGTTTGTTTGTTCACTTAGACATCCTTCAACAATGTCTTCACATGATTCCTTTGGACATTATAACAGAAAGTGTTCATGAGCGTGTCCCAGTTTTGCGTGTTAGTTAGTTGTGTTACAGTAGTTTCCTGGGGAACAACACAATATTGCGGTGTACATACAGACAATATTACTGTACGTCCCCTAGAAACAAGGTCATAGTATGCTATAACTTGTCAGACTGGAATGAAAGCAGGTACTGTACTTACTGTAAAACATCAAATACACACCACATTACAGCACTGAATCCATGTCAACTTGCTCTTACTATTAGCATAGCATTGTAATCGTCTGGATGACGACAGGCATTGCGACGCATAGGGTTACAAGGGAATTACAACCCTATGGCTTATTGAAAAAGTTTTATCTGACTTTGACTGAAAAATGCCTGCAATCTTTCATTTATGCACATATGGTAAGCTGTGCCATACTAACCATATACATAGGTATATATCTTCTTTTATATAAAATTGAGTAAGTGGGTTCTGTCTGTTTCAATTGTTGTCCCACTGATGTCACAATGTCTCTGACATCATCAGTGCCTATGACATCAGTGATGTAAGATGATTTTGGTCAATAATGATGTCACTGATGTAATTTTGTCCGATTGATGATGTCACAATGTCTGACATCAGTGATGTCGTCAGCGACATCGTTATTGACCAAAATCATCTTATGACATCACTGATTATGTCATAGGCACTGATGTCATAGGCATTGTGACATAATCAATGATGTCAGGCATTGTGACATCATCAGTGATGTCAGGCATTGTGACATCTTCGGTGACAGTGAGGTCATCAGTGATGTCGTCAGCGACATCGTTATTGACCAAAATCATCTTATGACATCACTGATTATGTCATAGGCACTGATGTCATAGGCATTGTGACATAATCAATGATGTCAGGCATTGTGACATAATCAATGATGTCAGGCATTGTGACATCTTCGGTGACAGTGAGGTCATCAGTGATGCGAAGTTGAGCAATTAGGTTTTTCAAGGGAATTATTCAAGTTAATACAAATTAAAATATTTCAAATCATTTTTTTTTATGCAATTATTCAAGTTGAGGAATTAAACAAAAAATAATGTATAGACATGTTTCTGCCCATAGAAAACATTCACACCTGCAGTTATATGCGTTAACAATAGTTTGTTTCTAATCTGGACCCGCCCAGGTGGTTGAGCTGGGAGCGCGAGTGCGAGAGCTTGAGGAGAGGGAGAGGAAGGAGAGCAAGAAGCTGGCTGACGAAGATGCCCTCAGGAAGATCAGAGTGGCAGAGGAGACAATTGATCATCTACAGAAGAAACTTGCTGCTACTAAACAGGTGTGTTCCTCAATCATAACCATATCATAGCATGGTAAGTGATGTGGCATGAAATGAAACTCCGTGCGGGTAATTCTCTATTTAAAAATTAGCTGGAAAGGAGTAGCCTATTGTTATTACCGTAATTGTTACTAAGCCTATTGGTAACATGACGGAAGTGTGAATTAAACTTTAACCTGTTCCACTTCCTAAACATTTTAATCCTTTCAGCACTGCAAGAAACGAGATAAAAGCCTGCCAATGACAAATGCGTAAGCAAATGGACCTAATAAGCAAAATGCGACAAAACATGAACTCAAGCATGAACTTGAGACCTTTGGAGCATACAGCACCTTTTGATATATACACTCATTGTATATAGGCCATCTGTGTTAAGAATGAAAGTAGTACAATAACTATCACATTGGCCTAAAAGCGACCTGCTCCTAATCTTAGACAACCAAATAGGAAATGAAAGCTTATGCTGTGGCCCGCAACTTGAATCTAATCATCTGCTTGCTGTTCAAATTTGCCTGCCTGCAATGTTTAGGGCCTTTTAAGATTCCAGATGCAGGCTTTGTTGGTAGCAACACATTTGACAAATGTTTCTACCTCCAGCTCATCATCTGTTTTTATTTTTATTTTTTATTTTAATAGCTTTGATCTCATTTTCTGTAACTCCTCTCTGTGATTTCAGTACAATATATACAAAATCTATTGTCCCCCCCCCTCCCCTCAAAACAGCCATGCGAAGTGGCACAGACGTGATTATGTAGTATGCGGAGTGCAGTGATTCAACATAATATTTGAGTCTGGGGAGAGGCTATGGCAGTGGTGCCCAATTTGGGGCCGGCGGGCCAAACTTGGCCCGCGCTCTGTTTGTTTTGGCCTGCCACGGATTTGGGGGGGGGGGGGGGGGATTTGCATGCCAGGCCAGGCTGAGTGTGAGAGCAAATCAATCAATAGACTATAACATTGGTGTGTTTAAAATGAGATATTCCACTAAATATGGCTAAAACAGATTCAAACATGCAAAAAAGGCACACAAAAAATCGCCGCCGGCCTTAATTAAAAACATTTTGTTTTTGGGATGGGGGGCCCCCCTAAGAGCTTCGCTCTATATTGAAATGTTATTTTAGATTTAGAATGTTAATTTTCTATAAAACAATACATTTGAATGTAATTCCACAACATTTATTTTTGGCCCTCGGCCCTCCACCCAGATTGAGTTTTGGCCCTTCATGGGAAAGAATTTGGGCACCCCTGGGCTATGGTTTATACCAGACAAACTTTCTAACTGTTGAATCTTGCCCAGGTAGGTCTCTTCCCTTGCAAAAGAGTTCCTTGCTTTATTTAACACGATATAAGCGGCATGTAATATCATTCTATAACAGGTCTGAACTTACTGATCATTTCCTTCACCTCGTTGTCCTGTAGATGTTTTCCAAGGGTTGAGAGTGAGACAATCTTATGGAACCTTATTGGCAGTTATTCACCAAAGGGGTTAAAAGAGGAGACCCTCGTGACAAAGAGACATTAAAAAAAACATGACGGGATCAGGCTCAAAATGTTAATTGAGTAATGTCATTGTAATGATATAATTTGAGTTGCATGGATTGTGGATACGCCCACACTAGATAATGATACGCATGTCTTTCTCCTGACGATAGTTGTTCAATAGTTGACCCTGCTGCCACCTTGAATTTGATATCAGTGGAGCTTAGGAGGTTCTTATCAGACTTGGGGATGAAAAACAAAAGTATAGATGCCAGAATAAATATACCCGAGGCCAAAACTCTGCACAGTCCCTTCTCTGTTTGCAGCTCCAATGTGATCTAGGCTGATAGGACAGGTGTATACAGTGAGTCACTGTTTGTTCACCAAACTGGTGCAAAATCAATAAAAAGATTTGAGAAAGAAGACGGGCGTATTCTTACATTAAAATCTTGTCTAGCACAGTTTCAAAGTTGGATACCTTGGTGAGCTAAGGCTGGCTTTACTTTCACGCAACTTTAGTTTGTTGAATTTTATATGAAACTTAAGTTGCAATTGATTTGCATGGTGTAAAGCCCTCTGCAATGCACTCCGACCTTATTATTCAAATGTTTTTATTTACCGTAAATTCCGCACTATAAGCCGCACCGGAGTATAAGCCGCACCTGCAAAATTGCCTGTTTGTTACATATATAAGCCGCACCGGACTATAAGCCGCGGGTGTTTTAATGATTTTTTTTTTTTTTTTTTTTTTTTTGTGTTTTAACACATTCACTGCCAGCCTTTTTTTTTTTACTGTAGGTAGCTTTTGCCAGAGGTTTTTTTTGAGGATTCTGGCTCATTTTACAAGAGCCAAGGATAATTTTCTGCTTGGACTTTGTGAACACAAAGTTCACAAAAGTACTAATAGAATGTGTGCTTTCTCTGTCTAAAAGAGTTAGTTTGTAGAGTTAGTAGTTATGTAGATATTAGCCGTTGAGTACAGCATGGTTTCAGCGTCTGAGACAAAAAGCTGAGATAATCGCAGTTTTGTGAAATTCAATATCAAACAGTCACTTTAACCATTTATTTTTGGCATCAGTGAGACATCAGACATAAACAATATAGTTCTGAACAGTAATTTCCTCCATAGCAGCACCCGCACCCCCTCTCCTTACAACTCCTCCCTCCGTGGGCGTGTCTGGTGGATTTCAGCAGCGTTTGTCAGTCACAAGCCAGTCTCTCCTGCCTGTCTGAGCAGTGAGCAGCAGCCTCCCTCTCTGGCGGCCCCTCGTCGGCGAGCGTGGATGTGGCTTAATCCGTTCTTGGATTTTCGGTTGAGAGCTTTGACGAAGCCTTGTGTGACTCTAGGCTTTATGCTGCGCGCTTCAAAGTGTGCTTTCCACCCAGTCCACCTTTGGAACCCCCCACCGCCGTGCGCCCGTGTGAAAGGTTTTCGCCTACAGTATGAGAATGAGGCTCGTTCGCTTCTGGGTCCTCGGTTGAGCTCAGCTGGAATGCGTGCGTTTCTGGCCAAACAACACTCAATAGTCTGAGCACCGTCGCCACTCAGTGGGTCGGCGGAATGGATTGCACACGCCCGGCGGCTCTAACAGTATAATAGAAGATGCAAAAGGGCCAGATCAACGATCCACCGTCAAAAAAAAAAAATCGATTCTGAAAACGTGTTAACACGTTGTTGGCAGTCAACAGCTGGATTCTGAAAACGTGTTTACACGTTGTTGGCAGTGAACGTGTTAATGTTTAATTACCATATGTAAGGGTTCATGCACAGAGGGGATTGTCGGGAAAGAGATGGCTGTTTGAGGAAGCTCCCATTTATTAACATTTCAACAAAACAACATAACACAACACCACCTGTGTTTTTTTTTACAGTGCACACAGTGTCCGCGGTGTGGTGAAAAGAGGGCAAGAGAGGAAATTAAAACAGAAGTGGATTTATAGTTAGAAAGAGTGCTAAAAAAGAGAGTTTTTTTTTTTTTTTTTTTTGAAAAAATCCATAGATAAGCCGCACCGGCCAAAAAACGGGGAAAAAGCCACGGCTTATAGTCCGGAATTTACGGTAATTTTTCAAAATTATACAACATTCAGCATATGAAGATGTTGAATGATCAAATCCGCATTCCCATAAACTTTTGTTAACCATAGACCTTATTTTATGCATTTAAGTGAAATCCCCATTCTAAAACCCCATAGACTTTTCCACTGAAGAACCAAATGGCGGCGATTTCTGGATAAAGCCTACAAAAATATGTCATCCCTGCGGTACTCCTTATGTTGATGCAAGGGATGTACTCTTTAGTAAAATGTCCTCTATTTGTGTTGACTTTTTTGAATTGGATGATTATGCAGGGTATCTGCGGGGTCTTGAAAAGTCTTGAAAGTTGGGAATTCAATTTAGGGAAAATCAAGACCCTTGAAAAGTATTGAATTTCAATACTTTTTTCAGAAAAGTCTTAAGTAAATTTCAAATTCAAGACCCTTTAAATGTGTTTAAATGTGTTATTTTTCGATGAAGCATGATGTTAGATTACAACGAGCTAGTTGTGTGGCTTAGCCTTCCAAAATGTTGCCGTTAGTTTTTTAGAATGTAATACATAGAATTGGGAATGTTACATTCAATTTCATTCAGACTGTCTTTCAGGCTCAATCGCTGCCATTTTCCCCCCGGAGCGAGGGAGGAGGGAGGGTGTTTTACTGTAGTGGCTGAGAGAGCGTAGTGGCACAGTGCTCCAATCAGGTCGCGAGGCACATTTTTTGCAACATCATCCAATCAGGGTCTCGCTCTCGTAATGTCTGTCTTGCTCTCGTTCTGCCTCATACCAACATCCATAGATTTTGGAGGTCCCCGAGCGGCCGTTAGCTGATAAAATCCATAGATAAGCCGCACCGTTATATAAGCCGCAGGGCCAAAAAACGGGGAAAAAGCCGCGGCT
Organism: Poromitra crassiceps; assembly: GCF_964638095.1. NCBI lineage: Eukaryota > Metazoa > Chordata > Actinopteri > Beryciformes > Melamphaidae > Poromitra > Poromitra crassiceps. The sequence continues at coordinate 29,842,947 of NC_139626.1, read as the reverse complement.
TATAGTCCGAAATTTACGGTAATATTGTGGGAATATTTTGGGTAAAAGCACAGATGGCCAGGGAGGATTAAACATGCGGGAACGCCATCCTTATTTGCTAAATTCAAGGTACGTTAAAACTATACTATCAATGGTTAAAACGTTGTCTTGCGTCATCATACATCGTATCGGACACAGACCATTTCCACCCGCAGCAGGATTAATGTCAGCTAAACACTTTCATAGGCTAACATGGCTAACGCTAATGAGCACCAGCTATGTTTGCTCTATATAACGTTAACGTTACATGACTGAGCAGATAACGTCATGTGTAGGCCGGCATGTCGTTATCAAAGCGTATTGCAGTTTGTGTGTGTGTGTGGGGGGGGGGGGGCGCTCACCAGCACACGGACAGAGGCTGTGTGTGTGCATCAACATTGAAACTATGATGCCACAGGTCTCTTTCTGAGGAATTGTAGCATTGTATCAATGACAGTTGATCAGTGTTTCTCACGCCACAATAGAGTTTGACTGCCACATATATTAATTTCAATTCAACCTCTTCATTTTGCTCTCAGAGTGCACCAGATTGATGCATCTTACTTTAAAATGTACACAATTTTCTTTCAAAAGGGTCCAGGGTCTATCCACCATGATCTCTCCAAATCCTCAGGGAAACACTGTTGTGTGCATGTGTGAGTGAGTGATTCAAGATTCAAGATTCAAGATTTTTATTGTCACTCCATGGTACAAGTATCACGTGTGAAATTCTTGTGCTGTGGACTCCGTTTACAACATAGCACAAATATAGCAGGGCATATGAGTGCAAAAAAACAACAAGAGACACAACAAGCAATAAGGCAGTATAGTGATAAGACAAGTCAGAGACAGTGGCATATTCACTGCACATAGGTGCACATGTCATGTGCATACTTTAGACGTGCTTAAACATTTTAAATTCGGCGTATTTGACATACAGGTGCAAATAGCATATTCCTTATTAAACATACAATTAAACTCAGCGTTTTAAATTCGGCGTATTTGACATACAGGTGCAAATAGCATATTCCTTATTAACACTTTGAGTGCCACGGCCCTTGGGCAAAAGGTGCTGTACTGTGCCACATAGGCCGCAATGCATTTTAAAACAGTCATATAATTTCTTTAATAATTACTATGTAAACACTGAACACGCACAAATAACGATGAGACTCTCTTCTATCACCTGCAAAAAAAAGTTTATTGATCCCATTTTCCGTTCTTTAGTTATGAGCCGGAGAAGATAGCTTGATTTGACCAAAAACAGCCCTTTTTTTCTACGAGCTGAGATAATGACCCTTTTGTGAAAGGAAGCATTTCAAGCACATCATTGACTCATTGCTAATATTTTCTGATGTAATGCTGCAGCTGCCTGGGTCTGTTGTATGCTGTAGTGTCCTGCGTGCCCCACCTCCCCCCCTCCTCCTCCCCCCCCCCCCCCCCCCCCCCCGTTGTGGGAGGAGTGTCTCTCTGCTCTGCTCGGCTTTGCTGTGAGTGCGTTTGCTCTGCGTGTGCTCAGCACTGAAAAGTCCGCTAGATCCAGCTTTTTTACAGCCGCGTGTATGTCACCAGCTTCCAGTTGAGAACTCCACGGCTGATCATGCGAATGGGCTGTTGCAGCGGACAGGAGGTGCTCAATTGTGACAGCAGATTGGCTGCTGCAGGGGCACAGCTACGTTATGCTTCAATGAAGCAGCTGCATACGGACGGATGCGATGCGATTTCCTTTTCCCCAACGACTTCTTCTGTGTGTTTTACTTTACTTTCTCTCATCTGGAGTGCGCTGTCGCCACCTAAGGGTTCTGTAAAATAGGTTAGACACATTCAATAGCTCTCATATTGTAAGAGGCGATGTAAGAGGCATAGATCGACACCCCCCCCCCGTCACGCTGGCAGCCTACGGTAAATTTCTAATGACGCCATATGGCGTCGCTGGCACTCAATGTGTTAAACATACAATTAAACATTAGACATACGTAATGGTAGCAGCTACAGTACGGTACAGTACGGCTACTACACTATTTGTGTATGTTAAGGAGTCTCGTGGCCTGCAGGAAGAAACTGTTCCTCAAGCGATTTGTGCGTGCTTTCGGAACCCTGTATCTTCTCCCTGAGGGTAGCAGGGAGAACAGGCTGTTGTGGGGATGGTTTGTGTCTTTGATGATCTTCAGGGACCTCCTGAGGCACCGCTGTTTATACAGTTCATGCAGTTCTGGCAACTCACATCCTGTTACGTGCTGGGCCGCGCGTCTCACTCTCCGTAGCGCCCTGCGGTCCATGGTGGTACAGTTCACGTACCAGGTGGTGAAGCAGCCAGTCAGCAGGCTTTCAATGGTGCCTCTGTAGAAGCCCCTAAGGATTTCTGGCCTTAGCCCAAATTTCTTCAGGCGCCTGAGTCCGTGTATTCGCTGTTGGGCCTTTTTGACAACAGTGGCGGTGTGGCCGGCCCAAGTCAGGTCCTGGTGGATGTTGACTCCCAGGTACTTGAAGCTGTCCACCCTTTCCACCACTGTGCCGTTGATGGTGATTGTAGTCTACAATGACTGTAGTCTACAATGATTGTAGTCTACTCCTGTAGTCTACAATGACCTCCTTGGTCTTGGAGACGTTCAGAGAGAGGTGGTCGTCCTGGCACCATTGTTCCAGGGCCCCCACCTCCTCTCTGTAGGCCGTCTCGTCGCCCCCCGAGATCAGCCCCACGACTGCTGTGTCGTCTGCAAACTTCACGATGGTGTTCGAAGTTTGAGTCGCCACGCAGTGGAGTGAGCGAGCGAGCAAGCATGTTATTGTTCTAAATATACGTTTTTTTTTAAAGTTTAAATAAACCTTGCCTTTGGGTTAGTCACACAATTTATTCTCTTGAGCTTGATTCCTTCCCAGCCTATCTGAATTCTGTTGTATTGATACAGTGCATAGAAGTTATGGCAAACTAAGACTGTTTAGTTTTGCAATCTCAAACTCAAAATGTATAGTAATTGTGTTAGTTGAAGGTGTGTCGTTGATGTAATCGGTTACAGCTCGAAGTGACGATGGGGTCTTGAAATTTATTGGAAGGGTCTTGAAAAAGTCTTGAATTTAACTTCAGGATTGCTGCATATACCCTGTTATGAGAAACTTGAGTTGTGTTTAAAAAAAGGAACCTTCTTCATTGCAAATGTTATTCGTCAGGCATGGGAACAAAGACAGAACATTTTGTTTAGAAGGTGATGTAATCTTCTGTTTTGTTGTTTGAGCAGTATGCTGACTTTGCGACTTGTCTTAACTTAATGTACCACTGTAGCGCTGGTTTATTGTTGTATTTTGTGTGTGTAAACCCAATCAATCAATCAATCAATCACTAATGGTTGTGAGCTCCTTCTTCACCTGCCAGAAAGCTGAGAAAACTATGACCTCAGGTGGTCAAGGCCTTTGGCGGAGTAGCTGTCAGGGACACAGTTCTTGGACCATTTGCAAACTCATGTTTCTTTGTAACCGTTTTGTTTTGTTTAACTTTATTTGGGATTTTTGCATCTGTACATAAAGAAATAAATGGTCTTCATTTTTGCATCAACATTAGGCATTCAACTCCCCCCATACTTCAGGACTAATGCCAATTTTCTGCTGTGGCTAATACATAGCATCTATCTATCTATCTATCTATCTATCTATCTATCTCTATAAAAGGGAGCAAGGCAATGTTTGTCTGTCTTTCTGTTTCAATTTTTGTCCCACTGATGATGTCATAGGCATTGTGACGTCACTGATAATGTGACATCATCAGTGATATCATAAGAGCAATTGTGATGTCATCAGTGATGCGAAGTTGTGCTAACACAATGTCTATGACATCAGTGATGTGATGTCATCAGTAATATCATTTACCAAAATAATCAGTTATGACGTCACTGATGATGTCATAGGCACTGTGAGATCATCAGTGATGTCATAAATAATCTTATATAAGCGAGTCCCCGCAGATGATGTCATCAGTGACATTATTGACCATATGACATCACTGATTATGTCAGGCATTCTGACATTGTTGTGACCAAAATACTCTTATGACATCACTGATGATGTCACAACGCCTATAACATTATTGGTCAATAATGATGTCACTGATTACATCACTGATAATGTCATTGACATTGTGACATCATCAGTGGGACAAAAACAGCCGAGCTGCGGCCGAGGCGGCCGATACCCTAGTGTACTGTAGTATATAAATGACTATAAATGGTGACCAAAGCAGGTCCCACTCTCTCCTAAAGTGTCTAAAAGCAACAGCAAAGCCACATGACTGCGTCTCCTCACTGCCATCTTTGTCTCATTCCAGGAGGAGGAGGCCCTGCTGAGCGAGATGGACGTGACCGGCCAGGCCTTCGAGGACATGCAGGAGCAGAACAGCCGGCTGCTGCAGCAGCTCAGGGAGAAGGACGACGCCAACTTCAAGCTGATGAGCGAGCGCATCAAATCCAACCAGATCTACAAGCTCCTGAAGGAGGAGAAGGAGGAGCTAGCTGACCAGGTTCTCACCTTCAAGTCCCAGGTATAAGACTTGGATGGAGTCATCTTTATTGTTTTCATCCGGAAGTGCAATGTCCACAGTTTTGTTGTGGCTGGGTTCTCAAACACTGACCCATGACTGTTGCTGCCCCCCTCAGGTCGATCAGCAGCTGCTGGTTGTGCAGAAGTTGGAGGAAAAAGAGGGCATTCTGCAGAGTTCACTAGCCGCTCTGGAGAAAGAGCTGGCTGTCCGGACTCAAGCACTAGAACTCAACAAGAGGAAGGTGAGTTGAGAAATACCATTGATCATAATCGCCTTTTAAAGTAATAAACCACAACTTTTTTATATAAATAGAGTTTTTGGAACTCTCTATCACCAGTAAATACCATACGATAGTGATTCAGTCTTTCCCAGGAGAAATCCTCTGCTACACAGGAAGTGGTGTGTGTTTACAGAAGCAACAACAGCAGTCGGTCTGGAATAAATATAAGAAAAAGAAGAAATACAACAAGCTGCAGTCTCGATTGAGTTTTGTATAGACCAAATCACCGTGACGTCACCATGTAAACAAATTTACTTCCGGGTACCACTTGGGGAAGGCGGCAGGTTTAAATGTGCGTGTTGTCAAATAAATGCTGTCAAACCCTCTCGCTGTTTTCGGCCGACTACTTTCAATTTAAATGGTTAAACGGTTGGTAAACATGCTTGTCCGACGTATCTAGCCTTTCTTCTGTGTTTGTTTTATGTAGTGTTAGCTAGCTAATAACGTTTGTTTGTCCGTCAAACTCGCTGCTTTTTTGCAGACTTATTAACGTTACAGACAGAGCTATTAACCTCGCGTCACCAGGCTCTTCTCGGCGAGAAAGAGCTACTGACGCCACGTTAATTTAATTTAGCTTCAAGTCTACTCTGGTCTGGTCCAACAGGTAAATTAGCTAGTCTGGTCTCCACTAACGTTAGTGAAAGTGTTGTTATGAATGATATTAAACAACAACACAACACGGACTAACCATTTTTGTCTTCTTTGTCTGTTTTTGTCTTCAACACGTCAGTTTGTGCCGTCCACCGCCATTATAATGTGTGGACCTCAGGGGTACCCGGAAGTAAATGTAAACATCCCGCTGATTTGGTCTATTATTAGAGCATGTTGGACTCGTGCCCACTGCTAAATGGTTCATCAAAATCAAGAAAAGGGAAGAATCTCACTGATTATCAGTAAGCACAGGACTACATCTCAGCAGTTGAAGCACAAAGAATAGAACCAAAATGGCTAAGATTTATTCCAGTTTACTACGTAAAACAATCACCCTTACCGCGCTGGAATCTCAACATGGCTTTTTTTTTTTTTTTTGAGTGTGTCCGGTTCCTTCCCCACTGCAGGCGGTGGAGGCTGCCCAGCTGGCGGAGGACCTGAAGGTACAGCTGGAACATACCCAGGCCAAGCTTAAGGAGATCCAGGTCTCCGTGGCTGAGAACCGCACCGCCCGGGAGAGGGAGAGCGGCAACCTCAAACGAGCACAGGTACGTCCAATTTTGGTACTGGGGGTATCGCTCATTAGAGTCCCCAAGTCTCACCAAACTTATAACAGGGTTCCCACTTGAAATCCTTCAAGGTTTGTGGATTTCAGAAAACGAAAATAAAGCCTTAAAAGGTTTTGAAAATGACTGGGTGACCTTGAAAGTACTAAAATATGGACCACCTATATTCATGAATATGTCTTTAGTTCTCTTTACCTCTCCCTCCCTCCTAGGATGAACACTTAACATCCTGATGAAAAGTTTAAGATGGATATTTACTTTGATCTTTGAAATGAAAAATGTCACTGTGATTTCTCCACGTGACAATATCATGACCAAAAACCAGTGTCATTTCTTACCCCAAAACATGCCAATTTTGCATCCTTTCATTGAATTGGGAAGACCCAGAGCCATGTATATAGAAGAGTCGCAACATCTCCATTCACTCCAATGGACCAGTTTTTTACTCTCAAGAGTTCCTGGAAGTAAGGTCCTGGATTAAGCAGCACTGTCGAGTTGCAGCAAAATAGACAGTTTGTGTTGTACTCTGAAAGGGTCCCCCCCCCCCCCGAATCAAATTGTACATTATCAGCTTTATTTTAGCTGCTTAAGTTTTATTTTTTTTATTTTTTTTCATATTTCATTTGAGTTAAATTCAGATTATCGAAACTAGATTAGCCTGACCAGTTTTACTTGTTTAACAAGCTGAAGCATATGCTCTGCCTGTAATTCAAGAGAAGTCTGCCTTTTCATTTCATATTTAATTTTAGTTCAATTCAGATTATTGAAACTGGATTAGCATGGCCCCAGTTTAATTAAAAGTTATGACCAGTTTAACTAAAAAGCATATAGCCTGCCTGTGATTCAAGAAAAGTCTGCCTTTTTATTTCATATTAGTTAAATGCAGACTATTGAAACTGGATTAGCATGACCAGGCTTGACCAGACCATGACTTGTTTTATTATTATTATTATTATTATTATTATTATTATTATTATTATTATTATTATTATTATTATTATTAACTTGTTTAAAAACATATAGGCATGTAATTCAAGATAAGTCTGCCTTTTGTTTCATATTTCATACAGTTCAAATAAGACTTTCTGAGCATGACCAGTTTGACTTGTTTAAATTTAAAAACATATAGGCCTGTAATTCAAGTCTGCCTTATTTCAATTGGTTTTTAGCCCTAGTTGCACTTCTGTTGCACTTTTTTGTTCATTTGAGGTTTATAACAGTGCATGAAGGCATTGTGTATTAAATTAATGCGCTATTTTTGGTGCAATAAATTTGAGTGGTTTAAAAAAAAATCTGAAATTTGGGTCGCGACTTCATGACAAGGAAAATAGTGGGTCCTGAGGCTACACCAGTTGAGAACCACTGCTCTAGAGGACACTAGGAAGACCATATTACGAATGAGTGGGTTTGAAAATAGTGTGTGGCTTTAACTCTCTCTCTCTCATCCTTCCAGGAGGATCTGTCCAGGCTAAGACGGAAGCTGGAGAAACAGAAGAAGGTCGAGGTTTACACCGATGCCGATGAGATCCTGCAAGAGGAGATCAACCAATACAAGGTGAGAGAAAGGCAACATTGTTTATGTGCCATTGGAGAGAGCTCATATTCAGGAACTCCTATCTGTAAAAGACTGGGGCATTAAGTCATTTATGACTTCGACCTCAATCAGCGGTAAAGAAATTCCGACATCGACAGGTTTCTGGCACAGCCTAGGCCTAGTGTGGACCATTGCAGTTAGAAATATGAAAGTCACAGTTTCACAAAAGAGATGAGACGAGAGCGAAGATCAAACAGATCAACAGAGCAGATCAAACGGAAACTTCTGTGAAGAGGTGATATATCACAGTGCAAACTAATGCTGCTTTGTCATTCGTTTTTTTTGCTTGAGAATGAGATGTGTTGCCTTGCCAGACACTTGCAGCACCGTCACGTTTTTTTAACAGCAGTTAAAAATGTAAGGAGGTGGAGTGTGAGTGGGGGGTTCTTTCCAAAACAGCGAGTATGGGCCAAAAGGTTTGTTTTTGAAAGCCGAATTCCCAGCACACTGCAAACTAATCGTTGAGCCACTGGTATTGATCAACAACCCTATCAAACCCCCGCAGAGATATTATATTATATTAAAAAACGTATATAATGCATCTTTAAATGTTAAACTGTTTTACCATCCACTAAACGGAGGCAATTAATACTGTTAGCAAGTCGTTGTGTTTGGCCATATAAACTGTATTTCTCCCTTGCTCCAGGCCAAGCTGCGCTGCCCCTGCTGCAACACACGGGACAAGGAGACTGTGCTCACCAAGTGTTTCCACGTCTTCTGCTACGAGTGTCTGAAGACGCGCTACGACACCCGGCAGAGGAAGTGCCCCAAGTGCAACTGTGCCTTCGGTGCCAACGACTTCCACCGCATCTACATCACCTAATTCACATAACCAGAGGAGAGAAATGACCATGGAACTGAGGATGATTTCAAAGAGGCAGATGTGTAGGGAATATCGGAGGCTTGTGTTTTGCCATTTAAAAAAATCTCTCTTTGGAAAGACTTGTTTTTACCGCATCATCGCCCTGTTGATGCTTCAGTTTGTGACCAAACAGATAGTGAGACTTGACTGAGTGAGGCAATTTACACCTGGCACTAACATGCGTTTTCTGTGATCAGATTCCAATCGGATAGTACTCGACTACTACATTAGCCCGATTTAATTTACACCTGGCGTTAGCATGCGGTTTCAATCCGCGTACAGTTGCTGTATGTGGATTGAGAGGACACATTGCATTTACATTTGTGTTAACTGTTAATGTTGTCACAATGCATCCCTGACCACCTCCGGAGGTGGTTTGGCCGATCAGATCGCAATCCATCTTCAGTGTGTCTTGGGGGCGTTTACACCTGTACTTTCAAGTGGTGGTCAAGCACTATCCGATTGCAATCTGATCACAGAAAACGGATGTTAGTGCCAGGTGTAAATGGCCTGTGTTGTGCTGTAGTTAAGAAAACGCAGTCATTTGTGCACACGGTGATGTTCTTACATGTTGACGCACTGTTTTCCCGTCTTGTCTTTGCAGTTCTTGCCAATGTTAAACATCTTTACTTTAAATCAACTGGGCCCATGTTTTTTTCTTCTCCCCCTTTTCTTAGTTTCTTTAGCATTTTTAATTCATTTAAAAACATTGAACTTTGCCGGTACATGGTTGTTTTTTGGATTATTTTGTCCTGCTGGTTTTGGAAATCCTTTGAATCCAGTGAGGATGAAATGTCCTCCAAAATTCCAAGCATCCATCCATGTCAAATCTGAGTGGACTGCATGTACAAAACTAAAGTTGTTTTTTGTAGTATTACATAAAAAAAACAGCTTCTCTAACTTTGCTTAGGTTGTAGTATTAACAATGCCTAAGAGACGACAGCTTAGTCTGGCAGCCAGTCAGCACATACAGGAGAGTTTGGATCACCTTGGGCAAAGTCCTCTGCGTGTGTTCATCCTGTTACCATGGTTCCTGTTTGACACAACATCTGCAGCTCATAGTGCCTCATTACTGATGAAATCACTCCAGTGGAAAGTCAGCTCATATGGGTGTCCTTAGTGGGCTGTGCTACTCCAGGTCCTCATAGACCACTTTACGAAAGGTTACCCCTGACATCCAAGTAGAAAAACATCTGTTTAACAACATGGTTTGGGCTTAATTGAACCAATGAAACCCCTTTTCCTCCATTCTGATGATGTGAGCTCTTTAATGAGAGTTTTGGCCAGCGTCTGTTTGACGTTAGCTCTTGTGGGAAAGGCAGTTCACACCATGTAGCACGCATAAAAGCTTCCAGGCGGCATAAAAGTGAGTCTATGATGTGTAAAAAAAAACACATCAGAATCCTCGTCATGCACTGGGGAAAGCTTGAGATTCGGATGTAATGATGAAGAAATGTCTTGTTTATTTAGGTTGGTCGTGATAGGTGGGCTGTGGTTGTTTTCTCATATGGACATGCATAACCTCTCATAAATAAATTAGAACGGTTTCCATGTTGTGCCTAGTGATAATTTGTGTGCCAAGCAGAGCACAGATGTGTAATTATTGCTGGTCTTCATTATGAGAGACACGTTGAAACGCGGCCAAACTGATTGCACTTCAGGCATGCGTCCACTGCCTTTGTTATTGCATTTTTGTGTAGCGGGCTCCACCCTGCCCCAGACTTTAATATCACGACCCAGCTGCGTCAGCGACAAATTAAATAGTCAAATGGGAGTAAAAAAAACAACAACATACATTGTCGCGACATTATCACAGCTGCAGAGAAAGCACTGAAGTGGAGGGAGATAAAGAATTTACTCCGCAGAATTGACCATTAGTCTGAAAATGCAAATGAATATAGTCTTTATATGTCGTCTTTGGACTCCAGTCTGGAGTGATTGTTCCTCTTCTGTGTGTGGGACCCAGACTCATGCCAGAGCTCTTGTGTTTTTTGGCAGAGCGATGTGAATGACGTCGACAGGCGTGGTAATAACAATGAGAACACTATTAACTCCAGACTACACACTCTAAACCCGAGTGAAATGTGAAAAACCTAAAGGGCGGGGCCCACATAAAACACAGTGTATGAATTTGAAAATCATCTAAAACAAAGTCGACACAATTTAAACTTTCACTTTTACTCTTTTTTAACAAACGAAACCAACTCGTGTGGTGAAGTTTCCTGTGAGTCTGGGTCGGGGAGAGGATCCGAGCAGGGCTACACAGGCTACAGTACACATAGGAAATGACTCATAGGAGTTGAACTGTTAGCGTGGGTGTGTGCCTCTATTAAAACAAGGCGCAGACTCCTCCGGGTGACTCACTCTGATGCTCGCTTTTCCATGGTGAAAACCAGTACGGATTGTTCATCAGATGAACTTTCGGGAATCGTGTAGCCCAACGTTACAGCGAGCATCAGAACCAGCGCCGACAGCATGGCTTCAAGCGTCCTCTGCGCTCTGTGCGGACTTATTATTGCGGCCGTGACGAATTTCCATGGTGTGAACGCACAGAAAAGTAAGTAAACTTAACACTTTTGCTCCCGACAAGAACTCGTGATTTGTGTCAATTTTGATGACTTGAGAAATAGGTTGCCGTAGATTTTAGATTTCGACTTGATTATGGGTTTATATCAACTTTATATTAAGTGTCGCCCCCCCCCGCCCCTCATATCCTTGTGTCAGAGAACACGGAATATGTTGGTCAGTCTTGGAGTCAGATAATGGGGCTGCTTACAGAGCCGCTTCCTCTACCAGCTGCATTTCTCACCGGTTCCGCATTCCGATCGCCTTATTTCACCCCATCCATGTCCCTGGGTGAAAAGGACAAACCACATGGAATGGTACTGCTAGTGTCCATTGTGTGGACCATTGAAATTGGGAGGGGGGGGGGCTGTCTAAATATATATGGGTTTCACAATTTCACACAAAAAAAAACAGTTCTTTCCCCAGCCCTCCAATGGATTATTTGGATCTGATTCTGAACACTAACATGCTGAGAAGCCCAAAGCACTGGAGAGAGCTGGCACATCATACTGTCATGAACTGCACAGAATCATTGTATTGATAAGAACATTGCAATAGTCATTGGATGATTTAAGTAGTTGATCCAATTTGGATCAACTTTCAATTTGGATAAATCTGTAGTTTGGTATGTGGACATCTGGACATCAGCTGTCAGTGACACCCACATCCCCCAAAATGACTAATGATAGATACACGCACACACACACGCACACACACGCACGCACGCACACACACACACCTTCTTTTGGTGATGAAAACTAATTTGATTTTAACATCATCTTTACTCAGTATACCGATTCCTTTGACAGTAAATTATCTTGTTCCCCATTATTTACAAGCAAAATACTACTCAATACAACTTCTGTAGTTTCCAAATGTGAATCAAAGTGATACCTCTTTGCTTGTGAAAGTTTTAACATTGGCTAGTGGAAACGTTGCCTTCCATGAATGTGTGATGATAGTGGTATAACCTATAACCCATTGGAATAACCTATATAAAGTCCATGTAAAGTCCTACATTGAAACACCACCAACATTGTTCTTTAGTTCTTAGCTGTTCAAGTTTTGATCGCCGTCAAAATATTGCTGGAAAATGTTGTCCGTTTGAAAGGAGCAGATTTCAGGCTCGCATTTGCTTTGTGATTGGACAGACGTGAAGGTCAGGCCAGCAGGTTCACGGCACAGTCATCATCATGCTCTAATCTGCTGGTCACTGTTGGAGCCCTTTAGTCAGTGTGCTCACCTGGACCCGGGGGATGGATGGATGCTGGAGTCATGCTGAGGAGAAACACTCACAGGACCAGTGACACATTTCACTATAGTGACCCCAATCCAGTGATTGAGCCCAGGCAGGCATCAGTGCAGGGCAGGCTGTGGCTCTGGACGGAGGCTGGAGTGGATCATGTAACAACCTCACAGCACAGTCAGCCCGTCACAAGTCAAAGTCCTTCCACTTGACTTTTCAAACTGGCGCCTCTGCTAATGTCAGCCGATGACGGGTGACTTCCACCACATCGATCGACACATCAGATAGTGCCTCCTGTAATGTGACCGGCTCCAGACCTCTTCTGTTCTTCTTGGCCATAAGAATACAATGTGTGTGCTCACTGCTTTGACTGCAAATGTATGCTGTGCTCAATGCAGGCTATTGCTAAAACTGAAATATCATTCTGGATGCATTTTGGGGCGTGAATGGTGAAACATGCCAAGATAATCTTTTCCCCAGAATGGTTCAGTCTGTGTTACATTAACTTGGCCAACATTCGCACTCCCACAGCCATAAACGTGAGTCCCCCCCCCCCGTGCCCGCACACACCTGTTAATCTGTACTGTCACTGCTGTACAGCTTCACAGAGAATGAGATGCAAAAGATAGAAAAGATAACGTCAAAACTGGAGCTGATAGCACTAGAAAATTATATAGCTCATTTGGGTTAAAAGTTCAGACAAACACTGTATTATGTCATCTTTGACACTGTAAAACCACCAATAGACTGCACATCCTGTCTAGCATGCACTTCATTATGCACAGGATGAGCGATCAATGAAGCTGTCTGTCTACGCAAAACCGCAGCGTGAATAACCCACACCTTTTCAGCCAATGCCAGCGCGCCGCTGACCCGATTTCCTGCAAATTCATCTCTCTACTTTGAGTTTACCTCAAAGTCCTTTCTTGAGTAGTTTTGGTATTGTTTTCTTTCATGTCTTGGTACAGCCGAGTTAAGAAAAAAAATGCAAGGTGCCATTGAATGACATACAACAGGGTTCCTACGCAAGTATGGAAAGTATGGAATTTGATTTGAGTATTTTCCAGGTCTGTAAAAGTATGGAAAAAGGTAAAGATAGTATGGAAAAATATTTGTTTCCAGACTATATGTCTATTATGACTATTTGACTACATTTTTCTAAATAATAAAATTCTGAAATTAGACCAAATCAATTAATAATACAAGCAATTGTTTTATCATGGCATCAGAATGTAACATACTGTACATGTTTAACAGTTGGATTTTAAAACAATTTAAATTAGTTATATAATAGCTGTATTCCCAACCCGGTCTCACTCCCGGGGAGTCAAAATACACCGATTTGTCACGCCCCCTTGGAGGTTGCCTCGCAGTGACCTCCAGTCTGACCTCTGACCTCCGGTGAAAATTTACAATGGGGACATGTCCCCACCACTTTTCAACACAAAGTGACACCCTTGTGTACTCAGATGTCAAATATGGTCTGACAGAGAATTCTGGAAATTTGAGTCTGGAAAAGTATGGAATTTTTAAATAGAAAATGTGTAGGAGGAACCCTGATACAATGACTTGATGCATGCCATATACCAAGTATGGTGGTTTATTTTTACCTTGTGGGGGAAAGAAGAGGTTGCTCATGCAAATACACCTGCGACACTGAGAAGGAAGCATGATGAACATCATATTTATTATCTATCCAATATCTAGACATTATTTGCCTGTTTCACTCATCTGTAACAATGTTTTTAATTATATGTCTAGATTTATTTATGCATCTTATTCACTTTGAAGTATAGTGTTTCTGTTTTGTAGCCACTGTTCTGAAAAGCTGGGTATAAAATGCTCTGTGAATTAAAGGAACAGTTTTGTCACCATCTACCCACCCTCAATTCCAGTTGAAACACAGGTGAAGTGTGTCCATAATATAAGACACAGGGAGGTTGCCAGCACAACTCAAGAGAAAAGCAGTCACCATTCACTTCAGTCGCCTGTGTTTCAACTGGCATGAGGGTGAGTAGATGACAGAATTTTCATTTTTGGGTGAATTGTTCCTTTAAGGTTATATAGGGTTTGTAAGATTTTAAACTTCATTCATTCATTCATTCATTCATCATGCATCCCATCAGGTTCTGATGCATTTACAACAAAAGCAGAATTAAACAGTCACACATCTGATAATACAGAGTAACACACTTAATGTGATGTTTGCTCTCTGTGCATTGAGTTTGCTGTTGGCCTTTTGCTGTGTCAGATCTTCAGGATAATACCTCCCTTATCATGTAGGAAGTGCACAGCTTTAATTGTTCTACTGTCTGGCTGCCGTAAAAAGATATGAAGGCTTCCATTGTGTGTGCAGAGAGGTAGACACTGTGTGTGTGTGTGTGTGTGTGTGTGTGTGTGTGTGTGTGTGTGTGTGTGTGTGTGTGTGTGTGTGTGTGTGTGTGTGTGTGTGCGTGTGCGTGTGCGTGCGTGCATGTGCATGTGCGTGTGTGTGTGTGGGTGCTAGCTTGTTCACCGCGGTGGCTTCTTTCTCACAGACGTGTGTTGATTCTCTGGAAGTCGCACACGTAGGCTACTCAAAACAATTCAGCGGAAGCACTCTGTGAAAACACATCCTGCCGGTTCACACACCGGGCCATCTCACCGGGGTTAACCAAAAATCACTGAGTAATTCTCATTTGCGTTTGAACGCATCAGCAGACAGTCAAGTCAAACCCAAAGGAATTTCCCATTGAGCTTCTTAAGAAGAAGAACCCCACAGTGTTTGTCAAACTCGTCGGCTTGACTCATACCATTTTTTATCTCGCATTCCAGTTCTCATGTCACCTGATTCTGGGGGGGGGTTTTGGTGAGGAATTTTTCCTGGTTTTCAAGAACATCTGTGTCGTTCTCAAGGGAAGTCTCTCTGTCCCATTCCGAATATCATCCTTCCCCCTTTTCACATTACCCACCGCCATCGTAATATTTCACGGGCTCGAGCGCTGGTAAATATTTTATAAATGGGGAAATGTGTTTTGCTTTGGGAGAACTCGCATAAACACTCACAGGGTTTGGCTCTGGCAGAAAGCACTCCAGCGGATGGCTCGTGACGCTAAATGACATAACTAACAGCCAGTCTCCAATGTGTTTTCTGTGTGCAGGCCAGTGTAGCAGTTCAGAGTTCTGGAACTCAGATGTGGATCTCTGCGTGCCATGTGCGTCATGCAAGCAATACCCGAAGACGCCATCATGCAACACATGTAAGCAATTTATTCAGGTCAGAGGGGCCTTCTGGCTTTGTGGTGCCATTGACGTGTTTATTGTGGTAACATGTTGCTACTAGCATGTTTTCTGTTGCTGATCTCGTTATATCCAATCAGCAGTGGCTCCTCTAACTCTTTGAGCTCTGGTGCGATGTGTTCCTCTACAGGTAGGCCTATATATGTAGAGGAGACGTCTGATGTGTGGAGACTGGCGGCCATCACCAGTTTCTCGGTGCTGGCTGTGGTGCTGGTTGGTGCTGCGTTGATTATCGGGGTCATGGTGCATCGACGCAAGTCACAGAAACGGCCTCTACGTGGTAAGTGTGTCAAAAAAGAAATAATAGTCTGACTTAATAAAATAATAAATAATAATAAATACAAATAAATAAATAAATAAATAAATAATAGTCTAACTCGACTCATTTGGAGGATTATAGCCACATGTGAAAGATTGATCAGAAAGTCAGAATTCTGACTTTAAACTCAGAACTCAAATCAATCTTTTACATGTGGCCATAATACTCTTATGTACTTTCTACACGCAGTGTTGTAGTACCAGTACTCGAGTTCTGGACTCCTGGACTCATTTTCAGGACTTTTGATTCGACTTGGACTTGACCACCGATGACTCGGACTTAGAACCGGACTAGAGATTTTACATCTCAATTGTTTTTATCTGGTTAACTAAAGGTTAAGTAAATGCAATTAAAGACTTGGACTAGTGTGTTGGGCTCATGCTCCGGACTCGGACCCAGACTCGGGTAATGGGGACTCGACTCAGAGTCTTCTTTGGTAACTCAAACACTGCGGACTTGACCTCGACTCCGACTCGAGATATATAGTGACTTGACTACAACACTGCTTACAAGAAGATACGAGTCTAAACTTAAAAGAGACTCACCGACATCAGATGCTCTGCCTCTCTCATCCGTTTAGTTTGCTTAAAGCACCACAGACTGGTTGGTTGGCTTAAAGCACCACAGACTGGTTGGTTGGCTTTAATCACCACAGACTGGTTGGTTGGCTTAAAGCACCACAGACTGGTTGGTTGGCTTAAAGCACCACAGACTGGTTGGTTGGCTTAAAGCACCACAGACTGGTTGGTTGGCTTAAAGCACCACAGACTGGTTGGTTGGCTTAAAGCACCACAGACTGGTTGGTTGGCTTAAAACACCACAGACTGGTTGGTTGGCTTAAAGCACCACAGACTGGTTGGTTGGCTTAAAACACCACAGACTGGTTGGTTGGCTTAAATCACCACAGACTGGTTGGTTGGTTTAAAGCACCACAGACTGGTTGGTTGGCTTAAAGCACCACAGACTGGTTGGTTGGCTTAAAGCACCACAGACCGGTTGGTTGGCTTAAAACACCACAGACTGGTTGGTTGGCTTTAATCACCACAGACCGGTTGGTTGGTTTAAAGCACCACAGACCGGTTGGTTGGTTTAAAGCACCACAGACTGGTTGGTTGGCTTAAAGCACCACAGACCGGTTGGTTGGCTTAAAGCACCACAGACTGGTTGGTTGGCTTAAAACACCACAGACAGGTTGGTTGGCTTAAAGCACCACAGAGCGGTTGGTTGGTGAACATGAGCATGCTGTGTGCAGTTCACTGAGGTCACGTGACGACATGATTTCTGAGTATTGGCTTTGCAGTTGTTTCTCGAATCTCTTAATGACCACATCTGGCGCCATCATGGAGGTCCAAGTGAGAATGGGCTGTACAGTACGCAAATAATGTCTAAATATGCAACAACCGGACTAGATAAAGAGAAAGGTCTGGAAAAAGACCGGTGTGTGTAGATGCATTTAGTAACATTCACATTAATCAGTAAAAGTGAATAGTCTGTCAATTGTGTCAAGTTGTCTCTATTGTGAGTTTTAGTCTTTAATATTGAGACACCATTAGCTATTAATTATGTTGAGTCAGGGTAATGACACTGGTGGTTCCTATGCAGTATGGAAAAGTATGGAATTAGATGTTAGTAATTTCCAAGTCTGGAAATTACTTTCTAATTAATTTTTTCCATACTGGAAAGTATGGAAAAAATAAAAGAGAGTATGGAAAAAATATTTGTGTTTCCAGACTAGTGCCCCCATCCTGTTTTCTCAAATATAAAATTCTGAATTTCTAAATAATAATAAAATAACAAATCATATACAAGCAGTTATTTTCATGGCGTTTGGAGCAGACAGCCAGTGCAGCCAAAATGTTGACCACTGAGAGAGAGAGAGAGAGAGAGAGAGAGAGAAAGAGACAGAGAGAGAGAGAGAGAGAGAAGGCCAGAGCCAGCTTGATGTCGTCTAAAGCAAGGCAAGAAGTCCTACCGTATGACGTGTGACTGAACGCACCCCGTATGATGTGTGACTGAACACACCCTCCTACGCTGAGCTGCCTCTACACCTCTACGTCACAGCCTGCAAAACACATAGTGTCTAACAAGAAATGATATGTTAATAACGGTTGGATTTTAAAACATTTATATCTAGCTATTACCTTGTGCTGGTCAGTGCAAATAAAATGAACAAGACGGGGGGGAAACACCACTTGTTGATAAAGTTTTTTTTTAAAGGCCCATTCTGTAGTTTTTCTATTTGGAGAAACTAGATGCTACACTTCCCTGTTTGTATGTTCAGATATCTGCCTTATTTTATGCTTCTGCTTGTGCTCTCTACTTTACTTACGCACGGCATCTGCAGTGTTTTATAACAGATTGGCTGGGGGGGGGGGGGGGGGGGGGGTAGCAACAAATATTCCCAAATGTTCTTCTCTTGACTTGTTTCAGTGAGAGCAGTAGCTAATTACACCGCTAATCAAGCAACGCAGGCACCAAAAATACATTGTGCATTACAATAAAGTGATGTTGTTTTCTGAACTTACCAGACTGTTATTGTTATTATTTGCCTTTACCTGTTTAGTCATTATGTCTATATTACTGATCATTCTAGAGCAAGAATCTCATTGTGTCCATCTTTTGTGAAAGCACCAATGGCATCCCTACAATATTGTGGCAATATCGACATTGAGGTATTTGTTCAAAAATATTGTGATATTTGCTGGGTAAAATAATTGTTTCTCCTCCTTTACTGCAGAACCCATTGAAGAAACTGCGGGGCCACTTTATCAAGCTTAAACATTTGAGTAGGTACAATACTTTTCACTTTTCACTCTGTTAGCTAGGCTGATATATTGGCCTTTGAATATCAGTCAGATATGTTGCTATATGATATATCAGATATGTCAGTCAGTGTTGCTCACTGCTGATAGGATGGAGGAGATATGTTTGATTTCACTCAACCAGCTTCCTGGTTGTCAGCCTGTACAAACAGCAGTGAAACGGCATGGATTTTGGTGGAAAATCCAAGTGTCACACGGTCCAACTGTTGCTTCAGAGGCTTTTTCAATGGGTCATTAAATTCTGGGGACTGAATCCTTGTATTTGGCCGAATTTCTGCTCAAATTGAAACGTACAGCACAAAATATGGCTATCGGCAGCTTCCAAAAATCCCAAAACATCTATTTATCACCCTTCAAAACCCCATCTGTGGAACCCTAGTCACAACATGTTAGTAGTTCAAAATGTGAGTAACGCCACTCTCTCCAATGAATAGACTTTTCAACTTGGCACCACATTACGAATGTGATGTTTCCTTCCCATGGATTGCCCCCATCTGTAAAGCCGTACCTCTGCTCTACGTGTGTTTGAGCTCCGTCTTTAGTTTGTCTTGAACCTTTGTATACTTTGACAGAACGTGAATGTAAACTCAGCAGTCTTTAATCAGTCCCGTGTCTTCCCCACAGCCTCATCCTTCTCTGGAAACACATGTGACGGAACCAAGCAAAGACTGGTTCAGAGTCAGAAGACGCTCTGTGCCACGAACTGTGTACTCTGACCACAGGGTCTCTTTTGAGTAGGAACGGACCATTTTAATTTATTGTACTGTCCAAAGCGGAGATGTGTGCTCAGTTCTCATACTCGGCGTATAGGTTCAAGTGCGGATACGAGTCCAACAGTGCACTGATCATGTGACTTACAAAGAGCAACTCTCGCACCTCTTTAGGAATAGTGACGATCTTATACTAGCAGTGGTATCATTTTTACATTTTACTTGCCTTCATATTAGAATTCTTATAAAAGTTGGATTTGGAAGCCTTTGTGTACATATATATAGTGTATATATATATATATATTTTTAGATTCATAAATTTGACAAAACTGCAGTCACCCGTCTAGAGTGACAGATGCCACCCCAACACCTGTATTGTATTCTCTATCACCAGCAGGGCTCCAGTGAATGTAACCCAGCTTTAGTTGCCTGCCGGGCCACAGTTAGGAGTTGTCTATTTGCTGGTCATTTACCACAACAGCCTCTTTTAAGATGGGACTACAGGAAGCGAGCAAGACATGTATACTGTTAGGCACATCAAGGCCATTTGAATGTAGCTATACGTTTTGAGCTGAAATGTATTATCCCAGCCAGTACCTGCATTTTAGAACGTGTGTAGCTGTTCAGTTATATTAGTTCAAGTTGTTAAAATAAATAAAGGGAGTGAAACTTTCTTATGCACTGTTCCTGGGTCTCCTGAGAACAAAAACAGACCCTCCGTTGCAGGTCATTTTCAATATTGTTTCAATACAAAGTTGTGCATGTTTTTTTGTTTTTCTGTATTACCCCAAATGATCCACAGGTATGATAATAAAGTGTATTAGTTCTTGTTTGAAACACTAGACATGCAATCCGAAACGGCTAACAACAAGATATGACAAGGTTGCAAGGAATGTACCGTAGTGAAAATTGCACCTATAATGTCTTAGGTGGAGCTACATAATCACATGACTTTACTAACTCTGACCTGTCGAATCCTTTCAGATCTGCAACAGGGCAAAAATATATGTCATGTCCAGAAGCATAGGAAAGAAAGCTTAGTGGTCACTAAGTGGTTTTGTTGTTGGGGGGCGGGGGGTTACTTTTGCTTCCCCATTTTAATTTTTCAAAATATTTTTTTTCTTCAAACTATCATGTGGCACCTGTTCCTTAAGGTGATGCATCAAGAGAATTTGCCAGGCAACATATTAAGATTTGTGGTATGTGACTGACGATGTGGATCTGCTTGTGGGTAAACTATGCTCGCCCCCTGGCAGTAAAATTGAGGAATTCATTAAAAATACAGATTCTTGCATTTTCTTTCTATTAAATATCTTATTTATTTGTTTAAGTATCATGCCATGTTGAGTTGCATCAACTGCTACATGTGGATATTAATAATCAAAGGGACTCCTGTGAAGATCTTTGTACAAACTTCTACCAGGCCAGCCAACATTGTTACTGAGCAATAACTTAAAACATTTTTCTGCATATTTGTCATGCTTTCTAGTAGTGTGTATACATGCACTGGCTTCTTTTAGTTATGCAATGTTACAAATTAACTGTGCTTTGTCTACCAAATGTATTTTCACAATAAAATTGACAACTTTCATTAAAAATGCAAGGCTTATTGATGTTGAATTGGGAAAAAAAATCTTATATCTACTTTATGAGCAGCTTAACATGTAATGATATCAATCTCACAATTCACTGAGAATAATATAGACACAGACCACATTGTATTTTTCCAAGTCATTTAATTTCAACAACTAATTTTCAATAATTTGCTTATATTCTAAACTAAGATCTAACAGAGAAGTAAAAATCTACACTTCAGAGTGACAAAATAGTTATATAAATATGAATTAAATATTGAGCAGACTTGTTTGAGCACTAAAAATTCAATAAATCAGAATGTGTGGTATATGCTTTTTATTACACAATAGCTAATCTAGCAGTTTTCTCCTGCGGAAGAAAATCTTGCCATAAATGTACAGATACAACCAATATTTCATCCTAATATTTACAGAGCTCTGAGATAAACACATGACACAAATACTATAGGCTGTGATTGTGATCAAGGACAGAGGAGTTAACATGTAAGTGCCATAGGAGAACAGACCGTGATCATTTTCTTAAACAATAAGTCAGTCTACAGTTTTAACTGAAATGTTGACATGTCATTTTACATGTAGGCTACCATGGTATATGAAAATAGATTACAGTAAGACAGTTTCAATCATCACAATCAATGCATGTACGATTTTAAATAATGTAACAAAAATGGTAGATGGCAAGTCACTGTACTCGATACAATGGTAAGACATAAAACAAATGAGAGGTGAACTGATGCTATGAACTGAAACAATATCTTTTAAGAGTCCAGCATATTGCTTAAATATTATGACCCGCAAACTCAGGTGAGGTGAACTATCATAGCCCAGCCAACCCATTCACTGTCAACTGGAGGCAAGTCGCGGGATGGGGGGGTTTGCGGTGGTTGCATTGACACTCCGATTAAAAACCGTATCCTGGGTGGCTGCATTATTACAGACTTCACTTCCCCCCTAGGCTACGAGCTTCTCTACCACCAAATGTGCAAATACAATTTTGAAAATGGCAAATCGCAGAGAAGGAATCATGTTGTGGTAGAAACAGCTCTTGCAAACCATGAAGTAAAACCATGAAGTTGATGCTTCATAGATGATCAGTCTGTGTCATTACTAGCAAACTTTGCATGATTACAGTGTATTCTCTAGAATTAAGCTGCATGAGGCATTCAATATCAGTTGCTAGGTAGGCAGGGCTTTTGATGAGGTATTTCATAGGTCTGACCAGTGCCACACATTAATATAGGAAATGTAACGTATAAACAAAGATAACTTCATACTATTAAAATGACACCAAAGGCCATGTGTTCTCCACTTTACTTAGATTTCTGATTTGTCAAAAAAGAAACGGCCAAAGGAACAACAGGCACCATAGACAATTTACAGTAGCCCAAAGAAACAATAATTGCACATTTATCACAGAACAGCAACTTGTTAATTGACAGTGAAAATGAAACTGGTTCTTTTCTTTAACCCCATAAAGCTAAGTTTCTAGCAATACTTGTGCTTACCTGAAATTAGGAGTATTGACCACATATACAGATGTTTTAGCACACAAACAAAAAACCACCTTGAGCACATATACTGATGTTTTAGTATACAAACAAAAAAAAACAGCCTAAATCATTATCATTTGTTTGTCTCATAACTTTTGAGGGAGAAAACTATTGAGGGGGACAGGAACAAAAAGGAACCACTTTCGCTTCACTGTTGCAATACTTTTGCAGAGTCCATAAAATATGTTTTAACCAGTTGTGGCTGAGAAAGTTAACAAATCGGGAGATTAATAATATTCCAGAATGAACAGAACTTTCAAATCAGAAACATGAAAAAGACAAAATAAACATTGTGTTCTACGCTATACCAATTACAGTGAGAAAATGTTTATTCACATGAAATAAACAATTAATTGCTACAATCGACTTATGTTTTAGGCACTGTCACTGAAACCTAACTGATGCTTCTCAAAGGTTCGAGGGGATTACAATTCATGCAATGCACGTGAAGTTACAATAAAAGGTATCAACAATGTTACACACAGACAATGCGCAGGAAAGTTGACAACTGCATGAGCAAAATGATAAAGGTGTAGAAATGGCACAGGTGAGAAAATGTCATGCTCAGTTCAGAAACTGATTATCTACAATGTTTGACACATCAGGTATGATCCTTTCCCCTGAGTGTTGCCAATTACACCATCCTTGGCTAATTCATTCCTATCTGTTGTAACTGAGAACTCTGGAATTACAAATCGATTGATGAAAGTTCCTTAAAGGCTACATGAGTCCTCAAAGATGTCTCTCTTTTTTTTTTTTTACAACATCCATAAAAAGTTTTTCTATTAAAATATGCACAGAAAATAAAATCAATAGAACAGGAATAAATTATTAAATACATCCATTTTAGCATACAATGCCACTCAAACGTGAACTTGAATATTATTAGCAGTACAACCATTTACTTGATTACATGATTTCAGGAAATCACTTTGCCATTGACCTTTGGATACACCCAGAGGTATTTGACTGAATAATAACAGGCTTGCCCTATGTGAAATCTCAAAGGAAAGTGACAGTCCTTCGACACCCATGGCAAAGCTGACAAAAGGATTCAGAGATAAATATAGTTTGTATATTTTCTTTTGTAAGGAACTTACGGAGGCACTGAACACAATTATACATTGCAAGAGAGCAAATATCACCTTTATCAGAACAGTACCATCTCATAAAAAAAGCAAGTCGTCAAATGTGTTGATCATGTTCTCACATGGACCTGGGCTGCAGTTTTCTGTTCACTTTGGTTGGTTGGTTGAAGAGGAATGAGGGGAGACTGGACTCTTAAATGTAATGTATGTATTATATTTCAGAGTATTCTGGGGTCTTGTGTACTCTATGGAAAACATTCAGACCTTAGAAAAAGCGGCCTGACTGATAAACACTGGAGACTTTTCATTGACGTCGCAGCATCTGTTGCAGAGGTAAGATTGGAAGTCAATAATGAAATGTGCGTGTCTTCAAAGGAGCTTTTGTCAGGAGGACCTCGGGGCACTTTCTGAAAAAATACTGTTTTACAATTATTGATAGAGGGATAAATCAGAGGACCACTCACCCTCTCTTCTCTTATATATTCTAGAATCCCACTTCAAAGGAAAGAGCCCATGTCCAGGTCCATAAAAGTGTTTGCATCCATGCTAAAAGAGGAGTCGTAGGCCTGGGTGTTCTGGTGCATCTTCTGATGGTGCCGCAGGTTGGACTTGCTGGAGAAGCTCTTATCGCACAGCAGGCAGGCAAACGGCTTCTCCTTGGTGTGGATCCGTCGGTGACAGATGAGCTGAGTGGACACGCGGAACGCCTTGCCGCACTCCAGGCATTGGTAGCGCTTCGGCTCGGTGTGAATGCGCCGGTGGTTCTTGAGAGCCATCAGGTTGGTGAATTCCTTCTGGCAGACGGAGCAGAAGAAGGAGCCCGTCTTGTGGCTGTTCTTGTGGTTGAGCAGGGAGCCGGCGTGGCGGTAAGTGCGTCCACAGTGCTCACAGACATGGCTTTTCTCTTCTGCGCCAGCGGCATCATTGCTCGTCTCGCGTGGGTCAGAAATGCTACTTGGCATATGGGACAACGCCGGCGGGACCAGCTTGGGCATTCCCTCCATCCCCATGGTCTCGTTTATGCCCGCGTCCCAGCAGAGGTCGTTATCCATACCTTGTTGATAGTGGCCCTGAGCCCTGTGGTGCATGTCTCGGTGCTGCTGGTAGCTGGCGGTGTTGGGAAAGCTCTGCTGGCAGGGGCTGCACACCACAGACCGCTCCTTTGAGTGCACTTCCATGTGGCTCTGCAGATGTGCGATGAGACAGAAGGTCTTGCCGCACTCGGGACAGCAGTGTCGCTTCATCTGGGAGTGTATCTGTAGGGTGAGAGGATCAGGGAAGGTCTGCAGACACAAGGTACAGTGGTGGAGGTTTTCCGAGTGGGTCTTTTTATGGTTGAGGAGGGAGCCAGCATGGCGGTAGGAGCGCCCACACAGGTCACACCTGCAGCAGGAACACGTTCATATTCAATAGGGGTGGGAGAAAAAATTGATTCACCTAAGTATCGCGATTTTTTATGTCACAATTTTTTGAATCGATCTTTTATTCCAGAATCGATAATCGCAAAAAAAAAAAAAAAAAAAAATTGGGGTGCCCGCAGTCAGGCCACTCACTGAACAGCAGGCCAGGCGCCGCCTACTGGTTTACTAGTGGTTTTATTACTTTATTAGTTAGTCTGAAGTAATAATTACACTTCAGGGTTAAAGTGGGTGCATCTCATTGTAAAATTGGACTTGGCCCAAATTGGGCTTCAAACGGGCAAATTTCACGCGCGTCGGTCCATATCGGCCTGGCCTGCTTGGTATCTAATGCCCGGCCTGAATTATGATCCCAGTCCGCCCCTGTTTTCAACTATATCGCCCAGCCCTACTCATGATATAATATACAGTCTCTAGTGTATGATTCAACTTTTCCCATGTTCTAATCTAGTGTAAAAAAGCAAACAAACTGAAAAAAGAAAAGAAAAAAGAAACAAAAATCGCAATAAATCGTAATATCGAATCGCAATAATCGTAGAATCGCAATACTTAAGAATCGCAATATATATCGAATCGGCACCCAAGTATCGTGATAGTATCGAATCGGGAGATAAGTGAATCGGCACCGCCCTAATATTCAATCCTTAATATTCCATTGCTGCCCAGATCATTTTACCCAACAGTGAATTACTGTCGTAAGTGGAAATGATATGACTGATATGGTAACTAATTTCTTGCAAATATACTTCAAAATCATCCACAAACATTCAAAATAGCAATCAGAAGTTATGTACAACAAATGGCATATACAATTAGGTCCATATATATTTGGACATTGGACACAATCTTCATCATTTTGGCTCTGTACACCAGATGGACTTGAAATGAAACAATAAAGATGTGCTTTAACTGCAGACTTCCATGGACGATTGGATGATTATGTTAGTTTGTCCACTTACTTTTGGTCCATTAAAATGTAATTTTGGTCCTTAAAATGTTGTGTAATTCCTACACCGTTCACTTAATTTGGATGTAAATACCCTCAAATTAAGTCTGCAGTTCAAGCACATCTTAATAAACATACAATTTATATAGTGCTTTTCAAGAACTCAAATCTTGATTGTTTCATTTCAAGTCCATTGTGGTGGTGTACAGAGGCAAAATGAAGATTGTGTCCAATCATGCCCAAATATATAGGGACCTAACTGTATACAAATTAATATAAATATGAATCTGAAAATTACGTACTACAGTAATGACTCAAAAGACAGAACATGACTTACATACTCAGTTCAATGGGACAGTAACTCACATGAAGCACTTGTCTCCACACTCTGACTGTTGGACCCCGGCTCTCGGCGCATTCTCCCGCCCCCTCCGGCAGCGATGCCTCTTCAGGCCGGAGCGGCCCTGGAAGCTCTTGCCGCACGCGGGGCAGCTGAAGTGACTCGCCACCCGGTTGTGCACCTTCTGGTGGTTGTGCAGGATGCTGGCGAGGCGGAAGGCCTTGCCGCACGTCAGACACACATATTTCTTCTTCTGCGTGTGGATGCGCGTGTGGTTGCGTAAAGCCATGGGGTTGGTGAAGGGCTTGGCGCAGAAGGTGCAGGCGAAGTGTCCCGTCTTGTGGGTGTTCTTGTGGTTCAGGAGGCTGCCTGCGTGACGGTAGCTGCGGTTGCATATGCTGCAGGTAAAAGGCCGCTCCTCTCTATTTCGGGACACGTGTGTCTGTGCAACACTCTTGCCTGCAGGTCCACCACAGGTGTGGGCCACCAGTTGATCAACACACACGAAGGCCTGCTTACATTCCTTGCACTTAAAGGCTCTCGTTTTTAGACCCCTCCTACTTCCTCTCCCGTCCTTTCGGAGATCGGCGCACACGTGGGTTAGTAACTGCTTCTTTGCCCTGAAGCCTTTTCCACAGTTTTGGCACGAATGTTTCTTATATGCAAAGTGGCTGCGCAAGTGGTTCTTCATCGCTAGCTGGTTAGAGTAAGTGTTGTTACACACAGAACAATAATATTCACCTGTCTTATGAGAGTTTCTGTGGTTGACCAGACTTCCTGCGTGCCGATATGTGCGCCCACATTGGTCACAGGCGAACGGGCGGAGGTCGCCTCGCTCCTCTGACTTCACTAACGTCTTTGTTTGACCCCTTTTGCCTCCAGGGCGTGGTCTGCGCCGCCGGGCGGGGGTCAAAGCCTGACTGGCATTTGCATTTAGGGACTGCATTCCTTCGTCTGACCTGGTCCCATTCATCTGCATGAGAGCCTGGATCTGGTTGTTGAGTTCCTGGATTTTGGCTTGGTTCTCCTTGTGCCTTCTCAGGTGGTTCAATAGCTGCTTCTGGATTTTGAAGGCTTTCCCACACTCGTGGCAAGTATGCCTGGGGGGAGGAGACAAGGCACATGGTTAATCCTGTGTTTGCAAAACAAAGGACAGTCTACAGAAGGAATAGAGGTATGATGCCAAAACACATCTGCAATGCAGACAACAGAAGCAATGATTAGCTTGTTTCACTGCAGTATTTAACAACAATCACTTTCACAAGAATGGACATAGTTGTCATAGGAGTAAATAATAAATAAATAAATAATAACAAAATAATAAATATCAGCGTTTAATTTGTATAGTGAATTTTCTTAAAGCTGGCACCAACCTCTTTACATCAAAGTGAGACCTCTGGTGGTTTTTAAGGGCTAGTAGATTGTAGAAGCGTTTCTGGCAAACAAGGCAGCGGAATACTCCCGTTTTGTGGGACTTCTTGTGGTTGAGAAGGGAGCCGGCGTGTCTATATGACCGCCCACACTGATCACACTTATACTGACGATCTTCATTATCAGCATTTTCTTTGATGCGTTGCACTTCTTCAGCCGGGGAAACATTTACTTTCATTTTCTCTTCACCGTTTATCGACTCATTTTTCCTCTCAGCTGTACAACCATGGCTCTCGAGATGATGGTAGTTGGTGCAGAAGATGCCACAGCTGCCACAGATGATGCTCTGGGCCTCCAGCTTGCCTCCAGACCGGTCACTATTGTTCATATGCAACGGGTTGACATCATCTACCTGGGCCTTGTTGTGTAGCAGCTGATGCACAATTAAATCCTGCCTCTTGGCAAAACTTTCCCCACATGTGCTACAGATCACCATCTCTCCTGCTTCATCATCTTTCACTTCTTCATGGGAGGACATGGAAGAAGGCACTGAGGTTGCAGGGGTACCATGGGCCTGAGTGTGCCCACGGAGATGGCTCCTCAGAGCCCTCATGCTGGTGTAGCTGTTCCCACATACAGAGCATTGATAAAGATCGCCATCATCATCATCCTCTTCAGAGTTATCCCCTTCCCCGCTGCCATTCAACTGATCGCTATTTATATTCTCATGGAAATTTTGTTCAAAGTAATTTTGGTCATGGCTACCATTCAGACCTTGGAATTCTACATTATCACCTGTATTTCCTATGGCACATTGACCATTCCTGTCCTGGAAGTTCATATTACTGCCATATCCATTGTTAGTAGCTTCGTGTTGCTGTTGTAGGAGGGGGCAACTGTGAGCTTTGATCCCTGCAATGTCTGCGAATGTCTCGCCACAGTCTGCACACATGTGCCTCTGCATCAGGTGCTCATCATGAGGTAGATGCACAGTCAAATCCTGGGAATAATCCGGACGGAATTGCTCATGGTACAACGCTCCATTGCTGTGGTCAGCTGCATTCTCTTGATCGATACCGAGCAGCGGGTCAGTGTCCTCCTCGTCGTGTGAGGGGAAACAGCCCTGCTGGTTTTCCAGAGTCAGAGGCTCTGAGGAGAGCCAGTCTCCCTCATTGTTCAGGCTAAAAGAGGATGGTTGAGCCTTGTGGAGGCGAAGGTGACTCCTGAGGGCGGCCAGATGAGGATAACTCTTTCTGCAGATCGAACACTGGTAAATCCCGACCTGATGGGACCTCTTATGGTTGATGAGGCTCCCAGAATGCCGGTAGCCTTTACCACAGACCTCACACTTGAAGCGACGCCCATCAGAATCTGTAGCCAAGTTCTCTTCCATTTCACCTGCATCATCAGCATTTTGGGCATGTGCCAGTGTAGGATGGAGAACATCTGAGTCGATGACTGAGGGCTCTCCCTGAGTGTTGCTGGAGGATGGCGTTTGATTATTGGAGCAGTCTGAATAAATATGACCATTACTTCTAATCTGCTCCTGGGGTTGATCATAATCTCCATGATTATCCATTGATGACGACACTGAAGGAACATTATTTGCAGGAGAAGCATAAAAATTGGACTCGGGAGAAGCAATACTGTTGTCATATGATATATTGTGGTTCTCTGACAAGCCATCCTGAAGCCCAAATGACACAGATGAAGAGTTGTGCATTTGGATGTGTTCCTGGAACTCCTCGTCACTGGGGAACAGTACTTGACATAGGTGGCAGAAATTGACTGGAGCCTCCTGGCTCTGAGGTGAAAAGTGGTCTGGTGTAGTGCCTGTGTACGTCCCATCCATCGCACCCGGGTCTGCCCCACTTCTTGTCTTGTGACTTCTCTGATGGCTGTAGAGGGCAGCCATGTTACTGAACAGTTTGAAACAGACCGTGCACTCAAACATTCCTACCTGGTGAGTCTTCTTATGATTGGTCAGGCTCCGATGGTGTATGTATGACTTGTCACACAAATCACATCTGAAAGGTCGATTTGCTGCATCATCAGAGGTCTCGGTTTCCACATTATCGACTAGCCCCATCTTGTCCCCAGTGGGGCTATTTTCTGTAGAAATTGCTACAGTCTCTGACTGCTCACCGAGACAATGTGAGTGATCATTTTCAATTTCATTATCGTGGCTATTTTCAAGTGTGGCATACTCCATGTCTACCTTCCTAAACGACGGCTCCTTTGTTTGCCTGGATATATGAACCTTCTCGTGCGTGACCAGTTGTGTAGCCAGACGAAATGCCTTTCCACATTCTGTGCAGGAATATTTTTTCTGTGAAGTATGACTCCGGAGGTGGCTCTTCAGGGCCGAAGCATTAGAGTTATCTTTGCCACATAGTTGACACTGAAAAGAACCCACATCATGCGTCTTCTTGTGGTTAGTTAAGCTGCCAGCATGCCTGTAACCACGTCCACATTCATCACATTTAAATTTTGGTTCCTCCTCTTGTCGGAGGTGACTATCCATGTGTTCAAGCAGACTGGGCATATTGGAGCATACCATGCCACACTGTTTGCAAGGGAAACCTTTTGTCCTGCCAGGCTCTTGCCCAGCCATTACAGGATATTAATTGAAATAACTGCACCTGACTGAAATGGTACCCCCCTCCGAGGGGAAATGCATTAGATGTCTAGCTCGTCCATATGAAGAGAAGCCAATTCTTTCCAATAAGGTCCAAGGAATGTCCAGGAAAGTGACACAACAAGATGTTAAGCTCCACTTCCACAGCATTAGGAGAGTGACTTGGGTTTGGAAGAGGCAGGCAGGCAAATCATGAAATCTGTGGGGGGTAAAGAAAAACGTCAATTAGAGATAATTTATAAGCCAAGGAAATGTTTTAGTAGCCTATGTTAGTTCAGCATCTTTGAGTTCTTGAAAATTATTTTCAAAATCTCTACATACGGTAAGTTCTATTTATTATTATCAGTTACAAACACTTTTTTTCCCATAAGAATGTGACATCATTAAATGTATCATTACATTTTATGAAATTATTTTTTATTTTATGTAATCCTATCACTGAATTCCCCCATAATTATAACCAGTTTTATTGTATTCATACAATCATACACCATAAACAAATCATAGCATGCTCCTATGCCATTTATGTAGCGTAATAGAGAGCATCTCATAGCCAGTTAGTTTTATTAACTAGCGTTAGTATCTATAGCTAGAATATCTACAATACAATTATTTAGCCATGATATAACAAAATTCATAAAGCCCTGCACATCGATCCAAGTTTAATATGCAAAACGTAAATGTCCAGTCAAGATAAAGAACATTATGGATAAAGTTAACTCAGGCTAAACTGTAGCTAGCCCGGGGTTTGTTGTTGTGCTATCGCTTCCCACTAGCGAGCTAACCGCTACTCTAATGTCAATAAACCGGGAGACCAACGCCTCGCGCTTAAAATATATCGCCATTGTAAAAGTCCATATTCTCCGACATTTCAAAATGAACAGAATAAATGTACTTGTATTGACAGGTCCATGTTAACCCGCGGGCAGGCTGACTACATTGTGAATGTGATGTTTGTTTTACAAAACTGTGAGCTCAGCTACAGTAGCGTTAGCATGCTAACCGCTAACTAGTAGCATCATCATGCTCAGCGTTAGCTAAACAAACATTGCACCAAAAAGCCAAGAAGTCGTTTTACGCGAACCCATCGTATCAACGCATGCGTCAAATCAAATACCTTTTGCCGTTTTCATTCAATAAACACTCGCGATGGTGTATTTTGATTCAAAACTTGGCTAACGTTATTTCTTGCTGTAAAGGGCAACCCCCTTTTTTCCAATTGTCTTTTTTTCCTCCATCCCCATTTCCACATTGCTCTTGTTGCTAGGAAACAGGAAATGTGCAGCACTGAAATACGTCCCCCTCTGACGTTAGCTAAAGCTAGGTAGGCGGCTAATTATGTAAACCGTAACGTTGACGTTACTTTTAAATTAATACACACTGCAGCGAGCCGAACTTGATAGTCATTAAACATAAGAAGACGTAAAACAATTCAGCCATTGTTCTGAAGACCGTTCTATTCTCCATTTTCTCACGGCCTTCTTGAAACGCAGCTTTTGACGTCAGCTATATGCAACATCATTCAGTTGTAATGTAACGTTAACGTAAACGTTACACGTAACGGTAACGTTAACCGCCGACTAGGCTTTGCAGACGTTTCCTAGCCCATAATGTTATATAAACAACTAACTTTATCAAGATGGGCAACTATTACTCGATAATCGCTGAACTACCCAGATAACGTGCTGTTTTACCATTCCTACAAGTGTTGCACACTTAGCTAACGTTAAAGTTACTCGAGAGCTTTCGTCACCATGGTCCTAAAGCCGTCCCTAAAACTGCAGTCAACACCAATCGCAGTGTCTCACAGTAAATGCAGTCGCACTGGCGTTTAACCCAGGGAAATTAATGCCCTGAATCAGGTAAGAAATAACTTTTATATGGAAATACGTACACGATGGAAAGAGAGAGCTAAATCCATTCCGTTAAAAAAAAAATCATGGTCATAATGATGACACTAGCGAGCAGGTCCTAAAGCCAGCCATTTTGAGTAGACAAATAACTAGCAAGCAAGCAAGCTAGCGAAGGGGAAAACGTACATATTTACGTCCAGCTGTTTAAATCATTGCATCGACTTGTGATCGTTAGTTCTGGTTCCAAAAAAATGTCTCCACTCGTTTACATGTCTATCTGTCATGCTTGCACATTGTGGTCTCCACACAATTGCGCTGCCAACTTCCTCTGCATCAAGCGGTTAGCTTATTGTCCCTGAGGTCCTAATGCCAGCCATTTTGTGATTTAATACCACACACCCACAATATATTATCCTATTATACCGGTACTATAGATATAGGTGCAGGTCCAGCAGCATCCACTCTCATTGACATAATGTTACTGCTCTGCAAATGCAAGAATGGCCTATGCTATGGCTTTGGTCTGCTGTCTGTTGATAAATCTAACTTCCAGTCTCATATGCTAATATTCATAATTGTATTTACAGAATCCTTACACATGTATTTTTGTTTCCAGATATAACATAACGATGGCCTCTCCTCAGCCTGGCAGCCCCCCCCTCGCAGAGCAGTACACCCCTCCTGCACAGAATGGAGAGAGCCAACAGAAGGGAGAGCCGGTGAAGGATCAGCCTAGGAGAAAGCGCGGCAGAGGCAGACCTCCAAAAGCCAAGCTCAAATGCTCTGCGTGTCAGGAGGCTTTCAGGACGCCCTCAGCTCTGCGGAGTCACAAGCTTTCGGCACACGCAAAGGAACGTCAGCAGCAACACTCGTGTTCCCAGTGCAGTAAGATCTTCTCCAGCAAGGCCCAGCTTTCAAAACACGAGCGCTCCCACTCAGCGCAGCGCCCCTTTCAGTGTCCCGACTGTCACAAGGCTTACAAGACGCACACAGAGCTACGCAATCACAGCCGCTCTCACACCGGGGAGAAGCCGTTTATATGCACAGAGTGTGGCAAGGCCTTCATGCAAGCCATATGCCTGAGGATCCATATGACGCAGCACAGCGGAGAGCGCCCATACTCTTGCCGCCAGTGCTCCAAGAGCTACCCCACCCTGTCGAAACTGAAGGTGCACATGCGCCTTCACACGGGGGAGAAGCCCTATTTCTGTGCCGAGTGCGGTAAGAGCTTCGCCGACCCCTCTGTGTTCAGAAAGCACAGGCGGAACCACCAGGGCCATCGGCCGTACGCCTGCGATGAGTGTGGGAAAACCTACACAGAGCTGAAGGACCTGAAAAACCACGAGCGCTCCCACACTGGAGAAAAGCCTTACCTGTGCTCGGACTGTGGCAAGGCCTTCTCCCGCTCCTCCTCCCTGGCCTGCCATCAGCGCATTCATTCCCAGAGCAAACCCTATCAGTGTGAGCAGTGTGGCAAGGGCTTCACCCAGCTCTCCTCCTACCAGTCTCACCTCCGCACGCACTCCGGAGAGAAGCCGTTCCTCTGCCCGCAGTGTGGCAAGATGTTTTCTGACCCTTCCAGTTTCCGCCGCCACCAGCGAGCCCACATGGGTTTCAAGCCCTACCCGTGCGACAAGTGCTCCAAGAGGTTCCGGCAGCCGGCCGATCTGGCCGTGCACGAGCGCGTTCACTCTGGCGAGCGGCCGTACAAGTGCCAGAGCTGCGACAAGGCCTTTGTGGCGTCGTGGGACCTCCGCCGCCACATGCTCGTACACACAGGACTCCGGCCCTTCTCATGCACCGAGTGCGACAAGTCGTTCGCAGAGCGCTCCAGCCTCAACAAGCACCGGCGCGTGCACTCCGGAGAGCGGCCGTTCAAATGTGAAGAGTGTTTTAAGTCGTTTGTTGTGTCCTCGAGCCTGCGCAAACACGAGAGAACTCACCTAACTGAGCGATCTGAGCAGCAGCAGCAGCGGGAGACGGCGCCCGGGTCTGCCGCAGTCTTCCCCGCTCACGCCACCCTGCCCCAGTTCTCCTGTACGCATTGCGATGCCACGTTTGGAACTTGGGACGAAGTGCAGGCCCACGAGAGCCTCCACGCCGCCTCCGATCCCGCGGCCGTCGCCAAAATCGTGCCCCTGGGCTCACACGTGTGTGAGACCTGCCAGGCGGAGTTTGCGCAGCTGACGGATTTGCAGGAGCACGAGAAGCAGCATCCCAAGCCGAGGCCCCATGTCTGCAGCAGCTGTGGCAAAGGGTTCCTCAACAAAGCTGGACTGCGTAAACACCAGAAGATCCACTCCACCAACAAACCGCACAGCTGCCCCCATTGTGGCAAAGCCTTCCTGTTTGCTGCCTACCTTCGCAAGCACTTACGGACACACCCAGAGCTACCAGTAGTAGCTACCGAAACGTCTGAACTGAACATTATTCAGCACACGGACCCGCTCCCCTCTCCTCCACCCCCCAGTGACGTTTCCCCCACCACCGTTGAGCCGAGTGCAATTTCCTTGGCAGTTCCAGTGACTGTACCTGTGGTGGCCTTCCAGACCCTGCCAGAGTACTTGGTCAAGGAGGAGGGACTGTGAGATATTAATATTGGAAATATTACGGTATTTCACAAATATTCAGCCTTCGGCCTTCAATCTTTTTAGATGACAGGGTTAATTTGGAAATGCTGTAGTCGGTTACTTTTCAAAATAGCTTCCATACCATTTAAATATGGAGTCGACGGACTAATTGTGAATTTGTCAAAGCTTTCTCCTTGTTTTGTAATGCCATGTGCTTTCCAAGATGTTATGTATATGTTATTCATGTTTTAAAATACATAATATCCTACTATGTACTATCTGTCTTATCTGTTGTAATCACTTAAAAAAAACATGGTGTTGTAAATGTATATTCTGATCACTGTATGAACTAATCTTGCTTAAAATGTGATTTCAGTGAAACATATTTTATAATACACCTTTAATTTAATTACAGCCCGTGTTGAATGCTCTCCAGTCTTTGAATTTACATTTTGATGAAACAAGTAAACAATTTGTAACTGTTTTCTTGTGTACTGAATCAACGTGGAAAATGACTCTAGGTTAAAAACACAACACCAAACTAATACAAATTATATACAGTATATATATATTTTATTACAATGTTATCAGTAGTAACCTGCATTCCCAGACATATCAATGCAGTCTTTCTTTACAGAGTGGCATGGTGAACAATTTCCCTGAGTGCAGGTGTTCCTATAGAATTCAAAGAGAGATACATGATGTTGCTTAAAAGAAGAAGTCGTTTTAGGCCAAGTCATTAAGGTCAACACATATGGTGAGAAACTATAACACAAACATTGATGACGGCGACATTTCTTGAACCTATAAAAAGCTGAATGCAAAGGACAGTGAGACAGTCCATTAGTGGATAGGCTGCTGTTCAAGGTAAGCTCTCTTATCTGCTACGCTACACTTTGTCTATAAACATTTGGCCTTCAAGAGCACAAAAGACCACTTTAGTCCAAACACCAAAATAGAGCTGTATGTATGTTTACGGCCACATCTATGAATGCTTCGATGAATAGTTTTGACTTTAATTTAAATTGTGTTTCCTTGTTGGTTTGACAAAGGAGAAAATACTGTACATGGAGTGGCCAAGCTCAGCAGAGGATTACATTTAAATTGTACTTTTTGTTCTTGGCAACTTATTATGATTTTGATTATTTGCAAAATACTGAGATTGCAAAATCCTTTCTGGGAAGGCCCTTGAATGGATGTATATCAGGAGTTGCTGTTGTGAAATTATATGCAATGATGGCCTAAATAAGCAAAAAAATAAGTTGTTGCTACTTTTAAACGTTTCGCAGACCCCACTGTTACATTCGCACCGAAAGCCCAGCGAGACGATGGCAGCCATAGTAGCGGGCGTTATCCCCATCCTGCGCACGGCGGTGGACAACACCACCACGTACAAGTGCCGCACCCTGTGGCTGGGCTTCCTGTGCTTCCGCCTGGCCATCCTGTTCCTGGCCGAGATGCCCTGGTTCAAGCTGGACGCCGACTTCAGCTGCAACTCCACCACCAAGGACGACATCTGCACCCGGGCCTGCTACAACCAGCACTTCCACAAGCCGGTGGGTTTCTTCACTTACTTTTAACAGCTATAAATGATGAGGAGACCCCACGAGTTACAGAGTTGTGTCTACTCAAATTCACTCATACAGGTATTCCTACGCTGACGCATCACATGGGCTATAGGAGTGTCAAAAATAATCGATTATAAGATGCATCGCGATGCGGACGTGCACGATTCTGCATCGATTCACAAATGTCAAAAAACGATTTATTAATTTTTTTGCTTTGTTTAAATAATCAAATAGAATATAATGGAAGTACATGCAGTTGTTTATTTTAATTATGGATCATAATACAATGCAAAGTTAAAAGTAGCCACACAGTGAGAAAAAAGAAAGTGAGGAGAAAAAAAAGTGATGCATCGATTTAAGATGCATCGAGATGCATCGATAATCGTAATCGAATTGAATCGTAGCCCTCTGAATCGTAACCGAATTGAATCGTAGCCCTCTGAATCGTAACCGAATCGAATCGTGAGGCCAGTGAAGATTCACAGCCCTAATGGGCTACCCAATTAAAGGTGTATTGTGACATTTTATCATCTAAAAGTAGTGCCAACAAATGCCTGTTCTAAAAATGGAAATGATGAATCCTTTTTCCAAATACATAACAGGTGATGATGGCCTGGAACTTCATCTTTGTCCTGCATGTCCTGTCTGTCCTGCTCATGGAGCAGTTTGCCTCCCACCTGCGCTTCCTGGCCTACAAGAAGAGCGCCCAGATGAGGGTGGAGCTGGAGGACCGGGCTGGATCCGCAGACACCCAGGTCAAGGCGGTCATCGATCTCCACAAAGACCGAAGCAGTGTGGGCTTCTACCTGCTCAGCCTCGTCCTGCGTATTGCGGTCGAAGCCTGGTTTTTGTATGTTCTGCTGTACTGGAACCTGCCCACGCTGAACCAGGACCCCTTCAAATGCATCACGGAAATCTGCCCAGCAAAGTTACACATTTGCCTTGTGAGGGCCGCCCCGGAGAAACGCATGTCCATCTACGCCTTGGCTTCCATGTCCGGCATGGTTGTTGTTTGTACAATCTTGTTTTGTATGTATGTCATTGCTCACTACCTTTGCAAATATTAAATATTGGCACTATGAAATCAAGCCTTTTCTCTACCATTATTAAATCACTGACTGAAGGCATATCTGATTTAGACTTTATGCATGGCTTTTCAACAAAACTAGTGTATCTTTTTATTAATATCTTGTAAATAACTTACTGTCAATGGCATTGGTGCACTTCTGTAGGCTAAGTAAAGTATGTACTAATTGTTAGGTTGTTCTTGTACTCTTTCCTATTATGTCACATTTGTCAAGTTTATTTCAAGTTAATTACAACCGAATAATCATAATTGGAAGTAAATAAACTTGCATATATATATATATATATCCCCCCTTCCCTGAGACAGGAGGATCTGTCTTAGCTGTATGATGGTGTTTCTGGATCAGGTTTTTCTTGTGTGCTTTGGTCAGGATGAAAACACAGTGTCAGCAGTAAACATGGGTGGTGCCATCACACCCATGTCACAGCACTTGTGACCTTGTGACCTGCAACACTGAAAGGGAGAACTTCAAGTCTTATTTGCATGAAATTAATTTCTTTACGATGCAGATGACAATATCTACAATTGATATACCGGTATTCTAGTGTAATACATGATTTGCATTGTGGAGCGTTAATCATTTAGTTTCGGCAGTCACCCTCCGTATATTTGTGTTTTTATACATGTATACATGACTTCAGTTGCTTCCACAGAGGTATTGGTGAAGAGCGTGACAGTTGGCTAGGTTTGATGTTTATCCTTCAGTGAGATGGACTTCCGGTTGCTGTGCTTCATGTTGTACAGCAGCGCTGCACCCATGTCTGTTAGAGACTGGAACAGGAAGTGGAAAGAAATCAGGGACATACATGGACAAACGCTCGAGGGCACAAACATGCAACATCCAGTACACCCACACACACAAAAGTTAATTCATGAAATGTGAATTGCTAACATTTTAAGGATAATGAAGAAATTATATTCAACCAATGCCGATTTCAAAGAGTAGGTAATGGAAAGGTTAGGTGCCACCCAAAGCTTTACCACCAAGCTACAATTAACTGATTTTATGACATTACCTGTGAGTCTGAAATGACTGATTTTCTCTGCAAAAAAAAATAATAATAATAATAATAATTAAAGAGGACAGTGATTAAGTTTCAGTGTTGTGATTATGACCATTGTGAGGTGTAGACCATATGACATGCACAGTATGCCAAGAGCTCACCCTGGTGTAGTTGTGTATGTTGTTATAAATCGGCTCCATGGTTTTAACCCATTCTTGGTATGTCTGTTTGTCCTCTGCACTGCGATTGTGCTCTCTGCAACCAAACACAGACACACCACTTACAGTACTACAACATGTAGCCTATTCACAGACACTGCTCTCAGCACTCAGTACATCATGATGTAGCCTTGTGCGAAACACACACACACACACACACACACACAATGCTCCTCATCCTCATAATCATATCCTTAAAGAATAAGAAATATCTGAATAAAAAAAATATCTTCATGCAGCTGAAACAAACGCTGGATTAGAAAAACAAATCTTAATATTTCCAGGTAAACAACATTCCAGAAAGTCAAAGACCTAACTACCGCCCTCTCTGATGGAGTGCCTCTCTGAGAGGCTCAGGAGTAACGCCTGGTGCTCTTGTGGCTTAGGAAAATGTCCAATAGGTTTTATTTTTTTAACCTTTATTTATACAGGGGGAGTCTCACTGAGAGCAATGCTCTCTTTTTCAGGAGCACCCTGTTCACATTCACACACACATTCATACCTGGAAGCTGCCCAGTACAACCACAGTCTGATCTGCTGGCCACTGAGCGGCTCCACTGGAGCAGTTGGGGTTAAGGGCCTTGCTCAAGGGCACCTCAGTGGTGGTAATGAGGGAGGGGCAAGCACTGCCATTTCACTTTCCCCACCCAGATTTATCCTGCCGGTCCCGGGGATTGAACCGACGACCTTCTGGTCACAAGCTCGCTTCTCTAACCGTTGTTAGTTTATAGGTGCTCAGTGAGTTTCTCAGGGACTCATCAGGGTCCTGATGAAAACCTTATGGTTGAAACATGTTGTCTCTGAGCCATGACAATAGAGGCTTTTGGAATTCCAAGCTCCTCCTTAGATTTCCAGTGTGCATGCAGCTCAAGAGTTGACTTTGTTCTCACTGGAGCTTTTCCATTTGAAAAGGTAGTATCTCGGGGGGCACGGTGGTGCAGTGGTAGAGCTGTCGCCTCACAGCTAGAAGGTCCTGGGTTCGATTCCCACCTGGGACGCTGTGAGCGCTGAAGGAATGCGTGCCCGTCCGCATGTCCTCGAGTGCCCACCGCCCGGGTGGGGTCGTCAAATGGGCCTTTCTGTGTGGAGTTTGCATGTTCTCCCTGTGCCTCCCGGGGGTTTCCTTCATATAGGAACCCCCTTCACCAAAACATGCAATATCCTGGTTGCTGATGTGGTGCCTCCTCTGGCCGTTAGGGGCGCCTGTTCGGAGGGAGGGGAACTCGTTGGAATAGTGTGATCCTCCCACAAATTAAAATTTTATTGAAGAAAAAACATGGATGCCATTAAC
This sequence comes from Poromitra crassiceps, assembly GCF_964638095.1. Lineage (NCBI taxonomy): Eukaryota > Metazoa > Chordata > Actinopteri > Beryciformes > Melamphaidae > Poromitra > Poromitra crassiceps. The sequence continues at coordinate 29,802,970 of NC_139626.1, read as the reverse complement.
CTTGCAGCCGTGACTGATGGAATGAGCTGGGGGGGAACATAATTCACCTATTAGTCTAAGACAGAATGATACAGGTCTCTACATCAGTCAGTCACTCACATGGCTCTCTCGATCAGGTTCCTCTGCGCCTCGCCTTCTCTCCGGGCGTCCAGGAAGCGGCCTCTGACAGCTAGGGCGGCGCTGGCCTGCGACGAGTTGAGCTGGACGATGGCCAGGGACAGAGCGGACAGGGCCGCCGAGCTGAGAAGGAGCAGAGTCACACTTTTATCGACAACATCGACGACCTCATCCCTTTCATCATGTCGCCGCACAGATACGCTCAGGGGGCCACTTTACGAGGCACTCTTCCCCGCTTCACGCACACAGTGAGTGGCCTGACTGCGGGCACACAAAAAACAAAAAACGTTTTATTTATTTATTTTTTGCAGGCCAGGCCACCCATTTGCCCGACGTGCCCGATTATGCAGTCCGCGCCTGGGCCACACGCACACTATTAACAGCCCAGTACAACAGTGATGTGATGCACAGAAAAGCATCTCAGAAATACACAACTCATGTTAACACCACTTATAAACAGTGTTGGGCAAGTTACTTTCAAAATGTAATATACTACATATTACTAGTTACTTTCATTTGAAAGTAATACGTTACTTTACAATATTACTTTCTGTGTAGAGTAACTCGTTACTTATTACACTACTTTTGCATTATTTTGACCAAAATAACAGCAGCAGCAGAATGACATCCTCGCCTCGGAACCATCCCGAAAAATAATTTCAACCGCCTTGAAGTCAGTGTAAACAATCCAAAATTCTAAATGTTATTCTTCTCCTTTGTTATTGTCATCTATAGTGATTATTTGCATAAAAACACACAGTTTGATTAGGAAATGATTGTATATTTTATAAATATGTGCTTTGATTAAAAAAAAAAAAACTCAATTTGTAACTTGAGTTACTTGACAAAGTAACTGATATAATATTACTGCAATCCTATAAGTAATAAGTTATATTACTAAGTTACTGCTAAAAGTAATATATTACATTATATTACAATATATTACATTATTTTGTAATGAGTTACCCCCAATACTGCTTATAAACAATATGAATCAGCTGGTGTCAACGGGAGAGTCTGCGGGTGATGTCGTCATCTTGGGAATGTTTTCTTGGCACACATCTGGGCCCGTATAGCAACTGAGCATAGAATGAATTGAATCTATCCGCAGAGTGTATGTTATATAGCAGCAGGCGAAATAGCACGTTTAATTCTCTTTTAAACACACAAAACCTCCCCCTTGGCCCGACTCTTAACACAAACGTGAGGTATTGTGATTTTGGGAACGTCATCTTCACCTGTCATTAGTCACCTCTCGGTCTGCAGTCAACACCCTGAGCAGGGTCTGTCCGTCCCTCTGTCTGTACCTGACCTGCAGCTGGACACACAGGTGGCTACCAGAGGCTGGCGCCAACACTGCATATACACACAGAGAGACAAAGACTGATCAATACAGAGCCAGATATTAGCAGATTAAATAGCAATATACTTTTCTGGGGAATTTTGGAGGAGAGAGAAAGTACATATTATGCGGCTTTTTCTTTCACCATGCTGTACTAAAACACATTGTTAAGATATGCTATCACAGCTTGGTTTGGAAATATATCTGTATGACTAAAGTCCAAGAAATCCAAGCAATGAAGGTTGGAGACAGACAGAACCAGCCCCTTCAGGCCATATCTATGAGAGGCCAGAGGTCAGACTGGCTCAGAAAACCACAGCAAAAATGCATGTCAGCATACTGGACTCGCTCCGTTTTGCATTTTAATGTTGTCTGTTGTCTTGTACTGTAACCCATCCGTCTATATATGTCTGCTAAAAACTGTTTTTGCTGTTTCTTTCAACACACAAATCTCTTCTCTCATCTGATGGCGCTCCCACATCCCAGGATCTCACCTTCTGCCTCCTGTTCATTGGCTCCGAACTGGAATGTGATCTCTGTGTCTGGAGCCACGTTCCCCACCTCTCTGCTCGCCCGGCTCCCCGCCTCCCTCTCACCTCTCACGCGCCTGCGGCAAGGGAGGGCGACAAAGTGGGCGTGGTTAGTAACGTGACTTAACGAGCTTCCTGTCATTCATGTGTGCCAAGAAACGACACCACCGTGTGAAACATGAAAAACCAAGATTTAGAAACAGCATTATTATGCAGAAATGTGCTCCAGATCTTGACATAATCTTACAGTGTTTGGGGCAGCAGTAAAGTGATGCTACAGTGTGTGGCTATGGTCCTGTTCTCGATGATCTGTTCAAACTCTGTGTGCAGCTGACGAGGGCTCGATATCACCACCTAGGGGACAACAGATAACACAACATTTGGCAAGTTTGATACATAATTTAAAAAAAGGCGGGCACTAAACACATTGCATTACATTCTCTCTTACTGTCCCCCCGGTGCGATCTGCCAGTCTGCCCAGCTCGTCCAGTCTGCAGTCGGTTCCCTCTATGGACAGCACAGACACTGTCACACTAGTGGTGGGAGAAGGGTATTTCACTATCAATTTCATTATAGCACAGCTAGAGCGGCAGCCATTGTGGAGCCATTTGTACAGCTTTGCACCAACCCCTGATTGGCAGCGTATTCCCCCAGATCCTGGTAGAAGATGGTGGATGAAAGGAGGGAACGAGCATCGTTGTCCTCCACCTCTAGATTCCCCAAGTCGGTGTTGGCCTTCCCATCTGTACAGATTATCACCTTGGAGATCAACAAGGATGGATTGCATTGCTTAGAATGTCACCAAAGGAAACACAGATATATGATAACCTATATGATATATACAATTGAGTATGTGGGCTCTGTTTGTTTGTTTGTTTGTTTCAAGTTCTGTGTTCAGCCACAGCTATGCTGTTTTATGTGCGATCAGGCTGAAACCTTCAGGGCGTGTAAAGGGCACCCATGCGGGGGAGCTGACGGAGCCTGATTTTTTAATTAGGCTAATTAGCTAATGATGTGATGTCATCAGTGATGTCATCAGTGATGATGTCAAAAGTGATGTCATAATGGCACACACACACACACACACACACACACACACACACACACACACAAGCAGGCAGGGGCGTCATGCAAGCCAAAAATCTGAGGGGGCGAACTCTGGCGCCGCCCGGAGGGCGGCAAAAAATTTGGGGGGTTGGAAGCCAGATTTAGAGGAATATCTAATTTTAAATGAACAGACTGAGCAGGTGTAACCATAAGGCTATTTTCCAAACTGCTCAGCCTCCTGGAAAGATCCATAATCACCAGACTAAGTACATTGCCACTGCCCAGGCTCAATGGACTTGACAAAAAAGGGAGACCACATGTTTCAAAGCAATGTAACACAACGTTTATTTTGGCTGGTATTGCCTTTTCAGAAGGTAGAAATCTTTCCTCTAGAGCAGGGGTTCCCAACCTTTTTTGTGCCAAGGACTGGTAGATACATGGGGAAAAAAAGTTGCGGACCGGTTGTCAATTCTAATGGTTTTAGTTATATATATTTACTCACCAGGTGGCGACAAAGGGTAAATAACAGCCTTTTGTGTTGTACTGTATGTAGCCTATACAGTATTTATGTTTTTGTTTTAACACGTTAATTGCCAAGAACGAGTTGAGTCGTCAAACACAATCCAGCTGTTCACTGCCAACGACGAGTTGAGTCGTCAAAAAAATGATTTTTTTTTTTTTGACCGTGGGATGTGCATCTAACCCTTTTACATCTCTTATATAATTATTGGAGCCACCGAACGTTTACAACCCATTCCACCGACCCACTAAGTGGCAACAGTGCTCTCCTGACTAGAGGAAGGCAAGCATTTTTTTAACTTGTCACGCCATTCTCACCCCAGCCATTCTCATGAAAATGGATGGGGGAAAACGCTTTCGTTTTCGCGCTGATTGCTGGCGATGCGGGATTGCAAATTTACATAATAGATTACACGTGGAACACACTTTGAAACACGCAGCATAAATATGACCAGAATCGCAAAAGCTTCTCTCAACCAAAACTCCAAGAAGCGAGCGAGTCCATCCCGACTTCCTCAAACAGCGGCCGTGCAGACAGGCACAGGACAGCAGCAAAGCACTGAGGCTGGTGACAAGCTTGTGACGGCCGCTGCAGCCAAGAAGAACGCCCACGGAGGGAGGAGTTGAAGCAACTCTCCCTCTCGCTCTCTCCCTCTCTCTCTCTCTCTCTCTCGCTCTCTCTCTCTCCCTCCCTCCCTCTCTCTCTCTCCCTCTCCCCCTCTCACTAGGATTAAACCTAGTGCGTCTCCCTCCCGAGAGGGAGGGAGAGAGAGAGAGAGGGAGGGAGAGCGAGAGGGAGGGAGAGAGAGAGAGAGAGAGAGAGAGAGAGAGGGAGGGAGAGCGAGAGGGAGGGAGAGAGAGAGAGAGAGAGAGAGAGAGCGAGAGGGGGAGGGAGAGAGAGAGAGAGAGAGCCAAAAATGAATGGTTAAAGTGACTGTTCTATCGAATTTCACAAAAAGCCGTTTATCTCTGAATATTTTTTCTGACGCTAAAACCATGCTGTATTCAACTGCTAATGCTTACATAACTACTAACTCTACAAACTAACTCTTTTAGACAGAGAAAGCACACATTCTATTAGTTCTTTTGAGATATTGTGTGTTCACAAAATCTTAGCAGAAAAGAATCCTCGGGTCTTGAAAGATGAGCCAGAATCCTCAAAAAAACCCTCTGGCAGAAGCTAACTACAGTAAAAAAAAAACGTCTGGCAGTGAATGTGTTAACTACAAACATACATAAACGTAAACTTGAAACTATGTTTCAACTACCATACACAGCCTATAATAATATAGCCTATGTTTATTAAAAAAAAAAAAAAAAAAAAAAAAAACATTTTTTTTTTTTTTTTTTTTACCTCTCAAAAATCTGAGGGGGCAGTTGCCCCCTCAGTTACAATGGGCATGACGCTTCTGCAAGCAGGTATTGTGACAAGACTGATAATGTCACACACACACACACACACACACACACACACACACACACGGAGGCATTGTGACAAGACTGAGATGTCATAGGGACACACACACACACGCACACAAACACACACACACACACACACACACACACACACACACACACTGATGATGTCATCAGTGATATCATAATCGGGCACACACACACACACACACACACACACACAAGGAGGCATTGTGACTGATGCAATAATGTTTAGTGTGGAACACACACACACATGCGCGCGCCAATATGGCAGGCGAGGCCTCGCAGCGCCCGAACGGCATCGAGCGCACATATTGCGCGAGATGCCTAATTAATATAATATGAAAAGCAAATAAGATATTTCATCAGATTATGAACAGCCGAGCTCACCTTTGAACCTGGTTGTCTGGAGGCCATTGCGACAGCCAGTAGAGCAGCTGGACCCAGAGCTGTGGCCCCACTTCCACATAATCTTTCAACATGAGGAGAATCATGAAAACAAATATTACAAACTATTATTATATGGTACAGAAATGATTGATTATTGGCCTACATTTTTGTTGTTCTTACCCCAGGACCTCTCTCTGTAAGCAGCCCTTGGTGCGTGAGAGTGGAGGCGGAGTCGGCAAGCTGAAGGCGGCCTCCTTCAGGTATTCGCTGTCAATCAACTCAGCACCTGACAGGTAACGTGACGTGAAATCCTCATATCCATGTATTGTCACCTAGCAACAACACAAATATCAGTGGGTGGATGAGAAATAAATAATAACACAGTTTATGTGCATAGTGCTTTTTTAAGGTACTCAAAAGAGACTTAAGGACAGAACAAATGCAAAAAAGGACAAAAGAATTACAATTTAACAACACTGAAAACAGAAAGATAAAATGAGAAATCCCTTTTTTTCAGAAATTAGAAATTCTTTTTTTGTCTTCAAATAACAGACACAAAATTAAAGAGGAGAGAAGTAAGCTTTAAGATATTTGTTATGTGATATAATTCAAGTCTGTGTCTGTTGTCTACAATGATCAAGACAATGGAAACGCTACTGTCTACCAGTTTAAAGTACCTGATGGTTGAAGGTGATGAGACCCACTCTTTTGTCTGGATGTTGCTGACTGAGTTTCTGAACACACTGCAGCACAGCGTCCTGGACAAACTGGTTTGAATACACAGATTTATTTATTTATCTTTTTTTCCCTGATTTCCCCCACATTTTCTCCCCAATTGTACTTGGCCAATTTCCCCCTAATGCCCTGGTTGCTGCTCCACCCTCTGCCGATCTGGGGAGAGCCGTAGACTAGCACCATGCTTCCTCTGACACATGCGCAGTTGCCAGCCGCTTCTTTTCACCTGAAGCACGTGGGAGGATCACGCTATTCCCACCAGTTCCCTTCCGCCGCCAACAGGCGCCCCGACCGACCAGAGGAGGCGCTAGTGCAGCGACCAGTACATAATAACTATTTACCTATGCTATTTACTTATTTATCTTAAATAGCATCTATGGAATGCTCTATTGTTGTGGTATATTGTGCATGTACACACACAGCAAATTCCCAGTGTCAATAAGTGTTGATTTGTCTGTGACAGTTAATGGAGAGTGAGAATTGTTTGGAGAGTTGATATGGATCTAAACTATCTAAAGTATTGAAATGGGTGTGGCCTTATGCTATATAAACACTGGCACAGACTTTCACACTCTCAGGGATACATTTAACACTGATGACTACATTTAACACTGATGACTTTGCTATGCGTACACCTGCTGGAATAAATGGGCTACCTGCTGGAATAAATGGGCTCACCTGCAGACGGGCTCTGTAGACAACCTGCTCTCCCTCTGACACCTTCAGCAACAGACAGCAAACACAGTAACAACACGGGCTGTATTTAAAGGCATTCATTTTTCCATATTTTGGAAAGATTTTTCTGTCTAAAAGTCATCAGGCAAATTGAGATTTGAGAATCAGCGTGATTTTCTTTCAATCTTAATTAGTAAATCCCAGCAGTCTCCAGTGGCCCTGAACCAGTGTTGTAGTCGAGTCGAGTCCGACTCGGGCTCGAGTTCGAGTCCTGGACTCATTTTCAGGACTCGTGATTTGGACTCGAGCACTGATGACTCAGACTTGGACTTAGACTCGAGTGTTCATGCATTCAGACTCAGAAGTTGGACACGAGGACTCTGAGTTATTAATTTATTTGTTAATTTATAAAGACAGATTTTTTGGGGGGGTAATAGGCTCTAATAATTTGGCATAAGATCATAAGATATTGATATATTAATACCATGACTTTAACCAATTTTGTTATATTCAGTAACTCGACTCGAACACTGGGGACTCGAGACTCGACTTGGACTTGGGATAGTGACTACAACACTGCCCTGAACACAGCAGCAGTCTGAGTCTCAGTCATATGGCTTGTAGCCTTGTATTTACCTGGGAGGTAATACTCATGGAGCCCGAGATATCGATGCAGAGGAGGAGCAGAGCGTCAGCAGGAGACAGGAGCTTGTGGTCAGGGGGCGAGCGGAGGAGGAACAGACCGTCCTCGTAGCCGTTTGGGGGACAGCGGGTTTTGGTGGGGGGGCTCCTCTCCTCACATGGCTCACAGAAGCTGCACACATTAACCTGCAGTTAACATAGGGAGGGAACGTTGACAGGACCTCAGACTTGACTGTCCACCACATTTTGTGCTCAATACAAATACTTTTAGATAAGCAGTGACTGAGCCTACACATAGTCAGTGGCAGAGATGGACAACTGGCCCTGGAACATTTTGTACATTGATGAGTGAAGGCCTTCACAGTTAAAAGCATCCAACCCTGAGCTGACACATTCAGAATACACCTGCACAACAGCACTCACAAATGCTAAGAACAAAGCAGTCTTTCTCTGGAAGAATAAATCCATTTCTAAAATAATAATAATAAACCTTTTTTTTCAGGCAAGAGTTAATATGTGGCTCAGAAGAAAGATAGATAATTTATTTGTGGTTACAGTGTTTGAAGGAATATATGGTTTTCACCTATATAGCATTATTAAATAATTTATAATATATTATATAATATTATATAATATATAATATAATAGTATTATATATAATTTATAATAATTTATTTGATCTGCATTGAGGACAAGCCACACTTGATATAACTGAACCTGTACAATGTCAAAAGCAGATTGGATTGTGGATGTTGATTCATAACAACAATAAACATCTGGAGACTGGCATTCAATTCATTTTGACCCAGACTATTGACATGAATACTGAATAGACCAGGACTGAATCCTGAGGCATGTGGCTTAACGAGACATGAAACTAACATTAATATCAGCCTACAGCCAATAATACCCATCGTCCATTGCTTCATTACATTACGATCAATAATGCTTGACTGCCATTTATAGTCGGCTATGACTTGAATTTGAGATCGAGGACTCTTATTGGATATCTGAAATAGATATCCTATATTTCAGAATAAAGGTCACATGAAAGCTCTAATTACCACATTGTGATAGCAGGAGTCCAGCACAGAGCCACACTGGGAGCAGGAGGTGGGCTCTCCGTGTACGGGGAGCGCTGGGAGCACGCACACGCACACGCACACGCACAGACACAGACACAGACACAGACACAGACACAGACACAGACACAGACACAGACACAGACACAGACACAGACACAGACACAGACACAGACACAGACACAGACACAGACACAGACACAGACACGCACACGCACACGCACACGCACACGCACACGCACACGCACACACACACACACACACACACACACACACACACACACACACACACACACACACACACACACACCCACACACACACACACACACACAGGTTAACACTGGTTAACATGGTAGATTGTAGGATATACCCACTGACAGTCAAACCACAGGACAGATAATAAAGGCTAAAGTGATGTCTACTAACCTCCTTCCTCTGAGAGCAGTTTTCCCAAACTGACAAGAATCACGTTTGGATTCCCAGGTAGCGGCCCTGTATCTGCTGAGCCTGTGTTGAGGATGAAAAAGTTCCACCAGAGACATAAAGAAACATCTTCTTTTTATCCTTCTGACAGCAGGACGGAGGCTGTCATTCGAGGCCCAGAGTGTGATCGTCACATTCTACAGCACGGGTTTTCACAGTCTGAAACTGTGGGCCTCCTCTCAGACAAAGCTTCGAAAAAAGGCGCCTTCCCTCCCTCTTAATTTACGCGTTTAGTTTTGCTCAATTTGGGTGGCTAAAGGATCATGATTGTTATTTGCTCCCATTGACACTCAACAATTAAAAAGATAGCCTGATATTGCTGTTTGACATATTGTTGTTTGACATACTTCAGACCACCAAATACATAAAAGAAAGAAAGAAAGAAAGAAAGAAAGAAAGAAAGAAAGAAAGAAAGAAAGAAAGAAAGAAAGAAAGAAAGAAAGAAAGAAAAAAAGAAAGAAAGAAAGAAAGAAAGAAAGAAAGAGAGAAAGAAAGAAAGAAAGAAAGAAAGAAAGAAAGAAAGAAAGAAAGAAAGAAAGAAAGAAAGAAGCTCTTTCTGAACTTAGGCATTTATTTGTTTCTGACTGGGAAAGTGGGGAAAAAACAGTAAAATTCTGTATTTCTTTAAGTAAATCACACACATCTCCTTTGGATAACTAATGTAATACTTTTTTAAATTCCATTCACTGAGGCTCACCGGAAACTGTTTGGAGCCCCCCTGGGGAGGCCAGCCCCCCACTTTGAAAAACCTCTGATCTACACCTTTACCAGTAAGTGCTGAGTCAAGAGGCGAAGCTGAGGGCGACTTCTGCGAGGATGAGGAAGATTTGTGTGAGGAAGGCAGCAAAACCAGGTACTCTGGGACGGACTTCATGAACGAGGGTCTCGGAGGGAGCGCTGGAGCTGAAGGTTGAGATGAGAACAGAAGAAATTGGGATGATAATGATAACAACAACAACAACATAAACCTTTCATACATAAAATGCAGTGCATCACAATTTAACAATAAATCAAAAGCAAATGAAAAGACAGTGTAAAACGAAAAATCTATCAAAGAAACATTACAGATTAAAGAAAAAAGTTGAATAAGCAAACAAGGCGTGTAACTAGTGATAAAAGAGAAATAAAAACAACCGTTAAAATCATAAAAATATAAATAAACAGACTGCTGCTCGTTAGAAGCTCTATGTTGTTTATAAATGATCTGGATCAGACCTGGGCATTATGCGGCCCGGGGGCCAGATGCATGATGGTTCTGCCTGGCCCGGGAGGTCTAAGACAAACCACACCATTTTACTTAATGAAGTTAGAAAAATAAAATTAGATGACCTAATTGGCTTTTATTTTGAAACACTTGTGTGTCGTGAGCGTGCTTCTTCCTGAATAAGTGCACAGTATGTTTTCTAAAATTTAATCAAGTGATACAATTAGAGGTTGGGGGTGGGGATTGGCCCCCTGCAACAATCTGGGTTTCTCATGTGGCCCTAGCCTAGGTAAACCCAGCCCCCACGTGACCTGCTCTCTCAGTTCCCAGTCCCTAGTGACTGAGAACAGGTCTGAGAGCAGGTCACGTGGGGGATGGGTTTACCCAGGCTAATGTGGCCCCCCAGGAAAAATAATTGCCCACCGCTGATCTGGATGATCAGTCTGCAGCAGTGAGGAATCTGCACGAGGCTGTTTAAAATCTGGTGTGTGTGCATGTGTGTTGGCTGCAATTAAAAATGACTGCAGCGAGAAGAAAACCATGTGGTCATATTCACCTGCCTTCTGTGTTGACACAGTGTTGCTAGTATCAACTAGCGGCTTCAACTCGCCCCCACTGCCTTCTGGCACACTGTACGAGTAGTTTGGCTCCCAGGGACGGCCGCTGATGTCGAGCTGCTCTTTGGGAAGGTCGTAGTTGAACGTGTGGCTGTTGGTGTGGCTGGAAGGCAGCGGTTGGCTGTACGGTGGTGACATGTTGGTGTGGCTGGAAGGCAGCGGCTGGCTGTACGGTGGTGACACTGCTGCAGCTCTCATGTGTGGTGGAAGAAGAGCTGGGGAAAGTGGTAACCTCGCGTCACCAGGCTCTTCTCGGCGAGAAAGAGCCTGGCTCCCGCCCACAATTGATTTTGTCACCCTACTGGTTCCCGCCTAGAGCCCGCCCTAGACCGGATGGCAGCGTTTCTAGCTCGTCAACTTTCACGTTAACTTGACAATTTGACCCAAGTATCAGAATCCTCTTTCACCGTTTTGACCGGTGTGTCAGGCGGTGGTGGCGGAGATGCCATATTGCATAAACGTTTTGTTTTATGTAACGCTAGCTTTGTTTTGATCAGACTCTAGTTTAGGTAACATCACCGCGTCAAGCTAACGGCAACAAAGACGTTGTTAGGCGCATTGCCATCCGGTGTTAATTCTGGGTCCGGGGTTTACGCCCCCATGACAAAAAGCGGGGTGGAAGGTGCCCAGACTAGGAAAGTGGTGGAGCAGAGCGTTAAAGGAGTAGTTCACCCAAAAATAAAAACGCCATGCACTCATTATCTACTCACCCCTATGTCACTTCCTGCTTCGGCACTGTACCAGAGATTTTCATCCGCCATTTATTTTCCCATAATTTCATAAAATGCTTAGCCTATACAAATTATTTTATTTGTTCAAACCAAATGGTTCAGATATATTTAGGAGATCGCATTACATTTCACTCGGACCAAAACGTAAAAAAAAAAAACGGGTTTAAAGAAAATATTTTTTCGATGTTTTTTTTAAGTTTTGGTCTCTCCCGATTCTAAATATAGCTGAACCGTTTGGTCGTCTGACCAAGTAAAACGAACGAAATGTCTATGGGAAAATATGGGAAAATAAATTGCGGAAGAAAATCTCTGGTACAGTGCTGAAGCAGGAAGTGACGTTCACTTTGCCTCTATATCTACAGTTTAAAAAAACACATAAAATGGCCATTATGTTTCTCCATACAGTTTGTGCAGCATGTAACATGATCCAAGTGTTTTGTAGCCAAAGGTCGCATGTGGGCCCAAAAGTTCTATAATACCTCATACTTTCCTTACAAACAGGCGCTGTTTCACAGCAAAACATTGTCAGCGAGGAAAATATATGAGATAATGTGGTAAATATTTGACTTTTGAATCAACAGTGCAATCGTTTTGCTGCAAAACACTTGGGTTATTTTGCACAAGCTGCATTTGATGGACATTTTATGTGGTCTTTTAACTTCACTAGCTTGACAGAAGGTTGAGATGAAATGGGTCACTGTGTGTTTGGCGGTCAGATGACCCTCCCGCTCTGCTTGCTGGCGGTTGGGGTCGTGGTGGGGGATGACTGCATGCACTTGGGCCCGATGCACTCCGTGGTTTTAAAAATCAGTTGCTCTCTCTCTCCTCACCTGTGCACCTTTTGGTTCTGTTCGTTTGTGTTGTTTAGTCGTTAGTTTTAGTTAATATATATTTTTTACTTTTACTCGTGCATGACTGCCTTCTTTCTTCCAACCCGGGTTGTATCCCGGACAGGCCCCCATCTTACAACTCGACCCCAACCACCAGCAAGCAGAGCAGGAGAGTTGGAGGGTCATCAACAGGTCATTCTCATTTCACTGGAGTTTTGACTGATACAGGGATGAGTAGATATGAGCTAGTCCGTCATCAATTCTATCTATTGAAGAGTATTCATGTACTGTAGTTATTACCACAAGCCTATTCTCTCAATATCATCTACAAAGGATTGGGGCGTAGTGACTCAGCAAGCTATGCTGGTTCCACCATTCATTTTATATTGCCAGTCACATCTTAAGCAACCAACAAAAATACCTGTCCTGCGAGGTGGTGTTATCTGTTGAGGCGCTGTGTCGACAGAAGAAGCCGCACCTGCTTCCAGGTGAAATGTAGCATTTTCGTAGAAGGGAGACACCTCTCTCTTCACCTCCTCCTTCTTCTCCAAGTGTTCAATGAACTTGTGAGCAGTCGGGGTGGATTCTGTCGTTTTGGCTTCGGCAGAGATTGTCGGAGGAGGAGGGGGAGGGTTCCGAGGACGCATCCGGTTGACGGGAGGGAGGAGGGCTAAAAGTCACAGAAATAAATAAATAACAACAGTTATTTAGCTAGGGGAATGTAAGCATAGATAAACAACTGATCCCATGACCTGTGTGCCGTGATGAAAGTGTCACTCAGGTGGCAGACTGCTTGTGCTGAGCGTAGTTTTTTATAATCAGAATTGAAGAGAAATATCTTCTCTAACATACTGTAGACTTCCATCAATTTTTGTTTTAATGTACAATGCAACTTAGGCCATGTTCACATTACAGGCAAATCCGATTTGCTGCTAAAGTCATTAATCATCATTATCTTGATTGGTTTCCCAAATCTGATTTGGGAGTGTGTCCGCACTGCCACACATCTGATTTGGGGAAGTGTTCAACTCGGATCTGTGTGTCCAGATACAATGAGCCAATGAGTCAACAACATACAATGTTTCTGTGTTTGCATGTCTGCTCTCTGCTCTTCAAGTCCCTGCCGCCTGCAAAAGACACTCAAATCTGATTTGGGTGATCAGCGCGTCCACACTGAAGTCACATCAGTCGAAAGCAGATTGGAAACTATCTCCATACAGTATGTGGTTTGCGACAAGTGACACAAATCAGACTTGGAGCATCGAGACTCATAAAACCAATCTGGATAGAATCATTAATAGGTCATTAAAGTTCACAAATCAGATTTGGCCTCCTAGTCTGAACATGGCCTTAGTTGTCAGAATCAGCGAGCAGAAGAATCCATCTTCACTGTGATATATCATCAATCTGTGATGTTCAATGAGTTTGGTGTTTTAGCTTGGATTCTTCCTTTAATGCCATGTGTAGGAATGTGTAAAATAATTCATACCTGAGCGTTTAATGACATTTGGATTTGATCTTTGGGCGTCCTTCTGATTGGCTGCTGGTGGAACATAAACAAACCCACAGGCAAATTCCATTGGTGATTCTGCCTGCCTGTGAGGGAAAGGACATTAGGAATATTCTACTGAAGGACCTAACAAGAAAAATCGACCTTTTTAACACACAAATGTTTTTCGTTTGACTGATTTTCTTTAAACAATCCAGAAGCAAACAGAATACGATAGTTTCTTCAGGTAAGTATGCAGACTTATGTAACAAGTAATCGTACAATCCTAAGAAGTCTCGAGGAAATCGCCTTATAAAAGTAATAGTAATTGAGACACTAAACAATCATTCTATAGCCTACGTGACAGTTAAAGGAGTAATAGTAGAGATTGAAAAATGCATCACATTATATCAGCATTATTAAATAAGCAGATCTTTATCCCACAAATGACAGCAGACGAGACGTACTTACACACACACACACGCAGAGCCCTTTGAACACTGACTGTACTACAACCATAACAATGAAACCCTCCCACTCCCAGAAATGCAGTGTGACACCTTGGCCTTGCCATGGAGAGCCAAAGTGGAACGTCACTTCCTGCTTCAGCACTGTACCAGAGATTTTCATCCACCATTTATTTTCCCATACACATTTCGTAAAATACGTATAGAAATAGTTTTACTTGTTCAAACCAAATGGTTCAGATATATTTAGAAAGAGGAGAGATCGCATAACATTTCACTCAGACCAAAATGTTAAAAAAAAAGCGAGTTTAAAGAAAATATTTTTTCAATGTTTTTTTTAAGTTTTGGTCCGAGTGAAATGTTCTATGGTCTCTCCCGATTCTAAATATAGCTGAGCCGTTTGGTTTGACCAAGTAAAACTCATTTTTATAAGCATTTTACGAAATGTCTATGGGAAAATAAATTGCGGAAGAAAATCTCTGGTACAGTGCTGAAGCAGGAAGTGACGTTCACTTTGGCTCTCTATTCATCATGTGTCTCTTATCTCTCGTCAAGCAGGTTTTGACTTATGAGCCTTCTATGCAGTGTGCACACGAAGCTGTTCAGTTGGTTCAGTGATTTAATTGCACATTGCCTAACTCTAGGTAAACAAATCACACATTTTAAGAGAACAGGGTGTAGAAATGAAAACAGAATTCTGAGAGCCTGTTGCATTGTGAAAGTGTGTAGTAAAGGGTTAAATGTTAATTTAACTCGTAAATCAGATAAAGAAAAACAAGTATCTTTCAATTCATTCAGAGTCTATTCTGTAAAAACACAGATTTGAAACGGCCACTGAAGACAAATGCTTTTTGTCTGTTTCCCTGAGGCTGAGATTACTGACATGCCAATGAGTAAAGAGAAGAAGAAGAAGAAGAAGAAGAAGAAGAAGAAGAAGAAGAAGAAGAAGAGAAGAAGAAGAAGAAGAAGAAGAAGAAGAAGAAGAAGAAGAAGAAGAAGAAGAAGAAGAAGAAGAAGAAGAAGAAGAAGAAGAAGAAGAAGAAGAAGAATGCTTTGTTTGCTGTTAATTTACTTATTGTACTTGGTAGATATTTTATCCATAAAATGAAATGGACAGGAAGCAAGCGTCTATTTAATTTGTTTAAAATTGACGTAAAAAATGACAAGATGTTTACAAAAAGGCAAAAAAGCAATACACACAACAACAACAACCTCATATGTGCCAGCAAGGAGGACAAGAGCCAAAACAAAAGTAATTATTAGTTACTTTTATTTTGAAAATCCATTTCATTGTCAAAAGAACTTCTATGTGCTTCTTCATAACACGTATCAAGTAAACATGAACCTTTTGGACATGATGACACATGGCTGTAAACCTGTGCTTGGGTAAAGCTTATGCACCGTGATGAACGCTCGTCATGACAGCGAGCTAATCAAGATGACGGTCAATAAATATCCTCCTTAGTTCCTCCTCTTTTGTTTATGCACACACACCGATGCTGACATGCATAAACACATACACACACACACACACACACACACACACACACACGTACAAACATACTAAGTAGCTCCTGCACACAAAAAGTACACAGCACATTCTAGTCATCGATAAATTAACCCATATTGTATATTGTACTCGAATCATATTGGTCAGAATTTAAAGTACTGTACTTACTAAAATCTTACATTTCATATATTACTGAGAACATTTGACATTTGTTCAGAATCATTGTGACAAAACATCTTGGACATGACATGTTAATTGGTGTTATTTTGTGTGTGGAAGATTTGAAAACTCGACACTTTGTGAGAAATAGGTTCAGAACGTAAAAAGTTGAACAGTGTGATGATGTCATTCCACAACTTCGACATAATTGGCTGGGAAGAAACCCTCCTTCCCTCCACTCAGTATTCCTCTGCACCACCCCTGCTCGTCCTCCTCCTCCACCTTCAGGAACACCTCCCCTGGGGTCACATTGGGGATGCAGGTCAGGATTCAAATTGTGATTCAAGAAAATAAAAGACACAGAGTGTCACAGTGTCCAGTCCTGTCATACCACAGTGTCCAGCCCTGTCATATCAGTGTCCAGCCCTGTCATATCAGTATCCAGTCCTGTCATATCACAGTGTCCAGTCCTGTCATACCACAGTGTCCAGTCCTGTCATATCACAGTGTCCAGTCCTGTCATATCAGTGTCCAGTCCTGTCATATCAGTATCCAGTCCTATCATATCACAGTGTCCAGTCCTGTCATACCACAGTGTCCAGTCCTGTCATATCACAGTGTCCAGTCCTGTCATACCACAGTGTCCAGTCCTGTCATATCACAGTGTCCAGTTCTGTCATATCACAGTGTCCAGTCCTGTCATATCAGTGTCCAGTCCTGTCATATCAGTATCCAGTCTTGTCATACCACAGTGTCCAGTCCTGTCATATCACAGTGTCCAGTCTTGTCATATTACAGTGTCCAGTCCTGTCATATCAGTGTCCAGTCTTGTCATATCACAGTGTCCAGTCCTGTCATATCAGTGTCCAGTCCTGTCGTCGTATCACACTTCCTGGTGTTGTCACCTGCTTTAAAGGACAGCTCGTCACCCTCCTCTCCCAGGTAGTCATACAGCGCTCGCACCTTCACACCACCAATCATCACACTAGCAGGGGAAGACATGGAGGCTTTCATCACGAGGAGAAAACAACATGATATCTGACTCACTCAATCAAATGTGTATGGTTCATCTCTGGGTTATATAGAGAGGCAAAGTGACCGCCTACTTCCTGCTTCAGCACTGTACCAGAGATTTTCATCCGCCATTTATTTTCCCATGGACATTTAGTAAAATGCTTATAAAAATAGTTTTACAAACCAAACGGGTCAGCTATATTTAGAATCGGGAGAGACCATAGAACATTTCGCTCTGACCAAAACTTAAAAAAACAACACAGAAAAAACATTTTCTTTAAATCCACGTTTTGGTCTTTTGGTCCGAGTGAAATGTTATGTGGTCTCTCCTGTTTCGAAATATATCTGAACCGTTTGGTTTGACGAAGTAAAAAAAAATTTTAAGCATTTTACGAAATGTCTATTGGAAAATAAATGGCGGATGAAAATCTCTGGTACAGTGCTGAAGCAGGAAGTGACGTTCCACTTTGGCTCTCTATATCAGTTGTCACACAGGCTGCTTACGATCGCTCCTGTTGCCCTGTCCGGTTTCTTTTCTTCCTCTTCAGCTTCTTTACTGGTGGGACCCATTCCTGACGTGAGTGATACAGGTTTACACTTATCATGTGATACAGGTTTACACTTATCATGTGATACAGGTTTACACTTTATGTGATACAGGTTTACACTTATCATGTGATACAGGTTTACACTTTATGTGATACAGGTTTACACTTATCATGTGATACAGGTTTACACTTATCATGTGATACAGGTTTACACTTATCATGCGTTTATCAGACCCAACAACTGTAGAGGAAAGAGACTGTATGCATCCCCAGCTCATTTAGGTCATTAATAATAGGTAAAGCTAATCTTGCTGCTGACAGCAAATGAAACATTTTATTCCAGATTTCTATCCATTTTGGAAAACCTTTGATTCAGAATTCAGTATCTCTAAAATATACAAAATAATCTCTCTGTAAAAGTGATCTCATTTGTTCAGCTAAGGACACTCAAATACATTCAATCATAATGTATTATGATGACATGTTATGCGTCAAATACCAGCTGAAAGGTTCATTCACATTTTACGATATTCAGAACTGATCATATATATTTGATTCCTAATGTTTGATTCGTAATGTTTATCAAGTCAAGACAAACTCTCGTAGAAGTGGGATTTCAAGGAAGTTCATGTCATTCTGTTCTTGGACACTCCAATTCCAACTCTGAATTGGAATTGGAATTCACCGTGCATGCTCAATTGATGAATGGCCCAAACAAACCCTGATATTTTGGGAAGAATGTTTTGAACGTACCTGGATCTTGGGCCAGTCTGTGGGCATCCCGGGGCCGTGGTTGTTCTTCCACCACCTCAGGTCGTCCGGCTCGCTGACGGACATGAGAGTGTGGTGCAGCTCACTGTACACTGCCTTCACACTGCCACAGGACAGATACATGTGCTTGTCATGATGCATGAAGTATACAGTAACACTTGGCCTATATCAACCCATCCTCTCTCTCTCTCTCACTCCCCCCCCCCCCCCCCCCCCACACACACACACACCTCTCGTTGTTGGTGATGTCAAGGTGCCTGTGGATGGAGAGGAAGGCCTGCTTCAGAAAGCTCATCCTCTTCCTCTCCTCCTCCTGCGATTGGTCAAAAATAGCCTCCATCTCCTCCATGTAGCGAGGGGTGTAGGACGTCACATCTTCCAACACTTTCTCATAGCGCTCCCTGACCTGCGGGGGGCTCACAAGAGCAGTTTTACGATCAAAACGTGCCACGCTCTCCTTCAGGAACAACCTCATAACGTGTTTATTTTACGGCGGATCTAAAACGTCTAAATACGAGTCCTTGAAATGATTA
This sequence comes from Poromitra crassiceps, assembly GCF_964638095.1. Taxonomy (NCBI): domain Eukaryota; kingdom Metazoa; phylum Chordata; class Actinopteri; order Beryciformes; family Melamphaidae; genus Poromitra; species Poromitra crassiceps. The sequence continues at coordinate 29,784,097 of NC_139626.1, read as the reverse complement.
GAAGAAGAGCTGGATCACCTGCAGCAACCACAACAGTTCACTGCAAGAATAAATAGACTGAAAAAAAAACATTAATTTGTTTGAGGCAGGGGGTAAGAATACAGTTTGATATATTTGTGTCTCCTTTGTCCAAATGTGTAGGAAGAAACGTATTGATAATTTTCACCTTTTGTATCGTTCCCTAGAGCAGTGGTTCTTTTATTTAGTTCCCTAGAGCAGTGGTTCTCAAAATGGGGTCCAATGACCCCCAGAGGTCCTAGAGGGGGTTCCAGGGGGTCCCCGAACCTTGCGAGGCAGGCAGATTCTTGTGAGATCATGAGATCACGCTCACACGACAAATCCATCTTGCCACGCTCCAATCTATTGGTTGAATCAATGCAAACCACCAGTGGTTCACACCAATCAGCATCCAGAGGCAGCTACACGGGCGGGCTTTGGTGTGACGTCACCCAGCGAGCATTTTTCGGTTGAAAAGACGTTTAAAAAACGTTTAGGGTCAACGTTGAAAAAACATGCAAGGAAGGTTTGAAAGTGAAAGTTTTTTCACCCACTATTTGCAGACGTTTATTGAACGTTCAGATTTAGACCATATTTCACCAGGATCTTAAATTAAAAAGTTAGCAGCGCACACGGGATTTAAACCCGGCTTTCCCACATTCAAGCGAGTCCGCTCTACGCGCTGAGCTATACATTTTCTTATACTCTGTATAGAGCTGGCCACATATATACTCTATCTCGCACACAACTTGTAGACTACATGATTGTCGACGATCGGAAGGACAAGTTATTTTATGTGATGTGTACGAGACTATTATATTAATGTAACAGACTAAAATTATGTTGTGTGTGTGTGTGTTGTCTATATGCTGTAGCCTATGGCTTCAGAGGTTAACTTCATTTAACACCAGAGACTGAGGAGGTACACAGAGCCTCGTATACAGTCTGTTACAATAACATAGCGTGCCCAGAGCACCTCGTTCCGCACTTGGTGCAGACCGGTGCAGACTTGCTTTGGTCTAGTCTAGTCAGTCACGGTTAGTATAGCTAGCAAGTAAGTACTTGCGCATACGCGTTGCTGCAGGAACTGAATTCATTATTTTATAGTATTGCGCTAAACTATTAACCATAGTTGTGTCCTGGAAGCTTTTTGCTGGCACCACATAGCCTATATAGTCCCATATTTATGATATTTCATGTGACATAAAATGCGTTGAAATGTAGTTTTCGTATAGACCAGATTTCAACTCTCAGTTACACAATAAAATGGACAAATGCCAATTCACACACTATCAATATTGCCTCTATTCCAAGCTAGAACAAATGTTTTAACAATATGATGAACCAAATTGTGTTTTTTTACACGTTGACGTTGTAACCGCATTTTAGCCGGTTGAAAAGAGGGTGAAATTAGGTCTTAGACGTTCAAACCCAATATCACCCAGATTTCAACTAAAAATCAACGTTGAAAAAACGTTTTGTGCTCGCTGGGCAGTGACGTCAGTGCCCGAGCCCGTGATAGACGTGATGATAGACAGATGGTTCATCCAATCACCTGCCAGGTATTTTTTTGAAAGTGCCTGCCCCAAAACCTGAGTTTCCTCAGCAACTCGTTCCCGGATGGTGAAACAAACCATCTGGCAGCGTCAGGTTTGGGGTCCCCAGCAAAAAGGGGAATAACTTATTTTCACTATAAATCCAGTAAGTAAGTAACACAATGATAGTATATATGACTATTTTGGACTATTTGGGTTTCATACACTTTCTGTAATAAAACATTTAAAAGCAAAAAGTCTTATCAGATGGGGGACCCTGGGACCAGGCCCATAGCCAGGGTTTGAGAAATACAGAGGTAATTTTAGCGCGGCGTGGGGGGCCCAGGTGGGGCAGTGCCCCACCGGATAGAAAATGTTGTCCATTTTAAAGTAAAATGCTTAAATCTGGTGCACTTTGAGAGCAAAATTAAGAGGCTACATCTATAAAGAACTACAGACATCGTGTTAGATTAATATCCTCTTTACTGTGCTGTTGCTTTAAAACGATACAAAAAAATAAATGTCTCCCCATATAATATCATTTATATTCTGCATACAGGTCACATGGCAGAATACTGCTCAATTAAATACAATGGCCCATCTACACAAACATCACTTTACAGGGGAGTTACTTACCCATTCAATTCAATAGAACTGTCCCCAAAGTCTAGCCCCAATCTAGCCTCAATGCAAAATCTGAATGTTGTGAGTTATCGCTCTTCCTTCTATAGCACACAGAGAGGAAGCAAATTGTTGCATTTCCGATCAACTGTCACATTAAAACACCAATGACAGATGAATAGATCTGGGGACCGGGGCTATTTTTCAAATTTTCATTTTTTTTGTGTGTGTGGAAAATACCGAGGTCATGACCTCAGTGTCCTCAATGGTAGCTACGGGCCTGCCTGGGACAAAATCGTATCAAATGGGGGTCCGTGGAATTTGTGTCAGTTTAGGCCCTTCACGTGAAAAGGTTTGAGAACCACTGCCCTAGATGCTATAATAACATATAACATTTTTAATCGCAAGCATGAATCAACAAAGTCCAAGTTGAAATCAGTTCTGGAGCTCTAAAACACACCAGGTGTTTAGAAAGATCTGTTTCCCTGGAGGAGTTTTACATCAGCCAAATAAATATCACCACATGTAATCAGCCTAACAAAACTCTGTGAAAGCAATGTTTCTACAGAAAATAGTGAACTTGGATGTGTGATGACTGAATGATAGTGTTTGAGGTGTGTTAACATCTCTCCTCACTTTGTCCTTCTCCTCCGTGGCCTTCTCTCTGGCTGCCGTTATCTTCTGCTTTTTCTCTGGACTCATCTCGGAGTTCTCGTTGGCTTGCTTCTCTTTGCTCATGGCTGTTTGCTCCTTCTGACAGGCTTTGTGATACGCCACTCGGACCGCCTCCAACTGTTTGACACACATGCACGTGCACGCGCACACGCGCGCGCGCACACACACACATACACGTGCGCCCACACACACACACACACACACACACACACACACACACACACACACACACACACACGCACATGCACACAAACCAGGGTTATTTTGATATGCTTTCCATTCATTTTTATTTGTTATTCTTCATTTCCATTTCAGTTCTTTTTTTTTTCAGGAAGGAGTCAAACATTAATTATTTTTCTATTTTTATGAAGTCAGCATCATCTTTCAAATCACTTTATCTGCTTTCATTTAATAATCAATGAATTTTCTTCTCATGTGTTTTCTCCTGTTTCATACTCCATAATTCTTCTCAAATTACATATCATGATAATAATAATAATAATAATAATAACCAGGGATGCAAACTCAACGAGTGAAGAAGGTGACAGATACCAGGGCATGCAGACACAACCTCAGAAAACATTAACTCGATTGTCCTATTTTGCGATTAAAAAAGGTGACTGTCACCTAAAGGTGACTAGTTTACATCCCTGACACACACACACACACACACACACACACACACACACACACACACACACACACACACACACACACACACACACACACACACACACACACACACACACACACACACACACACACACACACACACACACACACACACACACACACACACACACACACACACACACACACACACACACCTTCTTCAGCTTCTTGCTCCAGGGCTTCTGGGCCCGTGAGAAGCTCGTCTCGTTGCTGTGGCTCTCTGCGAGGCCACAGAACATCTTCTTGGGGAAGGTCTCCTTCTGCCAGGTCTTCACCCGGTCCCCGTCCTCAGAGACCAGGGACTGGGCAATGGAGGAGTGCAGGGCGGAGAGGCGCTCGGTGGAGGAGAAGAAGCTCTGCCACGCCCTCATGAGGGAGCCATAGAGCGGTCCTGGGAGGGAGTTGTTATGGAGGGGGGGGGGGGGGGGGGGGGGACAGAGGTGAGTCATGGAGCCAATAAGGAACAAATAAGGAACAAATTGTCTCCATCTGTCCATTGAAGGATTTCAAACACAGGCAGATGCAGCCATTTAGCAGGACTTAAGTGTATATTTAGCTTGATGAGAATGGGACCTCTCATGATGACTAAAGGGGCCTGGGAAGCAGCTTTGTTTACAGGCTACAGTGGCTCATCTTCTCGCTGTTGCTACTTCCCATACTCACGAGAATCCACGATGGTCTTCCACTTGCTGCTCCACTGGCTGAGTTGCTGGGCGTACTGCTTCTCCACCTTGGCCCTCTCCAGGAAGCAGGCCACGATGTCGTTGCAGGCCTGGTAGGACTGGTCAGTACGCCGCACCGTTCGCTCATAATTCCCCGGCTAGGAGGACCAACAGCAGTCGACAGCGGGCGGTGAAATGTTGGAAGAACAGACACACAAGCACGAGGTGGACTTCCACGAGCACACATAAGCACTGTGTTGGATATATTGACTATTTCTGGGGCAGTTAATATCACAGATTTCTTCATAAATATAATCCTCACCATCCAGAAGCTCTGCTTCTTGGCATCTTCAGGCGGCTCTTTGGGGAGACTCGCCATTATTGGGGCCTTGTCCTGACGCAGAGAGGTATAGCTGTTGAGAGGTATAGCTGTTGAGAGGTATAGCTGTTGAGAGGTTTAGCTGTTGCTGTTTTGAAGAGAGTCCCAAGACTGGTTAAGATGCATAACAAGTCAAGAAAAGCAGACAGGTGACGTGACACCTATTATCATATAAGACAGTGATTCTCTCAATCCTTTTCATATCAAGGACCCCAAATTTAGTCTTCATTTGGGCCCCGAACCCCCAGTTGATCTTAGAATATTTCTTATTGCTAGATATGATTTTGTCCAGAACTCCATGACTGTTGGTATTGTAGGTACAGAGATTACAGTGAAACTATGATCCAAACAGTCATTCTTCTATATTCTCTAATGCTGTTAACTTCTTGTAAATGAATTAACGACAATGTTTAGCAATTCATCAAATTTCTGGGGACCCCCCCCCCCCCCCCCCACTGGAACCCCCTCAAGGACCCCAGGGCCCATGTTGAGAAACACTGATCTAACAGGTTGGACCTCTGGTTATGTGTGTAATGTGCAGATACAGCAAGCCGACTTCCTCATAAAGCAGAGGTGTTTTGCCTGGCGTAGCAGTCGTGTCTGATGGGAATAATTGGCTCTTGAAGCATAGAAGCAGGGCCGCTGCTACGTACATGAGCACCACGTGCTGTGCGTAGGGCACCAAGCACCGCGAGGGGCATCAGAGCAAGAATACCACGGTCAAACAGACAGATGCCCTGACCCTTTGTGATGTTCTTGGAAAGGGTCAGACGTTTAAAGAACCAAATTGTATATTATCAGCTTTATTTTATGCATTCAAACGTAGCGCGAGCCCCCCTTCCTGGCTATTCATTGGCTACATGAGTCACGCATTTCGGACCTCCGCTGGCGCCACTCTCTAAATTGCTCTGGACTGAGGAAAGAGAGTAGTCAAAGATCTCAGAACAGGAGCAGAGAGCAGACAGACCTCTCACTCTGCCGCAGATTCCAAAACCAAAGATTGCGCAGTGGGAAGAGCTCTCACTCTGTCCGAGTTTCCCGAACCTACAATATATATATATATATCCTATATATATAAATCCTCAGGGACTTCTACAGAGGCACCATTGAAAGCCTGCTGACTGGCTGCTTCACCACCTGGTACGGGAACTGTACGACCATGGACCGCAGGGCGATAAGAAGAGTGAGGCGCGCGGCCCAGCACGTAACAGGATGTGAGCTGCCAGAACTGCAGGAACTGTACAACCAGCGGTGCCTCAGGAGGTCCCTGAAGATCATCAAGGACACAAACCACCCCCACAACAGCCTGTTCTCCCTGTTACCCTCAGGGAGGAGATACAGGGTCCCAAAAGCACGAACAAATCGCTTGAGGGACAGTTTCTTATCGGCAGGCCACGAGACTCCTTAACATACACAAATAAACAATCATAGCTGTACTGCAGCTGTTACCATTACGTATGTTTAATTATGTCTATGTTATTTGCACCTGTGCAAACAGAATGTTTAATTATGTTTAAATTTGTCTATGCTATTTGCACCTAGGTGCAGTGAATGTCACTGTTTCTGGCTTGTTTTTATTGCTTTACTGTTATTGCTTGTTGTTTCTCTTGTTTTCCTGCACCTATATGCCCTGTTATTTTGCACTATGTTGTAACGGAGTCTACAGCACAAGAATTTCACACGTGATACTTGTACTATGGAGTGACAATAAAAATCTTGAATCTTGAATATATATATATAAATAAAGCATTGCATTTGTGAGATTTTCTTGAGACGAGGGGGGCACCACCACCAGCATGTCTTGTTTAGCGCAGTGCCATGACAACTTGGACGAGGCTGATGAGGTGTTATTATTTATACTGTACGTTACATTGCTTACATGCATCCAAGCCCGTGAGTGAGTGAGTGAGTGAGTGAGTGAGGGGAGTGTCGTTCCAATGGCGCACTGGAATCCAGCGGGTTGGAATCTGACAGCAGGAATAGAACAGCCGCTCCGGCCTTCCCAAAATAAATAGCAGGGAAAGGTCATCTTTCCCTTTGCTCCTCTGACTAATACAAGCAGACCCAAGCGTCTCCCGCCCTCTCACTCCCCCGGACATTTGATCCGGAGATCATGACCACAAAAGAGCAACAGGGGCATGTTTCTGAGTGTGGCTGTGTGGGATTTAAATGGAACAAAGTATCCAGACTACAGACCTCTTTCCAAGGCTTTTTTTGGATGCATGGGTGTAAAGAGACAGACTGAACAACAAGAGGGAGATCCGTGCACAAACACGCAAAGGACGCAGCCACATGCAGGCCTATTTGTGTCTGGGTAACAACTTGACACATTTGCTGGCTGAGTGACTAACCACACCTCATCACAAGACTGCATGAGACAGACTCAGCCTCTCCTGACGTCTCTCCTTCTTTCCCCCAGCTAGCTGCTCCTGATATTGTCATATTCTCATGATCAACTATTGCCCAGTTGCAGTTTTTCCACTATTGCCATGATCTTCTATACTGTACGGTGTGGGGAATCAGTCCTGGCACAAATTAACTTATTCCATTTTACCTTCTGATTTGATCCTCTCTGATTCGGTTGTGCACAAACTGATTTGCAACACGACTCAACAGCCATCACACTGTAATTCAAGACGCGTTCCTTCCTGTCTGCCCAACTATTTTAATGCTTCAAAAGTCCATCCACACGGAACAACAATAAAGAAGAAGTGGCAGAGGTCATGCCTGGGAGAAACCAGCACTTACATTTCTCTGATTTGACTCAAGTGACCACTTGTTAGTTCAAGAGCTTCTGAGGATTTCTCTCCATTTCTCTCTCGGTCCGTCTAGCCCTCTCCAGTGTGCCTCTCCTCCTCTAACACACATGCCTCTCTCTGTCTCTCTCTCCCTCCTGGCACTTAAAGTTACACACACTGCTCGTTGATCTGAGGGCGGCCGTGTGTGTGTCACCGTTAAACAAATCAGTGTATTTGCATGTTAATCACTTTGCTGCTAATTGGCTTGAGGCAAACAAATAGAGAGGGGGGGGGGGGGGGGGGGTGGATAAAACATACCTTTCTTGCACTCCTCCCCTGTCGGCTGTGCTGTTCTAGTTCACAGTCAATATTCCATGGATGAACACTCCTATTCTTTTCAGTTTCCCCTTTACTTGATCGCCATCCCTCCCTTCTTTTGACAGACTTCACGGGTGTCCCTTGCTGTCAGCTGGTTTGTTCCTTCTGACCCTCTTTGACTCTCACCCTCTCCCTAAACAGCTGGAAGAATCCCCCTCCTTCTCTGCCCGTCCCTCCCTCCCTCCCTCCCTCCCTCCCCTCGCTCTCCCTTTCTCAATATGGTGCTAATGAACTATAGTGTTGACACGGTAAGCAAGCTCGGGAGAGAATGTGAACTTCATTTTGACCATTTTTTTTGCTGGTCACAGCATTGTGTCAGTGTGGCACAAAGGTCATGTGATCTCATTAGCGTGTGTGTGTGTGTATGTGTGTGTATGTGCATGATGGGGGGGGTGCTCCTTTGTCACTCGCCGGCCCCTCTCTGGTGAGGCCTAGAAATATGCCTGTGTCAAAGAGACTACAGTAAGCAGCATGTTCAGCTGGATGCTATTCAATAACTGCTCTGTGCTGTTTTGGTAGTAGTTAAAGGCAGTGTTGGGGGTAACTCATTACAAAAGTAATAAATTCCATGTAATATATTACTTTTAGCGGTAACTTTTAGCGGTACCTTTAGCAGTAACTCAGTAATACAACTTATTACCAATAGGATTTCAGTAATATTATACCAGTTACTGTCAAGTAACACAAGTTACAAATTGAGTTAATTAAAAAAAAAAATCAAAGCACATTTAAATAAAAGATACAATAATTTACTAATCAAACTGTGTGTTTTTATGCAAATAACTACTATAGATGACAATAACAAAGGAAAAGGATAAAATTTTGAATTTTGGATGATTTACACTGGGATGGTTCTGGGGCAGCGGTGTCATTCTGCTACTGCATTTATTTGGGTGAAAGTAATGCAAAAGTAATCTAATAAGTAACAAGTTACTCTACAGACAGTAATATTGTAAAGTAACTTATTACTTTCAAATGAAAGTAGTAATAGTGTAGTATATTACATTTTGAAAGTAACTTGCCCAACACTGGTTAAAGGTAACGCCACTGTGATCTAGAGTTAAAGCCCTTTTATGTTGTCTAGGTCTAGTTTACCTTTTTACTCCATTATTTAGCATTGACTTGTTTTGTTGTTTTTAAAATCCCACATTTTCCAGTGTCAAACCTAGGTTGAGATGAGCTGCTGTCCCAGGCTAACAATGAAGGGATTCTCTCCTGGCAGCAGACTGTTATCTTCTTGTGGGCGTGTTTGACAGTAAGCAAGAAGATTAATGCAGCGTTGATATGGAAACATTCGACGGAAATAACGATAAAACAGAAACTTTAAAAGCAAGTTCAAGCTTAATGTGGGCAAGCCTGTGGAAGTTGTGTTTTTATACTGTACAAAAATTAAGCAAATGGCTTCTTGTGAAAGGAAGGGGGAAAAGTCACGATATCTCCAACTATGCTGTGTGTAGACAAACCAAGAAAAGGACGATTGACCCAAACTCAAACAACAAACACTGGTATTATCCTTTAAAATGGTTCCATGTGTTGCGGCTAAGCTGACTGCTGTGCTGGGGAACCATCTCATCCCACAGACCTCTTGGTTCTCAGCATTTCCCACACTGTATGGAACCATCTCATCCCACAGACCTCTTGGTTCTCAGCATTTCCCACACTGTATGGAACCATCTCATCCCACAGACCTCTTGGTTCTCAGTGTTTCCCACACTGTCACACTGTATGGGAAGCTTGTGCCTCGTTGCATGAAGACAGCGGCCGCATGCTTTGAATGAAGCATCTCATCTTCTCCCCCCATCAGCACCACTGTTTTGTTTCTATCACCTCATCACACATGATGGGAAAATAATTCAGGACGTGAAAACACTAGACTGTGTTCGACCACCAGAGGGCGAAGAGGAAAACAATGTGTTCGACCACCAGAGGGCAAAGAGGAAAACAATGTGTTCGACCACCACAGGGCGAAGAGGAGCTGCTGCCAAGTGACTGAATTCAAACTCAGAGCTTTACGTTGGATCATTATGAGAATCTGTCACAAGAGGGAGTCCACAGAGCAATAAGAATCAAGACAGGGCGGACGTCCTGGTGGTGCAGCGGTAGATTCCCTGCCTATACTAACACGAGGGTCGCAGGTTCGAGCCCCCGTGTTACCTCCGGCTTGCTCGGGCATCCATACAGGCACAATTGGCCATCCATCAAGCTGGATTAAGCTCCATTTTTGTACGAAAATAAATACATCCGTTTCAAACAATACAACCGTCACTGCCCACTAGGGTTGCAAAGGGGTGGACATTTTCCATGGCAAGTTAAGCTCAGGAATTTTGTTTTTTTTTGTAGGCGAGTTCCCAATATTCAAAGTTGGAAACTTGGAAATTTATATTAACGTATGAAACTTGTCAGGGCAAAACATTTCATTTTGTCATAAGCAGAATGCATCATTATGCAAAAATTACCTTTTTGACTTTGTGAATTGTCAGTAGAATTAATGGATTAGAAGCTTCTTAAGCCTCTGGTCTTTGCGTTTTCCTCGGAATCCTTTCAGGTCTCAATGCTTTCTTCATGGACCTCATCAACGTCCTCCTCAATGTGATGGAGGAAATGGATCATTTTGTTGTTATAGATGATGATTTTTGTTGTTGTTGTTCAATGAAATAATCCATTTAAAGTTCTACTCACAAATACATAAATAAAAGTCAAAAATGTAATTTGTATTAGAAATGTTTGCATGCATGTCTTATGACAAAACAAAATCTATTTATGTCTGTATATGACAAGGTAAATACAGTTAAATTACCCCAGAATTTCCAGTTAATTCCCATAGATTCCTGTTAATTTTGCAACCCAACTGCCCACATATTTCCATACGTCTTTCACGTTGGTAGCATGCTAAGCACTATAGTGGGCAGTAGAGAGTCAAATGTGTGAGTATGTGTGTGGTACTGATCTGTTTCGTGCATATCCGGAAAACGTGCACAATTAAATGAACGCAGAGTACAGACAGAAGGCTCCGTATCCATATTTAACGGTGAGCATAATTGAGCATTTTGAGAAAGAAAAAAAAAGAAAAAAAAAAGGAAAGAAATCAAGACAGAGCCAGAGTTTATTTAGCATTTATTTCAACACCTTAGTTGTAGCTCTATCATATATATTTTTTATCAGTATATACTGTATATAATTTAAAACAAAACTTCATATTTATATATATAAACCTTTTATCTCTGCATACTTATGCTCATACTGTATATAGTCATATTCATGTATTTCACTAGTCCTAAAATACTCTTTGTAAATCATAGTATGCAATGCTTTCTACACTACCGCTCAGTCCTTTCAGTTTGCAGTCTGGGAATAGTGCCCATCGTAAGCTAGCATTGAGGCATCTCAGCGTGAGGTTATGGAGTCGTAATTTTATACTCGCATAGAGAGAATATGCATAAACGGGTGTCAGCTTCACTGGGGTCACCACAGGGCGAGCAGTATAGAAAGCATTTACAGAAAACCCAAAATGAAACAGAAACAAAACAAACAGCTTCAAATAATTTGTCCACACTATTTGGAAGACGGAGATTCTTAAAAATGTTTACATACTTAATCATTAATATTGTTATCTTTAATATACTATGTTTTTTTTAGGTTATTATTCTCATCATCATCATTACATTTAGATCTATAAAGGATGTGTTTTCACCTTGCAGTTCAATTCACCGCAGGGAATGGCTTTAAAAAAAATCCAGGGCGTTCATGTTCAACTCTATGTAACATAATAGTATTTGCCTGAAATTGATCACTCTGGAAAAAGGTTTCAAAAACCTTTTTAAAAAGGGGGTGAGAGGTTTTTTTTGGAGCGGGGGGGAATAGGGCAACATTGGGATTGTCAAGTGATGAGAAAAAACAGTTTTATGACCATTATAAATGTGTTTTGGAGAAGGCATTAGAAAGAGAGGATTGTGTGGGTTTGGGAGAGCATCACACACACACACACACACACACACACACACACACAGACTTACAGAGGCGCAGGGTTGAGGAAGTCAGGCAGACAGAGAAGCAGTAAAAAGCCCTTTTTGATCACTGCACCTGTGTGTGAGAGAGCGTCGACATTATGGCATCAAAGAGGACGACTCCACCCCTTGCCCTTTGACCTGTGCTACGTCCGTAAACATCGCCTTATGAACAGCTGATCTGCAGTGTGAAATGACATGCAAACCCCCGTTCTCTACACTTTTCCACTCCCTCTCCGATATGCACCATTTCCCCCGGTCCCTTTCTCCCTATATATAACAACAAAGAAAATAATAACAGCTCATTTCACAACAATACGTTTGAATATTTCTATATTCCTCATTATGCACAACTTGGATTCAACAATTATAAATACCCTGACCAGTTTGAAATGAATGATTGCGATCAGCACTTAGTACAAAACAAACAAGTGGGTCTACTTAATAGTGAAACCCTTTTTACATGTAGGATATATTTAGTGCTCGCAAAGTACATACATACAAAGCTTATTGGGGTATCATTTGGGGGATTATGGCAAATAAATAAATCATCAGTATAAAAAGACTATTATTGTTAACTATCCTTTTCTTACACACAAAACTGCTCCTCTGGCCTGTTTCCAGGGCCATATTGTGACTTTGGCTTGTGTCACTCACAGCCATTTGATACTCTGCTTTGCTTAAAGCTACAAAACTGAAGTTAGAATGTTGTGGCCCTAATGTATTTTAATCCAAGCTTCTTGCTCTGCAACTGTCAGTTTTCTTGGGGTAGACCCTTTAAGCAGCAGCATCTATCTCTAGACTCACACTCACGTTTTCCCAGTGCTGCCAAGCAGCAGATGGAGTGAGAATGCATCTGTCAGTGTGTGTGTGTGTGTGTGTGTGTGTGTGTGTGTGTGTGTGTGTGTGTGTGTGTGTGTGTGTGTGTGTGGGGTGTGTGTGTGTGTGTGTGTGTGTGTGTGTGTGTGTGTGTGTGTGTGTGTGTGTGCGTGTGTGTGCACATGTTGTGTTATGTCTGTTACAGCACAAAACTGCGTGTTAATTAAATGCCTGTCCATCAGCAGTTTTAAAGTGTTTTTTTTCCAGTTAAGTATCATTTTCAAGCAGCTCTTTCTTGTACCCTTTTTTTGACCAATGGTTAATGTCACAAATTTCACACCGGCATCCTCCACACACAGCCAAGGAGCATCAGAACACCTTGTTCCCCACAACCATCTCCTTCGTCGGAGTTCCACACAACCTGTTCAGGTCCACTGTTGTTCTTCTCCTCTTGCGCATGTTCCGTTATTGTTCGGCTTTGTCCATTTTTTGTTTCTCAGCTTTGACTCAGGCCATCTTTCACGTTCTCAATCTGTATCTCAGGGGGAGAAGACATGCAAAGGAGAGAGAGGGAGGGCAAATCAAGTGATAAGAACGGGTGTGAGAGAAATATTAAGGGAGTAAACTAAATGATTGAGAAAGAGAGAGGAATGGAGGGGAGATGAAGTAACCTATCAAATTATATCCAATCGACATCTAATGAGGGAAGAGGACGAACCCAGCGAGCTCGTGTGGAAGGAATGAGACACTTGGACTTTCCTTCACCATCCAGTCCTTCCTTCCTGTTGCACCACCCGCCCCCAACGCCTGCCCCGGGTCGAGCCCGTTGCCTCTGTACAGTACAGCTCTTCAGTCCATTAGTCAGTCCCCCTCCCTCACCTGTCTGTGAGTTTCTTCAGCGCCCTCTCGATGTTCATGCGGTGTCCCACACGTGTCACTCCCAGGTCCAAGAAGTCGTCCTTGGTGAGCGAAGGCAGGTGTGACCCGTCAATTTCGTTGTCCATAAAGCGCTCCCGGTGTTCCTCCAGGTTCAGGTACGCCAGCCAGTCGGCCACGTCGTACTTGGTCCAGTAGGGGAGGGGCTTGACGGCGAAGGGCTTGGCCGGCGGAGGACAGGTGAGGTGGGGGTAGCTGAGGCAAGACGGGCTGGGGGGCAAGTGCATGGGGGAGGCGGCTCCGGAGAGAAACTGGGTGGGGGAGAGAGAGCGGGACACCAGGAGGGCGTTCTGAGTGGGAACGCCAGACTGGGAAAACAGCGGAGGGTTGGAGGTGTTGTAGGTGTCTCCTAGGGGGTGGGCGGGGGAGGGAGGGGTGAGGGGGCCGGGGAAGTCGAAGGGGCTGTTGTAGACGGGCGTACTGGGGAGGATGGGAAGGGACGAGGGCCTGGGAGGGGTGGGCTTGGGCTGCTCGGTGCTGTAGATAAGCGGGCTGGGCGCACGGCGCCGGGACCCCGGAGACCTCATCTCCGGACCGGGGTTACACTGGAAGTCAAACGTCTGTCGGCGGAACTTGGAGCGGTGCTTGGGCGACGTCGGGTATGGTGAGTAGGTCGGGCTGAGCGGGGGGTGGGAGTGGACCGGGGAGGAAGGCATCTGTGGAGAGGGGGAGCGGGTCCAGTTGCGCTGAATGGAGACCTGGGGGGAGGGGGAGACGGACGGCGTGGCGGAGAGGTTGGGTGTGAGGATCTGACGGTGCTGCGGGGAGGAGGTGGGCAGGGGGGATATGGAGCGGCCGGTGGGGGGGCTATGAAACGCATCAGTGAAATCTGCTGAATATCTGAAAGAGACACAAAGGTAAACCGGTGAGCCTTATGCTGAAAACGAGTTATACTTAGTAATAGTTCCTATAAGCAGAATGTAATGTTGATATGTTGTTTGGGTGAACAATCATTTCAATTGTCAATGACCCATTGACCGAAACAACATACCTATGCATGGTGGGTGACTTGGGAGTGTGGCTCCAGTCATCCATGCTCTTGATGTTACTCATCTGTTGCAGCTTGGAGCTCAGCTCAGTGATGATGCTGGCCTTCACACCTGAAAGAGGAGAGTGCCCCCTGCGGCTCTCCAGGGACCCTGCGGCTCCGCCTCCTCGCTCATGCTCCCCCACCTCTCCTCCCCAGCTCCTGGGCCGGCCTTCCGCGGGCCGCTCTAAGCAGGCGGCCAGGCTGGAGCCGAAGCCGTCCTCCATTTTGGATCGGCCCTGTTTGCGCTTCCTGTCCTCTGCCGCGGCTCTGTCTCTCCTGGTCTCTTCTGGCGTGACGCTGCTCTGCTGTCTACGCAGCGCTACAGGTGGGCCCCTCCCTCCCGCCTCCTTGTAATGAGTCATCTTTGGAAACACGGGGTTTGCCAGTTTGGCGTTGTGCATCTCAAATGTTTGCCCGCCTGAGTAGCTCACGTAGGGGTCCTGGTGCTCACCTCCTTTCTCTCCCTCTCCTCCTCCCATGTCGCCTCCACCGCCTCCCCTCTCTCCTCTCAGCCCGCTCGTCCCCAGCATTTCTAGATGGTGGTCGCTACTGCTGTGACTGTCCAACTCCTCGATCCCTGAATCCACCACCGCATCCTGCCAGTCTCCACCCTTGGGCGTGGTGGTGGCGTGATGGTGGTGGTGGTGGTGGTGGTGGTGGTCGGAGGCTTTGGCTGCGGCTACGGCCATGCTGTAGTCGGAGGAGGAGGCCGCGGACGCTGTGGTGGCAGCGGCGGTGGCTGTCATGGTGGTGGTGGCGTAGGTCATGGTGGTGGTGAGGGCGGCCGTCCCTCTGTCCTGGCCGCCTGTCGAGGGGTTGTTGGGGCCGCCGTAGTAGGAGTGAGAATGGGACACGGGCTGGGGTCGGTGCAGCGCGGGCATAGGGGCAGAGGTGGTGGTGGTGGTGGTGGTGGTGGAGGAGGAAGGGGGGAATATCTGCGGGGAGGGAAGAGAGGGAGAGAGAGCTGACTGCGTCAGGTTGGCCACCTCGCTGTCGTACGATGTAAGGCTGGAGGTGGCCGAGTCGCCGCCCCCCTGGGGAGACGGCTGTGTTGCGTTCGAGGAGACGACTCCGGATGTTTTGGGAGTTGGAAGAGGGGGCGGTGGAGGCGGAGCCACAGCGGCAGAGTGTTGACTGGAGTGTTGATGCTGCCGGGCGAACCTCTGAATTCTCTCCTTCTCACCGTTAGCAAACTGCAGAGGAGGCGGCAACGGGTCTGCAAAGACAAACTCGTCGTCTGCGTCAATTGAGGGAGCTGGCGGAGGGAGAACCATAAGCCCCAGGCCTCCTCTTGAATCTGCCCCGGGCTCATGTGTCTGTGCTGGGGCTGTGGGGACGGTGTACTGGGGTACGTAGCTGGTGTTGGGAGTGGTGTCCATCTGCAGGAAGGAAGGTCTGCGAGGAGCAGGCTGAGCTGGCGGGGAAGGAGGCTGGGGCGGAGCGGGTCTCACTTCATACATCTCCTTTTCTCTCTCCCGCTCCCGAGGACTCTGCGGGTAATACTGGCTTTGATACTGGCCCGTTCTGTCCTCTGAGAAGCGAACTCTGAGCCCCTCCCTGGGTCCGCCCTCCCGCTCTCTCTCAATTCTCTCCCCCCCTCCCAGTCGCAGTATCCTCGGTGACTGTGGCCGGCTCATGGAGGCAGGCGAGGCGGCGGCGGTGGTGGTGGTGGTGGTGGGGGAGTGGAGGTGGAGGGGGACGGGGGAAGTGTAGGCAGACTGCGTAGGCGTGGGGAACAGGGACGGTGTCGGCGTCTGGACGGGGGTGGGGAACGCTCCCACCGAGGACATCTGCCGACCGAAGTGTCTCTCCTCCCGGCGGGTCCTGCGGTCGTCCTTGAGGGCACGCTCGCGCGCGGCGAGGGCCAGGCCCAGAGGGGACGAGGGGTCCAGGACCTTGCCCGTCAGCGGGTGGATGAAGGTGGTCGCTGGCTGCGTGCCGTAGTTGGAGGGAGCGGACTTGGGCTGGCCGTCCTGACCGAGGATGGGGATAGGGGACGAGTACTCGGGCAGGCCAAAGGCTGGGGGCATGCTGCTCGCATAATTGACATAATTGTCTCCAGAGAACATGCCCTCATCAATAGACTTGGAGGGCCGCAGGCGAGGGCTGGGCACGTCCATCGTAGCGCCATGTAAAGGATGGATTCTTACCCCTGCAGCTCCGCCTCCCTCTCCACCTGCCTCTCCTTGGATGTCCTCCTCCTGGAAGAAGGAGGCGCTCTTTCTCCTCATGTCGCGGAAACGTTCCCTGTCTCTGCGCGCCCCTACTGTGTAGCCCGCGGCGTACGACGTAGCGTACGCACTGTCCATGTGCTCCAGGTTCTGCTGGGTGGAAACGGAGGGGGTGATGGACGACGGAGGCAGGGATGTGGAGGTGGGGGGCTGAGGCGGCGTGGGGCTGAGGGGGGAGGGCAGGCTGGTGTTGGGGCTGTCCGGGGTTCCGGGGAGGGATTGGGTGTCGTCTACGTCGGCGGCGGGCTCGGCCTCCATGCTGCTGCCCTGGCTGCTGCGGCCGCTGCTGCTGGTGGAGGGGGCTTTGACGATGATGGTGGGGATGGGGATGGAGCTCTTCTCCTTAGCGCCGCCTCCTTTCCCCCGGTGTTGCCTCAGCCCGTCCTCCACCTTCGACTGCTTCATCAACGCTCCCCTGCCGCCCCTCCTGGCTCCACCCCTGCCACCCTGCTCTGCGCCGCCCCGCTCCCGAGTGGCCGTGTGCGGGTGATGATGCTGAGGAGGAGGAGGAGCTTGTTGGGATCTGGGTGTAGCACTCGTCGGTGGCGTGGCGCTGCTGTAGCCTCTCCTCAGCCCCCCCATCTTGCCCCCGCCCCTCCTGGGCAGCTCCGGCTCCCTGCTGGTGAGTGTTGGTCCTTCCTGTCTCCGGAGGGTGGGGACTGTGACCGGCTGGTTCATCCCACCGGGCCCTCCCCTCTCCCAGGCTGCTTGCCCCGGCTGCGAGTGGAGCTGGTAGTGGGGTTGGGGTGCAGAGGTCATGGGCATAGCGGGCCCTCTCCCGGGGTGGGGGCCTGCAGACAACGGTGGCTCCGGGGGGGATGTGTTCGGTGGTGGGGGGATTTCTTCATCGGGTCCCGGGACCGACAGGCTGCGAGCCAGCTTGCTGGCAGGCGGGTGGAGATACTGCCTCTCCTCCTCCGTCACACCTGAGGACACAGACACAGGCAGTTAGATGGGGTAAAGAGCAAATTCACATTTTGAACAAGCGGAGAATATCTAAGACTATAAGAAAGGGTATTACCAATAGATTTCTGCCGCATCATGACTGCATGCTGAGGTTGAAACTGAGTTTGGTTGTAGCCAAAAGCGGGTGGCATCATACCCAGTGGTGACTGCTGCTCATAGCTCGCCTTCAGGTGTTCCAACACATCATGAGGAGAAAGGAGAGAAAAGGAGAAGGAGAGGAGGGAGCGGGTAAAGAGAGGAGAAGACATGTTTGCTCAGACATAGTGTAAGCAATAAAAACATGATTGTTGTTGGCCGTTACAAAGTAGGTAGAAAATGCAATAAAAATGCAGCAGTATTAGTGTATCAGGGGCGCATGCATAGTCGAGCGGACACAACCTGACTCACACTTAGACAAATGTTTTGGTGTGGGTGGTCCATTGTCAATCATTTTCTGTAAAGCACTGTGCTACTTTATGGAAATACAATTGTCAGGTTTTTGTGAGCAGTCGTTGATCTAAATCAGTGGAGGAGCTATGCTCAAATCAGTATACTAATATTATTATTAGTATTAGTATATTAATATTAGTATTAGTATATATATTAGTATGTATATTAGTATTAGACAAATCAGTGCAGGAGCTATACTCAATGTGTGAATCTGGCAGCACAGGATTCAGGACCACAGGTCATGAAACAGCATCCATTCCCCTTCCACTTCCCAGCAGTACCTCACTGGAGGCATTGGGAGCAACACTCCTGCTCCGGTCCCTCTTGCCCCCATGACCTCTCTGGCCCTGGTTGTCTGGTGTGATCGTATGTTGGGCGGCCGCCAGGATTTCATCCAGTTTGTCTAAGATGAGGACGGAAAGGGGAAGGGAGAGACAGAGAGGAGAGAGCAGGAGAAGAAGAAATAGGACAAAATTGAGGATGAGAGAGTGAGAAGCGAGGTGCAGAAAAACCCTAAAATATGCCTATGATATCCCCAAAATATCAGCATAAAATCCTTATAATAGTCCTAAAATATAAAATACCTATAACATCCTCACAATTCTCCTATAATATCCCTATAATATTATTCTAATATTCCTGCAGGGAGTTTAAGTGTGTCTGCATGGCTCAGTAGTGAGTTAACAGTTTTAACTGTGACCAATATGATACCTTATGGCATTTTTTATGGTTTTCTCCTGTGATATCCCGGCCTCACTGTCCGTGCTGTGTGTGAATAGTGTGCACAGTTTAAGATTACTATAGTTACTTTCAAAATGTAATATACTACATATTACTAGTTACTTTCATTTGAAAGTAATAAGTTACTTTACAATATTACTTTCTGTGTAGAGTAACTCGTTACTTACTACACTACTTTTGCATTACTTTCACCGTAATAACAGCAGTAGAAGAATGACATCGCCGCCCCGGAACCATGTCGAAAAATAATTTCAACTGTCTTGAAAGTCAGTGTAAACCGTCCAAAATTCTAAATGTGATCCTTTTCCTTTGTTATTGTCATGTATAGTGGTTATTTGCATAAAAACACACAATTTGATTAAGAAATTATTGTATATTTATTTAAATATGTGCTTTGATTAAAAAAAAGTAACTCAATTTGTAACGTGTTACTTGACAAAGTAACTGGTAATAATTATATGACTGAGTTAGTGCTAAAAGTAATACATGTAATATGTAATACTTTTGTAATGAGTTACCCCCCAACACTGCCCGGGTATAATATGACAGAAGCAGGAGGGGTTTCTTACTCAGTGCCATCTGATAGACCGTTCTCTTCTTATCAGGAACCTGAGACGACTCGTATTCTGAAGAAGAGGAGGAGAGGAAGAAGATAGCAATCCTCTTAGCATCAAACAAGTCAATCTCTTAATTCAGGTTCGGGGGCTGATGGGAGGTAATGATAAAGACAGATAGTCACCTGCTCTCTTCTTCCAGGGAGACGCAGCTGTGGCAGAACATAATTGGAGAAAGAGAAATGAGGTGTGACTCGGAGTAGCGTATAGCCGTCTGTATAAGATGGAAGGGTGAGATACATACTCGGACACACGTGACGATGGGAATGCTGATGCGGTGTGGGGGATGGTGATGAGGAGGACGGACATTGAAAATGAGAGCACACAAATCCGTGATTCTCCCACCTTTCTCCACTTGAGGCAGCAGCGCATTTGGTTCAGAAGAAGAAGAAAAAAAGAAAAAAAAGAAGAAGCAGTTTGTTAGTGATGCCGTTGTAGGTACGGATTTGACTCGGGCTACAGATTCGCCCCTAACCCCTAACCCTGACCCTGATTCATATTTTTAATGTCTATCATGTCTGATAACATCAGTAGCTTAGTGTTAGCTTGTTAGCTAATCTAAAACTGTTGGCCATCTTGCCCACGTTAATGCCACCACGTGGTAAATGGTAAATGGACTGCATTTATATAGCGCCTACATTCACCCATTCACACACTAAAGGCGGCAAACTACCACGCAGGGTGCTGGCACAGCCATCGGGAGCAATTTGGGGTTCAGCGTCTTGCCCAAGGACACTTCGACATGCGGACTGGAGGAGCCGGGGATCGAACCACCGACCTTCTGGTTGGTGGACGACGCGCTCTACCTCCTGAGCCACAGCCACCCACACACACCATGTGCCCGACGTACAGCCAATCACAATGCGTGCCCCGTGACTGCCCGAGCCTGACGCGACTAGCATTTCACACACAGCATGGAACTGCTTAGATCCCTCTTGACTTGACCGGATACACAGGCCTCCCATAGGAGGCAGTGTTCAGCTTTCTTATTCTTAGGTAACGCATGATACTTTGCTGGCAAGGGGAAATTAATCGACGCAGTCCTCCCTCATTAAGTCAATGCTAATGAAAAAATGTAATTACACCAATGGTGGATAATTCTCAAGACGCGCTGCATCAACTCGCTTAATATTTAATGCAGTGTTTCCCCTTCCACTCAAATGGTGCCACCCTGAAGAGAGGTGCTGCCAGCCCACCCAATAGAATGTCTTGGTTTCAGTAGAGATTTCTTTTTTATGTCACAGGTTCTAAAATGCCACTTCTGAAGCCATTTCACCCTGCCAAAAAATAAAATAAAAAATAAAATCCGAGGGAAACACTAATTTACTGTATTTGTTTGAATTGGCATTTTCTTTGCATGGGTCAGAATCTTAAACCAATTAAGTGCCGGCATCCACTTCCTGCCTCGCTCTCTTCTCCGTCTCCTCCTCCCTCGTCTTACTCACCCATGTCCTCCAGCTCTGATGTCATCGTCTTACTCACCCATGTCCTCCAGCTCTGATGTCATCGACTTGGAGCGCAGGGCGATGGCAGGCGGAGTCAGTCTCTTAGTCTGCTGCGGTGCTGCCAGAGGAAGCCGGCCAAATTCACTCTTAATGTTGATATATTCTGGTATAAACACGCAGTCACCAGTGACAACCACACTGCAACAAGCTTTTACAGTGAAATAAACACACAACCGTCACGTCATAAACACAAGATGTACGTAAGATGGGATGGAAAATGTGACTCTAACCTTTCTTCCTGGCCGTGTCCTCCATCTCAGGGTTACGAGCCACCATCACCACTTTAACCATGAGGTGGTTGCCCCCCTGTCGGATCGTGTTGACCACCTGCCTGTGGCCCACCTTCACCACGTTCTGGCCATTCACCTGGCGCACGCACGCGCACACAGACACACACACACACACACACACACACACACACACACACACACACACACACACACACACACACACACACACACACAGACAGAGAGACAGACAGACAGACAGACAGACAGACAGACAGACAGACAGACACACACACACACACACACACACACACACACACACACACACACACACACACACACACACACACACACACACACACACACAGAAAGACTGAATGCACAATGAGCTGCAATGTACTTTTTTGGTGGACCCATTTTCCCTCAATCTGCATCATCTAATCTACTTCAGTTCTTGATTTACTACATTTCCCAGAATGCCTTTCGACAACCCCCAGAGATCAAGTGTGAACCCTATGGTGTGAACGTGTTGCATTCAGTAGAGAGAGCTTCTCCAATGGATTTCTCCATGTATGACTTGTGAACGTCGGTGCAAAATGGCGAGTCTAGAAAGAAGGCTTAGGGCCTACCTCTTTCATTATGATGGACTGACACCGGAAACTTAACCCGTCTCTGCCAGATGGGGGCGGTATTGTTTTCACAACATCTGGCAGAGTCAGGTACCCGGAAACTAACATTTACAGTCGATGTTGTGTAGTTGAACATTTTCCTGCCATCAAACTCCACTGTGGCTGCACTAAAAAGACCTCGACGTGACGTGGTGACATTTGGCCAGGTGAGAATAAGAAAAACTCATCACTAAACGACAAAATTACCCCTGGAATGCACGCCACATCACCAACAGCTGTTTTTCAGCACTGCTTTTGGGCGGATTTCGTCTGCGACAGGTGACACTAAATCCAAGCGAGGCTTCTGCACAAGGCATGTTACTTGCTTATCACTGATTAAAACGGTGTCAGCCTCAGTGTGTGTGTGTGTGTGTGTGTGTGTGTGTGACCTGGGCACCCTGCAGGGGGCCCTACCTCGATGAGGAAGTCCCCCATCCTCAGGCCAGCCCTCCAAGCCACTCCCCCCTCATCCACAGACTCCAGGTACTGCAGCGCGGGGAACGCTGGCGTGGGAGTGAACTCCTCTATGGGAGTCTGAGCTGGAGAGGGATGAAACACAGAGGATGAGCACGGACGGCGATAGATTAAAAAAGGAACAGGGGTTTGAAATGGAGTGCTGGAGACGAGTGGCAGACGCAGAGAAACCAGAGCAGAGGATATTTGGGGTTTGATTCTGGTGAAGAGGCGCAGACTCACCTTTGGCTCCTCTAAGCACAAAGCCAAATCCCTCATTGTCTTTCTTGTGCAGGAGCACTGTCTTCTCCTTAATGATGTAGTCACTTAGAGAGAAGAAAGAGAGAGGGGGGAAGAAAGAGAGGAATGGAGAGAGAGAAAGAGAGATAGTCCATGGGCCAAGGCTGAAATTTTGACATATCGGTACCACCTGAGGTGACCGCACGATTTTGTTATTTTTGTCTTCCTACATGTCTCTAGTTTATATTTTGGTATGATAACCCTTCCGATTTGGTAGCTTAAGGATAGTTATCACTCTGTAAACAAACCTACCCCCAAAAAATGACAAAACCCTGATTTCATCATATCTCCTGAACCACACATGATAACGCAGAAAATGTGATGTCTACCCCTATGTTTTCATGGTCAGGGATTACAATGACACCCTATACAACATCATAAACTGTTCACATGAATAGTTAATGGTGAATTCAGTGGTGTTTTGGTGAATTCAGTGGTGTTTTGAGAAGGATACAATGCAATTAGTCCATGGGCCAATGGTGAAATCAGTACCACCTAAGGGGACCGCGCAATTTCTGTATTTTTGTCTTCCTACATGTCTCTAGTTTATATTTTGGTATGATAACCCTGCCAATCTGGTAGCTTATTGATAGTTATCACTCTGTAAAAAACCTTCTCCATATAAATGACAAAACCCTGATTTCTGTGTATTAGTCCAGATGATATGTGAAAATGATGTTCACTTTTTCATAAAAGCATGAAACTTGGTACGCATATAGTTTGGGGCCCCGTAAATCTTCAGAAATTAAGCCATCACAAAAATGCTTCGTGGTGGCCATTTTAATTCCGCCATAAGTGAATTATGTAGTTTGCATCATATCTCCTGAACCACACATGATAACACAAAAGGTGATGTCTATCCCTATGTTTTCATGGTCAAGGATTACAATGATACCATATAGAACATCATAAACTGTTAAAGTAACTAATCAATGGTGAATTTAATGACGTGAGAAGGAAATCACAGTTTCTGATAACTGATGCTATAACCTCAATTCCATGACCACTCTCTGGCTAACATTTTTTGATGAGTAATTTGGGTTAGGGTTACTTCTATGGGCCTTTTGTTAAAATAGCCCCCAGGCCCCTCCCAAACATCCTGCGACTTTCTGCCAGACGGCCAAATCCAAGATGGCCACTGGTACAATCTTGAAAAATTTACTTTTGAACCAGAGCACCTAGAATAATGTATGAAGACACTTTCCTTTTGAATGGCAACATAACTTAACTTTTGAATGGCAATACGTGTTGTTTGGGGTTTACCATTTTTAGAGTAAGGACGGAGATTAACAATGGTGAATTATAGCTATTTTAATTGCAAATTCATGCCTACCAAACATGGTTTAGTAATGACAATTATTGTGTTTTGAGGGTAATTTCATAATTATGTTAGTCTCGCTGGCCAGCCTCCCCTCTTTACCGGGAGAGGAGTCTGGCGCCACGGAAACAAGCAACTGGGATAAGCCCTCCCCTGCTCTACAGCTGCTCCCCATTGGAGCGACTGTTTCAGTGGCTGCCGGATGTCTGCTCCCGGCTTATTACAAACTCTGTCATTGGCTCCGACCACGTCAATCAGAGCAGCTTCCGCTCCCTCCTCCCTGTGTGTCGCTGTAAATAGTGCCCTGCCGCCTCAGTGAAAACAACAACGCTAGCTAGCAAGCTAACGGCAGAAACCTACACGCTGAAAAGGGCAAGTTGGATTGTTGGAAACTATTTTCCAAGGGCACTGCCGTTAAGGGCCGCCCATCGCAATCCCACTATGGAGACCTGCGTGGGAGGCGAGGCTGGCCAGCGAGACTATGGGATAGGTGAAGGTGAATAGCCTATGTCCATTGTCCAACAAGTTTTCTCAATTTTCTCAATAATTTCCCTCTTTGTGATGTGATAAAAGTTTCTCAGTGAGTTATAGTTGATTGCCTCACTGAATTATCTGCTAATATCCAATTTTAGCAGCAGAATTTGATGTCCTGGCGTGGCACGTCCGTGTGTAATGACATATCCAAAAGGAATTTTACTCTGCGCTGCGCTGCACAGCATAGAGATTATGGTGCGCTCAAGCGCAGCAGAGTATTTAGCGCGTAAGAGGTGCTTTTTTTTAGCGCGTAAGAGGTGCAGCCCCGTATTCTGCGCAGAAACGCCTGATTGTGGCACGCCTATGTCCAGTAAAATTATAACAGTCATGCGCTTGTGCACGCCCCCAATTTGCATTGCGCGCGGCGTACCACTTTTGCGAAGATAGGGCCCCCGGGACTTGCAAGAATGTGGTCAACTTCTCCTCTCCTGCAGCATGGGCTGATTTTAAGTCTGCAATGAGTTAATCAGAGGCAGGCAGACTGTAGGGTGCGGAGGGTTGGGGAGGCCAGGTCAAACGTGAAGGAGTTGAACTCATGCATGCAGGCATGGCTCAAAATGGATGCGAAAAGGTGCAAACACACCAGACGCTGAAGTGACGAAGCATCTGGAAGCGCAGCCAGTTTCATTTTTGGCGCACTTAGACCGTTCAGTCAGACCAGCCGTGATGCGGCCGGCTCGCCCCATGCAGAGATTGTTTCGGCGTCTGATCTATTTTTGTGTGAGACCCGCGAGTGATTGTGTGAAGCCAGATAGGAAGTCAATACAAGTTGTCACCGGCGCGGAGCAAAGCAGTGCGTCTGGTGTGAATGGCCAGGGTCCTGCTCGAGCTGAATTTACACACAGCGGCACTTTGCGTCTGCAGCATCACAATCATCTTCCACCCTCCTCCCTGCATGGATGCTCCAACCCGCTCTGAATGACTGGTGGCGACCATTTATGGATTTCGTTTCCACTCCCTCCGTGTCGAATCTGTCTATCTCAAATGCCTGTGCCACTGTGAAACAACAGCATCAACAATGCTAGCTCGTTGCTACATGCTGAAAATGGTTGGATCTGGATTGTGCAATAAAGCAGGCCTGCTTGATACTTTTGGTGGATAGTTGTAAAGGTGAATGGAGCCTTTTTCCCCTATACCAGGGTGGAGGTATTAGCAGCCAGACTCTGCCATTGTAGGGAGGGAGTCTAGCAAGCGAGACTACCCGGGGAGGAACTCAAGGTAGGAGCTGCTGAGATGGAGTGGAGCGCTCCAAGGCAGTGATTGACCTGGTTGTGGTCAACTTGTAAACCTCCACGAGTTGCTGGAACATTGTGTTTTTGATGAATGTGTGGCCTTATTCAACTCCAACATCACATACAGGAAGACACAGAAGAGCAAGCGCATCTAGAAGCGCTATCTCCAATCTGTAGGGCTGCAATAACCCTACATGACTCTCGTTGACATGGGCATAATCTAGAGGATGGCAACTCCATCAGCAATTGGATCGGCAGACACAAGATGGCACCCCATACAAGTTGTCGGACTATGTCCACAAGGTGTCATCCATCATCCTTGCCCGCCATGGTGATGTTGACATATCATCTGTGTGATCGACCGGTATGACACAGCATACTTGGCTAAAGATGATGAGCGGAATCTGATGATTCAGAATCTATAGCTACAGCTAATGAAAAGAGCTTATTTTAGTTATCTACATTCATTAAATATTTTAACGCAAGAAATCCTGGGGGTAGTTGGTACAGCAGTACCAAGGTAAAATGGGTGTTGACATTAACATCTTTTCAGTGAACATAATTCTGAAATGACTCCCAAAACATCCACTATTGTTAATCTCCTTCCTTGTGGTAAACCCCAAACGCACAGTATAAGTTCCCATTCAAAAGTTACATTTCCACAATACTGGATGGCAGCCATCTTGGAATTCTGGGTCAAAACTATGCCATAATGTCAAACTGATGTCAGAATCGGATTCCTCGTGGTTGACTTACGCCGAAAAGTGTCTTCATACATTATTCTATGTACTCTGGGTCAAAAGTCAATTTTTTAACATTGCGCCAGTGGCCATCTTGGATTTGGCCATCTGGCAAGGAAAATCCCAGGATCTTTAGGAGGGACCTGGGCGCGATTTTAACAAAAGGTCTATAATAAGTCAAATCACTCATCAAAACATCTTAGCCAGAGAACGGTCATGGCTTTGAAGTTATAGCATCGGTTATCAGATACTGTCATTTCCTTCTCACAACATCATCAAATTCACCATTGATTAGTCACTTTAACAGTTTATGATGTTCTATATGGTATCATTGTAATCCTTGACCATGAAAACGTTGGGATAGACATCTCCTTTTCAGTGTTAGCATGTGTGGTTCAGGAGATATGATGCAAACTACATAATTTGCTTATGGCAGAATTAAAATGGCCGCCACAAGGCATTTTTGCGATGGCTCAATTTCTGAAACTGTACAGGGCCCCAAACTATAAGCGTACCAAGTTTCATGCTTTTAAGAAAAAGGGAACATAATTTTCACATATCATCTGGACTAATACACAGAAATCAGGGTTTTGTCATTTATATGGGGGTAGGTTTGTTTACAGAGTGATAACTATCCTTAAGCTACCAAATCGGCAGGGTTATCATACCAAAATATAAACTAGAGACATGTAGGAAGACAAAAATAACAAAATCGTGCGGTCACCTCAGGTGGTACCGATTTTTGCCTTGGCCCATGGACTAAGAGAGAGAGAGAGAGGAAAGAGAGAGAGAGAGCTATATGACTTCTTTAGCAACAGAAAACTCTTTGACATGCAATTAAAGCATTTTGTGAATGTGGGGAAGCAGCTATACTGCATCACATTATGAAATCACACTGCACCAAAAGATAGGTTGGCTCCAGTGTGTCGTACAAAGAAGAAACCGCTACTGTGGGAAAGGGTCGATGGCAGGGGGAGAGTTAGTGTCACAATGGGTGAGGAGTAAGTGTATATGGGATGACAAGCCATAGGCTGCTCCAGTCTGATCCAGCTAGAGCTGACAAGCACCGGGCCAGCCGGGCCCGCCGGGCCGGGGGGACCGGTCCCGGCACATTACACACTTCACTGATAATGGAAACTTCCAAATGCAGCTAAATCGCCGCCTTGTAGCTTTTCACCGCCTCTGGCTGCTTCTGCACGGATGCTGCTTTACCCACTCCAGCCCACAGCGCACCCTACTGGTCAGACATGGCACTTCAGAGACAATCCTAGTCTGCCTGTCTAGACCAGTGGTTCTCAAATGGGGGTCCGCGGACCCCCAGGGGTCACTTTGCCAGGGGGTCCGCGAAAAGTTTTCAAGCAAAAAAAAAAAAAAAAAAAAAAGATTTTTTTTTTTTTATAATTAAAAAGAAAATGCTACATGTTACTTATTCCTTCTCCATCTACTTCCTACATGGTGCTAGTCTATCAAAATATCTTGGCTGTCATTTATTGTGTTGCATAGTGGTTTTCTGGACTGTTGACAAATTGTGATATTGTAAGTCGCTTTGGACAAAACAAAAGCATCTGCTAGATGACGTAATGTAAATGTAATGTAATAAAAAAAAATATATATATATATATTTTTTGCAAAATCTTCATAGTTCAACGAAAATAGTTAATGCTTTAAATCTAAAATGGTTCATGGATTACATTCTAATAACAAACCTATCAAATTAAAAGTCAAGCACGTTACCGTGGAAACAATTAAGCTTAGCCCAAAATCACAAATCAGAATGAGGGGGTCCGCGGTATATTTTCTATCTTGTAAGGGGTCCTTGGCTGAAAAACATTTGAGAACCTCTGGTCTAGACGACAGAGTTGGATGATGCTCATTGATGAATGCGGTAATCTAATTATGAGTCGTGTAATGACACGTTTAACCCAACAAGTCAAGCTGCTTCATGACTCTGTTATTACCATGTCTGACAAACACACACTGCCACACACAACCACATCTCACTGTATAACACTGACTCCACACTGCCACATCTCACTGTATAACACTGACTCCACACAACCACATCTCACTGAATAACACTGACTCCACACAACCACATCTCACTGAATAACACTGACTCCACACTGCCACATCTCACTGTATAACACTGACTCCACACTGCCACATCTCACTGTATAACACTGACTCCACACTGCCACATCTCACTGTATAACACTGACTCCACACTGCCACATCTCACTGAATAACACTGACTCCACACAACCACATCTCACTGTATAACACTGACTCCACACTGCCACATCTCACTGAATAACACTGACTCCACACAACCACATCTCACTGAATAACACTGACTCCACACAACCACATCTCACTGAATAACACTGACTCCACACTGCCACATCTCACTGTATAACACTGACTCCACACTGCCACATCTCACTGTATAACACTGACTCCACACTGCCACATCTCACTGTATAACACTGACTCCACACTGCCACATCTCACTGAATAACACTGACTCCACACTGCCACATCTCACTGAATAACACTGACTCCACACCACATCTCACTGTATAACACTGACTCCACACTGCCACATCTCACTGTATAACACTGACTCCACACAACCACATCTCACTGAATAACACTGACTCCACACAACCACATCTCACTGAATAACACTGACTCCACACAACCACATCTCACTGAATAACACTGACTCCACACAACCACATCTCACTGAATAACACTGACTCCACACAACCACATCTCACTGAATAACACTGACTCCACACAACCACATCTCACTGTATAACACTGACTCCACACTGCCACATCTCACTGAATAACACTGACTCCACACAACCACATCTCACTGTATAACACTGACTCCACATAACCACATCTCACTGTATAACACTGACTCCACACTGCCACACACTGCCACATCTCACTGTATAACACTGACTCCACACTGCCACATCTCACTGTATAACACTGACTCCACACAACCACATCTCACTGTATAACACTGACTCCACACAACCACATCTCACTGAATAACACTGACTCCACACTGCCACATCTCACTGTATAACACTGACTCCACACAACCACATCTCACTGTATAACACTGACTCCACACAACCACATCTCACTGTATAACACTGACTCCACATAACCACATCTCACTGTATAACACTGACTCCACACTGCCACACACTGCCACATCTCACTGTATAACACTGACTCCACACAACCACATCTCACTGTATAACACTGACTCCACACAACCACATCTCACTGTATAACACTGACTCCACACAACCACATCTCACTGTATAACACTGACTCCACATAACCACATCTCACTGTATAACACTGACTCCACACTGCCACACACTGCCACATCTCACTGTATAACACTGACTCCACACTGCCACATCTCACTGTATAACACTGACTCCACACAACCACATCTCACTGTATAACACTGACTCCACACAACCACATCTCACTGAATAACACTGACTCCACACTGCCACATCTCACTGTATAACACTGACTCCACACAACCACATCTCACTGAATAACACTGACTCCACACAACCACATCTCACTGTATAACACTGACTCCACATAACCACATCTCACTGTATAACACTGACTCCACACTGCCACACACTGCCACATCTCACTGTATAACACTGACTCCACACTGCCACATCTCACTGTATAACACTGACTCCACACAACCACATCTCACTGTATAACACTGACTCCACACAACCACATCTCACTGAATAACACTGACTCCACACTGCCACATCTCACTGTATAACACTGACTCCACACAACCACATCTCACTGAATAACACTGACTCCACACTGCCACATCTCACTGTATAACACTGACTCCACACTGCCACATCTCACTGAATAACACTGACTCCACACAACCACATCTCACTGAATAACACTGACTCCACACAACCACATCTCACTGAATAACACTGACTCCACACTGCCACATCTCACTGTATAACACTGACTCCACACAACCACATCTCACTGAATAACACTGACTCCACACTGCCACACACAACCACATCTCACTGAATAACACTGACTCCACACAACCACATCTCACTGTATAACACTGACTCCACACAACCACATCTCACTGTATAACACTGACTCCACACTGCCACATCTCACTGAATAACACTGACTCCACACAACCACATCTCACTGAATAACACTGACTCCACACAACCACATCTCACTGAATAACACTGACTCCACACAACCACATCTCACTGTATAACACTGACTCCACACAACCACATCTCACTGTATAACACTGACTCCACACTGCCACATCTCACTGTATAACACTGACTCCACACTGCCACATCTCACTGTATAACACTGACTCCACACTGCCACATCTCACTGAATAACACTGACTCCACACAACCACATCTCACTGAATAACACTGACTCCACACAACCACATCTCACTGTATAACACTGACTCCACACAACCACATCTCACTGTATAACACTGACTCCACACAACCACATCTCACTGAATAACACTGACTCCACACTGCCACACACAACCACATCTCACTGAATAACACTGACTCCACACAACCACATCTCACTGTATAACACTGACTCCACACAACCACATCTCACTGTATAACACTGACTCCACACAACCACATCTCACTGAATAACACTGACTCCACACAACCACATCTCACTGAATAACACTGACTCCACACAACCACATCTCACTGTATAACACTGACTCCACACAACCACATCTCACTGTATAACACTGACTCCACACTGCCACATCTCACTGAATAACACTGACTCCACACAACCACATCTTGACTTGACTTTCCAACAATATCACTTCACCCTGGTTGTGATAGAAAGCCCGGGGCTTGAGCAGAACTTTATGACATAAGAGGAATTCCACGTCATTTCTTTCCTCGGCAGCTTATTTCTGCATTAGTTGGTGCTCTTCAACTTAACCCAAACCGCCACTCCATCTGAAACCTAATCAAAGCTTTTGATTTCCTAGATTGGGTCAACTTTGAGTTGAGTTAAAGTCCCTGGAAACCAGAAATATTTCTTTATTATTTAGCATTTTGGGTTCATCACATCACAGGACCCTATGTTAATAAGCCACCAGCCAAATTTGAACGATGATGAACGTTGCAAAGTATATAAATTTAGGTTTGACAGTCGTGGCAAAACTCATGAGAAAATCATTATTTTTTAGAGTGTATTTCTCCCGCGGACTGTGTGGGCGTGTCCCATCTGCAGCAGGTTTTCCGAGAGAGAGAGCGCGAGACAGAGGGGGGGAGGGAAACGGAGAAAGAGATCGAGTTACACAGCACTCGTGCTGTGTACACAGAGAGAGAGAGAGAGAGAGAGAGAGAGAGAGGCATAGCGCACGACGGCACACAGAGTGGGAAGGAGATGGACAGCGAGGGAGCGCTGTCACTGGGGGCAAAGAACGGACAAAAGGAGGGTGGGTGCGGATTGCGCGCGTGTACAAAGGTTATATAGAGCTTATGACGTCATAAGCTCCTGCGTTTTAGCACCTCGCGCACTGCTGTCTTCAATGAGGAAGTACTTTGTAGAATCTTGTAGAAAAGTGGCGATTTTAAGGCTTTGGGTTGAAAGTAATGTATAATAATTTCTGGGACACATAATTACTAACATAAGACCCTAAATAACATAGTTAGAACGTTTTTGTGGATTTTGGTTTCCAGGGACTTTAAGTTAAGTTATCATTTTATTTATCCACATGGAGAAATTCATCCTGTGCATTTGACCCATCCTCTACTAGGAACCTTCCTAGAACTGGGAGCAGAGCACAAGGCGAATAGCTCGGTCACTGAATCGTCTTTACTGAATCGCTTACTGCCAAAAGAAATGCAGTAACGGCACGTGAGGTGTTAAAGTCGAGCTGAACCCAAAAATGACTTTTCTTTTCTTTTAGTTCAAATACCTGGGTATGCAGTGCACCTATTTAATAATGTATGCAAAACAAATCACAACAATCTAATTTCTTTAGTTTTTCACACTTTTTCACATCAAAAGTTCATTTTTCAAGATTTAATTGATAACAGTAATTTACAGTTTGCTGACGTCATCTGGTACTATCAAATGTCTACCCCATTTCAACCAATCATATCACGACATGCAGCTGTCAATCAAATCTTCAATTCAGGATAATTTTCTCTTCCAAATGAAGGGGAAAATGGCGCCTAGTGCCTGTCATCTGGCAGAGTTTCTAGCCCATAAACTAACTACTAACTTGAGCAATTATGCAAACTAATGCAAAGAAATGTAACTGGCTCGTTAAAACACGCATTCCAGGAATATTATTTACATTTATAACGATAATGGCGCGCGCCTCCGAGCCTGACAGCCTCCCTGGCTGTCAGGGGTCGTCTCTCGGAGATTCCAGGCAGGCGTGCAGCACCCATGCATCGGATTGTCCGCTCGCTCCGCACGAAGCCGGTGGGTGCCTGGTACTCCGCGGATCCCACTCGCGTAGCACGACAACACGCTGAATCCCACCCGATTTGGGGGTGGAACACGCCAGGATTGGCCGATGCCAAAGCCAGTCGACAGAATTGTCAAATCAAATCATCGACACCGTATATGGTCCGCCTCTCAATTTGTTTTCATTCTGAAACGGACTCGGATGCACGTGACGAACAGGTTCCCCTCGACTTTAAGTGTACGGCGGGACTAAAATAACGACATCACACCGTTGTGATGATGCTCTATTCTCCACATTACAGAACAAATCCGGCAGCTACTTGTGTGTGTGCATGTGTGTGTGTGTGTGTGTGTGTGTGTGTGTGTGTGTGCATGCCAGGCAGCACAGCGTGGAATAACCCGAGTGCGGCTGTGGCATCAGAGAGGGACAGCAGACGCATCGTGAGCTTCATCCCACGGGCCGGCAGAACCTCCACACCAGGTCCTAACTTCTAGCACCCAACAGACCATTGCTAGATTCGCCCTTACTGAGGTCCATCCCTCGTGCGTTCTCCATCAACGTTACTGTTTCGCCAACGCACAGCCGCCTTCCAGCCATCTGCTCCTCACACCTCACTCCCTTTTCTCGCACCCTGTCCTCCATCGTGCTTTCCCTCTCTGAGGATCCCATCCATCCATCCATCCATCCACTTCTACGAGAGGCGGAGGCAGAGCCAAGGAGCCAGCATGCTTCTCCAAGGTGATTCTGAGGTGTTGCTAGCTCACAGTAACATACCAGATTTCCTTTACATCTATGCAGCTGTTGGGCCGCTCTAGCACCACGTCGCCCTCTCAGGCCGCGTCGAGCGAGTGCGGCCATGCACACACAGCGCACGCGTCCTTGGCTAAGCTCTAGCGGCTAGGAGGAGGTCACTCTCTGAACTGGCCTCAACGAA
>NC_139626.1:29472715-29740215 GCF_964638095.1 Poromitra crassiceps | reverse complement strand
CCCAACCACCCGCTGTACGCTGTCTCTCTCCTGTAGCCCTGCAGGCAGAGTGGACGTATCTCCACAACCGTAAGTCGTAGAGAGTCAGGGGTGGTGGCGTTGGATTCGGGGTGAAAAAATACATATACGGTAGTCCTTTACAGGCATCATGATATGACCTTGAGTTTCCCAGAAAATGTAAACATTTCTCTGATTGGATAGTGGGAGGTAAAAAAAAAGGAAACAAATATAAATCTACTCGCGGACCACTAGGGGGCACCCGTGGACCACCAGTGGTCCGCGGACCACTGTTTGAGAAACACTGCTCTAAACAAACCCAGCACCTGTACTGATTCCCCTGTGCTGATTCCCCTGTGCTTATTCCGCTATACTGAGGCTAAGGAAAGAAATCCTCAGGGATTTCTACAGAGGCACCATTGAAAGCCTGCTGACTGGCGGCTTCACCACCTGGTACAGGAACTGTACCACCATGGACCGCAGGGCGCTACGGAGAGTGAGACGCGCGGCCCAGCACGTAACAGAATGTGAGTTGCCAGATCTGCATGAACTGTATAAACAGCGGTGCCTCAGGAGGTCCCTGAAGATCATCAAAGACACAAACCATCCCCACAACAGCCAACTGCTCCCTCAGGGAGAAGATACAGGGTTCCGAAAGCACGCACAAATCGCTTGAGGAACAGTTTCTTCCCGCAGGCCACGAGACTCCTTAACATACACAAATAGTGTAGTAGCCGCACTGTACCGTACTGTAGCTGCTACCATTACGTATGTCTAACGTTTAATTGTATGTTTAATAAGGAATATGCTATTTGCACCTGTATGTCAAATACGCCGAATTTAAAATGCCGAGTTTAATTGTATGTTTAATAAGGAATATGTTATTTGCACCTGTATGTCAACTACGCAGAATTTAAAATGTTTAAGCACGTCTAAAGTATGCACACGACATGTGCACCTATGTGCAGTGAATATGCCACTGTCTCTGACTTGTCTTATCACTATACTGCCTTATTGCTTGTTGTGTCTCTTGTTGTTTTTGCACTCATATGCCCTGCTATATTTGTACTATGTTGTAAACGGAGTCCACAGCACAAGAATTTCACACGTGATACTTGTACCATGGAGTGACAATAAAAATCTTGAATCTTGAATCTTGAGTCCCCTGTGCTGATTCCGCTATACTGAGTCCCCTGTGCTGAGTCCCCTGTGCTGATTCCGCTATACTGAGTCCAATGTGCTGATTCCCCTGTGCTGATTCCCCTGTACTGATTCCCCTATACTGATTCCCCTGTGCCGATTCCCCTGTACTGATTCCCCTATACTGATTCCCCTGTGCCGATTCCCCTGTACTGATTCCCCTATACTGAGTCCCCTGTGCTGAGTCCCCTATACTGAGTCCCCTGTGCTGATTCCGCTATACTGATTCCCCTGTGCTGATTCCCCTGTGCTGATTCCGCTATACTGAGTCCCCTGTGCTGATTCCCCTGTGCTGATTCCCCTGTGCTGATTCCGCTATACTGAGTCCCCTGTGCTGAGTCCCCTGTGCTGATTCCCCCGTGCTGATTCCCCTGTGCTGATTCCCCCGTGCTGATTCCCCCGTGCTGATTCCCCTGTACTGATTCCCCTGTGCTGATTCCCCTGTGCTGATTCCGCTATACTGAGTCCCCTGTGCTGATTCCCCTGTGCTGATTCCCCTGTGCTGATTCCCCTGTACTGATTCCCCTGTGCTGATTCCCCTGTGCTGATTCCGCTATACTGAGTCCCCTGTGCTGATTCCCCTTTGCTGAGTCCCCTGTGCTGATTCCCCTGTGCTGATTCCGCTATACTGAGTCCCCTGTGCTGATTCCCCTGTGCTGATTCCCCTGTACTGATTCTCCTGTGCTGTGCTGAATGTACACAAATCAAAGGGAGGATGGAAGGAGGATGACTATTTGCACTGTTTCCGTGTTTAATAACATCACCATAACATTACCTACACCAGTGGTTCCGTGTTTAATAACATCACCATAACATTACCTACACCAGTGGTTCCGTGTTTAATAACATCACCATACCATTACCTACACCAGTGGTTCTGTGAAATTGGTTCTGTGAAATTGTGTAAATTTAAGACTATGAACGAGAAGTTATGGCCACCATAAGTCACCATAAGTCCGACTGACACGAAACATGCTACAATAGAACAGAATAGTGATCTAAGCTATAGACGGTTTTAACTTGACAACAAAAACATTCTAAATTGAACCCCCGCTCACTTCCTGTTGCAGTGTTTGCTATGGACATAAAAGAAAAAAAAACATTCAAGTGCAGGACTGACCATTCCGTGAAAACCGTCTATACAGCTGAGCAGCGAAAACAAAATGTCGAGTGAATATTTCTGCAGTTTGCCGAATGCTGAGAAAAAGGAAGTGCTGTGGGGTTGCGCTCTGGTGAAAACCGTCTATAGAGCCCACTGCTCTGTTCGTGTTCGCGTCTCCATTGGTTGGCATCTCCTCACCCCTGTCTGCCTCGTGGCTGGCGGTGTCTCTCCTCGGGTGGCTGGCGGTGTCTCTCCTCGGGTGGCTGGCGGTGTCTCTCCTCGGGTGGCTGGCGGTGTCTCTCCTCGGTGTCGCTCTGGCCTCCCCTCCCTCCGGACGGGGAGCGAGTGCGAGCTCTGGGGCTGCTGGAGCTCCTCATGCCCACCGAAGCTCTGCGCTGCAAGGTCCCAAACACACAGAACGTCCGAGTCCCAGCGGGGCAGAGAAACCCCAAAACACAACATTAAGAGCCTGAGGAAGCACTGCAGCGTCACCAAAGCACATTAACAGAGTTATAGTCTCGGAGGGGCTACGTCAGTGGTTTGACATCGACCCAGTGGCCCTCAGTACCTGTGCGGGGAAGGGATTGGTCGCGGCCTTGTTGGGCGGGGCCAGAGGGTCAGGCTGGGCCGTGATGTTATCGCTGTTAGCGCGCAGTAGGGGGTTTTGGAAGGAGGGGAGAGGCAGCGTGCGGCTGCCCTCATTTCGCTGGGGAACATACTTTGGTGATTCCAAAAAGGGCACTGGAGGTGAGGCGTGATGGTGAGGTTTAATATGGCGTCGGCAGTGAGGAGTGAGGGAGGTGTGACGGGGGGAGATGGAGAGAGACAGGATGGAAATTGTGAGGGTAAATAGTTGACAGATTCAGGAGATCTTAGTGCAGCAAGTAGTGGAACTAGATTACAAGACTTGATGGCCCCTTCAGAAGAGACAAAGTTTGACATGAAGGCTTACCTACGTCACAATCTCTATGGTTTTTGATGATTTCCCCGAGTTCAAAATGGCCAGACATTACAGCTAGCTGCAAAAAAAGTAAACACATCTCTCATTATTATTATTATTATTACTCTGCCTTGTGCTGTTATCTCATTTTTGTCTGTATTTGAGCCCCTTTGTTTTCTGTAAAGCAGTTGGTGACAAGCCCATTGATCAAAACTGCTGCACAAACACATTAGACTTGATTTGTCAAAGCTATGAGTTGCCAGTTGTACTATTTACCTGAAAAGGGGTGTGGCCATGCTTGTTCTTTGCCTCCTTATTCGCTCCCCTGTACAGAAGAACACGCACACAGCTTTCCTGATTGGTCAGAGAGGGATAGTGGTCGGTTAACATGACTTAAACACGGCAGCTGTTCTCTTTGAAGTCATCGTTTTAGTAACACAGTAATACTTCCATTGAGAGGCAAAGTGGAATGTCACTTCCTGCTTCAGCACTGTACCAGAGATTTTCATCCGCCATTTATTTTCCCATTTTCCCAAAATCTCTGGTACAGTGCTGAAGCAGGAAGTGACGTTCCACTTTGCCTCTCTAGAGAAGCGGTTGTCATACTTGCCTTGTCGTACAGGGCACAGATGTGAAGGGCAGAGTTCCCCGAGGCATTCTGAGAGGTGCTGTCTGCCCCATAGAACAGAAGGTGCTCCAAGTGCTGCGCAAAGCCGTTCTGGCAAGCCTTTCAATGCCAAGAGTGTGATAGAAAGATAACAGAAAAAAAGGATTAGAAAATATAGGAGGAGACAAGGGGAAATTATGACTTTCATATAGAACTGTTTGAGTACATTAGAAAGAAGTGAATAGAAATAAATAAATTAAGAACAAGCTGCAAAGAGAAAGGAGAGAAAATGTCTTACATCCAACATTTAGAGCCACAATTGACGCAACATTAAAACAACAGAAATAAGCCTCCAGTAGGCCGACAGGTTTCCTCATATGTGTTTTTTTCTGCAGAGACTAAAATAACATAAGACAGATACAAAATAACATAAGACAGAGACTAAAATAACACAAGACAGATACAAAATAACGGAGGAAAACATAGGGCACGGGGGCGGCGGAAGCCAAAATAAGATACCATGATAACCGGCTTGCAGCACAAGCGCTAATCTACTAGCATGCCACTGAGACATAATGTGGGCAATGTACCCAACGGGTCTAACCCAGCGAGCACAAAACGTTTTTTCAACGTTGATTTTTAGTTGAAATCTGGGTGATATTGGGTTTGAACGTCTAAGACCTAATTTCACCCTCTTTTCAACCGGCTAAAATGCGGTTACAACGTCAACGTGTAAAAAAACACAATTTGGTGCATCATATTGTTAAAACATTTGT
Source organism: Poromitra crassiceps (assembly GCF_964638095.1). Lineage (NCBI taxonomy): Eukaryota > Metazoa > Chordata > Actinopteri > Beryciformes > Melamphaidae > Poromitra > Poromitra crassiceps. Next base: position 29,735,593 of record NC_139626.1, on the reverse strand, counting down.
TGTAGCTTGGAATAGAGGCAATATTGATAGTGTGTGAATTGGCATTTGTCCATTTTATTGTGTAACTGAGAGTTGAAATCTGGTCTATACGAAAACTACATTTCAACGCATTTTATGTCACATGAAATATCATAAATATGGGACTATATAGGCTATGTGGTGCCAGCAAAAAGCTTCCAGGACACAACTATGGTTAATAGTTTAGTGCAATACTATAAAATAATGAATTCAGTTCCTGCAACAACGCAGTAACGCAAGTACTTACTTGCTAGCTATACTAACCGTGACTGACTAGACTAGACCAAAGCAAGTCTGCACCGGTCTGCACCAAGTGCGGAACGAGGTGCTCTGGGCACGCTATGTTATTGTACAGACTGTATACGAGGCTCTGTGTACCTCCTCAGTCTCTGGTGTTAAATGAAGTTAACCTCTGAAGCCATAGGCTACAGCCTATAGACAACACACACACACAACATAATTTTAGTCTGTTACATTAATATAATAGTCTCGTACACACATCACATAAAATAACTTGTCCTCCGATGTCGACAATCATGTAGTCTACAAGTTGTGTGCGAGATAGAGTATATATGTGCCCAGCTCTCTACAGAGTATAAGAAAATATATAGCTCAGCGCGTAGAGCGGACTGGCTTGAATGTGGGAAAGCGAATCCCGTGTGCGCTGCTGAATTTTTAATTTAATTTCCTGGTGAAATATGGTCTAAATCTGAACGTTCAATAAACGTCTGCAAATAGTGGGTGAAAAAACTTTCACTTTCAAACCTTCCTTGCACGTTTTTTCAACGTTGACCCTAAACGTTTTTTAAACGTCTTTTCAACCGAAAAATGCTTGCTGGGAAGAAGAAGATCATATCCAATGTTCTTTCAGAATGAGACACAGCTTGAGATGACTTTAATTGGAACAGGAGTGAGGAAACTGGAGTAGGCTATGTGGTGGCTTCTTCCATTTGCGGTTCAGTTTATTCTCATCTTTCTTTCTTTCTGATCCGGGCTCTCTGGTTCCAGAGTGGCACCGGCTCTTTGCTGGACTAGACTGAAAGCACAGTTTGACGTCAGGGGCTGGGGGCGGCATGGTGAAGGAAGCAGGGCATAGCCGAGGGGCTGGGTGAATGGATACATCATCATCACATGGAGCGAAGCATCGTCGTATCTAAAATAACTGCATCCAAAGTCTGACTCAAACTAAAACAAAGCAGCCTGTGGTGGATGCGGCCGGAGCAGGGAGCCAGGAGCAGCCGGAGCAGGGAGCCGCGAGCGGCCAGCGGCAGGGGAGAGACATTGTGAATAGTGATTCTTCTGAAATGCGTGTTATATTGGGGCAGTAGTGGCCCAAGAAGTTAGAGAAAGGAGCTTGTCGGTTCAATCCCTAGGCCCGGGAGGATAAATCTGGGTGGGGAAAGTGAAAAGGCAGCGTTTGCACCTCCCTCATTACCACCACTGAGGTGCCCTTGAGCAAGGCCCTTAACCCCCAAGAGCTCCAGTGGAGCTGCTCTCATAGTGGCCAGCAGATCAGACTGTGGTTGTACTGGTCAGCTTCCAGGTGTGAATGTGTGTGTGATTGTGAACAGGGCGCTGAAAAAGAGAGCATTGCTCTCAGAGAGTCCCCTGAATAAATGTTTAAAATGTGTTTCATTTGAGCATGTCAATATATATATATATATATAGGCTACACACACATATAACACACACATATAACATATGTAGGCCTACATGCAGTATGTGTTATATTCCATTTATACAGATATAAGTTCAATCATGAAATGCTCTTTTAAATTTTGAACATGTACACATACATACAATTATCAATACAGATACAGAACATAGGAGAAAAAAAATAAAAGGCTCTCCGTTAACTTAGTCTCTCAGTTCTATTCCTGACTCTGCTCCAGCCTCACCCTATTCTTCTGTCAATCGTTATTTTGTTGATATTGAGAGGAAAGTGCCAATTTTATTTTGCAAGTGCAAGATACTGAATTAGAGGCGACCACACCTTATCAAAATATGGGAGTTTGTCCATAAGAGTGTACCTTATTCTTTCTAAGTGGAGTGTGTTCGTAAGGTCTTCTTTGTGGGAGGGGCTTCATTTCCCCCCCAGTGCATGAGAAGCAACCTCCTTGCAGTGATGAGACTATACTGTAGGATAGGAAGCATTGCTGGGTGTTGGTCAATTTCATAGTATTATCAGACACTCCTAGAATAACAATAAATGGGTCTGATTCCACTATTCCAACTATTGCATGTTTTGACGGCTAAATACTAAATAAATCGTTGAAATTCTAATTGCGTGCATGTGTGGTTTTGTCAACTATGGTGCTGTCTCCTAATGGCAAGCTTTGCTGGTCAAGTAGCTCACAAGCTTGTTAGCTCGCGAGCTAACGACTTTCTTCTCCTTCGGTAAAGACAAACGCATTGCATTGTGGTATAGCCTACCGGCGAAAATGTAGGGTACATTCGCTGTTCACTAGAAATCACTGTGCATCGTGGGTATTTTATAGTGGACTAAATAGTGAATCAAATTAACAGCTGAGAATTCGGACACTATAAAAAAAAATGGCGACACACTAAATAGTCCACTATTTCTGTCATAGGGACCGATTCCGAACAGGGCTAGTGTCGTTCATTATTAGAGCATTGATGTGCTCCAAACCTCCCTCCCATAGTTTGTCTGATATCTCAGTGCTCATTTCCTCCTCCTCCCCTGAATACAAATAAATAAATAAATAAATAAATAAATAATAGTCATAAAAGTCAATAAAGTCAATATAGTCAATAAAAGTCCTTTGCATCTACATTCAACTAAGATATTCCCTTTTTTGCATGGTTATTTATGAAGATATAGTAACATTTATGGGCTAACCATGTACGATAGCCATGTTGCAAAGCATCCAGACGTATTCAGCGCTAGGCGCTAGCTCGTGGAGAAGCAAGAAGGTTCACAATTGAACCAACGTTGGACCGGCACCGGCCCCAGCACCAGCACCAGGTTCCAGATGGTGGTAAGGGGGTATGAGAGAGAGACCCAGACATGGTCTGATGTGGATGGAGCGACGATGGCAGGATGATGGGTACCTTATGTATTTCTTGCATTCCATACTCCTCTTCATCCCTGTGCTATATGGGAAAGAGAGAAGGGGAGGAAGGAGAGAGAATGCAAAGATGAGCGAGTGAATGTCATACGATGGAGGGGCGTGAGAGAGCGCCGAGAGAGAGAGAGAGAGAGAGAGAGAGAGAGAGAGAGCGCCGGGAGAGAGAGAGAGAGAGAGAGAGAGAGAGAGAGAAGGGTGATGGTACGTGAGTCGTGACAACAACGAGGTCCCTACATACCGGGGTGTTTTTTTTCGTGCGATTAATTCGCACGTCAATAATTTTCAAACCTATATCGAGGCAACCGTGCATACCAATGGCGAAAGTTTCGCTGAGCGATATTGCAGCTTTTATTTTTTCGGATCAAGATCGATTTTTCTGAAATTCGCTTCCGACATGTGCACATCTGTTGCTGTGAATAGTCAGGCGGGTCATTCGCCTCGCAATTTCCTGCTGTTTATTCGCGTCGCTCTTTGTGGAAAAAGCCTTAAGACAGGGAAGTGGCGGCGTGTTGAAGAGAGAGATGAAGAAGGAAACAGACCGACCAGAGATGACTCTACACATACAAATATGAAAGAAAACCATATGGAAACTCACAAGGAAGTGGAACACAATACCAGTACCATGGTAGATGGTACTGGTATGGTTCTGGCATGATGAATGGATGGATGAATGGATGGATGGATATTTGGTCAGTCGATCATAAGTCTGGATAGGCAACTGTCCATTGCTACCTGGTGGGACTCGTCCCAGCCATTCTCGTCCCTGGTGCCCAGCCTTGCCCTGTAGTAGAGCAGGGATTCGCAGCAGGAGGTGTCGCCCCCTGTCAGCACGGTGTGGTACAGCGGCGTTAGGCCACAGCGGTCTCTGTAGTCCGGAGACGCTCCCAGGGCCAAGAGAGCCTGCAGGAAGGCACAGGGACAAAGCCACGGCTTTCATAATTCTGATTTGACACGATGTTTTGAACTGTTTTTTGCAGTTAAACATGTAAGAATAATGTAAGGGATCATCAACCACTAGGTGTGCGTTTAATGCACGACGTGGAGGCAAATAGCCTCCGCGAAGAACCACTGGTGTATTGTATATTGTATGTATTGTATAGCATGTACTTTATCTTGATATGTGCTCCTGAGCAGTGGTGTAGTCTACCTTTTTTCAGAGGGTATACTGACTCTGACTCGGGGGGGGGGGGGGGGGGGGGGGGGGGGTTAGGGCAATTTTTTTGTTGTTGTTGTTCCTCCCCAAATTTACAGAATAGCTTCAGCTAGTGTCCTCTAGAGAGAGAGTGGCGTCAGCGGAGGACCAAAATGCGAGACTCATTAGCCAATGAACAGCCAGGAATGGTACTCTCGCGCTACTTTTGCATGCTAAAATAAAGCTGATAATGTACAATTTGATTCAAGGGATGAAAAACCCTTTCAAAAGTACAACACAAACTGTCTATTTTGCTGCAACTCGACAGTGCTGCTTTTTTTACTCAAGAGTTCCAGGACCTACTTCCTGGAAAAAAACTGGTCCATTGGAGGGAATGGAGATGTCGGAACCCTTCTACAGCTCTGGCGTCAGCTAGCTTCATCTTGCTTCTTCGTTGCTATTCTCTCTCCTGAAGATGTGTTTACCGACGGGGAGAAAGCTCCACGTGATAGCCACCCGTCAATCTCTCTCTCTCTGCTCAACGCTGTAACACCATTTTATTTTGAAATTCAGTTGACTTTGCCATTTCCCACGGATATTGTCGCGTTTTTCTTTCATGGCTTGACAGAAAAAGTCTGCCTTCACGCGCCTAGTCGCCTTGAATAGAACTCACGTAAAAATCGGCGCAGCTCAGGCGAGGCGTGGGTGCACGGAAGGTTCACGTTGAGGCGCCCTGTGTACACAGCCTCATTGACTAAAAAGGACGGCTATTTAAAAGCGTGGGTAAAGGCAAGGCTTGGGTGCTGTGTGTGAACGTAGGGTAACACACAGAGCGCACAGGGTGAATTTTATAAATGGAAATTGAAAACGATACGTATCATAGCGCATTTCCCAGTGTGCATACGCAAATCTGAGTCATTTCACAGTGTGTATACTGCGTATACCTGCGTATCACGTAGACAACACCACTGCTCCTGAGGGTTGTTGACAATTAAGCACTGAAACGGCTTTATTCCTGCACAGTATGCATTTTGCTGAATGTTGAAATAGGGACATTAAAGTTTTCTCTTCTATTCCACTGTATAAGTCTACGTACTGTTGTGTGTACAAGGAGAGAGATAGAAAACGAGAATATACGCACACACGCACGCACACGCACACACACGCACACACACACACACACACGCACACGCACACACACACACAAACACGCACGCACACACACACACGCACACGCACACACACACACACACGCACACGCTTGGGTGTAGGGCTGGGCAATAACGCAATATTATTGTTTGTGTTGTCTTTTAGAATCATATTGTAAATACAGCACTTAATACTGTATTGCATTATTGCGATACACAATTTTATTGTCTACATTAATGATGAAAAGCAAATACTTTGTTCAAATCAAAACAAAATAATAATAATAATAAACTTTATTAAATGTTTTATAAACTATAAAGTTTATTTATATAGCACCTTTCAAAACCATTAGTACAAAGTGCTTTACACTAAATAAAAGATCTAAGTGAGATCTGAAAAAGGGATCTCAAATGAGATCTGAAACACATGAGGGAATATTATTTACCATGCAGGACAACAATCGAATTATGTAACACAATGTTTTGCAGATATCGCATAAGGATATTGAAATAATTGATCATGATTATCGGGATATTAATTTCATCCCTATCACCCAGCCTTACTTGCATGTGTGTCTGCAGTTTGCATGCATGTGATTTCATGAGAAGTCCTCATTAATACCAGCAGCCCGATGTGATTGTGAGCGCTGACAGCGTAGTGCACGGCCGTCAGCCCGTCTCTGGTCCTGAAGTCCAAATGAGCGCCACCCTGAACCAGCAGCCGGATGCCCTCCACCGTCATGGCGGCCTGCATCGCCACAGAGAGGGGCGTCTCTGAAGCATGGAGAAAGAGACAAAGTAGGGAAAGAGGAAGAGAGATGGGAGATTATGGCGGAGAGAGAGGGGATAATTGATAAAGAGAGTATATAAATAAATATGAATATTGAGGAAACAGAAAGGAGATGGTTGGAGGAGGTGTGAGCATAAGAAGAGATCAACTTAATCATGCGAATGTTCAGGTCAGATTTTGAAAGAAAAACATCCACCTGCTTACTCTTACACTGTTAAATATCAGTTTCATTCCAGGTGTTATTTTAGGATTAAGTGTTGTTACTTTATGTGTACTACCAAGGGAGGGGGGGGGGGGGGGAGTACCGGTTTTGTATAAAATGAGGCCTAAGTGGAAGTGCCAAAAATTGCAGTTCCTCGAATGGCCACTTGAGGCTGGCTCCAAAAGCCAGTAAATCCTGTGAGAGCAAAAAATCCCCATTGACCCCCATGTTAAAAGAAAGAGTTAGAAATCAGAAATAAACATGTTTACAGCCTGGTGCAAAAAACGGTTTTGGTCTCTATAGACGGTTTTAACTTGACAAAATAAACATTCTAGATTGCACCTATAGCTTACTTCCTGCTGCAGTGTTTGCTAATACAATAGCTGACAGGAAATAAGCTAGGTTTCAAACAGTTCCCTAACAACACGATTCCGTGAAAACCGTCTATAGCAAATTTAACCTTTCATGACAACTATACGGGGGGGGGAAGTTTTATATACCTCACCCGTTTGGAGTAAAATAGACGATAAAAAAAAGAGCATGTATTGACAGGTCGCCTGTCCAGTGATTGCGCAGATCGCCAATTACGGACCAATTAGCAGGTGGCGCTGCGGCTCTGTGGGAAACCCCTGGTGCTGTGTGAGAACCATTCACTGTATATGCATGGGCGGAGCCTACCGTTGTTTTTTGGACTCCCGTGTTGAAGTGGCCTGTCGCCATCTTGGGGTCCTTGTGCAGCTCACGCGAGACGGGGGGTTTCCCAGAGCCGCAGCTCCACCTGCTATTGGTCCGTGATCGGCAAGCTGCGCGATCACTGGACAGGCGACCTGTCAATCACCCCCAAAACATAGTCTTTTCTATCGTCTATTTTACTCTAAACAGGTGAGTGATATAAAAAATCTGCCCCCGTACAGTTGTTATGAAAGGTGGCATTAGCTATGTGTGTAGGCCAAAAGCCTGTTTCGGTCCATTCAGTAAACATGCTTAATCACTGTCACAAAGTGGGTCATTTGAACATGGGGTGAACGGGGAACGACTCCCTTCCGGGTCCTGCCTCAAGTGGCCATTTGAGGAACTACAGCTTTCAAGATCACTTCACACAGCTTCCTCTGTAAAACCACTCGCAAGAGCTAGCCCACTCGCGAGAACCAAGATGGCAGCGGCCAATATGCCAAACTCGAGGCTTCAAAACGCGAGTCTACAAACCAATGGGTGACGTCACACTTACTATGTACTGTACGTACATTTTCTACAGTCTGTGTGTCCTACCCACTTTACCTCCTGCCTCTTCTACTTCTACATCAGTTAGTAGGCTCTTTCACACACAGATCGCGCAAAAATTGCCGTTTAGGAGTCCCGTAAAGCCAGCCGCCTCGCCACAGAAATTGCTTTCACACGAGCCAAGCAGCATGGCCACATTACCATGCTGCTGTGTACTTTCAGGTGAAATCCCCTGCTCCCGGATTGAAAGACGAGCGGAGGGATTTCCTGCTCCTCCTAGCCCAAATGTATATTTTCATAGGTTAGTGTAGCCTAGGCTACTGTATGATGAACGAATTCATTCAACAAGACTTCCCTCCTAGTCCGCTGAGCAGGGAGGATAGTGCACTCGCATGGTGGGCGGGCAGATCGATATGGTGTCCTACTAAAATTGGAACGATACACGACCGCCCGCATATCAAACAGCTGCAGTCTGCATAACGTTCGTCGGGGGAATAGTATAGGCTATAAATGCACATGACTACTTCGTTAGTAGTTTTTGTAAGGGAATGCACAGAGCTGATTTCGAGAGGGAATAACCTCAGACCAACTCGCCACAGACAGCTATAGCCCTCTGAAGCTTATTATTATATCCGTTAATTGTAGCCTACCTACTAATGTCAACATCGTTTGAGCATAAAGCCTAACCTACTTTCACTCATGCACTTTCTTGATACATGAGGTGATTTCCCCTGTAATTTTTTTTATGAATGAGCAGACCATTCGCACCTTTTCCGGCTCGCTGCGACGACCTTTCAAGTGGAGGCAGGTTGCCAGGTAACCCGGCGCTGTTACTACCTCCCGTCGTGGGACAAAAGGCGTAAAACAATTGTCCACCAAAGCGCGTTCACGACTTTCACATCGGAGGCGCTAATCCTATTTTCCGTGCATTTTTCGGCTTTCAAGGCCGGTGTGAAAGAGCCGATTTCCTACATTTCCCAGAAGGCATCGCGACAGAATTGTGTGCCGGTTGTTGGAAAATGGTCTCTTCTCTCGTACAGTGGATTTCTTACTGTATGATTGTTGGGTTTTAGTGGCCTCGCTCTTTGATTCTGAGGGACTGACACTAAAACCTGATTAGATCACTTAAACACAAACGCCATTGTAGCTGCTGGGAATAGCTTGATGTGACATTATGCCATCTAGATTTGGCCAATTATCCATGGGAGTAAGGAAAATAAACCAAGTACACCGCCAGTAATGTTTATTTTTTTAACAGTGTTGAAGACTAACCCTAACAACAACAACAACAATAATAATAATAATAATAATAATAATAATAATAATAATAATAATAATAATTCGAGATGCAGCCAGATTATGTTTTGCTTACTCTACTTTTAAAGCACTCACTTAGCTGTTTATTTGAAAACAAATGATAAACCATGCTATGGACCAGGTTAAAAATAATTTCACAAAGTCAGAAAATAATTACAGGCATGTGACAAACTCACCTCCATTGTCAGGGTCATGATAATTGGGGTCAAGACCTTTTTCCAGGACCTTTGCTATCTTCTCTAATGCTCCAGTCTGAACGTACTCCAGGAACTTCTTCAGACTGGCCTTGAAGAGTGAAGAAGGGGAAGTGTGTCAGTGGAAATAAATACTGCGCAGCAGCAATGTGTTTATCCAATAGACAAGAAAGACCTACCTTTGTGCTGAGTTTGGCGAGTACTTTTTCATCCAGATTTGTCTGTTTATACACTCTGGTTTTGTACCTAAACTGCGGACCAGAAGATGATTTGTGTGAACATTTTGATTCAAGTTACTGTATGTAGTTACTGTAGTCTGTAACACACATGGATTCCATTCCTCATGACTCAAAGCTCTTCATGTAGATGTGTTTATTACAGTCTAGCAGCTGAAAAAGTAACATTATCCCTGTTAACCCGCCTGTCTCCCATTCACTGTCATTGGGACAACTCCAGGATTATCTTGAAGATAATTTAGTTTGGGTTCTCTCTGTTCCTAGTTTTAGGAGACACTTGTGTCTGTATGTGTACTGTAGAGCATGGGACCAATATTGCCTGGGTTAGAGCTATGATTCCCACTGAGACCACCCATGTTGAAAATAAATGCACTCACAGTTCTGGGATTCTGGGTAAAAGCATCCACCAAAAGGCATGAAGCCTGAAATCGAGATCAGTCTGGAAATGTAGACTGATCTAAAATATAGACTGATCCAAGATCAATGCGAGTAGCAGAGTGCAGTTTCCCTTTAAGAAGATGCCTCACTACACAGCCATGTTTACACCTGGCACCTTGTCAAGAATGGAAACACTTGTCTGGTTTCAAGCCAAACTCTGAGTACTGTGCATACTTTGAGCCCCGCCCAGGGTCATGGACATTTACGGCAGATGAACCACCGGAGGGCGCTGTAACATCACTGTATCACAGCATGAGAAACCACAGTGTAAATCTATGTCATCTTGCAACCCACTTTCCAAAAGACAGGGACACATTTGCTTCAGTTTTGAATTTGTAGGTTACACAATCTACCGAATGCAAATTGAATCCATGGAGTTGATTTTGTCTTTGCGAGGATTTGTTCACAGTTCATCCATTGCACTGATGAGGATCAAATATAACTTGTTCTTCTGCAAAAATGGTCTATTTTTCTACTCTTGTTTAATGAGTTGTGAGTCCTAAGGTTTCAAAGTATAATGCAATTCATCAATATCACTGAACTGTAAAAGCTCAGATGATTTAAATAAAATGTTATGGACAATTAAATGTCTTTTAAATGGGCACTGCACTTTTAACATCTTAACACTGTTTTGTTTTTTATTATATGTGTCTGTGTGTTTTTAATGTGTTTTGTAACATGCACCTGAGCCTGGTCAAATGAAAAATTTCTGTTGCGTTGTGACAGACAATAAAGTTTTTGAATTGAATTGAATTGAATTGAATAAGTTCCTGTACCTGTGATGTTACAAGACTGCATTTTCTCTGATCCTGAGAGCTAATTACTCAAAACAGAAGCAAACTAAGTCATCTTGATACATTTATCAATGTTACTTAGCTTTGCTAAGTGTTAGGTGTCAGCTTATGCAGTGTAACAGACAGCATGGAAGAATGATCTGTGTACAAATACATAAAAAATAATTAAAGTCCTTTTTGGTAGAATGCCCCCTTTTAATGGCCCCTTTGTGACAACCCTCCCACTCCCAGTGCAGGAGCCTGAAGGTTGGGGTCGTTAGGCTGATTGGGTCCACCTGGGACCAGTGTACTCTTTGGCCTTTAAAAGCCTGCAGACCATTCAGTGTCGCTCTCTCTCCTCATCGATGCATCTTTTGTGCTGTTCTTTGTAGTTTGTGTTGTCTAGTTATTTCATTCGTTTTAGTTCATAAATAATATTAATAAATAATAATACATAATATTATAGCTTTTACTTTGTTGTATGGCTCCCTCTTTTGTTACTTCCTTGAGGCGGGTTCTAACACCTTTAATCACAAACAAGTCAAATACACTCCCAAATGCACTTAGCACCGTCTGTCTGCACCCACCCACCCACCTACCTACCTACCTACCGTACCTACCTCTAGGTAAGGCACCCCTTTCTCGAAGGATTGTGGGTAGTCTCGCAGGGCTCGTTCCTCCTCCAAGAACTTGGCGTCGCGTCCGTCCCCTGCGGGCTGGAAGAGGCCGTAGTTCCAGACGTCCCACAGCGACTCGCTCAGAGAGCAGATGACCTGCTGCTTGGCGCTCCACACCGACGAGTCCGGGTCAAACTGGAGACACCTCTGACAGATGGCACAGAGCACACACCACAGGTGGGGGGTTCATTTGGAGATTTGAGCTGTACAGACATTTCTTATCTGAACACCGCCGATTTTCAACCAGCTTTGTAGCATTACAAAATCAGTAGTATATCCGAAAACTGTAACAGTTTTGAAGACGTTAATTTAGTTTGACAGTTATTGGGAGGAGATTTGAGTTAAGTTGTGGACCAGTGATGTAATTTGTGCATGGATGACATCACAGGTCCACAACTTAACTCAAATCAACTCTCAATAACTGTCAAACTAAATTAATGATACAAAGCTGGTTGAAAATCGGTGGAGTAATCCTTTAAGTCAAACCTCAAGTTCACATGTTAGCCAACTGGCAAACGGGAGAGGAGGAGCTCTACTTAAAATATGAACGGGAGAGGAGGAGCTCTACTTAAAATATGAACGGGAGAGGAGGAGCTCTAGTTAAAATATGAACGGGAGAGGAGGAGCTCTAGTTAAAATATGAACGGGAGAGGAGGAGCTCTACTTAAAATATGAACGGGAGAGGAGGAGCTCTAGTTAAAATATGAACGGGAGAGGAGGAGCTCTAGTTAAAATATGAACGGGAGAGGAGGAGCTCTACTTAAAATATGAACGGGAGAGGAAGAGCTCTAGTTAAAATATGAACGGGAGAGGAGGAGCTCTACTTAAAATATGAACGGGAGAGGAGTAGCTCTAGTTAAAATATGAACGGGAGAGGAGGAGCTCTAGTTAAAATATGAACGGGAGAGGAGGAGCTCTAGTTAAAATATGAACGGGAGAGGAGGAGCTCTAGTTAAAATATGAACGGGAGAGGAGGAGCTCTAGTTAAAATATGAACGGGAGAGGAGGAGCTCTACTTAAAATATGAAGGGGAGAGGAGGAGCTCTAGTTAAAATATGAACGGGAGAGGAGGAGCTCTAGTTAAAATATGAACGGGAGAGGAGGAGCTCTACTTAAAATATGAACGGGAGAGGAGGAGCTCTAGTTAAAATATGAACGGGAGAGGAGGAGCTCTACTTAAAATATGAACGGGAGAGGAGGAGCTCTAGTTAAAATATGAACGGGAGAGGAGGAGCTCTACTTAAAATATGAACGGGAGAGGAGGAGCTCTAGTTAAAATATGAACGGGAGAGGAGGAGCTCTAGTTAAAATATGAGCGGGAGAGGAGGAGCTCTACTTAAAATATGAACGGGAGAGGAGGAGCTCTAGTTAAAATATGAACGGGAGAGGAGGAGCTCTAGTTAAAATATGAACGGGAGAGGAGGAGCTCTACTTAAAATATGAACGGGAGAGGAGGAGCTCTAGTTAAAATATGAACGGGAGAGGAGGAGCTCTACTTAAAATATGAACGGGAGAGGAGGAGCTCTACTTAAAATATTCATAGTTCCCATGTCGTCACACGCTTATCATGCACAGCTCACCCCCACCCCCCCCCCCCCCCCATTAGTGGCTGAGCTCAATAATATATTAGCTTCCTCCTCTCTTACCACCTGCCTCCCTTGGCTAGTTGTTACTTGGCCAGAAAAACTGTGGTTATTTGGCTCCGCCCACCAGGGGCGGTTTTAGCATCAGACCTTTGGGTGGGCTCAGCCCACCCAAAGGTCATGGACCGCTGAACCCCTAGGGGGTTCAGCGGTCCATGCCCCCCCGTAAGAAAATAATAGATAATAAAAGATAATAATATACTGTAAGCACTAAAGCAGGAGTTTGCAGTCAACTAGTTGAAATTAATATGTGGCAGTATTTGTGGGGATCAAAATCTATATAGGGTGTACCACCACAAATAGATCAGTGTATGGGAAACACTGACTATTAAATTGTGTGACTAGAAAGACACCAATAAATCTGAGAAAATGTACTTTAATTTTGAACAACAGCACTACAACGGTGGCATTACAAATGGTATTATGAAATTATTGTGGGGAAAAACAAGAATGCCACTTTTTTTCATGAACTTTAAGCAGAAAATTAAAAAATAGTTTTAAAGCAAAAATAAATAATAAATAAAGATAATTTTAACAGAAACTGCTTCTAATGACCACCATGGATCTGGAGAGAAAAAAAAAAAAAAAAAAAAAAAAAAATGTTTTTTGGGTGGGCTGAGACTATTTTTGGGTGGGCTAAAGCCCACCCAAAAAAGGCCTAGAACCGCCCCTGCCGCCCACCCAACTCAACCCAACCAATGAGAGATTACTTCTACCTCCAAAGCAGCAGATAAATCCTTTCATTTAGTCAGGTTTCATATGTTGTGTGTGTGTGTGTGTGTGTGTGTGTGTGTGAGGGAGAGAGGGAGAGAGAGGGAGAGCAAGAGAGAGAGAGAGAGACACACACACACACACACAGAGGGAGAGAGAGACAGAGAGAGTATGGTTTGATACAGTCACAGCTTCATGGATTTGCATGATGATTAGTGAGTGATGTACATGTACTAATATCTCTGGGCAAAAAGAACAGAGCCTCAAACAGTCCAGATGCTGAGATCAATGCAAGAATAGTGTCTCTTTAATTCAAGACATCTGTGAGGTCAGAACAGAGATAAAAAGTGTAAAAAATAAAAAGTGAATTTAAAAAGCAGTTCATTTTCTGCCCTTTGACCTCACAGATATCTGCATGCAGCTCTGCACCTGGACTGTTTATTAAGTTATACTGTACATCAGATCGGCAATATGCCATTTTGTAGGCGGCACATGTTCCCGCCTTTTAGGGGGAAAACACAAGCCTCTCCCCGTTGACTTCAATGTAAAATAGCATTACCCCCAAAAACTATAGAAAAATAACAATCGATCTCATTTATTAATGACCCCAAAACACCATGACATGACAATATATTACAACTCGTCTGGCCATAGAATGGGCAAGATACACCGCAAATATTACTCTGACCCATCTAAAATCATGTAAGGTAAAGGTAAATTCCCACTGATTGTCACACAATGTGTGAAATTTGTTCTCCGCATTTGACCCATCCCCTGGGGGAGCGGTGAGCAGCAGCAGCGCCGCGCTCGGGAATCATATGGTGATCTAACCCCCCAATTCCAACCATTTTGATGCTGAGTGCCAAGCAGGGAGGCAAATTGGTCCTATTTTTATAGTCTTTGGTATGACTCGGCCGGTGATCGAACTCACGACTTCCCAGTCTTAGGGCGGACACTCAGACCACAAGGCCACTGAGCTGGTATGTCACATGTGACGTTCTTTTTTTACAGCAGTCCAGCGTCGTTGTACCCGGCCACTTGGTGGGCTACTACTAGACTGACGAGTCACGATGTATTGATGTGTTGGTGTGCGGGTATCTCCACGACCTCTCAACTTTATTTGATGTCCCAAGTAGGCGCAGTATCATAGCATCCGACTGTAATGAGTGATATAATAATGATGTGGTGTGTGTGTGTGTGTGTGTGTGTGTGTGGTTGTGTGCTGAATATGAATGCATTATCTTTAAATAATTCATCGCTGACCTATTCATGGCAATAAGGTTATGTATAGGCTAGGTAGTCTCTGTCTGCTGTGAGGATATTCAACGCACATTTGCACAACTCTTCTAAACCAATGAGGAAGTAAAGATTCTATACTGGCAACATATAGTTCCTGTTGACATACATTATACTGTAGTTCCTCTTGACATATAGTTCCTCTTGGTTATTTTAGACTTTTATCTCTGCATGGCACAATGTTAGATCTGCCGCACAATCCATGAGAGAAAGAACAAAGTGGTTTGCCTCTTACAGTATATGTGTGCGATACACCAGAGGCTCAACGGCCACAATGAGAACAAATACCTTGGCAGTGCGTCTGGTATGCTTAACTAGATTTCACGCTGATTTGCTGTATTATATGCATCTGGTATGCTTAACTAGATTTCACGCTGATTTGTACACTGGCCGTTTGCTCATAGCCCTACTATTTCATTCCCATGCTTTTCCACGGGTGGACGAGCTTTTTCATCCCTCTCCCGATAGACCCTTTTCACGGGGCCCATTTTTGTGTCGAAAAGGCAGAATAAACAGAGGTGCAAGCAAAACACTAATGAGGGTTTCCAACTTCCATGATTGGAATTTGGAAACCCTCATTAGTGTTTTGCTTGCACCTGTGTTTACCCTGCCTTTTTGACACAAAAATGGCCCCTGTGAAAAGGGTCTATCACAGGCTGGAGGGGCGGGACGGGCTTCAGCGAGCGCAGGCGGCTTCAGGGGCAGGAGTGAGACGCATGAATGAGATGTATGGATCTGTACTATTGTTCCATTCTGGACAACGGTGTAAAATTGCACAGCTCAGCAGACTTCCATGTTCTCCTCCCTCCCCAGCCGCCCCATTAGGCGCCCCCCCCCCCCCCCCCCCCCCCCCACTGGGGTTGCACTGTTTGATAGTGTAGCCAACGCTATTGGCATGGCAACCAGTTCATTAAAGGAGGCAGGCACCCGTTGCCGTAGCAATGTCTTGGTGGTCCCTGGGAGGTAAACCACATGAGGAGAGGGTGTGTGTGTGTGCGTGCGTGTGTGTGTGTGTGTGTGTATGTATGTGTGTGTGTGTGTGTGTGCACGTGCATATGTGAGTCGTACAGTATGTGTGTGTCTGTGTACACACTTATGGCAGTATATGTCATAAGTGTGCAGTGTAGTGCATAGGCACAAGTGTGTGTGTGTGTGTGTGTGTGTGTGTGTGTGTGTGTGTGTGTGTGTGTGTGTGTGTGTGTGTGTGTGTATGTGTGTGTGTGCGTGGCTAATCCCTGAGAGAGTAGACTGTAAGAGAGAATGTAATACACGTCTATAAGAGGGGACACTTTCCTCATTTTTCTGGGATCTTTCCTGCAACACTTGCATCTGCTCGGGAGAGTGGCTCAGATCTTCATCCTGCAGTTTTTTTGGTATTTGTAAATATATCTTTGCTTTTTTCATCTCTCCTCATTGCGTTCTTCTCCCCACCATTTTCCTCCCGCGCTCCATCTCTGTCTCTTTTGCCAGCTTCTAAAATTCGCTCCCTATAGCAGCTCTCTCCATCTCCCTTCAATTCAGTTCAATCAGAGGCCCACTGTGGGCTCCGGGGTGCTGAGCGTACAGCAGAGTACTTTGTGCTGGTGGGCAGGAGGCTGAGTGTGATGGCCAATGGAGCCCTATATGAGCAACACAAACGCATGAGATGCATCCATGCCTCTTTCAGCGATACTCGCTCCCCCAGCACCCCCCCCCCCCCACCCCCAAACTCATTAAAAACCTATTAGATAATTAGCAATTACTGTTATATTGAGGGCAGATTAGCTGACATGTAGAACAGTCGCCATGTTCAGGGAGTTGGAAATGGAGAAAGGATTGGGGCGGGGAGGGGTTACAGTGGGGCGCCCATTCTCACCTGGATGTGGTGTGTGTGGACAATTCACACCTGCCCTCCGCTGTGACAGCTGCTGTACAGGAAGTGTGAATACATGCTCACTTCCGTTTGGGAAACTAATTATGAGCATACGTGACCCGGGGCAGCCAGTTACCTTGTGCATTTTTTATTTATTTTTACCTACTGTACTTATTTCACTGGCTATAGAGACGTCGGCATGTGTGGGAACGCCCACAAAATGTTATATGGCTGGCGCGCGAGTGGGGTAAAACCGCCCATATATCTCAATAGGCTGACTCACCAAAGGACGGTGCTGCGGCTCTAAACTACAGGTTTGGGGATTCTAGAGCAGAACACAAGACGTCTGTTCAGATGTGCGTTTACTTGCGGTGGTTAAATCCCCGATCGTGTCTGCCTGGGCTGGGCTAGCAGCTAAATCCTAACTTTGCTGAATGGATCGAACGGGGGATTTACCCCACCCTGACCACGCCCCCAGCCAGGCTGAGCCAGCTAACCCGGTGTCTATGACGAGACATCGCCTCAACCTATGCTTCCCTTTGGGGTTCATCCATTACATTACGTTACATTACATTACGTCATTTGGCAGACGCTTTTATCCAAAGCGACTTACAATAACACATTCTTTTGTCAGCAATAGAACAATCAACTATGGAGCACAGTCTATGACAACTACAACTTCTGAAGGAACAGTGGTACAAGTTTAGGTTAGTGGTACAAGGTTGGTTAGGTTTTTTTTTTTTTTTTTTTTTTTTAATAAGGAAAGAGAGAGACGAAGTTAGATCAAGAAGGGCCCAGATGGAGCCTGAAAAGGTGTGTCTTTAGTCTTTTCCGAAAGATCGGCAGTGATTCAGCAGTCCTGACCGAAGGTGGAAGCTCGTTCCACCATTGAGGTGCCAGGGACGAGGAGAGTCGAGATCGGGATCCTCCCTGGGCTAGGGTGGGGGAATTGGAATGAAAATGCTTTGAAATGGTAAGAGGTACGCTCATAAGATTTGGGGGGGGGGAATACATGTTTGGGGTGCAAACAGAGGTTTCGGAGGCAAAATGCATTGGGATTATTTTGGTTTCCATGACACCCCGAAGAAGGCATAATGCCAAAACATGTTGGTGACGTAAACCTTCATGTAAACATGTTGGTGACGTAAACCTTCATATAATCACGTATTCTTTCTGTTTCCAGGAAATTTGGAACAGGCAAAGAGCCTGGCTGAAGGAATAACCAAAAGATTCCCCTTTGAAAACCTCTGTTTGCACCACAAACACTTTTTCTAGTTCATGGTCCAAAAGAAGCTGGGACTGCTTGATGTTTCACATGAAGTGAGTATCACACACAGAGTGTTGTGGATTAGGGTTAGACTAACAGACAGGGTTAGGGTTAGACTAACAGACAGGGTTAGGGTTAGACTAACAGACAGGGTTAGGGTTAGACTAACAGACAGGGTTAGGGTTAGACTAACAGACAGGGTTAGGGTTAGACTAACAGACAGGGTTAGGGTTAGACTAACAGACAGCCTGCACCTACTGTCAGCTTGATGAAGTGAGTATCACACACACAGAGTGTTGTGGGTTAGGGTTAGGGTTAGGGTGGGGTTAGGGTTAGGGTTAGATTAACAGACAGGGTTAGGGTTAGACTAACAGACAGGGTTAGGGTTAGACTAACAGACAGGGTTAGGGTTAGATTAACAGACAGGGTTAGGGTTAGACTAACAGACAGGGTTAGGGTTAGACTAACAGACAGGGTTAGGGTTAGACTAACAGACAGGGTTAGGGTTAGACTAACAGACAGGGTTAGGGTTAGACTAACAGACAGGGTTAGGGTTAGACTAACAGACAGGTTTAGGGTTAGACTAACAGACAGGTTTAGGGTTAGACTAACAGACAGGGTTAGGGTTAGACTAACAGACAGGGTTAGGGTTAGACTAACAGACAGGGTTAGGGTTAGACTAACAGACAGGGTTAGGGTTAGACTAACAGACAGGGTTAGGGTTAGACTAACAGACAGGGTTAGGGTTAGACTAACAGACAGGGTTAGGGTTAGACTAACAGACAGGGTTAGGGTTAGGGTTAGACTAACAGACAGGGTTAGGGTTAGACTAACAGACAGGGTTAGGGTTAGACTAACAGACAGGGTTAGGGTTAGACTAACAGACAGGGTTAGGGTTAGACTAACAGACAACATGCACCTACTGTCTGCTTGATGTCAGGGATGCCGATGCGGAACACCATCATGGTCAGGTGGGTGTCTTCCAGCGGGGCCACGGTGGTCATGCTGCGCTCCATGTGGGCCCGCCTCTTCTGCAGCGCCGTGCTCATGCCGGGGTGATGATGAGGCTGCTGATTGGCCGGGATGAAATGATGCTGCTGCTGCTGCTGCTGCTTACTGGCTGGTTGATGATACAGGGCTTGACTGGACATGTGAGGGACCGGCCGGGTGCCGGGCCTGAGCGGCCGGTCCGCCCTCTGTCTGCCCACCACAACGGCCGACGGCTTTCCCGCCTCGCCGCCGCCTTGACATGATTGTCGGCCTCCCCTCATCTGGGCCTCCTCCAGTCCCTCTAGCCCTCCGTTCTCCGCGTCACGCTCGTCTTCCCCTTCTCTCCCCTGCTCCTCTTCCTCCTCCTCATCCTCCCCATCGTTGTCGTCCTGACCGGGATCATAAAAGTGCCTGTTATTTCCCAGCATCCTTTGCTGTGCAGGGGGTCACTGCAGAGAGGGCTGAGTGACACAGCTGTCATGGAGACAAGACATGGCTGTCCCATGAGACTCTGTCTTCATCTCTAGAAACATGCTGCGGGAAACAGGCAGAGAAGGGAGTAAAAACTTGGGTTATTTATTCATTGATAATGACATAGGTGTGTGTACTGTTGTAGCGATCAATGAGTGTGTATATTATTCACGTTTGTAAAAGACAAAATGCAATAATAGAAACAGGCAATGCTAACAGTCGACATGTGTGAATGAGCACAGAGCTGGTCCACATTTTTCCATTTTGCCACTGGGAATGCACAAGGGAATAGCAGGCTGATGTAGGACTGGCTATATATAAACTCTCTGAATTTGCATGGCAGGTTCAGTGCAGAACAGAGCGAGTCGGAGCTGCAATTTAGCTTCTCGTCGGGTCAAGAGCATTGCCGTGTTAACACAGCAGGTCTATAGTTTTCTGAGGGCTAACAGCTT
The DNA here is from genome assembly GCF_964638095.1 of Poromitra crassiceps. Lineage (NCBI taxonomy): Eukaryota > Metazoa > Chordata > Actinopteri > Beryciformes > Melamphaidae > Poromitra > Poromitra crassiceps. The sequence continues at coordinate 29,715,676 of NC_139626.1, read as the reverse complement.
AATATGAGAAGTCCACCCTCAGATACACACACGCTGTCATCATGTCGTCAAGCTGTGATGTCCGATGCGTTCCAGGGGTTATTTTGTGGTTGACTCACCCACCGGCACTGAGCACTAGATGTCATTTCAATGTTGCGTTAATGCTTTAGCTCTCATATCCCATTTTTAGACCAAGCAATGAATGCATGACTCCTTACTCATACACTGCAGCAACAGCTGTCCAGTAAGTATCAGAAATATGCACCACAGAAGTCCATATGCACTAAGGTTAGATGTCTACCTGTACTAAAGCATCACTTTTAAACCCATATAGCCCACCTTTCACCTGTAAAAACATTTCACGGCTAGTCAATGTAATTATTGCTCAACCTACCTCGTCTACTTCTACTTCAGTTCGTGATTTCTTTCAGGTGGAGACCCTACTCTTTGATTCTGAGGGACTGATGCCAAAACCTGCCGTTTACTGTTGCTGTTTTCTGTAACTCAAAACCATCAAAACGCCTATGTAGCTGTGCTGGAAATATCTCAAAGTGACGTCATTCCATCTGTGTTTGGCCATTTATCCACGGGAATAAGAAGGGGCAGAAAACACCACTAAACAACAAAATGATCCCCGAAATGCAAAGTACATCACCAATAGCTGTTTTTTCCAACAGTGTTCAAAGTGTTTTTTTGGGTGGCTTTTCAAGATCATGTCAGATCTGGCATCACTGGGGCCTCCATATGTTCTGTCCTGGTTTTTGCTCTGGTGAAGTCTAGCTACAGGGGCCTTGCTCTGGTGAAGTCTAGCTACAGGGGCTTTGCCATCATGCAGATCCAGACCACTGCCAACTGCCTTAATGATGGTGAATGACGTAGGGAATCTCCCACCGTCTCATTGGCAGCTTGCTGCTCTGAATAGCAAATGAGCTGCGAATGTGAAATAGATGATATCAGAGAGACAGACGGAGCTCAATAAAATATCACACCAGACTATGGAGACACACGTCAGAGGGCAAATTAGGGCAGATATCTAAATTCTTTAAATGATCACAGTTGCTTACAACAAAGCGAAGAAAAAAAGATACTTCATGAGTCCATCAATAATCAATGGAATATGTAGAACACATAGTATTGATGGAGATTGCACAATATAGACACTTAACGTGCTATTAACCCATTGATACCTGATGCAGCATTTGTGTGTGTATCCCTTTAAGATACACACACAAATGTGGGATATACACGCAAATGCTGCATCAGGTATCAATGGGTTAAGTGATCTATGGCTTTTGACTTATCAACCTCTATCGGCGACCAGCAGGAGATGCAACAACATCAACGGGTCTCTGGCACAGCGTACAGTGGCCTGTAATTGACATAAATAATTAAATCACATATTCACAATATAGACGATTAAAGCTACCTAATTAGAGCACAGATCCAACAGAAACATCTGGTGAAGAGGTAATATCACTATGCAAAATACTGTCATTAAAATACTGCTTTTGCCATTTGCCCTTCTTTGTTGTTGCTTGAGAACGAACTGTTTGCTTGGTATCAATCAACAACCCTATTAAAAACAGCAGATATATTATGGTAATTTTGGTGTTTGGGGAAAGTAAACATCTTACTTATTCAATCTTGATTAAAGATGACAGTAACTAGTGTTTGAGTGAGTGACTGCGATGTGAATGTGAATCAATCCTGGTCATGCTCATATCGTGTCATGTCACATCTGAGTGCCCATCAGGAAGTCTGCCAGTTGAGCAGTTCTGGTGAGAAAAGATGGTGCTGTAGTGTGTGGAAGCATGAGTGACAGGGTGGAGTTGAGAGAGTGACAGGGTGGAGCTGAGAGAGTGACAGGGTGGAGCTGAGAGAGAGTGACAGGGTGGAGCTGAGAGAGTGACAGGGTGGAGCTGAGAGAGAGTGACAGGGTGGAGCTGAGAGAGAGTGACAGGGTGGAGCTGAGAGAGTGACAGGGTGGAGCTGAGAGAGAGTGACAGGGTGGAGCTGAGAGAGAGTGACAGGGTGGAGCTGAGAGAGTGACAGGGTGGAGCTGAGAGAGTGACAGGGTGGAGCTGAGAGAGTGACAGGGTGGAGCTGAGAGAGTGACAGGGTGGAGTTGAGAGAGTGACAAGGTGGAGTTGAGAGAGTGACAGGGTGGAGCTGAGAGCGTGACAGGGTGGAGCTGAGAGAGTGACAGGGTGGAGCTGAGAGAGTGACAGGGTGGAGTTGAGAGAGAGTAGCTGGGTTTCCATCCAAATGCATCGCAACTTTTAATCGAATTTTCAGAAAGTCGGCAAAAGAAAATGCGAAATAATGCGCGTTTCCATCCACTGCTATTTTGCGAATTATAGCGCTGTCAATCACCTCGTGTTTGAGGCTGTCTGAGCTGCTGATCAGCTGCTAGACCCGATATACAGCTCTGTTAAACACATCTAACGTTATTCATTTAAAGTTTCTTGATGATCTACAAGTAGACAAAGGTACCATAACGCCATTTCTGGATTACCAGGTGCGACTCGGCAAGCATAACGTTATAATCCACGTAGCAGATAGTAAGTGAATAGCCTACAATTTCATTCAATTCTAGGAGTGAGTCGCAAGTTAATATCCCAGTCTTCTTCTGTTTACCACGGCGGGTATTGTGCTGCGTATTTACCATTATTTACCATGTGTATTGTGTGGAGGCTACACAACATGTCATGTTTTAGAGTGATCAAGGCAAACTGCCTGGTTTTTGAATGGAGAGACAACAGAATATCGCTTAATCTGTTTCCACCGCACGTTATTTCGAATTTTCCTTTTATCGTACAGCCGACTTTTCCGCCTCCCTCAAGCGTGAAAACTTTTTTGTGAATTAGGCAGCATTTCCACTCAGTTTCTTTATGTTTGCAAATTGAAATTTCGCATAAAAACATTAGGGTTGTCCTACAACCCAGGTTTTACGAGTGAGAACGAGAGCTCTCACTAGTGCCTACTTCGCTGCGTACGCAGCATTATGGAAGACTGTCATTTTTGCTCCAAAAATTACTTTACATTAAAACCTGACCACGCCCCTTTAGGTGACGTGGTGCCCCCCTGGGCTGACTGGGCCTCCCACCTCGCCCCCGTGACTATGTCACGGCCAGTCTGCCCAGGGGCCGCCACTCATTTCTTCCAGCCAGCTGAGATCCGACGCACCCAGAGACGCATCGACGCAGCAAGGCTGGGTAGTGAGAGCTCTCGTTCTCACTCGTAAAACCTGGGTTGTAGGACAACCCTAATGTTTTACTTCGTTTCGAACTCAAGCTCTCACTAGTGCCTCCATTCAACCGACCTTGCTGCCGGGAGCACCCCACAGGGCGACCCGAAAGGCACCGGTGAACCACGGCCATATGGCAACGTTTATGCCTAACCGTCTGACATATTAGAGTGGCAACGATACTACTTTCTTGCCACCGACAGCACCGCGTGCGCGAACTGCGAACCGGACACGTCGAGACTGTAGTACCTGACGAAAGTGTGATGAGAGGACCATGAGGCCGCGGCACACATGTCCTCCACCGACACACCACGCAACAACGCAGAGGATGTCGCAACACCTCGCGTAGAATGCGCCTTGATACCCTCCGGGGGAACCTTGCCCACGGCAGAGTATGCCAACGCAATCGCCTCCACTATCCAGTGTGATAAGCGATCCTTGGAAAGGGGTCCGCCCTGGGCCCTTTGCCCAAAGCAAACCAACAGCTGATCTGTAATGCGTAATGAGCGCGTCCTGGCCACATAGGCCGAGAGCGCCCTTACGGGGCACAGCATGTGCAAACGTCTCTCCTCACCCGAACTGAACGGCGGGGGACAGAATGCCGATAAGTCTATTACCATAGACCTATAGCTGGCATTAATATTCTTGGGCTGGTATGCCGGGTTAGGTCGCAACGTAACCCTGCGCCCATCGTCCCCAAAAACCATACAGGCCTGCTGTACCGAGAGGGCAATCAGGTCACCGACTCTCTTCCCTGACGATAAGGCCAGCAGCAGCGCGGTCTTTAAGGACAGAACCTTTAAATCGGCGGAGTCCAAGGGCTCAAACGGATGACCCGTTAGCCCGTCCAGCACCGTAACCAGGTCCCATTTGGGAAAAACGCACCGCAACGGCGGGCGCAGTTTACGCGCCCCCTTCATGAAGCGCGAGACCAAAGGGCACACCCCCACGGGGGTCCCTTCAATCCCCATGTGGCAAGCCGAAATCGCGGCTACGTACACCTTAAGCGACTGCGGAGACTGCCCCGCGTCAAGCAAGCTTTGAAGGAAACAGAGAACTGGACGCAAGCTGCAGTTCACTGGATCCACACCCTTACTTGTGCACCATCGCGAAAAAACCCGCCACTTGTACGCATACTGAGTGCGGGTCGAAGCGGCCCTAGCACTCTGAATAGTGCGCACCACATTGTCAGGCAAGCCCTGTGCTAGCAACTGGTCCCGTTCAGGAGCCAGACTGCTAGCTTCCACCTGCCTGGGGAGGGGTGGAACACCTCCCCCTCCGCCTGGGACAGGAGATCGGCCCGCACCGGCAATGCCCACGGCGGGCCCTGCGCCAGGGAGACCAGGTCCGCAAACCACGTCTGCCTGGGCCAGAACGGGGCCACTAGAACGAGCCGGAGACGCTGTTCCCTCACCCTGTCCAACACCTGACGGATCAGGGGGATCGGTGGAAACGCATAGAGCCCCTCCCGTGGCCACGCGTTCGCCAACGCGTCGTGTCCCAACGGGGGGCTGTCCTCCTGGATCGAGAACCACAATGGGCAGTGCGTCGCGCGCCGCGATGCGAAGAGATCGACGCGGGCACGACCGAACCTGGCCCAAATCTGTTCCACCACCTGAGGGTGGAGGCACCACTCCGTGTGACGGGGGTAGCCTCGAGACAGCAGGTCGGCGCCGTAATTCAGCCGTCCCGGCAGATAGACCGCCGACACTGACAGGAGACGGGGATACGCCCACAGGTGAATCTCCGCCGCTAACTGGTTCAAAGTCTTCGACCGCACACCGCCCTGTTTGTTCAGGTGGGCGATCGCCGCCATATTGTCCGAGCGAATCAGCACATGGCGTCCATGTATGACTCGCTGGAAATGAAGCAGAGCGAGGCGGATCGCCTCCAGCTCCAAGACGTTTATGTGGCGATGCTCCTGAGCTTCCCACCGGCCGTTCGCCGACAGAAACCCGCACACCGCACCTCAACCCCAGAGGGAGGCGTCGGTGCGAATCACTAGCCTGAGCGGGACCGGGCCCAATCGAGTGCCCCTCGATAGGTAACGGGGGTCTGCCCACATGGCCAAAGCCAGGCGGGCCTGACCTGTCATAGGCACCCTGCGATGACGGTCCCTGGCTGGATCCAAGCGCAACGCAAGGAACCAGATCTGGAACGGACGCATGTGTAGCCTCCCCAGGGGGAGCACATGCAGTGCCGAGGCCATCAGGCCCAACATGACTGTGCACTGAAGCACTGACACCGAGGAGCATCGACTTAATGTCCTCGCTGTCCGCACTGTGCGCGCCTGTCGCTCCCGCGAAAGGCGGGCTCGCATAGCCCGGGAGTTCAACTCGAGCCCCAGGAAGATCGCCGTCTGTTCTGGGGCGAGGCAGCTCTTTTTCCAGTTCACCAGAAACCCTAAGGTTTGTAGGTGATCGGTCACCACCCTGGTATGTTTCGTGGCATCGATCCTCGAGCCGGCCACAATAAGAGCGTCGTCGAGGTAAAGGAAGATGCGAACCCCTCTCGCGCGGAGGGGGGCCAAGGCCGTCTCCACGAAAGCCGTGAAGGTTCGCGGGCTCAATGACATGCCGAAAGGCAAGACACAGAACTCGTAAGCCTTCCCCAGGAAGGAGAACCTCAGGTATTTCCTGTGTCTCTTGACCACGTGGACATGGAAGAACGCATCTTTCAGGTCCACGGAAGTAAAGAAATCCCCCTGTCTCAACGCGTTGAAGAGGTGGGGAAAAGAGAGCATTCGGAACGGAAGCTTCCTCAGCGTCTTGTTGAGGCGCCGGAGGTCCAGAATTGGACGCATGGAGCCGTCCTTTTTGGGCACGACGAAGTACCTGTGGTAGAACCCCGAGCGCACCTCTGCCTTGGGGACCGAGCGGATCGCCCCCTTGGCGAGGAGCGAAATGACCTCCTTGCGGAGTATGTCTATGGACTCCCCCTCCACGACCGTATCGTGGGTCCCGTCGAACCTGGGTGGGGCCCTGGCAAACTGCATGGCGTAACCCTTCCGAAGGGTGCGCCGCAGCCACGGGGACGGGGAACACAGACGCTCCCAGGCCTCGAGCCTGTCGGGCAACGATGGTCTGTTTGGTATATTGTTGGGCACCGGGGGACCCGGTGCTTTGGTTGGGGAAGAAAAAGGGGGGGGCGGGACAAACGAGGCTAAGCCCCCCTGCCGGTTTCTTACGCGGGCTCCGCCTACTGACGTGCCCTGTGAGCGTGTTGAACCGGCGAAACCCCCCAGCCGTGCGACTTTCGCCGGCTGGGGGGAGTAAGGAGGCAAGCCTCTCTTTCGACCGCCGGATGCGGACTCGTCCGCTCGCGCGGTCCCCAGGAGAGCTCCCGACCAACGATGGGCCCATGGCACCATCGATGGTGGGCTTGTCCCGGGGGCCTCCTGACGGCGGATAAGTGATCCAGGGAGAGCTCCCGACTGGACTCGGGCGCTGGGCACCGAGGACGGTGGGCTTGTCCCTAAAGCTACAAGCCGAAGGCTGGCCCTGAAGCCAAGCCCCAGCGAGCTGGGTTGGGTAGGCCCCTGCTGAGTCCCAGACCGAAGTTGAGCGCTGAGCTCCAACGACGGTGGGCTCATAGCCCCCCCCTTCCCCAGGGAGGTGACTAAGTACGGGACTGGTTACCTGCTCCCCGCGCACCTCCTCGTTTTGGGGGGCGGGGGCCGCGTCCCCTTACCTGCCGTGGGACGAATGATGGGCCCACTGCGGCCAGGTGGGGCGCAACCACTGGGGGCGCCCTAGCTGGTGAGACTCGTACCCGCTGATGCGGGGCGGTCCGCGGCGGCGGAGGCCCCGGAGGATGACTCCGCGCGCGCGCCTGGACCTGGAACCGGCGGTCCTCCCCCTTCGCCCGCTTGGGCATGAAGGAGCTGACCGCCGCCGAGTCCCTCTGACGCGACTCCAACCGCTGGGCCATGTCCTCCACGGAAGAGCCGAACAGGCCCTCCGGGGAGATCTGAGCCCCCAGCAGCCTCCTCTTATCCTGCTCAGGGAGCTGGGTAAGATTTAGCCACAGGTGGCGGTGGGTGAGAACGGAGAAGGCCATGACCTTCCCACTGTTCTGCGCCAGGCAGTCTACCATACGCATGGCGTAATCCGTGGCCATCCTGAGTTCTGTAAACAGCTCGGGGGCAGGGTCACCTTGCATGTCCCGCAGGAGCACCGCCTGGTAGCCTTGCAGAATGGCCAGGTTGTTGGTCATGGCGGCGGACTGCCCCGCCGCCAAGTACGCCTTTTCGGCCAACTTGGCTGTAAGTTGGCACGCTTTGGAGGGCAAAGCAGGCCTCGCGGAGTTAGGGGCCAGGTGTCTGGCCACGATATCCTCGAGAGGAGGCATCGCGGTTAACGCGAGTTTATCCGCCCCCTCTAAGGCCGACCATGGAGCCATGCCTGCGCAGAGCGGCTTGGCCTCCTGAGGCCTTTCCCATCCTGACTGCACTGCGCGAACCACGTCTATACAGACCGGCAGCCGGGGCTTCGGGCGGGGTGCCTTCGCATGCCCGGCAGAAATCTGCTTTCAACAGGGCGTCGCTAGCATGGTTGTGCCCGAGGCAAAACACACACTGGCTATGGCGGTCCTGGACCGCCAATGTAGCCTCACAGCTAACACAGCTCTTGGCTGTCTCCCTCTGTCTCATGTCAGCCGCCCGGCTCATTGTGCGAGTAAGCAGTTTTAGCTAACCCGCCAACAACCCCGCCGACTGTCTAGAATTAGCGGGAGTTAACCGTGTATGCTGACTGTCTACAGTCGCTTGCAACGGTGAATATGCTGGAGTGCTACAAGCTAGCTGCTAGCTGCACGAGACGACTAGCTAGCTACCTATTTAACGTTACTCCAGCCGGAGAAACGTGTGCGCTCTAACGCTAGTAGCTGGCGCCTACCGTACCTAGCAACAGAAGTAAACCGCACGGATGCAAGCCAGCTAACTGTGACAACTGTGCTAATTAGCCTGTTGTTCTAGTGCTTAACTCATTGAGTGCCATGGACGTCCTTCGACGTCCAATTAAATAGTGACGTAGAGTGCCACGGACGTCCTTCGACGTCCAATGCGTTTTTTGACGGTGGGACGTCGATCAAAGCCTTCCGCAGCTCCTGTACAACTATAGTAGCTATTGGAGGTCTATAACCTATTTTACAGAACCCTTAGGTGGCGACAGTGCTCTCCAGATTACAGAAATGTCAGGAATACACAGCCTGAAATAGCCTTGATCAAAGAGAACCCGCTCATGCTGCAGTCCAGAGCCATGTAGATTGTTCTGGCTGCAACTGACGGTGCGTGCGAACACAGTCAATCCGCGCACACAACTGAGTCCTTCTGCCCCTGTCTGTCTGTCAGCATAGTTTCTCCACATGATTAGCCGCTAGAAAAGCAGCAGCGCGACACTGAAAAGCCAAACCTTTCACTGCAGTCCGCGTGTGGCTTCTCCATGTTGCGCTGCCTGGGAGGCGGCGCACCAAAAGCATTCCGAAAATAGACGCTTGGTGCGAGGCTGTGTGTTACTAGTGTGGGGAGGAGTTTTCAGCTGAGGGGGGGGAGGGGGGGTGGGGCACGCAGGGCAGGACACAACTACACCACATCACTACATCAGAAAATATTATCTAGAGTCAGTGAATGTGCTTGAAATGCTGCATTTCACAAAAGGCTGAATATCTCAGCTTATAATTTGAAATGCCTGAAAACGCTGAAAACAACCTATCTTCTCCGGCTCATAACTAAAGAACGGAAAATGGTATCAATAAACTTTTTTTTGCTGATGATACAATAGAGTCTCCTTGTTCTTTTTGCGTGTTCGGTGTTTACATAGTAATATCACACAATATTCTGTGGGCCTCGAGAAATCACTGAAAACGCTCTGAAAACTCTGGCACTGGGAGCATCCGTTCTCCAAAAGTGGCTGGCACTCAATGAGTTAACGGTACAAGCTATTCTGCACGTGTGCAACCTAGCTAAAAGTTATGAGTGCAGACCTGAGTCTTGCGCTCGAGCCTAACAACGTTAACCCAGCCGGGGAAACGTTAAAACATGCACTGCGCGGCGGCAGAAATACATGCACTGCGCAGCGGCAGTAATATAACAGTTAGCAAAGAAGATACTCTTAGCTTTGGATGACTTGATCCGATGCCGCTGGTGAAGAGCACAGGAACGGGTCCCCGAATCCTGATTTGTCTCGTCCACGCGAACCTCTCGAAGGTGGGCAAATGAACCGAAGCGAGTCTATTTGTCCAAGCTATGAAGAGCACTGACTTTAGAGCTAACTGCGGAGCTTAAGAAAACGACGTCCTCACGCTGGCTGGAAGAAGCGAAGAGTGGAGGCCCCTGGGCAGACTGGCCGTGACGTAGTCACGGGGGCGAGGTGGGAGGCCCAGTCAGCCCAGGGGGGCACCACGTCACCTAAAGGGGCATGGTCAGGTTTTAATGTAAAGTAATTTTTGGAGCAAAAATGACAGTCTTCCATAATGCTGCGTACGCAGCGAAGTAGGCACTAGTGAGAGCTTGAGTTCGAAACGAAGTAAAACAGGTGGATTCCAGGTCAATGAATAAAATGTGTCTAAATCCACTTCAGCGAGCACAGACACATTGCTGGAGAAGAAGGAAACAAATACGTGGGTAATCTGACAAAAACATGACAATCTGACAAAAACATGACAATCTGACAAAAACATGCTGCTGGCAGTGAATGTGGGAGTCTTCCTGATATCCATGATGTGAGAATTTGCCTATTCATCCAACAATGTCTTGAAATACCCATTGAAATATCCAAAGTATTTAATAGTACGGGTATTCTTGGGGAATAGCAGCACACTAGGATCTCTCTCAGGATAACTTTGTCCGATTAACATGTTTTGAAATGCTGCATCACAATCCGACTGATGGGTTTTCTAATCACAAGATGCCAAACAGCAGCATGTTAACACTCACAGGGTTTTGGAGATTAACACTATCATTCAAGTACACCAAGAGGGAATAGAGGAGGCTGATTTATGAAGGAAGTCTCATTAAATATTGAAGGACATTGAGTCTGCACTGGGCAAGATAACGAACTGGAAGGACAGAGCGAGGGTAGACAGGGGCTAACTAATTGGGATGTAAAAGTGAAAGGGGAATACACGAGAGAGAGAGAAAGAGAGAGAGAGAGAGAGAGAGAGAGAAAGAGAGAGAGAGAGAGAGGATTGCATAGAGCAGAGTAATCAGATTAGGGGAAAGAAGAGGGGGCTGGAAGGGTGATGAGAGCGACTGGAGAAGGGAGCCAAAAACAGGCTGAAAAGGTGCAATGACAGTATACAGTATGTGATATGCAACAGCCAAATCCAATGATTTCATATCTGGAAGACACAACATGTAGAGTTTGCAACTCCTTTATGATACTCCCAAATGTTTTGATCCACCGGACAAAGATCCTTTATGAAACTTTGGGAACTTTCTGACCTCCCCTATTTCATCCCCAATTGTGCTTGGGTTAGGGTCGCGGTCACTTCTCCACCCTCTGCCGATCTGGGTAGACTAGCACCATGCTTCCCCCGACACATGCGCAGTTGCCAGCCGCTTCTTTTCTTCTTTTCCTGACAGCGGGGAGCTTCACCGGCAGGACGTAGCATGTGGGAGGATCACACTATTCCCACCAGTTCCTTTCCGACCAGAGGAGGCGCTAGTGCAGTGACCAGGACACATAATCTCAATCCGGCTTCTCACCCACAGACACCAGCCAATCGTGCCTGACCAAGCTGGAGGTAACACGGGGGCGGGAACCTGCGACCCTCATGTTGGTAGGCAGGGAATCTACCGCTACACTAGTACCCGGACACCCAACATTTTGGAACTTGTTAAACTGTGCGTCATTTTGTGTGACTCATTATTATCTTGACACGCGTCTGTGCGTATAACATCTATCCCTTTTGATTTAGTCAACTCCCTCCAAGCCCGCCTCCTCTTATGGCACTCAACTCCTACAGTACACTTCCACTGGTTGTCGGTTGTTTGTGAACTAAATTCAACACTGGAAAAAAATCTCCATATTAACTATTAATTTAATCTATTAACATTTTAGTGCTAAAACTGTAATTTTCTTAAAGTACATGAAAAACATCTGCCAGTGGGCTTAGATCATTTCTTGTTCCCAATGGAAATCAACTTGTTTTGGGATTTATTCTGACTTGTTTCAAGATACTGACAATCATTTCTAGAACATTACTGAAACAAGTGAAACTACACTGGAAGTTTCCCACTAAATTACTTGAGATAGACCTTTTTAAGGCTGAATATGACTTGTTCACTGACTGAATGACTATAGACCTTTTTAAGGCTGAATATGACTTGTTAGCTGACTATGACTTGAGATAGACCTTTTTAAGGCTGAATATGACTTGTTCACTGACTGAATGACTTGAGATAGACCTTCTTAAGGCTGAATATGACTTGTTCACTGACTAAATGACTATAGACCTTTTTAAGGCTGAATATGACTTGTTAACTGACTAAATGACTATAGACCTTTTTAAGGCTGAATATGACTTGTTAACTGACTAAATGACTTGAGATAGACCTTTTTAAGGCTGAATATGACTTGTTCACTGACTGAATGACTTGAGATATACCTTTTGAAGCCTGAATATGACTTGTTAGCTGACTAAATGACTATAGACCTTTGTAAGGCTGAATATGACTTGTTAACTGACTAAATGACTTGAGATATACCTTTTTAAGGCTGAATATGAATTGTTCACTGACTGAATGATGTGAGATAGGCCTTCTTAAGGCTGAATATGACTTGTTCACTAAATGAATGACTTGAGATAGACCTTCTTAAGGCTGAATGACTTGTTCACTGACTGAATGACTTGAGATAGGCCTTCTTAAGGCTGAATATGACTTGTTCACTGACTGAATGACTTGAGATAGACCTTCTTAAGGCTGAATATGACTTGTTCACTGACTGAATGACTTGAGATAGGCCTTCTTAAAGCCTGGATTATGCTTGACGCTTTGGCCGGCCGCACGGAAATGAGAGACACGGAATCCGACGAGGAAACGTGTGGAGCTTGTATACTCTGTGTGGGTTTCTGCAGGCGGAATTGAGCGCGAGTCTTGAAAACTCCACTTTGTCCGCCCGTCCGCGTCCGCGTAGTTACAAATTTCGGCGTGCGCACGGCCGCTCGAAAACCGTCCGCACGGAGCCTTGCGGAGGGGCGTGTCTGCTGATTTGACGTCACTTTTCCGCGCGGACACTCGCGTTCCTCGCTGATGCGGAAAGCATAATGAGACCTTAAGGCTGAATATGACTTGTTCACTGACTGAATGACTTGAGATAGGCCTTCTTAAGGCTGAATATGACTTGTTCACTGACTGAATGACTTGAGATAGACCTTCTTAAGGCTGAATATGACTTGTTCACTGACTTGAGATAGACCTTTCCTTGCACTTCTATGTTACATTCTCCTTCTCTATGGTCCCAGGAATAGACATGACTCTTACCCTCACTATTCCACTCACAACTACTATAAATCATTATACCATTTACACTTATTGTACTGTTCTATCCTACTGTAATTTGCTTTGAATAAGTTGCAATGCAATGTTGCATTGCTGAAGAAAAAATGTCTAAACAGCTCCAGACATAATATTTTAGACATACACTTAATCTATACATGCTTGTGTACTATTACTACTCATATTTCTGTAATTCTAGATGTTGAATATTGGTACAGGAAAGTTTTCTTTCAACAATCTCAGGCAACACTATTCAATGATTTTAGAAGCAGGTATTTGGTCTGCCCATGGGAAGTGAACCCATCATGAAGCCACATGGCACATGGAGAGCTGAAGAGGCTTTGGAAAGATCTGGACTTCCATAGTGTAGAGAGCATAATATTGAGTGCAAGTTAGCAGACAGAGGTCCACAGAAAGCGAGGAAATGGACTGAAACGAAGATGAAGACCAGGTGCTGATTAATCACGATAACGAGGACAGAGATGGATTCCCTCCTTCAGCTTCCCAGAAAGCCAAGATGGATGGATGGAAAGATTGGGAGAAAAGGGTCACTGGTATAGATAGCTCTGGTCTCTATCTAGCTGTGCCTTTCCAATACTAAACCATAAGCTCTGGTCTCTATCTAGCTATGCCTTTTCCAATACTAAACCATAAGCTCTGGTCTCTATCTAGCTATGCCTTTTCCAATACTAAACCATAAGCTCTGGTCTCTATCTAGCTGTGCCTTTTCCAAGACTAAACCATAAGCTCTGGTCTCTATCTAGCTGTGCCTTTTCAAATACTAAACCATAAGATCTGGATCTAGCTATGCCTTTTCCAATACTAAACCATAAGCTCTGGTCTCTATCTAGCTGTGCCTTTTCCAAGACTAAACCATAAGCTCTGGTCTCTATCTAGCTGTGCCTTTTCCAAGACTAAACCATAAGCTCTGGTCTCTATCTAGCTGTGCCTTTTCAAATACTAAACCATAAGATCTGGATCTATCTAGTAGGGATGGGCATCGAATTTCGAATTTTCGAATAATCATTGTTATTATCAAGGTCGACTTTTATTATTGAAAGTCGAAATTCGATTTTTTTTTTTTTTTTTGGTGAGTGAAATGTTGCATTGTCTCCCCTGATTCTAAGTATAGTCGAATCGCTTGGTTTGAGCAAGTAAAACAATTTTTATAAGCATTTTAAGCAAGGTTTATGGAAAAATGAATGGCGGATGAAATCCCATGAAGAGGGAGAGCGGGTGACTTTGGCACCCCTTTGGCACTCAGACCTGAGCCTACTAAATATTTAATGAACCACTCATGATTGTCAAAACTGTTTTTTATTTTCGAAAATGTCAATGTCATGTAACGTTCTTTACTTCAGTGGTGCAATGCTTGTTTGAGCTAAAAATCCACAGCAGAAGCTTTTTCTATTAATTAATAAAGCCTTAGACTTAGAATCAGGGGAGACAATGCAACATTTCACTCACAATTTTTTTTTTTTTTTTTTTACATTTTAATTTTAATTTTCGAATTTCGATTAAAAGTCGACTTTGGCCAGCGAATTTCGAATAGTGTTTTTGCTAGAAATGCCCATCCCTACTATCTAGCTGTGCCTTTTCCAATACTAAACCATAAGCTCTGGATCTATCTAGCTGTGCCTTTTCCAATACTAAACCATAAGCTCTGGATCTATCTAGCTGTGCCTTTTCCAATACTAAACCATAAGCTCTGGTCTCTATCTAGCTGTGCCTGTTCAAATACTAAACCATTTTTCCCCCTTTTTTTTTTTACCTTTATTTAACCAGGAAGTCCCTTGAGATTGAAATCTCTTTTCCGAGGGAGACCTGGCCAAGACAGGTCAGTTATAAGTCAGTTACAGTTACAAAATTAAAATTAAAATACAAATAAAACAGACAATTAATACAAACATCAAATACACAAGAGACTAAAATCCAACTCAGTTTAGGCAGTTGCATTTTTCGGTTACAAAGACTTTTAACATGGCTTTAAATTTCCCCAAAGAGACTAGGTTAGTTAGATGAAGAGAGCTCTGCAGATTATTCCAGGACCAGGGAGCAAAATAGGAAAAAGCTTAAGATCTGGTCTCTATCTAGCTGTGCCTTTTCCAATACTAAACCATAAGATCTGATCTATCTAGCTGTGCCTTTTCCAATACTAAACCATAAGATCTGATCTATCTAGCTGTGCCTTTTCCAATACTAAACCATAAGATCTGATCTATCTAGCTGTGCCTTTTCCAATACTAAACCATAAGATCTGATCTATCTAGCTGTGCCTTTTCCAATACTAAACCATAAGATCTGATCTATCTAGCTGTGCCTTTTCCAATACTAAACCATAAGATCTGATCTATCTAGCTGTGCCTTTTCCAATACTAAACCATAAGATCTGATCTATCTAGCTGTGCCTTTTCCAATACTAAACCATAAGATCTGATCTATCTAGCTGTGCCTTTTCCAATACTAAACCATAAGATCTGATCTATCTAGCTGTGCCTTTTCCAATACTAAACCATAAGATCTGATCTATCTAGCTGTGCCTTTTCCAATACTAAACCATAAGATCTGATCTATCTAGCTGTGCCTTTTCCAATACTAAACCATAAGATCTGATCTATCTAGCTGTGCCTTTTCCAATACTAAACCATAAGATCTGGATCTATCTAGCTGTGCCTTTTCCAAGACTAAACCATAAGCTCTGGTCTCTATCTAGCTGTGCCTTTTCCAATACTAAACCATAAGATCTGGATCTATCTAGCTGTGCCTTTTCTAATACTAAACCATAAGATCTGGATCTTGGTGCTTGCAGAAAGTGTGAGAAAGCTGCAGTGACTTTGGGGCTGGTTTGGCTGTTTTGTAGTCCTCAGGGTTCCTTACACTCATAAACAAAATATCATACATGCTTTGGGCTAATAAGTCAAATTAAAATGGACTGTGCCACAATGCATGAATGATGCATTAGGCCACAGAATTACTGCGAAATAAAGCTTTTGTCAGATTCATTTTGCCATGTCATCCATTTTTTCATGTTTTTATTTTATTTCTGTAAAAATATTTTACCGTGGCTACATAGAAGATCTAGCTGTTCTCTCTACAGTTTGGTGGATGATGGTGGACATCTGAGACTGCTGCCTATGTCCTGTAGTCATTATCCACCTTTTTCATATCAAGGACCCCTAATTTAGTCCACATTAGAGCCCATTTGGACAGTCCATCCATTGTGATTTTGTCTATCGGGGCCAAATCTGAGGATATGATTTTGGCCAGAATTCCATGACTGTCTGTATTGTGTGGGTAGAGAGATAAGAGACTGTCTGTATTGTGTGGGTAGAGAGAGAACTGTCTGTATTGTGTGGGTAGAGAGATAACAGACTGTCTGTATTGTGTGGGTAGAGAGAGAACAGACTGTCTGTATTGTGTGGGTAGAGAGATAACAGACTGTCTGTATTGTGTGCGTAGAGAGAGAACAGACCGTCTGTATTGTGTGGGTAGAGAGATAACAGACTGTCTGTATTGTGTGGGTAGAGAGAGAACTGTCTGTATTGTGTGGGTAGAGAGAGAACAGACTGTCTGTATTGTGTGGGTAGAGAGAGAACAGACTGTCTGTATTGTGTGGGTAGAGAGATAACAGACTGTCTGTATTGTGTGGGTAGAGAGAGAACAGACTGTCTGTATTGTGTGGGTAGAGAGATAACAGACTGTCTGTATTGTGTGGGTAGAGAGAGAACAGACTGTCTGTATTGTGTGGGTAGAGATAACAGACTGTCTGTATTGTGTGGGTAGAGAGATAGCAGACTGTCTGTATTGTGTGCGTAGAGAGAGAACAGACCGTCTGTATTGTGTGGGTAGAGAGATAACAGACTGTCTGTATTGTGTGGGTAGAGAGAGAACTGTCTGTATTGTGTGGGTAGAGAGAGAACAGACTGTCTGTATTGTGTGGGTAGAGAGAGAACTGTCTGTATTGTGTGGGTAGAGAGAGAACAGACTGTCTGTATTGTGTGGGTAGAGAGATAACAGACTGTCTGTATTGTGTGGGTAGAGAGAGAACAGACTGTCTGTATTGTGTGGGTAGAGAGATAACAGACTGTCTGTATTGTGTGGGTAGAGAGAGAACAGACTGTCTGTATTGTGTGGGTAGAGAGAGAACAGACTGTCTGTATTGTGTGGGTAGAGAGAGAACAGACTGTATTGTGTGGGTAGAGAGATAACAGACTGTCTGTATTGTGTGGGTAGAGAGAGAACAGACTGTCTGTATTGTGTGGGTAGAGAGAGAACAGATAAACTATGATCAGAGCACTCATTATTCTACATTCTCTAATTGTGTTCACTTCTTGTAAATTAGGTTTAAATATTCATCAATTTGCTGAGGGACCCCCTCAAGGACTCCTGGTGGTCCCTGAACCCCTCAGGGACTCCTGGTGGTCCCTGAACCCCGTGTTGAGAAGCAGTGCTGTAGGACTTTCTTCTCTCCTTTGGGCCAGTCTCAAGGTCCAGCACAACGCATTGGAAAGGCTTTACGGATATGGACAGTCAATTCCACTCATACTCACGCTTCCTCTCTTGGTCGCTCTCTCTCTCTCTCTCTTTCTCCCTCCCTCCCTCCCTATGTAGGACAGAGCATGTGTATAGATATATTTTCAGTGTATCGGTCCCCAGAAAGTAGAATTGGAGATCATCCAAGGAACAGATTGTCCCACTTTTATGTCCTGTGAAAGTGGAGCGGCCAAGTTCTGTCCTCCATATCCCTCTCTTTCACTGGGTCTCCATCCTTCAGCCTCTTTCACGCCATCAGTAACCTTGACGTGACGAGGAGCCGTCAGGAATACTCTGGGCCTACCACAACACAGGAGGGGATAGAATGAAACAGCTGGGAGAAGATGTTTGTTGGTTAGTTTTATATGAACTAGGAATCTCGTGCGCTCGATTCCTAGGGTGGAGACTCTGGAGATGATGCGCCATGGCTGCAGTTATGGAAATGGCCCGCTCCCCGGGCTCCCAAAACCGTGGCTGACAGACAGACAGACACCGCTCGGCGCCCACTCACCTAGCCGCCGCATCGTGCAACTGTGCGCCATCGTGCTCGAGTGACATCACTGACATCACAACAATTGCTCGAGTGACATCACTGGTGACATCACTGATGACACCACAATTGCTTAAGTGACATCACTGATGACATCACAATTGCTCAAGAGACATCACTGATGACATCACAATGGTGACAGACACCGCCGCCACACCGCCCACCCACTTAGCCAAATTTTAACTAAAGAAGATGGTGTTGGGAGTGGTTCTCTGATGTGGCAAGTTTCCTTTAGGGAGTGTGTGCAGGAAAGGCTAAGCTAGGGTACGTACGATCAGGAGTTAGCCTGCATAGTACCACACTCACTCAGGACCATATGGTAGATAAATGTTTCAACACTAAAAATAAGCATCAACAACACACATATTCGCTCAGCAAAAGAAGGAATGATTTCTATTTCTATTATATTATTTGTATCCTCCAGTTGCAATTGCATGGCTCGCCATTTCCAAACGTCAATTAAATGTTCTGCTACACAAGCTCATTGAGTACTTAATTGCCAATCACTGCTTGTTTGATTAATATTACAGCCACATAAGAACAATAATAACAATAGATTCATCCCACATGCATTCCAAGATTGTGCCATCCCCCTCAGTGGGGAGGATAAACTCTGCTGTGCAACAAAAAACAGATGCCTTTTAATCAAACTGTGTGTCTGATGCGAATCAAACCACAAAAAATGATCACCCTGCTGATCATTAATTAACTGGATGATTAAAGTCATTCCCCTCAGACCTCCACAGTAAACAAATCCATCTGCTTTGATCGACTCTCTAGTTCCATCCTTTCCAGGTGAGGTGGCCACCTCACCAAGGATGAGCTGTTTTAGGAAAAAGGGGCCGCAGCTTTCCTCAGAGGTGTTACAGGCAGCTCACCTGACGTCGTTAAACACACACACACACACGCACACACACACACACGCACGCACGCGCACACACACACACACACGCACACACACACACACACACACATGCACACACGCACACACACAAGCACGCACGCACGCACGCACACACACACACACACACACACACACACACACACACACACGCGCGCACGCACGCACACACACACACACACACACACACGCACACTCTCTTAGACAGCACTCAAACACATCTGTCCTGGAAAAGTGTCTAGTAAGAAGCAGCTGTAAGCCGGTCCGGGCGACGTGTAGATCCTCATCAAAGTGGGCTATCTTTCCCCCCAGACTGGGTGTAAATGGGTCAGGTGGAGCAAGCATCAGGGCACTTGAGCTATACTTGGCTTGGCTGCATGGGCTAGGAGACCTGAATGCAGGTATTTTAAGGCTCTTTCTCGCCAAAAAGGTTGTTTAAAACAGCAGCTTTTTAAAGTGTCTATGTCATACTAATTACATGAATCACTAAATAAAGTCTCTATCTGGGAATTTAAGCCATGTCATTTTCAGCCAGCCCATTCTCCCTCTCAACTCGTAAAATACTGATGTTTCGTCAGTACCGCTTGGTGTCACTTTAGTTTTAGTTTTCTTTTGGGTATTTTGCCTTTACTAGGCATCTCGCACGCTCGATCACTAGGCTCTAACCCTAACCCTTGCCTGTAGCTCGGCCGCTGTGCGGCCTTGCCTGTAGCTCGGCTGCTGCGTGGCCTCGAAATATCATTCAAATTCTATCATGAGGTTTTATGCAAAAGATCTATTTATTTTTTATTTTTTAGATGTTTCTGTTATGCATTACATTGCAATCCCATTGCATGAAACAAGCTATATAAATAAAATTTGATTGACTGATTTCCAAAATAAAAAATATTTACTGAATACCTTAATTACAGTCTTTATAAATGACTAGAAAAAAGATAATTTATTGGTAGATATTTTTGTAATCATTAACATGAGAATGTGCCTATTCTGCCCTATCAACTAGTTAACTCCGTCAGACAGAACCTTCTCCTTTGCTGCCTTCTCTCCAAAGCACAATATGACAGAAAATGCATTCAAACGCTTCTCTAGAATATCTGGTTTTAAACTATTTCAAGGGCATCCTTTACTTTTTATACATGTCCCAGAGCTCCTGACTAAAGACCTCAGGCCTCAAATACAATGAAAGCAGGCCACAGAGAAAGCACTCAGACAAAAGGAGCCGAACACAGTACACACTTCAGCTTTGATTTTTATCATGGATAAACTGCCACAAACAGACCGTCCCATAGTGACAGATTCACTTCCCTTACATGTGCGTGCACACAAAGGTAACACCGAGAGATCAACGCAAACAAGATGCTAATAAATGCTGTTGGCCACAGCTGACAAAGTGAGGACCATGCATGTGTGTGTCAGGTCTCATTACGCTTCGCCCAGCCACCGGCTAATGGGGTGTAATTGGTCCCACAGACAGGAAGACCCTTTAGTTGCACTTTGTACTTCTTTGTACTTTTATGACTATAGAGAGCCAAGGTGAAACGTCACTTCCTGCTTTCTCCCTGTACCAGCGCTGCGAAAAATATGAATGGCGGTGGACAGAGAATAAGGTAACCTTTTTGATGCCGTTTGAATTGTGCCACGGAGTTGTGCAACGCTAATTTTGTCAATTTAAAATGTAACTTTGCATGTCAAGAAAGTCGCAGTTTGTCACCAAACTGTTGCACTAGAAGTTATCAATCAGAAAGACTACATGCACTGTCGCCTAAGTGACGTCACTTTCTCTACAGGCAAAGCTGAAGACCGGCGACATGCCACGAGCTTCCACGAGCTATGTAGTTTTTATACGAAACTAACCCCTACGTTTCAGTTTGACGACAAACTGTGACTTTCTTGACATGCAAAGTTATTTAAATTGACAAAATTAGCGTTGGCACCCCGTGGCACAATTCAAACGGGATCAAAAAAGTAACCTTATTCTCCATCCACCGCCATTCATATTTTTCGCAGCGCTGGTACAGGGAGAAAGCAGGAAGTGACGTTTCCCTCTGGCTCTCTATTATTACCATCGATGATGGAATGTATAGATACCTCATTCCAGGCTCCAATAGTATGAAATGGTACTCTTCCAGTCTCCTAAATGGGCGTGGTCACCTCTTCCCTTGAAGAGTTGTGCTGACCTAGCAAGCTAACTTGAGCTAGAGATCGCGAATTCGCAAATCTCCACACACAAACCACACATAAACACAAAACTGACCGTTGTTAGCTCACTCTAGTTGTAGCTGTACCTAAGATATTAGCTGGAAAAAAATCCAACCACAGATTTAGCTACTACATCTGTGAAGCTAATCGCTCCCTCGGCTCCTGTTGCCAAATTTAACGAGAGTGTGTTGCTGAGACAGAGACAGGTTTAGAAAAAAAAACCTCCTGATCTGTCTGCCTGAAGAATGCCATTTTAGTGTCAGAATGTTCAGAACATATGTGGCTTGTGGAAAATGGGCCCAATATTTACTACTATGGGGCGAAAGAATCATGTCCTTATCTGACATCACGTTCACTCCTCCCATTGATTCCAGTAGACTCAGGCCCTGGCGCTAGTCTCCTAAGGTAGGTGGGTGGGGGTTGGGGGGGGAAGAGGGGGCGGAGCAGTGGTGAAACCCATGTGACACAGATACAAGAAGTGACTGGAGGTTGCACTGTCTCTATAATCCACCGTCTCTGCTATTACACTGCAATAATTACTGCTGTGTACAACTTCAACTACAATGTCTTCCAAATGAAGCCTTAGCCTAACCTGGTAATCATTGTTTGCTTAAACCACGAAGCTAAATGAAAGTGTGAGGCAACTGCTATAGGTACATGAAGTGATCACTATGCCAGACCAGTGGTTCTCAAAGCGGGGTCCGGGGACCCCCAGGGGTCCTTGAGGGGTTTCGAGGGGTTCCCCACCAAAAAGGTTACATTTATTTTCACTATTTATTTTCACTCACTCCAACCACAAGTAACACCATGACAGAATGTATGACTATTTTGGTCATGGGTTTCATACACTTTCTGTACTTATTTGTCACAACCCGGCTCAAGGAAGTAACAAATGAGGGGAGTCATACACCAAAGTAAAAGATAAAACAAGAACGTATTAACTAAAACTAAGGGGAAATAATTAGACAACACAAACTAAACAAACAGAACAAAATGTGCATCGGTGAGGAGGGAGAGAGACAAGAAGGCAAGAGAGGGCTAGGAGCGTGGGAGGGTCGTCACAAAAGCTCAAATCTTATCAGATGGGCGACCCTGTGGACAAAATTGTATCAAATGGGGATCTGAGGTGTCATTTGTGTCAGCTTAGAGGTCCTTGAGGTGTAAAAGGTGTGAGAACCACTGCTCTACGCTATATACTGTAACATTGATTACAGCCTGGTGTCAGATGTGACTGTCACCTGTTTCAGAATAGCAACCTAGCTTGGAGGTTAGAGGAAAGGGGCACTGACGTAGGCTCCAGATGTTTTGTTGAATTCGGTTTACAACACCTCTAGGAGGATCAACATTCACGACAACCCAGAACCAGCTCTCAACTCTAACAATAATGAGAGCTATGCTAACTTCCCTGCAAAAACAGAAAAGTTTGTTTAGTTATTTTATCTTGTACCCACGCTTTTCAAGCTCATTTTTAGGATTTATCTTGTGAAATCATCTTACTGCACTAGCAGAAAATTTCAACAAATTCGACAACGTGAAATCTCAGAGAGCATTTCTTGTTCCATGATTTTCTTCATTGTATTCGGACGATTTCTTGAAAGAAGTAAATATAAATACATTTGACTGAATCACACAGTTTTTGTTTTGAAACTGAAATGCCGGAGCTATTTGAGGTCTTCTTCATGGTGCATGGGTTGCAGTTTACTAGCTCCAGGTTTCGTGGCTTACGGCAATCCTCCAGATCTTCCCCCAGGGGGAGATCTCCCCGTATGTAATATGAAAAAGCTGCCGAGTCAGGGGAAGCAGCCGTTCTGTTACGTTCCATCTTAATGAGCAACTCTATAATGCCAGTCCTATAAACAGCAATGGGAAGATCATTAAAAGTTATATCAGATGATACGTTTTATTTAAACAATTAAGTCCCAAGGGTAATTGATGATGCTTCTTATTAACACGTTCACTGCCAATGACGTATTAATCCGTCAAAAAAAATCCAACGGTTGACTGCCAATGACGTATTAATACGTCAAAAAAATGAAAAAAAAAATTTGACCGTGGGATGTGCATCTAACCCTTTTACATCTCTTATATAAGTATTGGACGTGTACAACGTGTACAACCCATTCCACCGACCCACTAAGTGGCGACAGTGCTCTCCCAGACTAGAGGAAGGCAAGCAAAAAGCAGTGTGAGGAAGCCATTCTCGTGAAAATGGAAACGCTTTCGTTTTCGCGCTGATTGCTGGCGGTGCGGGATTGCAAATTTGCATAATAGATTACGGGTGGAACACACTTTGAAACACGCAGCATAAATAAGACCAGAATCGCAAAAGCTTCATCAAAGCTCTCAACACAAACCACAAGAAACGAGCGAGCCGATCCAGACTTGCACAGCGGCCGCCAGGCAGACAGGCAGCAGCAGCAGAAGCAGTGAGCCTGGTGACGCGAGGTTACAGGAGCAACAGCAACGAGCTTGTGACATGCCCGCTGCAGCCAAGAAGAACACACACGGAGGGAGGAGTTTGAAGTAGAGGGGTGTTTCCTGCTGTTATGGAGGAAATTACTGTTCAAAACTATTGTTTAGATGTCTGACGTCTTACTGATGCCAAAAATGAATGGTTAAAGTGACTGTTCTATCGAATTTCACAAAAAGCTGTTTATCTCAGAATAATTTTTCTGACGCTGAAACCATGCTGTATTCAACTGCTAATGCTTACATAACTACTAACTCTACAAACTAACTCTTTTAGACAGAGAAAGCACACATTCTATTAGTTCTTTTGAGATATTGTGTGTTCACAAAATCTTAGCAGAAAAGAATCCTCGGGTCTTGAAAGATGAGCCAGAATCCTCAAAAAAACCCTCTGGCAGAACCTACCTACAGTAAAAAAAAAACGGCTGGCAGTGAATGTGTTAAGCAAAACAACAAATAGGATTTATGGTATTTTAAGTTTGTGGCTTTTTTTTAACACAGTTGTCACAATGTTTGTCCTTTGTTTGGTTAAAAAGCTAGTGTGTGTGTGTGTGTGTGTGTGTGTGTGTGTGTGTGTGTGTGTGTGTGTGTGTGTGTGTGTGAATATGAATGTGCACGTGTGTGTGTGTGTGTTGAGTTTATATATTTGTTCCATGCAGCTCTATACTGTTAGCCCAGTTTAATACCCCCGTGGGGAATGATTGTGGGAATTGTGGATTTAGCATTATGCTTCATAGATAGCAGCTTGTAGCTAATAGAGCTAGTTCTATGTCTCCACAGCAGTTTGCTGCCACTGGGAATCATCTCAGCATGTCTGTCATCGGTCCCATGCTCGCTCGCTCGCTCCACACTAAACCCTGGAGAATTACTGCGCCATATAGCAGAGTCACATTTACTATAGTGACCCGTTTATCAACTCCTACTCTTTTTTCAGAGACAGGGAAAGGACAGGTAAGGAGAGCACAAGAGAGAATAGAAAAAATATCCAATAAGACACACATCATTTTGGCCAATCCAATATCTTTCACGTCATCTGATCTTGCATTCATTTCTTCCATAATCACATATTCCCTTTTGGCATAGGCATACCCACATTACACATAATCACTCAGTCCCTCTCCGGCTTTGATCATGTCACCCCACAACCTTTGTTCCATTTTGATCAATTGTTCTGTGTTTGCAGGGGAGCCATTAATCTTACTGTAAGCACTCTCCTCCAAATTGCCCAGTTTGTATATTTGCCTCTCTCTCTCCAAATGAATTCCCCCAGGTGCACTTCTTGAACAAAATATGCTTTTAAAGCCAATACTGCTTGTTGTGCATTACGCCATGTAGGGCAGGTCGAGGGAGGCTGTGCATAGTCAATGACTTTGTATCTATAGGATCAGAGTCCATAGAGCTGCTGACCACTGGTGCAGAGCACATTTCTCCATTCCGTGCCTATAAGCAGGCTCTCTGACTCACATTCAATGACCATAATACCAAAAAGTGTGTATATGTGTGTGTGTGTGTGTGTGTGTGTGTGTGTGTGTGTGTGTGTGTGTGTGTGTGTGTGTGTGTGTGTGTATATATATATATATTAGGGATGGGGCCGATCCGATCCAATATCGGTATCGGGTGCCGATATTGGCACTAATTCACGGATCGGAATTGGGATTTCTTTTTCTTTTCCAATTCCAGCGCGGGCAGATATCCAAATTCAGGTATCAGAATCGCATCGGAAGTGAAAAAAGTGGATCGGTGCATCCCTAATATATATATATATATATATATATATATATATATATATATATATATATATATATATATATATATATATATATATATAATGCATTGGCATGAGCTTGTTTGATTTGTTTGTTTCACTGGAACTTGGTTTTACAGTATACAGGCAATAGGCTGATACACCAAAATAGGCTATATATCACGATCTATTGGCGCCATATAGGCGGAATGGAATGATGCTTGTTTCATAAGCACATTTGGCGACTATTCGACTGTGTGATTGGCAGACGAATTGAGCAAATTGTCGAATCGTCGACCATTTGGGGTCAGCCCTATTCTTTTCACCTGACAGTGAGGAATTTCACTGGTAGGGGCACGTGGGAGGATCATGCTAATCCCCCCAGTTCCCCTCCCCACCGAACAGGTCACCTGACCTACCAGAGGAGGCACTAGTGCAGCGACCGGGACTGGGGACATACCCAGAGGCCCCACGATACGATATCGTCACGATACGGTATTATTGCGATTTTAAAAAGATTGACACTTGGCGTCCGTGTATCGATACAATATTGCCACGCAAAATATTGTGATATATGCTGCACCGATTACCCCCTCCCGCCCCCACACACACACACACACACCCCTAGTGTATGTGTGTGTGTCTAGGTGGATCTGTTGTATGGAGCCCTTACAGGGTTTCCACCAGCTGACACCACAGACCCAAAGAGCAGGTAATGATCTGGATGAGTCACCCACACAAAGAGTGTGAAAGCGGGGTGAGGATGAAGCCTTCAGATGCCTCTCTCTCTCCCACCGGCTCACCTCTCCGCTTCAGCGCCTCACCTCTTTGAACTCATCCGGTGTGCCATGTGCCACAGCTGCTGTATCTGTCTGGCTAATATTTATGTAGGCGCCATTTTACATAAGCGGTGATATTGTGTTCAGCACAAATCCTCTAGACTGCACATCCAACTTCATAGATCATCTCCATCAGCGTTTGCCCTCCGTTTTCATGGAGGAAAACCATATCGCTGTAACATCATCACGCTGTGCAACTGGAGCACTTGTGAATTCCTGCCGTTCATGAAACTTAGAATCATTTACATGAAACAGTGCCTCAGCTCGTCACATTAACCAGAAACAACTGAGTTTGCGAAACGTCTGTTACAGCTGCCTTAAGCATGCCATAACTAATAATGCTTAAACAGGACTAGAGGAGAGCGCTTAGCCTTGACTGATCTGTCTCCAAGTTGTTCTGAAGTTGACACTGTATGCAGAGCACAGTTAATGAAGAGTTTGAGTTTTGAAGCCTCTGTGATCTTTGTAATCCTCACTCTGTCCCACTTTGCTCTTCTCCCCACCTACATAAAACATCTGAATTAGCCCTCTGGTCCTCCTCACTGAGGTAATGACGCCCTCCTCCACCTCACTTGCCCCAGCCCTCTGGTCCTCCTCACTGAGGTAATGACGCCCTCCTCCACCTCACTTGCCCCAGCCCTCTGGTCCTCCTCACTGGGGTGATGACGCCCTCCTCCACCTCACTTGACCCAGCCCTCTGGTCCTCCTCACTGGGGTGATAACGCCCTCCTCTGCCTCACTTGCCCCAGGCCTCTGGTCCTCCCCCCGAGCCCTCTGGTCCTCCTCACTGGGATGATAACGCCCTCCTCCACCTCACTTGCCCCAGCCCTCTGGTCCTCCTCACTGAGGTGATAACGCGCTCCTCCACCTCACTTGCCCCAGCCCTCTGGTCCTCCTCACTGCGGTGATGATACCCTCCTCTGCCCTCACTTGCCCCAGCCCTCTGGTCCTCCTCACTGGGATGATAATGCCCTCCTCCACCTCACTTGCCCCAGCCCTCTGGTCCTCCTCACTGAGGTGATAACGCCCTCCTCCACCTCACTTGCCCCAGCCCTCTGGTCCTCCTCACTGGGATGATGACGCCCTTCTCCACCTCACTTGCCCCAGCCCTCTGGTCCTCCTCACTGAGGTGATAACGCCCTCCTCCACCTCACTTGCCCCAGCCCTCTGGTCCTCCTCACTGAGGTGATGATGCCCTCCTCCACCTCACTTGCCCCAGCCCTCTGGTCCTCCTCACTGCCTGGGATGATAATGCCCTCCTCCACCTCACTTGGCCCAGCCCTCTGGTCCTCCTCACTGAGGTGATGATGCCCTCCTCCACCTCACTTGCCCCAGCCCTCTGGTCCTCCTCCCTGGGATGATGACGCCCTCCTCCACCTCACTTGCCCCAGCCATCTGGTCCTCCTCACTGAGGTGATAACGCCCTCCTCCACCTCACTTGGCCCTCCTCCGCCTCACTTGCCCCAGCCCTCTGGTCCTCCTCACTGGGGTGATGATACCCTCCTCTGCCTCACTTGCCCCAGCACTCTGGTCCTCCTCACTGGGGTGATGATACCCTCCTCCATCCACCTCACTTGCCGCAGCCCTCTGGTCCTCCTCACTGAGGTGATGATACCCTCCTCCACCTCACTTGCCCCAGCCCTCTGGTCCTCCTCACTGAGGTGATGATGCCCTCCTCCACCTCACTTGCCCCAGCCCTCTGGTCCTCCTCACTGGGGTGATGATACCCTCCTCCGCCTCACTTGCCCCAGCCCTCTGGTCCTCCTCACTGGGGTGATGATACCCTCCTCCACCTCACTTGCCCCAGCCCTCTGGTCCTCCTCACTGGGGTGATGATACCCTCCTCCACCTCACTTACCCCAGCCCTCTGGTCCTCCTCACTGAGGTGATGATACCCTCCTCCACCTCACTTGCCCCAGCCCTCTGGTCCTCCTCACTGTGGTGATGATGCCCTCCTCCACCTCACTTGCCCCAGCCCTCTGGTCCTCCTCACTGGGATGATAACGCCCTCCTCTGCCCTCACTTGCCCCAGCCCTCTGGTCCTCCTCACTGGGGTGATGATGCCCTCCTCCACCTCACTTGCCCCAGCCCTCTGGTCCTCCTCACTGGGGTGATAACGCCCTCCTCTGCCCTCACTTGCCCCAGCCCTCTGGTCCTCCTCACTGGGGTGATGACGCCCTCCTCCGCCTCACTTGCCCCAGCCCTCTGGTCCTCCTCACTGGGGTGATGACGCCCTCCTCCGCCTCACTTGCCCCAGCCCTCTGGTCCTCCTCACTGGGGTGATGACGCCCTCCTCCGCCTCACTTGCCCCAGCACTCTGGTCCTCCTCACTGGGGTGATGACGCCCTCCTCCGCCTCACTTGCCCCAGCCCTCTGGTCCTCCTCACTGGGGTGATGACGCCCTCCTCCGCCTCACTTGCCCCAGCCCTCTGGTCCTCCTCACTGGGGTGATGACGCCCTCCTCCGCCTCACTTGCCTGTGACTTTCACCCTCACACCTCTTTGAGGCTAAAGTTGATTTGTTTTTGCGCTCCTCTGTACACGCGCTACTTTAAAATGCATCAGATGCAGTTTACAGTTCTCACACACAAGGATTCTGTCTTTAAGTTTCTGCTCTCTTGTGCCATGGACACTGTACATTCAAACTTGCACCTTGAGATACACAATTAGTCTTATTTACTTTTAATTAGAGACAAAAGAGCAGCATATCTATGAAGATAAAAAGACAGTAAATACCTGTCAGTGTGCAGTCCAGTCTGTGATGCTCCTCGTTGTATCCGCAGTGACCTCCTTGATAAACCACAGAGAGAGTAAATAGGGACCAGGCTTAGAGAGGAGCAGAAGATCCAGCTGGTAAAATATAGATCAGGGGGAAAAATTAGAAAAGTGATTTGTTTTTTCTCTTGCAAAAATCACATTTTCATCTTGCCTCTTAGTCTGAACGTCCGCCGCTGAGCAACTGTATAGTCTTTTAACGTGCACCGCTGTGCACCCTGAGCAACTGTATAGTCTTTTAACGTGCACCGCTGTGCGCCCTGAGCAACTGTATAGAGGAGACTCTGTTAAATGGGGGAGGGGGGGTGTCTGACAAGCGTTCTCCTTTTCATTCACACACACACGTACACACACGCACACTCTCACCTACTCTACGCCCCGGTGTAGCTCTCTCTCTCACACACACACACACGCGCGCGCGTACGCTCTCCCCACTGTGGTGTATTCAGATGACTCTGCTCTCTCTCCATCTCTATGTCTGTCGCTCACTCTCTCTCTCTCTCTCTCTCTCTCACACTCTCTCCCTCTCTCACCTCGTTTAGTGTAAAGCTACATTCACACCGACCTACTCCGCTCTCTGCTAGATTGATCTCTCTCCCTCATCCTCTGCCCTCTCCTCTTACTTCCACTCTCCACTTCAGTGGCTCTCTCTGTTTTTCTCTCACCCATGGAGCTCTCCTATTCAATTATCCCCAATTCTCTACATCCTCTCTCACACACACACACTCTCTCTCTCTCACACACTCTCTCCCTCTCTCACCTCGTTTAGTGTAAAGCTACGTTCACACCGACCTATTAAAGTTTTTCGCTGGCATCGAGTTTACATACAAAGTCAATGCAAACGAGCGATTGAGCGTATATTCGCCCGGGGGAAAAATCGCTGGGCGTCCGAGCGACAGAGACAGAGCGATAGGGAGAAAATTCGCTCGTCGCCCGAGATTAAATATCCCAACTCGAGCGAAATTACGCTGGCATCAGTCGCTTGCTGTTCAACGCTGATTGGCTGCCGTGTTGAGAGTGAGTCAAGGATCACACTGGCTTGGAACAAATCGCTGGTTTATTGTGTGGCAACAAACCGCATTGACAGCTGATTGACAGGCTGACAGCTGACATGAAGTGAAGTCTGTACTACCGGTATGAGCTCGCGTTAGGAGCACGCTGATAGGCTTAGCTTGTAAACAACTACGGTGGCTCGTAGTGGACAAATATCATGACATTGCGTAACGTTATAGCCCCCAGATGTCCATCAATTCGTGTGCCTGTTGACGAGCAATTTAAACAGAGCGACAGAGCGATTCCAAAGGGTTGAATCGAGCGACAGAGAGAAAAATAAATATCTCTGTGTGAACACAGCTTAACTCATTGAGGGCCAGCCACTTTTGGAGAACGGACGCTCCCAGTGCCAGAGTTTCAGAGCGTTTTCAGTGATTTCTCGAGGCCCACAGAATATTGTGTGATATTACTATGTAAACACCGAACACGTACAAAGAACGATGAGACTCTCTTCTATCATCTGCAAAAAAAAAGTTTATTGATCCCATTTTCCGTTCTTTAGTTATGAGCCGGAGAAGATAGGCTGTTTTGAGCAAAAAGACACTTTTCAAATTAGAAGCTGAGTTATTCCGCCTTTTGTGAAATGCAGCATTTCAAGCACATTCACTGAGTCTGAAGATAATATTTTATGATGTAGTGACGTGGTGTAGTTGTGTGCTGCCTGCGTGCCCCACCCCCCTCTCCCCCCCTCAGCTGCAAACTCCTCCCCACACTACACAGCCTCACGCACCCAGTCTATTTTCGGAGCGCTCTGTTTGTGTGCGCCGGGCGGCTCCCAGCGCGACAAGGAAATGCCAACCCGGACTGCAGGGAAAGGTTTGGCCCTTCGGCGTCGGGTGCTGCCTTTCTGGCGGCTAATCGTGTGAAGAAACTATGCAGACAGACAGACAGAGGCAGAGGAGCTCAGTTGTGTGCGCGGATTGACTGCGGTTCGCAGACAACGTCAGCTGCAGACAGAGCAATCTATATGGCTCTGGCTGCAGCATGCATTGGTTTCTCTTTGATCACGGCTTTTTCCTCCTGTTTTCCGGACCTTTCTGTAATCTGGAGAGCACTGTCGCCACCTACTGGGTCGGTAAAATAGGTTATAGACCCCCAATAGCTACAATATTTGTACAGGAGATGTATCGGGCATTGATCCACGTCCCACCGTCAAAAAACGCAATTGACGACAATCGTCGTCTTTGTCACTCTACGTTAGTATTCGAATTGACGACAACTGTCGTCATTGGCACTCAATGAGTTAAGAAAGCAGCCAGACAGAAACAGATTAAACATTATGGAATTTGTAAATAGATCCGTTGTTTGCCTGTGAAATGTAAGTGTGAAGGAAAAAAAGTGTTTAGAAAAAAAAGCAGGTGTATATTAAGTAAACACCAAAACGTGGATGTCGACAAGCTCAAACTCCTTGCTAATCGCATTCTCTTATAGAGCTCAACAGGCACGTGACTTTTCGTGACGTAATTTGCCCCCGAACAGACAATTTCGACAAATGCAAATATAACGAGTTTTAAGGCTCAAACCGAGCCAAAACGTGATCCAGAGAATTCTGAGTGACTATAAAACATTCGGTTTAAGCGAGAACAAAAAATAACAACGGGGAAAAAAGTATTTTTTGTTCTCGCATAAATTTAAAGCACAGACAGAGGTAGGCCTGGATGAATACATTAACCCATTGATACCTGATGCAGCATTTGTGTGTGTATCCCTTTACACACACAAATGAGGGATATACACGCAAATGCTGCATCAGGTATCAATGGGTTAAAGCACAGACAGAGGTAGGCCTGGTTGAATACATTAAACTGCACTGTAGTGCTTAAGTGCTCTAGTGGGTGCTCTCCTTTCATGGTGCACCACTCCACAGTCTATATTCACCCCCACTTTCATCCTACAGTGCCTCTGCTGCCCAATGTCCTTATTCTGAGAAACCAGCTTTGCTCCGGCTTCCTGCGTTAACCCTTCCTCCTGTGTTAACCCTTCCTCCTGTGTTAACCCTTCCTCTTGTGTTAACCCTTCCTCCTGTGTTAACCCTCTGCTGCCCAATGTCCTTATTCTGAGAAACCAGCTTTGCTTCGGCTTCCTGTGTTGTTAACCCTTCTCATGCCAAAGTCAAGCAGAGGAAAGTGGGTCATGGGCAGATGGAGTACAGCAGAGAATATGCTGTGTGTATGGAGCTATACTGTATCTGCCATGCAGCCATGGTTATTTTGTTGTGTGTGTGTGTATAGAATAGAGGACATGGAGAAAAGGAGAAGGGAAAAGGAGAAGAGCGAAGAAGAGAAGAGGTGAAAATAGAGGTGAAGAGAGAAACTATTGATTTACTATAAAAGAAAGGCCGTGCACCACAGAGAAAGTGTCAGTGGCTTAACCCATTGATACCTGATGCAGCATTTGTGTGAGTATCCCTTTAAGAGCGCGAACCGCGTTAACGCGGTTCGCGCTCTTAAAGGGATACTCACACAAATGAGGGATATACACGCAAATGCTGCATCAGGTATCAATGGGTTAATACACACAGTGGACTAAAAGATAGTATATCCCTCATTTGTGTGCGTATCCCTTTAAGACCGCGAACCGCGTTAACGCGGTTCACGCTCTTAAAGGGATACGCACACAAATGAGGGATATACACGCAAATGCTGCATCAGGTATCAATGGGTTAATACACACAGTGGACTTGGTATATTAACGCATCATGTACTTCACATAACCAACACGTTACCCAACAGTCATTGAGAAAGCGAGTCACTGCTTGCCACTGGCTTTTCTTACACAAACTGAAATTGAAACGTCGAGGCACATCCCTTAATATTGCTGTCAGTCACTCAGTCTCCACAGCAAATAGTGTAAATATATTATTACATAGTCAAACATCTCTGCGCCTAGAGTACACACTTTCAGGAAAATGGCTTAAATTCTCTGGGAAAACCAATGCAGCAGTGGACTCTGGTGGTCATCACAGGTAACTGAAGCAGGAGCCTCATTAACATTGTGCCAAATGTGAGATCAGAAAAAAACTCAAACTAAATCTGAATTCTGAGAATAAAGTTTCTCAATGAGTTTTAACTTCCTCTTTTTACCACAGCGCTGGGCCAGTGTATCTGGGGTCATTAGATGGAAAAGTCAGGAAGGTTAGTCAGTGTGTGTGTGAGCCAAAGCTAAATACATGCATACACACATATGCAGAATGGCCAGCAGGATCTTCATGTGGGATCTCTCAATAGGAGGTCATTGGGCAATGGAAGTGTTGGATCTTCTCCAGGAGCATGGGCTTGAGCATCTCTACATCCACAGGCGGAGGGTGGATGTGGGGATGTTCAAGGAACTTGCAATGATAAAATATAAAACTAAATGGTTGGAAGAAATCAATGATAAACCAAAATTACGTACATATTGTCAGTTTAAATCTGTGTATGATTGTGAAAAATATGTTGTGTATGATCTACCTAAGAGCCAGCGATCTCTGTGTGCACAGTTTCGTTCTGGGATATTACCACTACATATTGAAACAGGACGGTACATTGGAACAGAAGTAAATGAAAGACTATGTGGCTACTGTGAGCTTGGCGTAGTTGAGGATGAAACCCACTTTCTACTGTACTGCCCATTCTATGATGGCGTAAGAAAAACACTCTTTGACAAAGTACCGTCACATGTAGGTCTGTCCCTGGATAGCGATATTGTTATATTGTTATTTAATAACCATACATTTGCAATATCTAATTATATCCATAAAGCCTGGAACAGAAGGAAACATCTAACTTATGCATAGTGGCACTGTAGATAGATCATACCAACATGGTTTCAATTTGTTTTCATTTCTAAGCATTCTTCACGTGGTTTGTATTGTAAACTGCATCATCTTGTCTAGCCACTAACATCCTCTTTTTCTTTTTTCTTGCCCTCCTTCACTCTATCTTGAATAGTTAGGAAAGAAAAAAAAGTTTGTGTAGGTCTGATTGGAGTCATATATTGTATTTATACTGTTTATTATTTTGTGTCAGTGTGTTGGCACTGGAAAAATGTTTGTCTTTAAAATGTGTCGGAATAATCCCGTAAGGGATGGGCTGCGTGCAGCCAGACACGAAAATAAAATATTCATTCATTCATTCATTCATTCATTCACATACGTACAAAAACATACTGTTAATGTTAATGCCTGTTTTAATGCTTGTTTTAAGCTCAGCACGTTGTTTT
This sequence comes from Poromitra crassiceps, assembly GCF_964638095.1. NCBI lineage: Eukaryota > Metazoa > Chordata > Actinopteri > Beryciformes > Melamphaidae > Poromitra > Poromitra crassiceps. Next base: position 29,681,689 of record NC_139626.1, on the reverse strand, counting down.
CAGTTGCCACCTGTGCAGGAGTGCCACCTGCAGGAGTGCCAAAGCAACACAATGAAGCGTGGTTAAAAATAGAAAGATGCACACAATAGCTACAGCGCTCTCAGGTCGCCACCAGCATGACCCCAGAAAGGAGGACAGCTCTCCAGGGCGGAGTGGCTAACCAATGCACACTACAGCTGCAGCTAGTGTGTGTGTGTGTGTGTGTGTGTGTGTGTGTGTGTGTGTGTGTGTGTGTGTGTGTGTGTGTGTGTGTGTGTGTGCGCGTGTGACAGTGTGAGAGAGAGAGAGAGAGAGAGAGAGAGAGAGAGAGAGAGAGAGAGCAGGCAGCATAGCGCTCGGCACACAGAGCGGGAGGGAGACAGACAGACACTGAGCGAGCGCTGTGGGGGCAAGAAGGTTTTATAAGAACGGACAAAAAATCTTATGACGTGATAAGATCGTTCATTTTAGCACCGCTCTCTTCAATGAGGAAGTGGAAATCCAGACCTTGTAGAAAAGTGGCGATTTGGGGGGTTTGGGTTGATACTATTGTCTCCTACTTTCTGAGGCACACAATTACTCACATAAGACCCTAAATTTAACAGTTAGAAGGTTTTTGTGGATTTTGGTTTCCAGGGACTTTAAGCCCCAAACGACGCCCTCATTTGGTGCGTGTCAATTACTGCAGGCATCACATAGACTACCAAATACCAACAGCAAAGAACCATCAGTATTTTGGGGGAAAAGTCACTAATTTATATGTAGGCAGGCACAATGACAATGAATAACAAGTTGTATGTAGTTTTGAGCCCCTCTGTCAGTCAGAGGCTGTAATCGTCCTACCTGTCTATCAGGCAGTGTGGAGAAAAAAAGACATTGCTGCTGCGGGAAGCAATCCAGTCTATCCAAACTTTTGCCGATCTGATCTCATCATGACATGCAGCAGGGAAATATATTTTGGTAGCCGGTGTGTTTAGAAGAGCATCCTCACTTGGTTCAGACAGTCTTGCTATATCGTTATATTTTACACACTTGCTATATTTAAACTGCTGTGAGATTTGTTTGGGGAGCATATGCGAGACAGGCGGGGATGAAAGTGGGCAGAGAGGGAGAGAGAGGGGGGGAGCTCAGAGCGCTTTGGTCGCTGCTAGAACCTCATTTGATGCTCCAGAATCGAAACAGGTTGGGAGTACGGGCGTCAAGGCAGTTTGACGCGCGTCAGAACGCTCTTGGTGCGCGTTTGGCCCTTTAAACAACGGGTGAACTTCAAAACGCGAGCATCAGTGCGTTTTGGTCTTTAGGCTGAGTTGAGAGACAGAGGATTTTCATATTGTGTGTGTATTTGTTTGTTTCCCATGTGGGTTGTTCTTATTACTTTCTTAGTTTGTCAGAGAGGTTAAATCAAGACTAGACTTAACACAGCAGCAAAGAAAAGCGGGTGGCTGAGAACTTAAATACTGGACGAGCTAATGAAATGAACTAAATGGGACAGCTGGTGAGGCACAGAACGATGTGGGCGAAAACACTAGCAGGGCAGGGCTAACGAGGCCTGATGCAGGGCAGGCAGAGGGAAAGCAGGCTGGGGAAGGAGCACAGGGACATAGAAGGGAGAAAAGTGTGTGAGGGCATCTGGTGGACTGCTGGGGAATGGCAACTAAGGGCCATACTGTAGTGTAGATGGCAGAATGTGACACTGTTATTATTACTAGCTAGGCCTACTACTACTACTACTACTACTACTACTACTACTGCATTTTGTTTGGTTTGTTTGTTTTACATCATTATAACTTCATGTTTTGGCACAATATGAGAATACTATACAAATAAAGCAAATATGAGAGAGTGAGTGAGTGCGTGTTAGAGAGAGAGGAGGAGATGTTGCTCTTCTATTTGATCTGAGATCGTCTCACTCTTTTGGGTTTTCTTGATGAATAGAAAGTGATGCGCTTTACATGTCCAGGTTGTTTGGAATAAACAGAAGAAGAAGAAGAAGAAGAAGAAGAAGAAGAAGAAGAAGAAGAAGAAGAAGAAGAAGAAGAAGTAGAGCAGAGAGAGTACCACTTTAAATTGTGACCCACTGGTTGAGTTTCACAGCTCTAAAATGATGGAGACTGATGTAGATTGAGATGTAAGAGAATTGGTCAAAATCTAATGATGACTTTTGAATTTTGTTACAGGTAAAGTTCTCTCTCACACAATCTCTCTCACACACACACACACACACACACACACACACACACACACGCGCGCGCGCAATAACTCAGCCAGGGCTAATAGTAGCCCTGTGTGCGGAGTATAGCCTACTAGCTAGCACAAAAAAAGTAGGCTAATGTTATCAAAAAGTTTATCAAGGAAGCGAAAATAGGGCATTCCAAGAATGGAAAGACAACTATGCGTTCATCTGTCAATGGTTCATCCTTACCTGCTTTCATGAATGCAAAAGCCCTGTCTTCTAGAAGTTGACGCTGCTTGCAAGGAATTAATATAGCACCACGATGAGACAAAGCCCACATGGCATCTTGTAACCTCGCGTCACCAGGCGAGAATAGGCATCTTCAAAGTGGCTCTGGGTGGTTGAAGCTCAACGATGGCGTCGGCTTCCCGTGTCGTGTCGTGTAGGCCTACTACATTAACTTGAGGAGGAAACACACAGGACTAGGTCTCCGATGTAAAAAGGACAAACCTATCTTGTTACAGGAATATATCCAACGTGAAGTTTTCCTAACAAACAAAAATGTCACCTATACTATATAAGACTAGACAACCATGTGGCTTGACCCTTAATTGAGCCTCAACTGCTCGCCAGAGTCGCCACTGCCACTGGTTGGTTGGGTAGGTTACTGGTTGGATTCGCCAATCGCCACCCAATCTCTTAAAGCGACAGTAACCTACATCAGCATTATCGTGCATTCCTTTATAACTGGGAACTGGTAATCTTACCGGTTCAAAGTTCATGAGCTGGGACGTGACGTCACTAGAGCTGGTATTTCCCATTCCAAACTCGTAGGAGCCTCAGCAGCCCCGACCTCAAAAATCCAAGATGGCTGATCCGCGCAACAACAGTAGTTATAATCGTATAAATGCTATTTAGCACTTCTGTCTTGTTTGTGTCTCATTAAATCACCTGTACACACAGCACGGCCTACTTCTATCTGTGTGGACATGAGGCTGCAGTGTTTGTATGCGTAAAATGCCACGAAATGCCTTGTTATCAACTGTTATTGCTAACAATGGCTAGCCTGGCTAGCGAGTGGATCTGACCAGTGAACAGTGAACTTCCCAGCTCAACTTTTCTGCAAATGGAATGCTAACTAAACGGATATGCCGTCATTTAGCCTCCACATCCCAGTTCTTTTGCGATAAAGGAATGCACGATTAATAGTGTTGCCTTTTACACAAATAGCTATTCATTTCATTTCAAGCCTTTATTTAAACTCGAAGCCCACTCTCTGCCGAACATATCACATCATCAACATAAAATAGCCTACATCTAATGATGGGGTCATCCCTATGTTCCCCGGGGGTCCTATGTTCCCCGGGTCCTATGTTCCCCGTTTTTGTGGGACCGGGGAACATAGAACCCTTTCTATGAAAAAGGGTCCTATGTTCCCCGCTTTTCCCAAATAGGGTCCTATGTTCCCCGCTATGTTCCCTGGTCCGATGTCTCCCGAAATGCCAAAAACAGCCTACCTTATATGATCGCGTGATTCAATCAAAAGACAACACTCTACGTAACATTTGGAAAGGGCCTGCCGACTAGGTCATTTTGTTTCCCACCATCATTTTTGAGTTCTGTCTCGGGGATTACCAGGCCTTTTTTAAATATTATGTGAGTGTTGTCTGCGCCTTCATCCCTATTACGACATGCCTCTATGGCAGTGGTTCTCAAATGGGGGTCCGGGGACCCCCAGGGGTCCGTGGCACTTTGCCAGGGGGTCCGCGAAAAGTTTAAAGGAAAATAAAACGTAACTTTTTTTGCAAAAGCTTCATAGTTCAAAGACAATATTTTATGCTTTAAATCTAAAATGGTTCATGGATTACATTCTAATCTAAGAAACCTATCAATTTGAAAGACAAGAACGTTACCATGGAAACAATTAAGCTTAGCCCAAAATCACAAATCAGAATGAGGGGGTCCCCGGTATATTTTCTATCTTGTAAGGGGTCCTTGGCTGAAAAACATTTGAGAATCTCTGCTCTATGGGACGGAGCACATGAGCGGGCCTTTAAACCCAATAAAGCTTGACATTGTATGCTTTAACATAGCCTACATGCCCGCAACAGCGGGGCTTACAAGCATTAACACATGTAGGCTAAGAGGAGAAAAATACTATTTCTTATAATGTTTACTTGCAGCAGGGTAACATATGATTTAATGTCCGCCTCGACTCAGGTGTCTGGATCTTTTGTCTCTCCCTGCGCTGCAGGAGAAAACGTTTTTTTGACCGCAGTAAATTATAACTTTTCAAATGTTACGGAGAGTGTTGTCTGCGCCCATATGCATTGATTGAATCACGCGATCATATGAGGTAGGCTGTTTTTGGCATTTCGGGAGAAACATCGGACCAGGGAACATAGCGGGGAACATAGGAACCTATTTGGGAAAAGCGGGGAACATAGGACCCTTTTTCATAGAAAGGGTTCTATGTTCCCCGGTCCCACAAAAACGGGGAACATAGGACCCGGGGAATATAGGACCCGGGGAACATGGTACGCTCCCCTAATGATTAGCCAGGGACCAGGTCACTTCGGTCCAAGTCTCAGTAGCCTAAGTCCAAACTAAGCCATTTATTTTGGTCCAAATCTCAAGCAAGTCCCAAGTCATTTTGTGTAGGGCAAGTCAAGTCACAGGTTTTGTCAAGTCGAGTCCTTGTTAAAGAGGACATGAAACATTTGATGTGACTAGTTCATTTGCATTTCACCTCAGACAAGACAGCAGCACACTGCTTTCAAGACTGAAATGTATCTAGATTTGCTAGAAAGATGAACATTATTTCACCTTTTCGCCAACTATGGCACTGCTAGATGATGTCACTAGCTTGACTGTACAGTAGAGGCGGTGCAGAGACTTAAGGGCTTTTCACAGTACACTTAGCGGGGGTTAAGTCAGTCTCTTAGCCTGGGGCTAAGAGAGCTGTTTGCCCAGGGCTAAGAGAGCTGTTAGCATAGGGCTAAGAAAGCGTTCACACTTGCACAATCCTGGCCCACTCCAAAGTGGGCTAAACCCCGACTTTAGCCCCGGCTAGCTGGCCCTGCTCTGGAGCAGGGTTACCCCAGACTTTCATCTAAACTCAGGGCTAAAAGTTGCCAGTGTGAAACGGGGCCAGAGACCGGGCCAAGGAAACAATGTGAATCGCATACCCTGGTTTTAGGTTAACCTGGGTTAAAAAGGGCATTTCACACTACATGCTCTTAGCCCGGGACTATCTAAGCCCTGGGTTAAGAGTAGGGCTAAGATAGACCCAGGCTAACTTAGCCCCTTTTCACACATGCATTGTTAACCCAGCTGAGTTTAGATGGAAAGTCGGGGATAAGGGAGGGAGAGGGAGAGGGAGAGAGACTGAGGGAGAGGGGGAGAGACTGAGGGAGAGGGAGAGAGAGAGAGGGGGGGAGACTGAGACTGAGGGAGAGAGAGAGGGGGAGAGACTGAGGGAGAGGGAGAGAGAGGGGGAGAGACAGAGGGAGAGAGAGAGAGAGGGGGAGAGACTGAGGGAGAGGGAGAGAGACTGAGGGAGAGGGAGAGAGAGGGGGAGAGACTGAGGGAGAGAGAGAGGGGGAGAGACTGAGGGAGAGGGAGAGAGAGGGGGGGAGACTGAGGGAGAGGGAGAAGGAGGGGGAGAGACTGAGGGAGAGGGGGAGAGACTGAGGGAGAGGGGGAGAGACTGAGAGAGAGGGGGAGAGACTGAGGGAGAGAGAGAGGGGGAGATACTGAGGGAGAGAGAGAGAGAGGGGGAGAGACTGAGGGAGAGAGAGAGAGAGGGGGAGAGACTGAGGGAGAGGGAGAGGGGGAGAGACTGAGGGAGAGAGAGGGGGAGAGACTGAGAGAGAGGGGGAGAGACTGAGAGAGAGGGGGAGAGACTGAGGGCGAGGCCATGCAGCGGGCGAGTTGCATATGCGAGCTGCAGGGCGAGCCTAGGAATCGAGCGCGTGAGATGCCTAGTTCATAACCTAGTTCATAACCTAGTTCATAGGCTATGCAGAAAACAATACAATCATATTCTTGAGAAGAATTCATGTACCCGCTTCTACTCCACCCCTCCCTACCAGACACAACTTTTCCTCCTTTTTAGGGGCGCCTGGTTAAGTCAACATTCAGTAGGAGCTGAGAGCAAGAAGATCTTTGGACCATTACACTTTCCAGTGAAAACCAGAATCATAGGATAGGCCCTTTAATGAAGAATGCATTTACAATTGAAGAATGAATAGCTTAAAATAAAAATAAAATCTTTGTAGGATTTACAGACTGTTTTTATGGAGCTGTGGTCAGAGAGGAACTGCCATCATATTGGCAATGGACAACAATGACTAATGATTAGGGGTGTCATGATACACTCAGTTCACGATACGATACGATACACGATATTGGGTTCACGATAATGATACGATACGATATTTTAACAATCATTTTTTCCGATCGATTTGTAAGTTGAGGGGCTATCCTCCACGCTAATTTGAGTAATTTCACCATTTTCATCCTCCGTGTATGTAACGTCCCTCGTCTGTTCAAACAAAGCAATGAAAAGGAGAGCGAGCATATTCCCAGTTATCTTATGAAACTACAGACTGTACAGAAAAAAGTAATACGTGCCATTTCATGGTCGAAGTTTAATGCCCATACTGATCCTCTCTTCCAGCGCTACCGTCTTCTGAAGCTGCCCGAAAGTAATGTCTTTCACAATGCATGTGTTATGTATGATGTGGTGCATATACGAAACAACAGACTTTGTGACCTTGTTCCAATTTATGTTCACTCACACACACATCAGACAAGAAGGAAACATATTATAAGGGGGAAAAAGTGTAAGCTTAAATGTACGAGCTTCAGTATAGTTTGCAGAGGTCCACCACTGTGGAATGAACTTGAGGACACCTTAAAAATGTCAATATCTGTGCCTGTCTTTAAAAATAGATTAAGGCAGCAGTTGCTGCAAAAATACAAATGTAATTGAGGAAATATGTTCTGAGATCATCATTACTTTTAAAGTCTTATTTTAACCTCTAGGGTTTTTATGTTTAGTGTTTACTGTAGGTAGTGTATGTATTAGGTAGTGTGTGTTATTTTTGTTTCTTAGGTGGAGGCTCAAATAAGCCCATACGGGTTTCCTACCTCTTCCTGCACTGTCTGGACTATTTGTTGTCTTTTGTTATCTTTTATGCATCTTAAACTGTGTAATTTGTGGGTGTGTGTGCATGTGCAAATAAATTCATGCAATCAGATGCAGATCAGTGCCACCATGTTCAGCTTCTTTTTCTCGCGATATGAGATTTCATCTCAACGATACATATTGTTACGTTTTGATATCGCGATATATCGTGGGACGATATATTGTGACATCCCTACTAATGATTGTTTAATATATAAAAGCCCAACATTGCCCCAATATAGCCTAGATTTCTGTCTAACCCTCCTTGCTGGTTACTTCTGTCCCTTCCCTCTCTGTGACCTCTCTGTGACCTCTGTCTCTCAACAACAAAGCTCTGAGAAGGTACAAAAAAAACATTGCCAAGTATAGCATTGCGGTTTTATCAGATGTCAGCAATGGATATCTCCCTCCCTCTCCCCTCCTCCCTCGCCTCCCCTCCTCCCTCCCTCTCCCCCTTCTTTCCTCCCTCCCATCCTCCCTCCCTCTCTCACTGGCAGATGGATGCAGGATAATCCCACCGATTTCAGACAGTAGCAACAGAGAGGGCAGGGACAGACTGTGCGAGCCGACCCCTGTCGCCTGTAGTGCCTAACACTACCTGCCTAAACCCGCAAGGCCTCGGTCCCATCAAATTCTCCATTTCTCCTCATTTCATCTAGTGTCATATCTTTTAGCTCAGTGATCGATATGCTGCCTGGAGAGGAAGGCGAGCAGCAGTGTAACATGATGCCCACTATATCCAAAGTCCAATTAGTGTCTGGACCATGGGGACAGAAGAGGGGGAGAAGGGATCTGGAACCAGAGAAACCAGACCAAAATGTCTAAAACTCTACTCTAAAAATCTATTTGCAGTAAGAGACATTGTCTAAAAACAAACAAATATGATTATTTTTTTCTGTTGAGGGGGGGGGAGGGCTGTATTTCATAGAACTGCCGAGATTATCTACCCATTGTACCGGAGTTAGGTTTTATTATACAATAATATTTTCCACATGATTTTTTTTACATACAATTTTAGTTGACAATCAAGAACAAAACAGTTATCAATAAAAGAAAAGCAACTGATAGATCAGTCTGTAAAAGTGGTGAAACAAAACAAAAGACAAAAACAGTAAAAATCCTAACATTTAATATTCAGTCTCTCTTCAACTGTGAAGACTAGCTACGATTTCTGAAAGTAATCCACTGGCTGAAACGCCCCCCTTCAGTCAAAGTGATGCTGTGCACCTCTACTTAACCCAGGCATGTCCAAAATCCGGCCTGGGGGCCAATTGCGGCCCGCGGACTGATTTTAAGTGGCCCTCGGCTTGTCTCTCAAAATATACTATATGTGGCCATCCACAAACTATTGGGCAAGTTCATTTCGCATTTTTTTCCAGTCACCTATGACATCACTATCTTACAGTTTGTAGACAAGCACCAAGTAGGAACAATGCAGGCGAAACTAATGTTTTCAGGCGGTAAACAAAATCCTTAGAGTACAATTGTATTGTATGTGATTTCTTTTTTAATAACCCATATGATGCGAGAAGCAGCCGGCCGGCCCCCCGGTATTTTCACATGATCTAATCTGGCCCCCATTCAAAAGAGTTTGGACACCCCTGACTTAACCCATGACCTAACACAGGGACTTTTCACATTTAACTAAATACCTCACATCATCTACCAACAAAGATATTACTCATATACATTGAAACGGCATTATTGTGCCGTGAATGATCAGTCCTGTATTTTTCCCACGGCGCAGCCGAGGGCATCACGAGCCAAATTCAGGTCAGTCAGACAGTCAGGTAACGCTTAGTGACGTGATGCACTTTGTTAGATGGCCTCTAGAGGGCAAAACACGGCGTGGGCCTGTGCAGGATCTGTGCATTACTTAGCATGTAAAAATGTCTTCACTTCTGTTGGTTGCACTACAAAGCAATGTGAATGAGAAGAGAAACTCCTCCTGTTAGTGAAATCAGCTGTTGGCTCTTTAGCACTAACAAGCCTCATCATCATCATCATCATATTATTGTTATTATTATTATTATGATTATTATATATCAAGTGTAATGTTTATTACTTGACTGGTACCACACAACAGTCTGGGCTCACTGTTTTATTGCTTTGTCACTACAACAGAGACATATGTGTCGGGTTTTTCTTGTAGGTTTTTACGGTGTCAGCAAACTGCTTTACCTGAAAGAGAATTATGCTGACACGTTGAAGGTGACACGCAACACAGTAACACAACAACATTAACATCAAAACATACATTACATGTAAAGCAAATGGAACTGGAAACATTTGGAAGTTGGATATGTGGGAGAATGTATTAAAAGTGGCTCTAAGCTAAGAAGCTACAGTAGTTTATTTAACATGCCGGGTCATAATTTAAACTTTAATTTTTATTCCCCAGCATATCAGTAGACAGGCAGACAGGTTCGAGGCCTAGTACATACAGTATTGTTGCATGAGGGAATCAAAATGCTGAATAAAAAATAAAAAAAACAGTCACTGTAAAGACTTAACAGAGAGCAGTGTAAATATAATTTGTTGGTCATAACTGATCAGTGGATAACCAATAGGCTACTACAGCGCAAAATACTTTGTTGTATTGGCACAAGTAAGATGCTTTTTCTTAAAAGTGTGCACATGATCAAGGAAGTCGATTTTTTTTTTTTTTTTTTTTAGCTTCACTGATTTTAGGTAAGCTCATATCGGCGCTGTCGGGTGAAAGCCTCACAACTCCCATTTGGATGATTTTCGTCTTTTAACTTCAGTTGGAGGATTACATGCTCTTCTATGGGTGGAGAAAATTCTATTGACAATTAATGAAACCTTTTCAAAATTAAATCAGCTAAAAAATGCATGGTTGTCAAGCTAAAAACAAGGGGTTAGGGGTTAAGGTTCCCACCCGACAACAGCGATATGCACTTGCCTGCAGATTGGTAATCATCAAAGATTTTGATAACAGAAATGAAATCAAAATCCTGTCAGTTAATATCAGAATGTATACAGCTATTACAACGAATAAACACACTATCAAAGAAAGCAACCAAACCAGGCCTAAAACAAACACCTTCTCCACCAGAGAAATCAACAGGTAGGCTGTGGAGCCCTAAAATACTTACTGAGGATGTCTGTCACACAAGGTACACAAGTGCAATCGCACGCACGCACGCACGCACGCACGCACGCACACACACACACACACACACACACACACACACACACACACACACACACACACACACACACACACACACACACACACACACACACACTTTACATTTACTTATGTCTCCTTGCACCTCCACTGTGGTGGGGGGTCGTTTTAATACAGCTCAATTAGAATAACGGGGTCAGACTCGTTGAACGTGGCCCCTTCCCCATCCCGTCTCAAATCCACACTCTGTGATCGACTGTTCCCGTCTGATCCTCGTTTTCTCTTATCTCAGCTCTCGGTCGTCCTCTCCTCCGTAACGGTAGTTATTGCTTCCGGCCGGCTGGACGTACTCCTCAGTTTTGTCCCAGTCCGACACCCAGCCTCCTCCCATGCCTCCGGCTCCCCCGTTGGGATCGGCTCCCTGGTTCATGGCGCCGTAGCCGCCGCCGCCGCCGCTGGTGCGGTACAGCTCGTCCGTCTCGTCTGCCAGCTCGTCTTCACCCAGAATGCCGCACTTCTCCTCACTCAGCTGCTCCGGCTCTGCCCAAGACTGCTTCTCTCCAGACGCAAAGAGGCCTGCAGCAGAAAAAGCAGTCATGCTTAACTTTTATAGAATGACACTGATCACTGACATGACAGCAATGCTACTGGAGGGGAAGTCAACAAGACACACGTTTGATATGTTTTCATCAGTCATTAATCCTGCTAACAGACAGACTGACAGACAGATAGACTGACTGACTGGCTGGCTGACAGACAGACACAGACAGACAGACAGACAGACAGACAGACAGACAGACATGCAGGCAGGCAGGCAGACAGACAGACAAACAGACAGAAAGGCAGACAGACAGACAGACAGGCAGACAGACAGACAGACAGACAGACAGACAGACAGGCAGGCAGACAGACAGACAGGCAGACAGACAGATAGACAGGCAGGCAGGCAGGCAGGCAGAGAGACAGACAGAAAGGGAGACAGACAGACAGACAGACAGACAGGCAGGCAGACAGACAGACAGACAGACAGACAGGCAGACAGACAGACAGACAGACAGACAGACAGGCAGACAGACAGACAGACAGACAGACAGACAGACAGACAGACACATTTTTGAACATCTCCACACTAGAAATGCCAAGCCACACTTTTTGAACTGAAGTGAAATATCTCAGGCTCAGCCTTCAAAATATCCTTCCATGGCTTTCCCAACACATATACTATATATCTTATCTTCTTAGTCAAAATTGGCTAAGTTGGTGGTGTCTGTGGTTGGCGGTGTCTCTCTCTCTCTCTCCCTCTATCTCTCTCACACACACACACACACACACACACACACACACACACACACACACACACACACACACACACACACACACACACACACACACACACACACACACTTTTTGTGGATTGACCAACCAACCAACCAACCGAGTGACTTATAGAGCTGCTGGTGGCAGCTAATAAAGAAGGGAATATACACACCATAGAATATAACACCTCCGTAATGAACCAGCGAGGCGATGAGAAACACACCCTGCCACTCTTCCCGCGTCTATAGAGGGCAGCAGAGAGAGAGAGAGAGAGAGATAGAGAGAGAGAAGAAAGAAAAGAGGACAAGTGATTAATAAATGGTATGGTGGTGCAGTGGTAAGCGCTGTCGCCTCACAGACGTCACAGACGACCACCACAACACATGCAGGCGCCGACACACACACACACACACACACACACACACACACACACACACACACACACACACACACACACACACACACACACACACACACGCAATTTTACAGAGGCGCCGTGAAATGTGCTCTCCGCATTTCTCCCATCCAGGCTGGTCCTTCCTCCTCAGGGCAGCAGGCCAGGAGCGGTGGGCAGCTTTTTCCTGTCAGCGCCCAGGGACCAACTTCCTCTCAGCCATCGCTGGTCAGGCGACGATCTTCTACATGTTTTTTAGTGAGGGGTTCATATTGATGTTATGGATGAACCCCCAGGGAGAACATGCAAACTCCACACAGAAAGATCCTTTCACGAGATAGCCCACCTGGGCAGTAGGCACTGAGGACATGGGGGGGGGGGGGGGGCGTCCCAGGCAGGAATCGAACCCAGGACCTTCTAGCTGTGAGGCGACAGAACTACCACTGCACCGCCGTGCCCCCAGTAGATCGTTTTGGGACAGCCTATTCAGAGATTGTTTTATGAATGACTCAGCAATAATGGATGTACAGTATATTGTCAACCAAATCAAACCAATCAAGGTGTAGTACTGCACTGTGTTGTTATTGTTATTTTTATTATCATTATTCTCTGACACGCTGACTTTTCTTCTTCTCGATTCTTTTGTTTCTTGCCTTTGTTTTGTGTAAAGGGCTTTGGATTAACTGTGTTGTGTTTAAGTGCTATATAAATAAAGTTGATTGATTGATTGATTGATTGATTGATTGATAGTTTGCATCTGTATTGTGATCTATAAATGTGTGTAAACTCTGAAACTTAAAGCAAAATCCACTCTCAGATTACACTGTTATACATGTGTCGTAATTTACCCTTTTCTTTTAAGTAAGAGCAAGAGAGCTTTTTTTTCAGTTGAGAAAAAGCCACAGTCATGCCCCTTACTCATAATGCTGTGTGGCTGCATTGCATTCTGGTCTATTGAGGCTAACAGTCGGTGCATTGCATTCTGGTCTATTGAGGCTAACAGTCGGTGCATTGCATTCTGGTCTATTGATTTTGCACAGTCTGATCCAACTCCATTACTCTGCACTGGAAATACCTCAATGTGACATTCGTCACCTTGATGACTTTTGGACAGTATCCAAGGGGAAACGAAAAATACACAACCAAACAACAAAGGCGACCCTTAAATACTTAAGTAAGGATTTTTCTACTTGGATTTAGGGTTGAATTTTCCCTTTACACTTCCCTTTACACTTTTGTTAAAAGATGTGTCTCAATCATTCACTTACACTGTTGTATATGACACATTATAAAACTCTCAAATCAAGCAATCTGATTGGCTCACAGCTGTGGTATATTTAGCATATACCACGACCTGTCGTGATCTATTGCGTAATTATGCTACAGAATAACGTATGCAGAATCAGTCCTCACCTTGTGTTTCGTCATGGCTCCAACTATAAGAGGGCAGACCATACCAGACAGAGTGCCCACGCCATTGGAGATGCCCATAAGGATACTGGCGTAGCGCGGTGCAATGTCCAGGTGGTTGACATTGAAACCTTATGGGGAGGGAAATAGATAATAAACCTTATGAGGAGGGATGTAGATAATAAAACCGCTTTTAATGGTTGATTACTTTTGTCGTGATTTTATGCTATGTAATTCCTCTTTTTAATCTGGTGTTCTCTCTGTTTTCTTAACCCATGTAATGTAAAGCGTCTTTGAGTTTTTAGAAAAGCGCTCAATAAATTAAATGTATTATTATTATTATTATTATTATTATTATATTATTATAAACCTTGTGAGGAGGGATATAGATAATAATAGCATTAGAATGATTCTTAAAATAGTTACACATCCAAAAGCCCTCCACAGTGTCAAATGTGGCCAAATGTAAGAAGCAAACGAACGTATAAACAAACAAGGAGAGCTCCCCCTGTTGACTAGGAGCTTACGGTTGTTAGGAAGAACCTTTTTGATCTGTCAAAGAGATGAGAGAACCCAAGAGGTGCTTTTGAACAAGAAGAAACAGAAACTAAGGGGGAAATGGAGAAATATACGACATAGTGACAGTCTCACCTGAAATGGCGAACCCGGAGAAACCCACAGCCAGGACCAGGAAGGTGATGGCAACACCTTTAGTGTGAGAGAAGCCCACCACTAGCAGCAGGGTCGCCTCCATCCCAAAGCCTGTCTCACACACGCGCACGCACACAAGCGCGCGCACACGCACACACACACGCTCGCACGCACGCACGCACGCACGCACGCACGCACGCACGCACGCACGCACGCACGCGCACACACACACACACACACACACACACACACACACACACACAGCGAAATAAGGATAGGGCAGAGGTTGTTCCACATATAGCAGAGGAAGGAACTTAATTCCCCAATATAACTATTTTACCTTAATATATAACAGCTTCTAAATCATTTTGATGGCAAGCAGAAACAGTAAATGAGGCTGATACCTACAGCAGAGTTGGCAGCTGTAATTACCACTTGTGGCAGCAGAGGCCGCTGTTGCTGCTCCTCAGCAGAGAGTTACATGTTGGGGCTTTCAATATGTTTCAGTACAATAATAATAATTGATTGGATTTATATAGCGCCTTTCTAGACACTCAAAGCGCTTCACATATCAGGGGAGGGAGGGGGAGGGAACTCAGCTCATCCACCACCGATGTGTAGCACCCACCTGGGTACAAGAAGATAGTAAGTCAATGGGAGGACATTTCCATTCCAGTCTTTCCTCCCTTGCGCCTCATAAGCTGCTGCTGAGAGCGGTGCGACCTGACGTCGGCCCAACATCGACTCCATGCATGATGCAGCTTCTCACAAAGTGAAATGTATACCCTTCTCCATTTCCCCCCATCGCCCGCTTCTCTATCGATTTCTCTCTGTAGATCAGAAATAGCCTACAGAGGCAGTGCTGCTGCTTCACAGTGAGTCATGATGCCTCGTGCAGCAAAGAGTTCCTCACACCACAGCTGACTACAGACTGTAGTCAAAGAACTTTTATGGAAAGAAATGACAGCTCCATATTGCCCCATTGCAACATCAGCGCCCAGCAGCCTCCGCCATTTTTTTTTTTGGGAAGCGTGACATGCAGCGCCAAAAGAACCTCGCACAGGCTCGCAGTGGTCAGCTGCGGTAGCGCTGGCCCCTATAATCAGCCTCTCTAAACAGTAACTCAACGGGAGAACACTCTAAACTTTGGGGATTCACATCTTTTCCGGGCGTACTGCAAATCTTGATTGAACCAGCCTTCAGACTAAGGAATGGGGCACCTATAGACGGTTTTAACTTGACAACAAAAACATTCTAAATTGAACCCCCGCTCACTTCCTGTTGCAGTGTTTGCTATGGATATAAAAGAAAAAAAAACATTCAAGTGCAGGACTGACCATTCCGTGAAAACCATCTATACAGCTGAGCAGCGAAAACAAAAGTAACAATGTCGAGTGAATATTTCTGCAGTTTGCCGAATGCTGAGAAAAAGGAAGTGCTGTGTGGTTGCGCTCTGGTGAAAACCGTCTATACTGAACAAAAATATAAAGCCATTTTTCACGAGGTGAAATAAAAGATCTAAGACTTTTCCTATACACACAAGAAGGCTTATTGCTGCAAATTGTGTTCACAAATTTGTTTGAAAAACTGTGTTAGTGGAGAAATGATCCTTTGCCAAGATAATCCATCCACCTGACAGGTGTTGCATATCAACATGCTGATTAAACAGCATGATTACTGCACAGGTGTGCTGGTCACAATAAAAGGCCTTTATCACCAATATCACTGATACTGACTGATATATATATTCAGAAATGCATATCTGCTATGTGAGATCCATTAAGTTCAGCCCAATAAATGACTTTTTTCAAGATGAAATTGCACATTTTAGAGTTAGAGTTAGAGTTTTAGACTTTTATTCTGACCAGCCCACGGCACACCCGTGCAATAATCACAAAAGTTTGACCCCAAATGTTGAGTACTTAGGTTCAACCTTAACCGTTTCATGATTATTGTAAAACACACTTTTGACTTATTAGAAGAGCAAATAAATCCTAAATTAAAGCATCCAGGTGATGTTTTTATAACCATTAACGGCATCATAGTGAGCTATATTCTGTGCAAATGTCAATGCAAATTTTCCCGTACTTCTTCTTTCTTGTCCTGTCTTACCTCCGCAGTTCATGAGCTTCCTGACGTTGGTGGTGGTCATGATTTGGTTGCAGCGGAGGTAGTCGGCAATCTGACCCCCGATGGGAACAATTATGGTCATAACCAGGTGGGGAAGGGCAGAAATGATGCCCACCTGGACGGTGAGTTGACGTGTAGAAGAGAAAAACAATAATTATATGCAACAGATAAGAGAGTAGACCGTTTATTTACAAATTTACAAAGCCATCATGCTAACATGCGGCAGGAAGGTAGATTCCCTACTGTACGTATAGATGTTTTTGTTCCTGGAACGATGCATTACACACAACCTAAGGTCGACATCTAGGTTTTGTTACCTTGCTAATCTCAAATCCAAACACTTCCTCGAAGTAGGCAGGCTGGCTGATGAGAAGCAAGTAGAAGGTCCAGCTTCTGCAGAAATTCGCCACGATGATGGCGTATACCGGCATGGAGGTGAAGAAGGCCCTCCACGGTGTGTTGAATTTCTACAACAGCGAGACGCAAGGGTTACACTCGATGTTTCAATTCCCATCGGGGAATAAAAACCCTACGTTCGAATCAGGAGCATTCTGTTATTTCACAGATTTGCTCGTTTTATACATTTGTTGTGTTTTGAATATGCATCAAGAGCACACATCATATCTGATAGGAATGTTCTGTGTCATCTGTTGCACTTTTGTCTCATAAAAAAATGATCCAAGGCACACACTGTAGGATTTGTGCAAAATTAAAATGCCTTTATTTTAAATGGCAATATGTATTAAAATGAGCAACACGTTGCGACCAACACAGGTCTTCATCAGGGTCATTGTCAGCAGTAGCTTACACACCTATATTATGTTACACTAATATACTGATATATATAATGATATTGTATGTGTTTGTAATAGTTCTTCAGACTTCAACATCCTGTTGTGACATAGGAAATCCATGCACTGACCATTACTGGTTACAATATGTTACTTTAAACCGTTACTGTTACTTTACCATTACTGTTACTTAACTGTTACTGTTACTTAACTTACTGTCTTTTCCTCTCCTCTCCAACTACTGTTATGTTGTACTGTTGTACTGTTGTTGTACTGTTGTACTGTTGTACTGTTACTTAACTTACTGGTTACAATATGTTACTTTAAACCATTACTGTTACTTTACTGTTACTGTCACTTAACCGTTACTGTTAATTTAAACCGTTCCTGTTTAAACCGTTACTGGTACAATGTGTATTCAAATGAGCAACACGTTGCGACCAACATAGGTCTTCATCAGGGTCATTGTCAGCAGTAGCTTACACACCTATATTATGTTACACTAATATACTGATATATATAATGATATTGTATCTGTTTGTAAATAGTTCTTCAGACTTCAAACATCATGTTGTGACACAGGAAATCCATGCACTGACCGTTACTGGAGTGGCATTTGAGGTTGAGTCGCCAATGCTTTCCTCGATGTATTTCCTCTCCTCCTCGGTGATGGTGGGATGGGCTGCCGGACTCTCGTAAGACACCAGGACCCAGAAGCAGTACCAGAGGACCCCGAAGCTGCCTGCAGGCACCGAGGGAGACAGGGAGGACAGAGTCGGGAAGAGGATGGGACGTTAAAACTGGGTGCAAGGAGAAAAGCTACACCTTCTCTATAGCTGCTGCCTGAGTACAGACTGTGATGAAGTCTGGAGAGTGATAGCTATTTCTCATATTTCTGTCCCTTTGGACTTTATATAAGTTCTTCTGTCCTTGCAGTATGAGTATGTCTCAGCGGTAGTTGTCTATATGACTATATATATAGACAGAGATGGGAAGTAACTAAGTACAAATACTTTTGTATTTAAATACTGAAATAGGATTTTCAGGTATCTGTACGTGCCGACAGAAAAAGAAATGCGCTACAGCAATATTATTGGACACCTTCACACTCACATAGATGTGTTATTATAAACATTTCCATTCATTTGCTGAGGCCCCCTAGTGCCGCCTGGTGGCCCCCCAGGAGACCCCGGCCCTCATAAACCACTGGCCTAACAGAGACATATAGATTGATGCTGCACACCACATAGTCACTTGAGTGTATACCATAGGTTACATTTTTAGTGTTCGTCAAAGCTTTTGCCAAAACGGGCCTTTTTGCACATAGGTTGCCTTTACAACATTTTGCTAATGTATTGATTGTTTTGAGCAAATTTATTTCCATTAAATTTGGTCTCCACTTCATGTCCTTGATTGCATTCTTATTGTAATTCATGTTGTGAAAAATCGTCGAATGTCTAGTGGTATGGTTATGTCTAATGATTGTTACGACGACAAACATAATAGTAAAATAAATATTCAGTTTGATGATCAAACTCTGTTAAGTTTGAATGGCTCAGTGTAAGGGTCAAGGGTCACCCTTACACTGATTATTATTAATTAATACACAGGACAAGATGTTACTATCCCTTGTGCCAAAATCAGAGGAAAAACACATTTAGAAGACCAATCCAGAATAAAACAAGCTAACAGGCTAACAAACTAATAAACAAGACACAAATCACCAGTTACCTACCCTAGCCAACAGCAGTATGAAGCATGTCATTGGGGTTTTCAAGTGGGCACCTTCCTTCACCGACGTTTCCTTAAGTTAGGCCCACGACACCTCAAGAAGGCTTAACGGTGTAATCCAGCGTCCTGGAAACACCCCCCTCCATGCTACCACCGCACAACTGCATATTACCTCACTATCTAAGCCTAGCTATCCAGGTCGGTTCGGTATGACATTCCTAACTACACCACCACTGTCAATGATTCAGCCCTGTTGATGCGGACCGTCAATCATGACCAACAACAAACAATCAATCTTACCTTAGCGAGCTCCCCAGCTAGCATGTTTCCTCCTTAGCCACAGCCATCCACTTGCTCGTTCTGCTGCCTGAGACATGTTGCTAACCGCAAGTTTCAGGCTCCGTCCCCGAATGCCCAACTCAGTTAGTAAGGCAATAACGGACTTTGCCACAAAACCACGGCAGCCCACCTCTACAGGCCGCACCCGAGGCCTCCAACCTCGCTGCTCTGCCTCTGCTGCCATTTCAGCATACCTAGCTTTCTTGCGCTCATAAGCCTCCTCAACTCGATCCTCCCACGGGACTGTGAGTTTGATAAAATAAACTATCTTCTCTACCTCAGACCACAGTAACAAGTCCGGACGTAGCCGGGTGCTAACTATATATGCTGGGATGACTAGCTGTTCATTCAAGTCAACCCTCATTTCCCAGGCTCCACCTACACTTAGCTGCCCTAACTTGTGCCTGACCTTAATTGGTCTAATCTTTTCTCCCTCACGTACAAATTTAATCTGTCTAGTCTCTTTGCTAGCAACTAGAGAATTTACTTCTAGCCGCTTTTCCTCAACTGCAGCTGCCAAACATTTCAACACCTGGTTGTGATGCCAGGTGTATCGCCCCTGGGAGAGACTGACCTTACACCCTGACAGTATATGCCTCAGTGTACATACACTAGAACACAACGGGCAGGCACCATCCTCGCCCAACCACTGATTTAAGTTCTGGGGAGATGGCAGCACATCATAAGTAGCCCCTAGAATAAATCTAATTCTGCTGGCCTCCATGCTCCACAACTTTCTCCACTTCAACTTTCTCTTCTCTACACTCTCCCAGTTCACCCACTGTCCTTGCTTTGCCTGCGACACTGCCTTAGTACATCTTACTGCCTCCTGAGCTAAGGCCAAAAATCCTAAGGGACTTCTACAGAGGCACCATTAAAAGCCTGCTGACTGGCTGCTTCACCACCTGGTATGGGAACTGTACCACCATGGACCGCAGGGCGCTAAGAAGAGTGAGGCGCGCGGCCCAGCACGTAACAGGATGTGAGCTGCCAGAACTGCAGGAACTGTACAACCAGCGGTGCCTCAGGAGGTCCCTGAAGATCATCAAGGACACAAACCACCCCCACAACAGCCTGTTCTCCCTGTTACCCTCAGGAAGGAGATACAGGGTCCCAAAAGCACGCACAAATCGCTTGAGGGACAGTTTCTTCCCGCAGGCCACGAGACTCCTTAACATACACAAATAAACTCCCAACAATCATGTAGTAGCTGTAGCTGCTACCATTACGTATGTTTAATTATGTCTATGCTATTTGCACCGGTGCAAACAGAATGTTTAATTATGTTTAAATTATGTCTATGCTATTTGCACCTATGTGCAGTGAATATGTCACTGTCTTTCTCTTGTTTTTATTGCTTTACTGCCTTATTGCGTGTTGTTTCTCTTGTTTTCCTGCACCTATATGCTCTGTTATTTTGCACTATGTTGTAACGGAGTCTACAGCACAAGAATTTCACACGTGATAATTGTACTACGGAGTGACAATAAAAATCTTGAATCTTGAATCTTGAATCACGTACCGTAGACGTAGAAGACTGATGACCAGCCTGTGTACTGGACTAAGATTCCAGCTAATGGCATGGCGATCACAGCTCCAGCGTAAGAACCTAGCATCCAGTGACACATAATGGATGTTAAAAAAAAAGTGACAAAGTGATTCCAAATGTCCACCAGGTGAAGCCAGAGAGAAACATCAAATAAACTCACCACAGAAGGCTGTCGTGGCCAAGCGACTTCTTTCAAGAGGCGGTGCCCATTTTGACCAGATACCATGACAGGCCGGATATGAAACCCCCTGTAGGATAGGGGAGAGACACAACAGGAAATTATGCCATATGAAATGTGCTAGAATTCCTGGTACAACTACTAGAGGGCACTAATTGTGAATGCCCTAGTTTACAACTTTTAAGTATGATACACGGCCAGAACAAGAGAGAGAGAAAACAGACAAACTGCAATGTACTTCTATAAGGAAATGGGGCAGAGTCAAGCACCTCCACAAGTCCTTGTAATACTCGGACCATGATAACACAGCCAAAGTGCATCCGCGCTGCAGTCGGGATCAGCATGTTCAGGCAGGAGGTGGCCACTATCGCAAAGCCAAACACTCTGGAAGGGGAAGACAGCGAGAGGAAAGTAACAATAACAGAATAATATACATGCAGCTCCTAGCATACGATGATACAGCCCGTGGTGTGCACAGACATTCTGAGGGTAGGTGCTCAAGTGGAAAAAAAGGGCACCCCTCTCATAATTATTTATCAAAAATTAAAACAAATACAGTGTGGTGTCCCTGGGTGACCACACTTAAAGTGCCCACCTCCTTCCAATTTACATGTAAAAAATCTAAAACAAAAAAACCTATGGCAATAAAGACCACAAGATTTTCATGAACTTATTGCTAAAGTAGGTACAGGCTCAACACCCATACGACAGAAACGTAAGACACAATGTAGTAACTACGATTTTATACAGTGAGGTCAAGTTTGGAAATGGCTACTATGGTGGCTAACATCATCACACATGAATACAATTGGGCTCATTGAATCCACAAGAGTCTCAGCTTTCCAGTCATCCCAAATTATGTAAATCCAAGACTTTTTATGGACCCCAGTATGCAGAACTATTCAAATAGAAGGTGAAAATAACAAATGTATAGGTTACTGCAGCAAAAGAAAAACAGCATGTTTTTGCAGAAAAGCTGCATTGGATTAGCATAAAGTGGGCATGTCTGTAACGTGGAGACTCATGGGTACCCATAGAACCATTCTCATTCAGATATCTTGAGGTAAGAGATCAAGGGGCCCCTTTGAAAATGGCCATGCCAGTTTTTCCCTCACCAACATTTTGCCTAAATTTGGAACATTATTTAGCTCGCTTGCCGACAAGCTAGCATGACATGGTTGGTAGCAATGGATGCATTCGGTATTCTAGTTTCAGAGAATATCAGTATCTTCACTGTCACTTTAAAACTGCGTCCGCTAGACTAGAGCCTCTGAAACACAGTCATGTTGGCCGTGGACGTGTCTTGCAAAAAGGGGCACTTATCCTTCAGAGGGCAAAAGGGCAGGTGGTCGGGCACCACCTGGGGTCTATCTGTGCACGGCCCTGGATACAGGTAAGCTGCACACCTGTTTGCTGCAAACTTCTGACAGATGAAGCCTCCTGGGATTTGGGTCACTATGTATCCCCAGAAGAAGGAGCCGTGGATCATCCCCACTGTTTCTGGTTCCCAGTCAAACTGAGCTTTCTGTTGGGAAAGACAGGAAGACAAGTTATAATACATTTCATAATAATATAATAATACATTTCATTTATAGAGCACTTTTCATGCTACTCAAAGACGCTTTACAAGGGGGTTTAAAAAGATCAAGCAAACAAGACACAATATAAATGATCAGGAAAAAGGAAACAACACGTTAAAACATAATACAGAATACAATACACAGTTATCATAGGTTAAAATCACTTTTGAGCAGGTGAGTTTTGATTAATGGTTTGAATGTGGGCAGATTGGTGCAGTCTCTGATGTGTTTGGGGAGAGAGTTCCAGAGGGAGGGGGCAGCCTCGCAGAAGGCTCTGTCACCCCAGGTCCGGCACTTGGTCCTGAGTGGTGCGGACAAGTCTAAAGGACTGAAGAAGGATGAGATTGCGTGTACTTGAGTTGGATTTTTACAAGCTCTTGATAAGCATTACTATGGGTATTTTAGAGGTTTTGTTCAAATGAATATTCAAACAGCCACATTGAAATGTACAGAGACATCTTATATCTACAGTAACACTGCAGGCCAGACCATAACCAGCCGTTTAGCTGGAGTCAGAACCATCACAGCAACAACAGATAACCGATCAGAGTTTATCTGATTAATTACTAACCTCTGATTGATTACTAACCTCCTGAGGGCATATGGTAGCCCTACTGACATAAACACCCATTAAACCAGACCTCTGTATGTATGTACAGTATGTATGTATGTATGTATGTATGTATGTATGTAATGTAATGTAATGTAATGTATGTATGTATGTATGTATGTACTGTATGTATGTATGTATGTATGTATGTATGTAACTCACCACTATGACCTCCTTGTCGTCTCTGAAGACAGTGTGGCTGTTGACCATGCTGACCACGGCCACGCCCAGGTTGCAGCGGATCCCAAAGGAGATGCAGAAGCCGATGCCGGAGAGGATGGCGATGATGTATCGCCTGGGCAGGCCGAAGCACGTGCAGTCCACCACCGGCATCTCCTTCTCCTGGACCAGCTCCGGCCGGCCCTCTGCCGACAGCTCCATGGTCTCGCCATTCTCCTGCTTCTTCTCGAGCGCTCTGGGAAGGGTCGGAAAAACTGAGGATGAATGGATGTCATATGTGTGTGTGTGTGTGTGTGTGTGTGTGTGTGTATGTGTGTGTGTGTGCAAGAGTTCCTTGAGTCCAGCCCTTTTCAATTCAACAAAACAGATAAATATGTAAATCAGTAAATCTGTAGGCCTAAACCTAAAAAAAATCAATCAGGAGAGACTAGTATGAAGGTCCAAAATAAACTTGTTGATACAATAAAAACAAGATGAAGCTTTGGCCTATGGCTCCACGATGACGCTCCTCCTGTGATGAGGAGGGGCGAGTGTTGGGAATGCATAGAATAGAAATCTCCCCCACGGGGAATCTCTCTGGAGCCGTGACCTTAGTGGTGGCAGGGGAGGAGGTGGAGCAAAACAACTGATTCACGGGAATGACAGCAACTGCAGAGCAGCAACACATAGGTGAGTAGCGTAACAAGTTACAACATAGTAAAAAATGTGAACTTCAAATACTCTCAACAAATAGTCTCAACCGCTTAGGTGATTGGTTCAGCGGCAAAGAGAGGGAAAGAGATGGCTTGTGTTGATTGGCTATTGATAACGTGGGAGAGCGTGGATGACTGTGATTGGATAGAGAGAAGTATGAATGAAACCGGGGGGCATGGGCTAAGTAGTCTTCCTCATTGAAATTACGTCTAGACTTCACTTCACAACATTTCGGTTGAAGAATCGTTAATATAGTTCAAAAAACGAATACAGTAAATCCAACATTTATTAAACCATAAAATATTAATACTTAAACGTCAGTTAATTCACTCACAGTGTACTGTCCTACACTGTAGTTTTATTTGAGAGAAAGTCAGTCAGTGATCTGCCTGGGTTTTCCAAACTGCAGCCGCCACAGTGAAATTCATGTTCTGAAGGTCTTGCAGACTGAAAGAAAGCTTGGCTTAATCATTGTGGATTCGACTGGTATCTCCAGCACCTTAGCAAAGACACGTTCTTCTGTCAACTGGACACACAAACCAGCCTTCTGACATAACCTTGACTCATCCTATCCGAGCAAGGTGTTTCCTCTTGGATGTGTTTCTTGTATTGCAGCCAGGTCTCTCCTGACAGACCTGGCTGACACTGAGCAGTGCAGAAGCTTCTCTCATCCTGGCACATCCCCGCCCCTCTCCTCTGTCCAAACAAGCTTCATCACTGCTGTCTGGAACCCTGCTCATGTGGTGTGCTGACCTCTGCCCAGCCTGCAGTGTGACCTCTGCCCAGCCTGCAGTCTAAGAAGCATCAACTGTGTCTCTAACCGCAGCTGATCATCCATTAAACATGACATGTGCCGAGTTCACACACACACACCAGACTAGACTGAACCCACACTGGCTCCGAGTCCCTTTCATTATGACAGCTTTATTCACCTTATGTAGCCCCGCCCAGTTGGCCCAGTTGTGTTATGACTTCCTGTTAAAAAAAAACATCTGTTTTACCTGCTCACTACTAGTACTGTACTGTCACAGGAAGTGTCAACACAATAGGAAGTAACTGGCTGAGCCCTGTGTTGGAACATATGGTGAATACCATATAGATGTACAGTATGTTTATGTTTAGCAGTTAAACATCCCAACTGGCTTTCACTGGTGAAGATAAGTTACTCTGTGTCAAGTGAAACCAATATGACAAAATGCTTTTGCCAAATCCAGTTGATCCTGCACAGCCAATAGTGCAGAGCCGAGATAAACCTCGGATTGCATTTCCGTGATTTTGGGGGAGATTTGATGCCTTGTTTGACACAGCAGAGAGTGGAGAGAGACAGGAGAGAGTGGAGAGAGACAGCAGAGAGTGGAGAGAGACAGCAGAGAGTGGAGAGAGACAGGAGAGATGGGAGATGGAAGGGGATAGATAACATACCACAACTAACCAGTGGAGTTTGGTCTCTGGATTGGGAACAATTGAAGAAGAAATTCAAGCAGCCGTTGTACTTATTGTTCTTGATAATGCTAACCTATTTGATAATAGTTTAGCTCTGAACTCCCCAATTTTGTGTTAAAATAACACTAGTTTTATATGTCAGGCCCCAGAGGCAGCCGTAAGCATCTGGGGCCTGTTTCAAGAGCTACAATGTGTTTGTATGGGGGGGGCAACAAAGAGAAAGTGGAGCAGAGGGCCACGGGCTACGGGCAGGCTTTTTGTGTGAGTGACTGTGCATGTTTTTATGTCCCCAGGGGGGCAGGCTTTTTGTGTGCGTGACTGTGCATGTTTTTATGTCCCCAGGGGAGCAGGCTTTTTGTGTGCGTGACTGTGCATGTTTTCATGTCCCCAGGGGGGCAGGCTTTTTGTGTAAGTGACTGTGCATGTTTTTATGTCCCCAGGGGAGCAGGCTTTTTGTGTGCGTGCATGTTTTTATGTCCCCAGGGGGGCAGGCTTTTTGTGTGCGTGACTGTGCATGTTTTTATGTCCCCAGGGGAGCAGGCTTTTTTTGTGCGTGCATGTTTTTATGTCCCCAGGGGAGCAGGCTTTTTGTGTGCATGCATGTTTTTATGTCCCCAGGGGGGCAGGCTTTTTGTGTGCGTGCATGCTTTTATGTCCCCAGGGGGGCAGGCTTTTGTGTGCGTGCATGTTTTTATGTCCCCAGGGGGGCAGGCTTTTTGTGTGTGTGTGCGCAAGTTTTTATGTCCCCAGGGGAGCAGGCTTTTTGTGCGCGTGCATGTTTTTATGTCCCCAGGGGGGCAGGCTTTTTGTGTGCGTGCATGTTTTTATGTCCCCAGCGGAACAGGCTTTTTGTGTGCGTGCATGTTTTTATGTCCCCAGGGGGGCAGGCTTTTTGTGTGTGTGACTGTGCATGTTTTTATGTCCCCAGGGGAGCATGGGGAGAACATGCAAACTCCACACAGAAAGGCCCTGTTTGACGACTCCACCTGGGCAGTAAGTAGGCACTGAGGACATGGGGATGGGGACACACCCTCAGCGCCCACAGCGGTCCCAGGTGGAAACCAGACCTATGACCTTCTTGCTGTGAGGCTTTTGTGCCACCGTGCCCCCTAAGGGCAGACTTCCTCATGTAGAGGAAGACTGCACTTGTGGTTTCTACAGCAAGTGGGTTTTTACAGAGTGTGGTTGCTAGCCCCACGTTTGCATCAGTAATGGTATACAGTATTTTTCAGACTCCAACTGTATTATGTACACTTTCAGCATCATGGACAGCTGAACATTCAAATAATCCAAACAACTCAAACAAACAATTAGAAACCAAACAATTACAAACTGAAACAATGTCATTTTTGCTTTGGAATGAGAAGCCTCGCCCTTTTCTGCAACTACTAGTCTGCATTGAATAGTACTAGGCCTCTGTGTTATGTAGCCTATCAGCTGACATAAAAACAGCTTAAACAATTCCCTCCAATTAAATTAACAACAAAAGCAATGCCATATGTTGCTTGGGAATGAAACTAGTAACTATTGATTGTTTACAATGAATTGTGCTTTGCGCACTTTCAGCACCATGGATAGCTCACACCAGGCCTGGAGAATGAAAGGGAGAGACTGGCAGGATTATTTAACCCTAAATAATTGCTTATATAGATTAATTTCATGATGTGTACTGTATTTGCTTTAGTTTGAGAATTTACTAATTAATATTAGTTGACACTGTTAATAATGTTCGTAGGGAAAGAAATTACCCACCTACCGTTTTGCTGTGAATATTGAACTAACTTGCTGGCTGTTTGCTTTGAAGCATTCTCTGTATGTCGCCACAAAAGCGGGGGAATTATTCAATGTTTACATGTCAGTCGGGGGCCCTTTGGGAGGGCGGGGCCCGTTTCAATTGAAATGGGTGAAACATACAGTATAACCCCCCCCCCAATCCTGGCGTTCTCCTATAGGTTGAGGCCACGTCTCGTCATAGAGACGTAAAAACCCTCGTTCTATCCATTCAGCAAAGTTAGAATTTAGCTGATAGCCCAGCCCAGGCAGACACGATCGGGGATTTAACCACCGCAGTAAACGCACATCTGAGCAGACGTCTTGTGTTCTGCTCTAGAACCCCCAAACATAGTTTAGAGCTGCAGCACCGTCTTTTGGTGAGGCAGCCCATGAGATATATGGGCGGTTTTACCCCACTCGCGTGCCAGCCGTATAACATTTTGTGGGCGTTCCCAGACATGCTCTATGTCACATGTTGCACACAAAGATCATATATACGGAAGATGAACAATCCAACTTACTTCCTTGACAGCTAGATCCACATTTTTCTTCTCGCCAATTCTCAATGGCTTCTTTGTCTTGCTCGGGAGTACAACAAAACTTTAATTGGCGATTTGTTACATTTGTTGTCTGCGCAGCCCACCACACAACAGCTTTTAGCTATTTTTAATTCAAGGAAAATGACGCTGGTGTATGGGAGTGAATGAAGAGTGTTCCCCCGTGATGGGCGTGGCCTATTTCATGCAGTGTCTCTATGGCAGAGGTTGGAGCTGTGGCGGCTTGAGAGATGACAGGGATCAGAACATATCTCGTGACAGAAAGACTCTGCAGAAGGACTTTGAGTTCCGGTGACAGTGTAGTCAGCTAAAACCTAACAGCAAGCAGACAGCACAACGATTACAGAGCACACAGCACATGCCAGATTAGTTAAGCAGTGGTTCCAACGCTCTTTGACATTGATCAAATATTAATGATGACGATGATGAATTATTAATATCCCTGGCTCTCTCACCGACTATTTTTGTCTGCGTGGGGCCTCTCTCTCTCTCCTTCCTGTCTCCTGTTCATCTTTAACCCTGCCTTTCGCCATCAATTCCCCCAACTCTCGCATCGTCTCACACAGTTCACAACATTTTATTTGTCATCTTTACACCGATTTCTTTCTCTTTGCATCTCAGCATGGAGAGCGTCCGTTGTATTTTCCATACCAGCGTGAAAATGTATCCTAGAAGATGTCTCTTATTGGTATCTCTGCTGCCACGACTCTTCATGACTGACTTTAGTTTGACTTTGTCTGACCCCGAGTGACAGAATATCCCGTGTAATCCTTATAGTTTCTGACCCTCTCCCTTTGGCTCTGGTCACACCATGACAGGCGCGGACTGCATAATCGGGCACGTCGGGCAAATGCCCGGTGGCCTGGCCTGCAATTTTTTTTTTTTTTTATTATTTTTGTGTCCGCAGTCAGGCCACTCACTGAACAGCAGGCCAGGCGCCGCCTACTGGTTTACTAGTGGTTTTATTACTTTATTCAGGGTTAAAGTGGGTGCATCTCATTGTAAAATTGGACTCAGCCCAAATTGGGCTTCAAACGGCCCAAATTGGGCTTCAAACGGCCCAAATTGGGCTTCAAACGGCCCAAATTGGGCTTCAAACAACCCAAATTGGGCTTCAAACGGCCCAAATCTGGCTTCAAACGGCCCAAATTTTTCTCCGCCGCCCTTCGGACGCCGGCACGCGCGTCGGCCCGTATTGGCCTGGCCTGCTTGGTATCTAATGCCCGGCCTGAATTATGATCCCAGTCCGCCCCTGCACCATGAAGTCCTGTCTGGCAGCTTCTGGGCAGTCATTTGGATCAATGTGAACAATATGAACACAAAGCTAGATGAAGTGCGGCACGGCTGTTTCCAGCCGTGCTCCACTCAGGGAGTATTCCTGCTTCTCTCTCCAACTTCATCTCTGAATACATAGACTGAGGACAAGAGGACAGTTCAGCAGCACAGTTCAGAGTTCAATTATACAAACGGGATAAGAGAGACACAAAGGACTGGTGTAGATTGTTAGCAAAAGTTGCAAAAACGCATAATGATGCTCAGCGTCACCTAAGATTGAATTAGATTGAGAAGAAGAAAATATCAGCATGTGCCATGAAACCCAACTGTGGGATCATCAGTGGAACACAACAAAGTGAATCAAAAGTCATTCAAATTAGCCTAGCTCCCTGACCTTCGAAGCCACGCCCACTCCACCGTTGTGGATTTGGCTGTTCTTGGTCTGGCATCGCCATGTGCAAAAGCTATTTCTCCGGTTGAAAATCCATTGGCGGGCGCTGATTGGCTAACGCTGTTGTCAGTCAGTCTTGCCTGCTGGAGCTTCATCTGTGTGGGCGTGAATGAATGAATGAATGAATTTATTTGGTGATAAAATAAAATAACACAACAGTACATATAGTAATGAAAGAACAGACAATATATCAATCACCGAGGATAAAAACACAAAAAAGTCCGAGGGCTTATTTCCATTGTGGTCCTCAGAGTAGCGGGGAGTAACGTTACGGCGGCCGTGGTAAGTGACGCCCTGCTCGCACAGCCGCACAAGGTAATGTCACGGTGCAGCCTGGCCTAGCGGAGCTGTTGATAGCGAGGGGGATGTTGATAGATCGATGCATAGCTTGCTCGTTATGTCCAAGTCACGTTTTTCATCAATGGTCAAATTTGTTTTGACAATCCGTTGCTCATTGATATACTGTAATTGTTGTACAGCTGCCAAATTTAGCTAGCCAACATTTAGTAGCCAAAGTAGAGATAGCCTGCTGTGTCTGTTTCTGTGCATGACTAGTGCTAGTGCAGTGCTGCCGCCGGTTGCCGTGGACACCTTGGTCTCTGGTGATTGGTTAGAGAAGACCGAAGCCCGCCCCCTCATATAAATGCTCTGAAGTGTCTGCAATCTCAGACAAGAAGAGGAAATGATTTGACGAGTTGACGATGCAGTCTGAATATCAGGCTACATTCAAATAGCAAAGAGTCCAGATTTCTTCCACGAGAGAGCGTTTCAAACTGAGTGTGGAGAGTGTGAAACCACCACAGCACAGACAGGACAAGAACAATTCGATGGTTGAATGGCAGAAGACTGTCACAGATCCATGGAAGCATGTTGTTGTTTGTGCCAATTACATTTTGTCTCATCATCACATAACTGTAACTGACCACCGGCTCCTGTGACAGACAACAAACTGTAACTGACCACCGGCTCCTGTGACAGACAACAAACTGTAACTGACCACCGGCTCCTGTGACAGACACAAACTGTAACTGACCACCGGCTCCTGTGACAGACACAAACTGTAACTGACCACCGGCTCCTGTGACAGACAACAAACTGTAACTGACCACCGGCTCCTGTGACAGACAACAAACTGTAACTGACCACCGGCTCCTGTGACAGACAACAAACTGTAACTGACCACCGGCTCCTGTGACAGACACAAACTGAACAACTGAAGTTTACACTACTTTATAACTGGATGGCTGCAATAAAGTGTTGTTTAAATGTTGAATTGCATATTGCAGAATAGAATAGAATAGAATAGAATAGTCCTGGAATGAATAGAATAGACTTGAACAGAACAGAGTAGAACCACAGAATAGTAGAAAATAACAGAATAGAATAGAATAGAATAGAATAGAGGCAGTAGTTAGTGGAGTGTGTAACAGTCTATCTCAGGCTGAGCAAAGGTTGCGTGCAGCGGAACAGGACAAGTGGCTGGTCAGCGCGCATTACGCACGACAGGCCCGTGGCTCGACCAGGCACCATGCACGGGACAGGAGGAGCAGCTCCTCTCCTCTCTCTCCTCGCCTCAGAGCATGTGTGTGCTGAAAGGAAATGAAAGCTTAGCGGACTGTGTGCCACGGGGGAGAGTAATCCTGGGTGTAAATGCCCTGGGGGGGGGGGGGGGGGGGACGATGACGAGCTACTGGGCCCGGAGAGGTGCAGTAGCTACTTACCGGTGAGGGAGGGAGAGGGAGAGGTGGCCAAGGTGGACACTGCCTGCAGGGATTTACGTGGGCCGACAGCTTGGAGGAGGAGAGGGCTATTTCAGGAGAGGATTTATCTGTTTAGACGCTACTTCAAATCCCGAGAGAAAGAAAGGAAGTCCACAAACATCTTCTCACGCTCAGATATCCATCACTGCGCGTATATTTAGGCCAGACTCCGCGCCACCAGACTCTATTCGTTTTTTTTTCTAAAGTTATAGATGTGTCATGCAATACAGCAGGTGCTAGTGGATTCTTTGCTCAGGTGTCTCTTTTGTTGGTCCCAAATGCAGCCCCGTTTCAGTGGTTTAGTGCTACTTTTTGGGGTTTTACAGGCCAGACTCCTCAGACTCCTCCTCCTGTGTGAAGTCTGCCAGACTCCTCAGCTCATAACACTATTTTCTTCTCATATTCGTCTTCTTAACCCTCTAGTAGGCTCAATGATAGGAGTGACAGAGTAGCAGAAGGCCTCCTGCAGCTCTCCATCAGGCCCAGGAGGCTAACAGGGCTTGACAGCCACTTCACAGGCCCAGTTCACACTTGTCTCTCACTTTTGAGAAATATGGACAGACTATCAAGCATGCTTATTTAGGCTGTATGTCAGTGTTTGTATGGTGGAAACTGGAACAGACTATACGTGATTGACCAGCTATTTCTGTGTCTTCCATATATATGGACTGAAATTCATCAATCCAAAGAGGCCTTCTGTTATTTGACCACACGAGGACACAGCAGAAATCGAAGGCCTGGGCGAAATGAATCCAGCTATCAATCTACTGCTTCATCTCCCATTGAGAGGGAGAGACAGAGAGAGAGAGAGAGAGAGAGAGAGAGAGAGAGAGAGAGAGAGACGGAGAGCGAGAGAGAGAGGGGGAGAGAGAAAGTTAGGCTATGACCTACAATGACATTTGAATCTTTATTTGCTCTTCAGTGACACCGCAAGCTATCATTAGGGGCGAAAATAGGTGGAAGTAAACCTTGGTGTTTGGTCTGGTTAGGTTGCATAGAATGTGTGCGCTCAAAAAGAGAAGATTTGTAAATTTCTGACTGTTACTCATTGACAGGTTTTTACTGCCTGTTCCGTTCAATTAAAATGAAGTGCTAAATTCAGCAGCCACAAGAGACAGATGTTGTGCCAGGTCATCAGTAATCCAGGCCCCTGGACATCTTGATCTTCAAAGGAGTGGCCTATAGCCTATTTGCCTCCATTTCTAATGAATATTAAAATCAAGTTTTAGACAGCATGCATAATGACTGTAACTTCACTGCAGAACGTATTTCTCTTTTAAAGAAAGAGAGATTCAGGGGTAGTATAGATTTTCTTCTAGTCATAATATCCAGTTATTGTACTTACCCGTATATTTTCCCAAGAGTCCTGGCTGCCACGACCTTAAACCTGTCCGG
The DNA here is from genome assembly GCF_964638095.1 of Poromitra crassiceps. Lineage (NCBI taxonomy): Eukaryota > Metazoa > Chordata > Actinopteri > Beryciformes > Melamphaidae > Poromitra > Poromitra crassiceps. The sequence goes on along the minus strand of NC_139626.1, from coordinate 29,648,988 downwards.
CCGGATCTCCATCCTCACGACTCCAGGATCCGACCAATATACAGTCCTTGCGCGCTCCCGACTGAGCGCGCAGCCTTCGCCTCTACTCCCTCCGCCGCTTGTGCCTCTCACCCACACATACAACTTCTTTTCTTGTTTGACTTTATAACCAAATGTCTCATGCGCCGCGTCCTTCTTAGTAAAATGTGTAGCAATTGACAGTGATGTTCCAGCGATTCACCTCCGATGTTAACCATCAATAAACCCGACTTTAACTAGGCCTACCTCTATGCAAAATAAACGAATCAAACATTGTCACCAAAATGCAGCCTCCCTGTTTCCCCCCAGAAGATCCAAGTCCAAAGCAACTTCTTTTGTGTCCGCTAAAGGTTCAAGGCGTGCTGGAGACAACTTCCGACAGGATTCAAACGGTGTCTCTGACCGCGGTCCTGAAAACAGATTAGCTCATTAATCTCCCCAAGTGTGAGTGAGTAGTGAGTGAGTGGGCCGCATGTCACTCCCTACCCCGCAGGCAGCCCGGCGTTAAGTAGTGGCTGTTCAGGGAAGCGGCTATTCCTTTACCACACCACAAGCGCTGAATGGAGTGAGTTGGGTATTTGTAACTTGATGGGTGGGGCGGGTTGCTCTGAGGACAGACGTGGTAGCATCATGTTCGTGCGTTAACCTGCAGACACGCAGTGGCCCGTCTTTGCGCATTAACAACGAGTAGCCTACGTGCGTGCCAATGGATTTATTTATAAAACGACGCCGAGATTCCGCACTGGTTGCCCAAGTAGCCTATACAAAAGAGGAAAATAAATCAGATTTCCTACCCTATAAAACCGCTTTCAGGCGCACACGTTATACTTTCCCTTTATAACTCCCAGCCATTTTGTAATTTTGCGCATGTGAAAGAGCATCACACCCCAATTTATTAACACCCACAAGCAAATGGTGCAAACGCGCTTCGTGAAGATGTAACCTGTGCGTGCTTGTCATTCTATCCGAGGGAGAAAATATCAGAATCGGAGCGCAAAAGCTAAACAGATATTTCACTGATTTCAGTGTGTGAAACTGAACTGAACTGAGTCGAGGCCAAGTTAGTTTAGTTCGTGTTTCACCTCACGGGTGTGACCGGTGGTGAGGAGGCGACCGAGCCGCGGGCGTCTGTGCTGCGTCCCAGCGTCTCCAACGCGCCCCGCGCGTCATTCCAACAGTGCCGCATATTTACGCATCAGTGTTGTGACTCTGCATGGAGAGTTTTTTTTTTATTTTGAACATGAAAAAAGCTTGAAAGCGAAAAAAGTTTTGGAAATAAAAAAATAAAGTAAAAGAAGGTGTCAATTTGGATTCCTCTTTCTATGTACAGTATTGTTTCTTCATTTAAATCTTTCACCCACCAACAAACAATCAGGGCTACACAAACTGCAAATATTAACACTTTTGGACTTTGCTGTACTTTTACTAGGTTTGTGTTGCTAAATTATAAATCAATTTATTAACATACATGTGTCATCATAAAGCTATGCGTATAGCCTACACAGCAAATAGCTTGGGTGCACTTTTTGCTAAATGTAAGGTAATGTCAGATATAGAGCAATTTCAAGCTTTTACCCATATTTATCAATGGCTAATTGATAAAGCTATTTATCAATGGCTATATCAATTAATTTACCAATTAAATGTTCATAGGAGGGAATGTCATGGCGAAGTTTTGTAGAGGCCTGTTTTTATACCAATAAGGATACAAATCGACTTTACCATGTGATTGAAACGGTATTTATTCACCAGACAGAGTTAGAGATGAGCAAGACAACTTTTCTGTCACTGTTTGTTGGTACAATGGATCTCTACTACAAGAATAGATGTTACGACATAAAGTGCGAGTACATTAATGAAAGCTATAGTTTATGGTATTTGTATGAATGTAACAGAAATTAGTTCATTCTTAAACAAGACTGAGATAGCTATAATGTGTATATTTAATGGGGGAAAACATGCTTATTCAACAATCAGTTCTCCTTCACTCTCCAAATGATGTCACTTGTAAAAAAGCCTTTGATGCTTTGAACATTAGAGAAAGCTCTTCTCCAGGTCCTTAGCTGATATAGTTCGTAGAGAGTGGGAGGACAGGAAGAGGGGAGGGAAGGGCAGAACGGAGGGAGGGGGGGACAGGCTGGGTGGGACAGAGATGATGGACGGGCTGTGAGACAGAGAGCCGTAACCGGCTCTCTGCACATCTCCCACACTGGAGGCAACCGAGCCCCGGAAAGACATGGGGGAATCATCCATGGAGCCTACAGTTAACTCTGAGAGAGAGAGAGAGAGAGAGAGAGATGTAGACTGAAATATTGACTACAAAAAATGACTACTAAAATGGGGTTTCAGTACCACCATGACTGACCTTTGTGTTGTTATTATGAAGATGCAGATATTTTCCTTACAATTCCCTATATGAGTTTTCAGGTACTAGGCATCTCGATTCCTAGGCTCACACGCTGCACGGACTCGCTCTCGCCCGCCCTAGAGCACGCCGAGCTGGCCCTGCAGCTTGCATACGCAGCTTGGCCGCCGCTCGGCCTCACCTGCTCTTGTGACATCATGATGTCTATGAAATCATCAGTACCTATGACATCATCAGTGATGTCATAAGATTATTTTACTCTTATGACATCACTATGACATCATCAGTGATGTCACAAGATGAGTTTGCTCTTATGACATCACTATGACATCATCAGTGGGACAAAAATTTAAAAACAGAGAACAGACTTTGATTGCCCACTTGCCCCTATTATATATAGATAGATAGATAGATAGATAAATAGATAGATAGATAGATAGATAGATAGATTAATTCAAAGGATAAAGCTAAACGCATTCCTAGGACATCGTGAAAAAGCACTTCTTGACATTATTGGGGGGAAAAACATAGGCTACAATATGGACAGTTATGTTCCTCTGCCTAACATGACGTGTTATCTTTCATAATTATAGCTATTATATCTGCATGAGGCAATTTTTCAAGTTCGTGCCTCCAAATGGCATTGAGAGGACTGTAACGGAACTGAATCTCCACTTCAATACCCAGAAATCATGTAACACCGTAGACCTATATTATGTACAGCACTCTGTGCATTCGTGCTGGGAGGGGTGCTTTAGAAATAAACTTTTACTTACTTACTTACTTACTGGTGTAAACTAGGATGGGACGCTCTTCTGTATTGCAACCCTGCTTTACCTGATAATTAAGGTGTATTTTTATATATACTGTAAATCTTGTCTAGTGTAGGTAGCCTACATTCAACTGTTTCTGCCTGCTATCTGTCCCTTTGTTAGCAAAGAGTAAAGTGTGACATGCATAAAGTGAAAAAATGTCTATAGATATAGGTCACACCTGTTAATTTGTTCTCATGTGCTGTAAAACAGTCAGTACCTGGGTCATCATGCAGCTGAGTGTGCAGGTACTGCTCCTTGGTGTAGAACCTGTTGTAGATACAGTAGACTGCCGCCATCAGCGTTATTGTTCCCATGGCTGCAGCGAGGAACAGACCCACTTTGGCATTATCTTTGTCTACATGGGCATCTGTGGAGGCATAAAAACACACAGCAGAGGGCAGCAGAGGGAGAGTTTTCACACACAAATCTCAATGTGAATGAGGAAGATGTAGCAATCCACTTTGACTAATTAAAACCATTTGAAAATGACTGGAATACTCAGCACAATTATGGTAAAACATAGGGCAGCTGTGGTTGATAAGATTTTGTCTCAGCGTCCCCCATCTGATACGAGTTATGCATCTAGATGTTTTATTACAGAACGTGTATGAAACCCATGACCAAAATAATCATACAATCTGTAATTGTGTTACTTGTTGATGGAATTATAGTGAAAAGTATTGCCGTTTCTGCTGGGGACCCCCTGGAACCCCCTCAAGGACCCCGCTTTGAGAAACACTGACCCAGGGAAAAGGCAGTTCACCTTTACAAATCCTCCTCCTTGTCCCAGTTGGATATGATAAATTTGCCCTAATCTGCACTAAACAACATTGTTTTCAGAAAAGACTTACATGTTTGCTTTGCATTAAGATGACTGGTTTCCTCCTTCCTCAGCAGGTCTCGTAGGCCTATGTTTGGTGCTCCTGGAGGCGGATGGGGGTGGATCTGCTCGGACTGAAGGTTCTGGGAGCTGCTCACTGGAAGAACCAGCAGCAGGCAGAGAGCTGCAAGGCTGGCCATGTGGGTCCTGCTGCTGCGGCACCTATATAGGAGCCACAATTCAATGACTGGGGGAACTGAAATAATTGAACAAAAGTCTATTATTTTTGTTTTTTGTACCAAGATCAAGTATTGCATATCTGCTGGTTGCTACAACAGGGCCAGTTAGGGAGTCGCCATGGCTTGCGTTTGGTAGCTTACCTCTCAATATAGTTCAGCTGTTTTTCATACAGCTTGTTGGTCATAGCCATGATTTCCCAGCTTGCTTAGTGCTTTTGATCTGGTTCAGTTGTCTCTAGCAATCCCCACCTGGTGCTGCTGCAGAAGAAGGCAATTTAAAACAATTGTAAATGTCACACACTCACACCATTATGCAAAAGAAAGTTGCTATTTAAGATGGCTTAGGGTATTTACCTGAAATTGATGGCAGGCTGTCTCGTCTCTCTCTGCTGTGTGTTGTCTCTGGCTGACTGAAGTCACACGGCAGCCAAGACAACTGAACTCCCCAGCCACTTCATTCCCAAGGGGAGATCCACAAGCCCTCCTGTAACACACGACTATGCACACAGAAAACAGGAGACATAAATGATAGAATTGATGTCTCTTAACTGGTGAAGAAAGAAAAAAGTCATCTGTGATTAAATGGGTTGTGTATCATGTGACCTGTTGATTTCACAGCAATTTTTCACGTCTAGATAAATTGATGAGTGTGCTTGAGATTTTCCTTCTGCAGCTCTGTTTCATACAACTGTGTTTTAAAAGACAATATTGTGTTAAAACCAGCTACCACAACTAAAATAACAGCAACACACAAAAACAACTCAATTGTTTTTACCACACAACCTGCTGTCTTCTAAATATCAAAATATCAGTGTTGAGTGCATGAGTCCAACAGAGGCCCCTACTGGCATAAAGAAGTACTACAACTATCTAGAGAATCTAGACATAACTTTTTTCCACTCATTTACTGAGTATGTGACTACAACTCATTACATTATTCCTCAACAAAAAGCATAATCATAATGTAAATAAACTGTACTTATGTAAGTGGCAAGATAGAGACAAAATGTGTGGATATTGAAATTGGTTTGTCTTATTCATTTTAATATTGTGATGCTTGAACCTCTTATGTTGGCTGGTTTGGAAACACTTTTCATATAGAAAGATCCAGTGTTTCATTGCATCGTCAGCAAAATCCTACAAGGACATTCAACGTTGTTCAAGGCCAAGGGCTCAGAGATATGCAGGAAATACAAAGAGTGTAGTTGCTTGTTCACTGCACACAACACATCTGCCCAACCAACAGTCCAAACAGAGCGGTGAGAGCCAGCAGGTTTGCACAGCAGGTCAGTTACTTTGGTAGAGGACTTGATATCCTTGGACTGTGACACTTCCTTGGCACACGTTTCAGGCTGCCTACTTCTACTGCCACACTAATAAGGCGCAAATATCTTCCCACACCAGTCAGTCAAAGCAGGTGTTTGAGATGCTGACTTAGCTTTGAACTCATTTGGAAGCACTTCTAGCTCACTACAACTCCCTGCTCTTCCCAAGAAGGCCTCTCACTGGTCCTACACATTTTACCACCACATGCAGTCGGCCTAACAGTGCTTTTCCAGCCAGGTGCCCCGGGCCGCTCAGATGTTTACCTTGGCAGAGGTCTGGAAGATACTGGCCCAGTCAGGCAGGAGCTGAATTTTATCTGGACTCCCTCAAAAACCTGCCGCTGTGTCGGCCTTGACCGCAGCACACCCCCACCTGCTTCAGCCGAGGAGCAGATGGAAGAAGACTGTTTACTGGGCCACAGGTGGGAATGTGTGAGAGATAACGTTTGAAAACGGTCTCAGTGATGAAGAAATGGAGTGGCTTCATACTGAATTAGACACACAACATCTAGGGAGGCAAAGATGACCAGGGTCTGAGTTCATTGTTCATTCTTAAGCCGATTATTAAAAAAAAGTTTCAATGGCATTTAAAATTGTCTGCTGCCTGCATTCCTAATAAGTGTCATTTATAAAAACATTTCTGATTGACTACTTGCATAGGAGCTGGCCTCCAGTCTACAGTATTTGTTCCACTCTTCTACATTCACTTCCATGCATTGGAGAGTGACAAATAATTTGACATCTTTGTTTACCTGAGGCTGGATGTCAGAGGGTTGTGGTTCCTGAGACGCCTATCCCACACAGTAGCCTTTGTACTGAAGGTGGAAACCCAGCTATTCCTCAACAGCTGTGGTTTTCTCTTTCAAGCAAAATAATTTGCATCTGCAACAGCAAAAACTGGTTGTTCAGATCAACTTTACTTGACATAATCGTACAATTCCAAAGACATTAATGTACGTCCCCCCCTCTACTGCTTTGCGTTCTGTACTGAATCTTTTTTTTAACAAAGGTAACAAACATCTTGTAACAAATATCATTTTAAAAATGTAAATCTTGACATCTGAGAAAGATTTAAAATACAAGACAATGTTTAATCTAAAATATTGTAAGAGAAAACAATATGGCAACAATCTATTACAGTAGCACAGGCATTATATTACATTTTCACCCAGATTAAATTTAGACAAACTTGCAGAGTACAAAGATGTTTCTTACAGCACACAAACATCAACAATACCCATATTAATTATGGCGGGATGCTCATTTTGTTCAATCACCCTCAATGCACGGAGCATATGAAGGCATTTAGTACTGGAGTGGATTTTGCACATTCAACAGCACCAAGTTGTTAAAAGTCAGGTCTGGTGACTTTTGTGAAAAAGTACAAAGCTACAGTTCAGAAAAAGGGCTCTGAAATACAGGAGCAAGACAGAAACAAATGGCACAAATTGGCAAGTGAACCATTCCAGAAATGATTATGAGCAAATTACAATTAGAGTTGAAAAATATAACCCCTTCATTACATAAGTATTGGCTCTAAATCTGGAGGAAAGGAGACTTGTCCAGCCCTTTTGAAGGAGGTATGCTGCTTAGTGCAAACTGCATAGTGACAACTGACAAACAAGGTACATGTATGTTTCATGTTGTGTTGCTATACAATGCTCTAATATGCAAATGTACAAATTCAAATGAACAGGTAATAAAAATCCCAAACTATTTCACATATTCTCCAGTACATTTGGGTTTTGACATACTGTATAGTGTACTATATACATATTTTACATTAACATTAGAATAATTTTGAAGGCCATGACCCTTCAGTTTCTCTCTAGTACCATGCTGCCTGTCACTTGAGGTCAGGCTGCAGGCTGGTGACAGTCCTCATTTACCGTTACTAACCCCCGCACTGCAGCACTGATCAGTTGGCTTTTTACAATTATGCTTATTTTAAACTTTCCCTCCCAGCATCACAACACTTTACATGGCAATGTATGTTTTCAGTTTGACTTGATATCTGAAAAATCAAAAGAACAAACAGAAAAAGGCCAATGCACATAAGCAATAGTAAAATGATCATCACTGTAACAAAAGCAACACGTGGATGCTAGACACATCAGGAATTGGACGTCAGGATATTGTGAACAGAGAATACTGCATTCATGTGTAGCATGTTGATATCTTTCATGCACTACGGAGTGTCCTTGGGCAAGACACTGAAGCCCAAATTGCTCCTGATGGCTGCACCAGCCCCCTGCGTGGTAGCTTGCCTCCATCGGTGACAGTGTGTGAATGTAGGCATATTGTTAAGTGCTTTGGATAAAAGCGCTTTCCAGATGCACCGTACAGTACTGCGACCAGTACAATCTGACGATTTGTGGTAAATGTGTATATAAGTTAAGGACCAGTTGACCAGACAGTGAAGAGTCATTTTCACAAGACATTTTGGGGGGCAATGTCTGTATTTGTGAAATGCTTAAGTGTCTCTCACATAGGAATGCATATAATGCATATTTAAAAAGGTGGAACAAAAGAAATAAGAAGTTGTTTTTGCAGCTCACAATATAGTGCGTAAAGGCAATGGCTCCTTAAACGATATCGTTCCCTGTAGTTGTTCTACAACATACATGGGCAACATACGGCCCGCGGGCCGTATGCGGCCCGCGGGCGCCCCCTGTGTGGCCCGCGATGGAATTGCAAAAAAAAAAAAAAAAAAAAATTTTTTTTTTTACAGTGCACTTGAACGCAACATGCAATATACCCGCTGAATAAGTGTCCAAATGTTCATGTTATTCTGGGCAATACTCTTCTGTTATAGCATTTCAGTCTGAAATATGGAGTATCTTTCAATAATATTTATGACTAAAAGGCTAAAAGTAATCTCATGTGTAAGAAATGACTGTTCTACATTGAAGTAGAAATTTAAATAATTATCTTGTTGGTTTTGGATTTATTTAGCTTCAAGAGTGCATTTTTGTTCTTGTGTGACCCTCAACACAGGCTTTGAGAATCCCAGGCCACTTACTGATACTTATGCTTAAATTAACCCACTCATATTCTGGTTTATTTCAAGAAAAACATTTCGGCTAGTGGAAATTCTAATTGGCTGGTAACTTTAAAATCTAGCAGCCATATTGGCAGGTGGTGAAAAAAGTTAATTTCAAGCCCTGCAGGGAGAGCAGGTGGTGACATAGGAGTGAGTGAGGAAAAGGATCAAATATTGGTGGTTAAGACTGAATAATGACATCACAATTGTTAATTTAAAATTAGTTATTCCTCTAAACCTGGCTTCAAATGCCCCAAATTTTTCGTGCTGGCGCCGTTCAGCCCTCAGCAAAATCTGGTAGCGAGGACATTTTTTTGTGGCCCTCTCTATCATCAAAGTTGCCCATCCATGGGTTACGGCATGATATTAATAATATTTGTTCGGCCCCCGGCAACAATCTGGGTTTCTCATGTGGCCCCCCATGAAAAATAGTTGCCCACCCCTGTTCTACAACAACAAAATTAATGATTTGTTCTAAAACTCGGTTACACACTCCAAAATAAAACGTTGAAATCTGTTGGAACTTAAAAGTTCCTTCTGAAGGAAATTACACTTAAATGCAAAACTGTAAATGTAAAAAAGTGTAACGAGTTTTAAAAAGACATTTTTAAAGGGTGGATTTTAACAGCTAGATGTTAGTACTGCTAAATAATTAAAATAATATTTTTCTGCTACAACTTTAAGCATAAGCAGCAACCACTCTGCAATGTATGCAACAAATGGTGTGACATTTTAGTGTCCCTCATAGTAATCCGCTGAAACTTGGACTTGGCGTCCTCGGCCTGTCCCACATTATGAGGAAACGGGAGTCAAGTCGCCGTTCCGTTGTTCCAGCTCTGACATGTCGGTCATGGGGGTTTCACACTTGTCGTCAGTGTTGACCAGGCTGTACCGACCAATCTCTGTGTCTCTGGACGGCTGCTTGGTCCTGTCCCGCAGGACGGAGTGGATGAACCCCAGCGGGACGGGCATCATGGCAAATATGATCAGTAAAGACAAGACAGCCAGCGCCCAGCCAGGGTACTCCACCTTCACCTCAGAGGCCTGGGGGATGGGAGGGGGGGGGGGAGTTAAACATATTGTAATAATATAATCACTTAAGAAGTGAAAGGGAAGAGCCTGATGTTTCATTGGTTTGCATTGAAATCAGCGAGAAATGATCAAAACGGCTAAAAATCCACCCTTCATCTACTTTTTGTTCTTTTTCTTCAGGCTGCATTGTCTACTTCAGACACTTCCCAGAATTCCTTTTTGACAACCTCCAGAGAACATCTGCTGGTTTTACATGCAGGTGCAGAGAGTGTGTGGAGCCGAGCGTAAGTTCAGACAGGAAGACGTTTTCCATTCACTCACTCACTCTCCCTCTCTTCTCAGCTCCCCTGCATAACAGCAGATTAGGGGGCGTTAGCCGCTTTTGCTAAACCAATCAGTTAGCCACATCTTCCCATTCAGCCAATCTCACCATTAGCCGGCAACCTTAAAAGCTGTTCTCCTCTCCTCTCCTATGCTGTCTGCTGTCATTTCAGTGCCATTTGCTGCAACCCTCATCCACGCCATTCACCTCTAGGTCAGAGATTTCCAGAAACCCTCTTCTCGTCCTCCCATTTCTCAGAGTTCATCACCAGCACCAGATCTAGACTCCACAGGGGGTATCCTATTCTACTCTCGGCTTCACTACCCCCTTCACAATCACCATGATCTCACTCAAATGTCATCTACAGTCACACAAAGTACATTTCAGTGAGCTTCAGTCAGCTTGTACATACAGGAGCGTGAACCCATTGACCTTGCATTTGTTTCTGCCCAACTTTCCAGAGCTACTATGAGGAACCGCATGGATTGTGGTGAGAAAGAACTGTACCAATCAACACCATCATTGGTAAGTAGCAAATAGGGCTAGACTTTAAAAAATGTGAATCCCTTTAAGAGCAAGAGAACAAGAGTCTTTTGGGGCATTCCTTTATAACTGGGAACTGGTAATCTGACGGTTCAAAGGTCATGAGCTGGGACGGTGACGTCACCAGAGCTGGTATTTCCCATTCCAAACTCGTAGGAGCCTCAGCAGCCCCGACCTCAAAAACCCAAGATGGCTGCTCCGCGCAACAACAGTAGTTATAATAGTAGTAAATGCTGTTTATTAGCACTTCTGTCTTGTTTGTGTCTCATTAAATCAGCTGTACACACAGCACTGCCCTAACTTCTATTGTGTGGACATGTTGCTGCAGTGTTTGTATGCGCAAAATGCCACGAAATGCCTTGTTATCAACTGTTATTGCTAACAATGGCTAGCGACTGGATCTGACCGGATCTGACCAAGAGCTGACTCGTTTAAGCGGATGTGACACAATTCAACAGTGAACTTCCCAGCTCCCAGTTTTCTGCAAATGGAACGCTAACAAAACAGATGTGATGTCATTCAACCGCTACATCCCAGTTTGTTTTCGATAAAGGAACGGCCCATTTCCCCAGTCAGAAACAACAGCAACAACAACAACAACAACACACAACATGTCTTGTTTTAGGGTGGGTTTGTACTGTATGTGTGTAGACACTTTCCCTACCTGCTCTTCATTCCAGGACATGTATGTAGGTGGTTTGAGGAACATGCGGATGGTGCTGGCTCCCAGCAGCCCCACCATCGCGATCAGGCAAACGTATTTCCACAGGTATTTATAAATGACACTGGGACGCCAACCCAGCATTGCCTCAATGTCGTCGAGGAACCTTCATAAAGACACAAAGAGTGGTGACGGTTACAGAGTTTTTGTGCCTAATGAGCCTAATAGAGAACTAACCTAAAAAGCCTAATAGAGAACTAACTGAGATGATCTGAAAGTTGAATGAAACTCAAAAACTCGATGAAGAGAATGTTTCACATTCTATTTGAAAATAGCGCTCACCTGTCAGCTCCATACAGCCAAGACACACTGAACGTCTCAAAAACCACCACAATGATGAGTGGGAGGGTGGCGGAGTAATCATCGAACATCATCACAAAGTAGTTCCCACAGCGCTGGGTGAACAGCAGGCCAATCAGAAAGCCCATGATGCAGCTGAACACTGTGAAACACACACGCATCACATCTTTTATGTCGACTATTTTCACATGGTGGAACAATATTATTTCACAATAACACAAATGGGATCATACAGTGAGTGAACAAATCAAAACTATCTTATCCACCTTATTTTTGAATGCCCCACTGTAAAAAATAATTGTGGGTACAAGGTCCGGTTTAACGTGACTTATTGTTGCAGCTTGCCATTAACTTTGTTATACTCGGCTGCAGACCCCAATTATAAACCGGAAACTGGAGTACGTTATAAAAGTTATAAATATAGTCACGTTATAAACAACTAACCAACGCTGGGGGTCCATATGCAAACAGTGTTACTCGAAATGGTTAAAAGTTAAATCAATTTGGTCATTCAGTGGCGTTTTACTGCCATGTAAAGTAACTATTACACTAGCCGCTAGCATTAGCCACAGTAGCAGACTACCCACAATGCATTACGTTATCCCAGCACCCGAACGAAACGGCTGTAGAGCAGAATGGCTCTGCTGTAAAATCCTCATAGACGTTTCTTTTGTCAAGTTAAAACCATAGACTGTAAAACAGTCTATTACACCGGAAGCGGAAGAAGCACCCATCAGGCATCATGGCAGCTAGAAATAAGGTGGATATCGTAGATCTCAGATGTGGGCGAGGCAATGCTGTTCTACAACATCGTACACAAAGGTGCCCAGTGTATCTCCTTTTGATACATTAGCGAAACATAATTTACGATGCATCTTACTAGTTGTAGGAGCATCACTTGGAACGGGTGTGTACCTGTGAACTTGGTCTTGTTGTTGGCCAGAGTTTTGAAGTTGTCGGTGAGGGGGGCGAGGATGCCCTCCATAGTGCCAAACATGGTGCTCAGGCCCAAGTTGAGCAGCATGAGGAAGAAGAGCGCCGACCAGAAGGGGCTGCCAGGCAGGAGGGACATGGCCTCTGTGAAGGCAATGAAGGCCAGGCCTGTACCCTCCACACCCTGCGCACAGGACAGGTGCACAGAAAGCATATAGAATATAACATTTACTTGGGTTCCTTCAATTAAAACACGACATCAAGAGATCTTGGGATGTCTGATTGATAGCACAATCAAGTTAGAGTGGTATCACGCAACATTTCCCCGAAGCCGTCTTTACCTTCTGCATCTCCTTTTCCAGCTCACAGTCGGTGAGGTTGCCAGGGACTTTATCTCCGTAGTGTTTGAACCAGGTGCTGTAGTCCGTCAGGGCCACAGAAGAGGGATCAGAGTAGTTGAAGCCCGGCATTAGGTTCTTGTCTACCTCACCATCGAAGAACCGCTGTGACAGCTGATCCAAATTACTAAGGAGAAAACAAAACAAAAGACAAGGCGACAGTAAATCCGTCGTATCCCACGAACGATAGATCATGAACGATAGATGATGAACGATAGATGATGAACGATAGATGATGAACGATAGATGATGAACGATAGATGATGAACGATAGATGATGAACGATACATCATGAATGATACATCATGAACGATACATCATGAACGATACATCATGAACGATACATCATGAACGCTAGATCAAGTTTGGTCAAAATTGGATCTCTGACACACATGGATGATGATGATTTTGTGTACGCCTTTCGATGCATCCGTTTATCCTATACTAAAAACATACCTGGCTACCGGTAGATTCCCTGCCTACCAACACGAGGGTTGCAGGTTCGCTGCCCCCGTGTTACCTCCGGCTTGGACGGGCGTCCGTAGAGGCACGATTGGCTGGTGTCTGCGGGTCGGAAGCTGGAATGAGGGTATGTGTCCTGGTCGCTGCACTAGCGCCTCCTCTGGTCAGTCGGGGCAGAAGGGAACAGCTTGATCCTCACACGTGCTATGTCCTGCCGGTGAAGCTCCACGCTGTCGGGTGAAAAGAAGCGGCTGGCAACTGCACATGTATTTGGAGGAAGCATGTGTGTGTCTACGGCTCTCCCCCAGATCAGCCGAGGGGGTGGGGCAGCGACTGGAGCAGCAGGGGGAATTGGCCAAGTACAATTTGTGAGAAAATGGGGGAAATGAGGGGAAGAAGAAAACATACCTGGCTACACATTCCATGGCTTTTCCTTTGGCGCGGAAGCCCAGCACCGCAAACACCACCAGAGTGGCCAGCACAGAGGTGAGGAAGTTGATGAAGGAGACGGTGAAGGCGTCACGATGGCAGTTGTTGTTCTTAGGATTGTAGGAGGAGTAGGCGATGATGGAGCCGAAGCCCAGGCCCAGAGCGAAGAAGACCTGTGTGGCTGCCTGCCGCCACACCTGCACGTCCCCCCAGATCTCCAGCTGTGGACGCACGGAAGGAGCAACAGATGTGTCATGGGGGAAATGGGTCACCTTCGCCCTGCCTTCTCTACACGCGACCAGACACACTGCAGTAGCTGCACATACCTTGGGGTAGAACATGTAGCCGATGCCCTCCATGGCCCCGTCCAGCAGGAGTCCTCTGATGAGGAAGCACAGGAGGACCACGTAGGGGAAGATGGAGGAGAAATACATCACCTTGGAAGAGAGAGGGGATGAACACATGAGCAAAGGACCTGCAATTAAATCACAGGCACAGGCCAACAGTCACTGACCAGCAACCACTGACCAGCAGCTACAACACACTGACCAGTAACCACTGACCAGCAGCTACAACACACTGACCAGCAACCACTGACCAGCAGCTACAACACACTGACCAGTAACCACTGACCAGCAGCTACAACACACTGACCAGTAACCACTGACCAGCAGCTATAACAGACAAGGAGGGCTCTCAAGAGGGAAGGGACAATAACTGGTATTACTACAGATCAGTTTAAGCCCCTATCCCATGGATGTTTTTTTTTATTGTCTTCTACGTGCATGAATAAAATCAATCAATCAATCAATCAATACCCTGGTAAATAACAATAACATGATGCCACCGGCACCGCCTCTAATTTGTATTACCATTGTATTCATACTGCGATAATAACTGCCAGTGCCTGGGAAGCTGAATAACAAAGTTAATGACACAGACCCAGGGTAGCCTAAGAGTTCACTAGCTGGATGGAGGAAGGCCTAAACTAGAGGTTGGCTGTACCTTTGACCACAGCCTAGAGGAGGCCTTTCTAACCAAGATGATGAAATACCAACAGCTAGAACAGACCATTTCACAGCTGGTTTTCATATTTGGTAGCCTAGGTCAGGGATACTCAACTTGCTTTGCCCGGGGGCCACTTTCGTGAAATGATAGAAGGCCAGGGGCCAGTTAATAAACAATCAATATAATTTTTTCTGTAGCAGATTGTAGGTTTTTGGGGTGTCAGTCAAAGTTTAGTCTGACAATGTTGCACACCGGATAGTTAGTTAGGTTAAGTACATACATAAGTGCCTGGGTAGCGAGCAGACGGCGGTATTTGACAATTTAGCGGCTAAATCATAGATTATTGAAAGATATTCCATATTCCAGGCTGAAATGCTATAACAGAAGTGGAGTATTGGCCAGAATGACATGAACATTTGGACACTTATTCAGCAGGTATCTTGCATGTTGTGTTCAGGTGCACTGTAAAAAACATTTTTTTTTTTTTTTTTGCAATTCCATCGCGGGCCACACAGGGGGCGCCCGCGGGCCACATGGGCCGCCAGTTGAGTATCACTGGCCTAGGTCATGTCCATAAGCTGGTTGCGAGAGGCCTTCAGATGGTTGGTCTCCCAAAGAGAAGGGCCAAGCAGTTAGTGAGATATTGTTCAATATCTATTATCGGCAGCCGCTCAATATCGAGGAGGCGCTGCTTTTTGTACCCATGAAGTGGATACTGACCGCTATCTTGCATTACAGTATAACTGTATATCAACCTGCCATGCCCATGTTATCATCCTGTGTGTTTCTTATGTGTATGTATTACTGTGGTTGCTGTCTGGGCACTCATGTAACTGACTGACTCCCAGCATTTGACTGCACTATTACTGTTTATGTCATTTGCATACTTGTATTTATGTGGACATAAATACATATTTCATTTGTTCATTTGTGCATGTGTGTGTGTGTGTGCGTGCGCGCGTGTGCGTGTGTTTGTGTTTTGGGGGGGTGTACGTATTTTCTCAATCTGTTTGCTTTGTGAAAAACTGAATCATTTTCAATCTCTAGGCCTCTAATAACTAATCAAATGAAACAACTTGAAACATTTAAAGTTGATTTGCCATCTGATGCAGGATGTTGAGGGACATTATAAATTTAGATGTCCACATAGACAGCATTGTGCAACATCTCCAGGAATCCGGGGGCTCATTTCCCGACAGAGAAACACTTTCAGTTTCAAGTTTAGGAAATATGTTTTTAGTTTTAGTTTTATTTTATTTTATTTATTTTACTTGATTAGTTTTTATTGTACGTATTTTATTAGGATTTGTTTGGGTTTATTCTTAATTGCACTAATTGTCTTTTATTTCATTTTAGGCTCATATTTATTGATTATTCAATGTGCCCTATTTCCCCATGTTATCCTCCCCCCTGCGTGGCAGGCACACCCACGCGTTACCCGCAGACTCTGACAAGTGCTTGATGCACTCATACTGTCACACACTTACACACATCCAGGCATACACACAACAGTGCACATTTTATCACAGTCACCTCAAGGACCGCAATGGAAATAAGCTGTTAGCTTTATTGCGTTTTTTATCCTTTTGATAATGGTGGGCCTGTGTATGTATATATGTATATACTGTATGTTCATTATCAATAAAGAACTCAATCAATCAATCAATCAATATAGTGAAAATAAATTATTCGCCCTTTTCCTTGGGACCCCCTGCAACTCCCTCAAGGACTCCTGGGGGTTCCCGGACCCCACTTGGAGAACAACTGGCCTACAGTACAGCCCACTATAAATACAAATAAGCACACAAAGCATCATGAACTGTATCATTATTCACAACGATAATATCTAGATTTCGCCTCCCTATAGGGAGTTGTTCCAGGCATGTCCAGCTGGGGCATGGTGGAGAGTCAGAGCGAGGGCTAGGTGGAGAGATTATCTCCACACTGGCCTGGGAACGCCTCGGGATCCCCCGGTCAGAGCTGGCTAATGTGAAAGTGAAAGTCTGGGGTCCCCTGCTGGAACTGCTACCTCCGCGACCCGATCACCAGATAAATGGTTAAAGATGATGATGATGATATCTGGATTTCTAGATCTATGTTTGATGACTTCATGGTGAAATGTGTGTGTGCGTGCCCGTGCGTGCGTGCGCGCGCGTGTGTGTGCCCTGGAGTGGGTGACTTCATGGTGAAATGTGTGTGTGTGTGTGTGTGTGTGTGCGTGTGCGTGCGTGCGTGTTTTGGGGGGGTGTAGTTTGCTTTGTGAAAAACTGAATCATTTTCAACCTCTAGGCCTCTAATAACTAATCAAATGAAACAACTTGAAACATTTAAAGTTGATTTGCCATCTGATGCAGGATGTTGAGGGACATTATAAATTTAGATGTCCACATAGCATTGTGCAACATCTCCAGGAATCCAAGGGCTCATTTCTCGACGGAGAAACACTTTCAGTTTCAAGTTGATTTACTTACCTAAAAATTCATTGGAATTGTTGATCATTGATTGAGTCTTGTGCCATTCAGCAAAAAAATAAAAGGGAAGATCACTATTTTGCAACTCCGCCGCTTTGGTTTAAGGCAGGGGTGGCCAAACTGCGGCCCGCTGCCCATTTTTAAGTGGCCTGCCATGAATTTGGCTTTCTTTTTTTTTGCCGGTGAAGCTTTTTTCATTTTTTCGTTTTTCCATTTTAAAGTTTGAAACAGAAAAACGGAAACGGAAAAACGTTTTTTTCCCCATTTCGTTTTTCATGGAAAAACGAAAAAAAAACTGATACTGATAATACTGAATGTTGGTGAAATTATCTCTGTCTTAACCTGTTGGCACAGGAAAAGATTTGAAAACATACAGAAATACCCATTGTAATAGGTGAGCACATCAATAAACTATGTGTCATATATTTATTTAGATGGAAATTCAATGTTTGATGGCACAAGGGTTTTCTGCCCCCCCCCCCCGCTTTCACTCTCAACAGTTTGAAAATTGTTTGGCCCGCAACTCCTTATACATTTCTGTATGCGGCCCACAACCAAAAAAGTTTGGCCACCCCTGGCCTAAAGCTACAGATTGTTTCATTCATTCATTGTGTGGCAAAAATAAATGTGATGACATAACGGTAATAAAATGTCTTGATATATGCTTGTGTATGTTTGATGCCCTCACACATGGAAGTTGATAATATGCTTGCGTATGTTTGATGCCCTCACACATGGAAGTTCCTTGTGAAAAAAGCTATCTGTATCAAACAGACAAACTGTAGGCGTCTCCAGGCAGCTTATTACCAGGGCAGATCATCTATTGATTTTGCCCTCTGACATGCGTCCACACCTACGCCAAGAATTCCAGAGATTCCATCACCCATGGGAACCCAGACGTCTGAGCCCAGCACATGACCAGGATTTGGTCTAACTGGGAAGGCTTATATTAGTACTGGTCAATATGAGCAACCTTTGCAATTTGGTTGACAATTTCACATTTTGGCGGGTGTTTATTTCAAATAATCTCTCGTAAAGAAAGCATAGCACTCATAAGCAGTTACTTTGCAAATACTCCGCTTTGATCTTTTCTAACATGGAGGGCTGAGAACACACACACACACACACACACACACACACACACACACACACACACATTGATTAACAAGACTAACAAGATCCTTCTACGAAACACACCAAGACGCGGACAAAAATAGACCTACGCCAGTCAGTCAGTGGGATGTTTGAAACACTAACTTCAACTATAACCTGACTACTAGTAACCAATCTGGAAACTCTTTAGTTAAGCAGGTGCTGCTAGAGTAACAACCCCCTGGCCTTCAAAACTCTGTATCGCAGAGTTGCTGGATACTGTACAATAGACCCATTTCACGGGGGCCATTTTGTGCCGAAAAGGCAGGGTAAACACAGGTGCAAGCAACGCACTGATAAGGGTTTCCAAATTCAAATCTTGGAAGTTGGAAACCCTCATTAGTGTTTTGCTTGCACCTGTGTTTACCCTGCCTTTTCGGCACAAAATGCCCCCCGTGAAAAGGGTCTATTACGCTTCTACACAAAACTGCCACAGCAGGTGGGACCGTCACCTTGACAGAAGTCTTGATACCCTTGAACATTCCCAGGCACACGATGGTCCAGGCCACCAGGAGACAGCAGGTGATGTAAGGGTTAAAGTGGCCCAGCTGGTCGATGGAGTCCGTGACGTCCAGGGCCTTGCGGTACCAGAAGTATGTGGTGGGGGAGCTGTCTTCACATTCCTTCACTGGTGTGAAGAGAGAGAAAGAGATGCTCACTCGCTGGGCCATGGGCCTTTTTCACAGCAGCCATTTTGTGTCTAAAAGGCAGGGTAAACCGGCGCAACCAAAACATTAATGAGGGCCCCAGCACTGGGACACATAAATGGATTGGAAGTTGGAAACTCATTGAGTGCCAATGACGTCGATCGACGTCAAAGTAAATAGTGACGTAGAGTGCCAATGACGTCGATCGACGTCAAATGCGTTTTTTGACGGTGGGACGTGGATCAAAGCCTGCTGCATCTCCTGTACAAATATTGTAGCTATTGAAGGTGTATAACCTATTTTACAGACCCATTAGGTGGCGACAGTGCTCTCCAGATTAGAGAAAGGTCAGGAAAACAGCAGGAAAAAGCCCCGTGATGAAAGAGAAACCGCTCATGCTGCAGCCAGAGCCATATAGATTGCTCTGGCTGGAGCTGACGTTGGCTGCGAACAGCAGTCAATCCGCGCCCACAACTGAGCCTCTCTGTCTCTGCTGTATAGTTTCTCCACACGATTAGCCGCCAGAAAAGCAGCACCCGACGCCGAAGGGCCAAACCATTCTCAGCAGTCCGGTTTGGCTTTTCCGTGTCGCGCTGGGAGCCGGCGCACAAAAACGGAGCACTCCGAAAATAGACGCTGGGTGCGTGAGTGTGTGAGTCCGTTCTCCAAAAGTGGCTGGCACTCAATGAGTTAATGTTTTGGTTGCACCTGTGTTTACCCTGCCTTTTAGACACAAACTGGCTGCTGTGAAAAAGGTCACTGGGCATCTTACTAGTCTGTTCTGGGCTGATACACCGCTTTGATCGGAGACAGTTCACGATCTAGCCTTCAGCTCACCTTTAAATAGACTTGGTCACATACTGTAATGTGTGATATTGTCATATTGAGTGTTTACCTGTTACGTTGCCCGTTTTTGGACACTGCTGCCAAGGTAAAGGGTTCTGAAACGAGTTCCCAAGGTAGAAAAGACTCCATGCCAGGATCACATTGTAGTACAGCGCCACAAAGAAACACACCTGGGGACATTTGAGAACAAGGTGACCAGGTTTACTAGGTTCCTAAGAACATTAAACATTAACCACCTGCGCCCTTGACCCCCTCCCCACCACTCTGACCTAAAGCATGCCTCCATGTCCTCATCCTCCACCTCACCGCCCTCTTCATCCAGTCACTATATCACCTCACCGCCCTCTTCATCCAGTCACTATATCACCTCACCGCCCTCTTCATCCAGTCACTATCCCACCTCACCACCCTCTTCATCCAGTCACTATCCCACCTCACCACCCTCTTCATCCAGTCACTATCCCACCTCACCGCCCTCTTCATCCAGTCACTATCCCACCTCACCGCCCTCTTCATCCAGTCACTATCCCACCTCACCGCCCTCTTCATCCAGTCACTATCCCACCTCACCGCCCTCTTCATCCAGTCACTATCCCACCTCACCGCCCTCTTCATCCAGTCACTATCCCACCTCACCGCCCTCTCCATCCAGTCACTATCCCACCTCACCACCCTCTTCATCCAGTCACTATCCCACCTCACCGCCCTCTTCATCCAGTCACTATCCCACCTCACCACCCTCTTCATCCAGTCACTATCCCACCTCACCACCCTCTTCATCCAGTCACTATCCACCTCACCGCCCTCTTCATCCAGTCACTATCCCACCTCACCGCCCTCTTCATCCAGTCACTATCCCACCTCACCGCCCTCTTCATCCAGTCACTATCCCACCTCACCACCCTCTTCATCCAGTCACTATCCCACCTCACCGCCCTCTTCATCCAGTCACTATCCCACCTCACCGCCCTCTCCATCCAGTCACTATCCCACCTCACCGCCCTCTTCATCCAGTCACTATCCCACCTCACCACCCTCTTCATCCAGTCACTATCCCACCTCACCGCCCTCTTCATCCAGTCACTATCCCACCTCACCGCCCTCTTCATCCAGTCACTATCCCACCTCACCGCCCTCTTCATCCAGTCACTATCCCACCTCACCGCCCTCTTCATCCAGTCACTATCCCACCTCACCGCCCTCTTCATCCAGTCACTATCCCAAGGCCACGTTCCCTCTATTTACTGTCACCCCCATTCTCAAAAAGCCCAGTCTCGACCCAGCCAATCTCTCCAACTACCGCCCTATCTCCAACCTACCTTTCCTCTCCAAAACCCTAGAACTCCTTGTCACCACCCAACTCCCATCTCCAGTCCCAATAACCTCTACGAACCCTTTCAGTCCGGCTTCCGTCCATTTCACAGCACCGAAGCTGCCCTGGTCAAAGTCATCAACGATCTACTCATCTCTGGAGACTCAGGTGCCCTCAACATCCTGATGCTCCTAGACCTCAGCGCAGCCTTTGATAGTGTGTCATTCCATCCTCCTCCAAAGGCTGCGCCAACTGGGTGAGACTGTTGTTACTTGTATCTGTTGCCTGTTGTGATCTTGTTTTCTATGTACTCATACTGTGTCAGCGTCTTTGGGTCATTGAAAAGCGCTTTATAAATAAAAATGAATTATTATATGGATACTTGAT
Source organism: Poromitra crassiceps (assembly GCF_964638095.1). NCBI lineage: Eukaryota > Metazoa > Chordata > Actinopteri > Beryciformes > Melamphaidae > Poromitra > Poromitra crassiceps. The sequence goes on along the minus strand of NC_139626.1, from coordinate 29,627,400 downwards.
ATGCAAATGCTGTATAAACAACTGTATATATACATGCATAATACCCGGAAAGGCATTCTGGAAAATGGAGGACACCTTTTGGACTTATTTTTATTCATTTATTTTGTTGGTGTTCAGCCACTAATGAAGACACTTCACATCACAAAATAACTCCTGGAACACACTGAACTTCACAAACTGATGATATCTAATACACACAGCTGGAGTAGCCAATCAGCATCTTACCACACAGCTGGAGTAGCCAATCAGTATCTTACCACAGACAAAGAGCGTGGAAGGAAAGAGACGACACTCCGGCCATTTTTGGAAACAGAATGCGCCTCGCAGTGGTCAGCTGCGGTAGCGCTGGCCCCTATAATCAGCCTCTCTAAACAGTAACTCAACGGGAGAACACTCTAAACTTTGGGGATTCACATCTTTTCCGGGCGTACTGCAAATCTTGATTGAAGTGGTGTAGTGCAGGGATGTAAAACAACAACCATATTGTGGAAACTAAGCAAAAAAAATTGTTTTATTTTTTTCAAGATAAATAGCTAATGAAAAGGACCCGAGGTTCAACTCCCGTTGAGTTACTGTTTAGAGAGGCTGATTATAGGGGCCAGCGCTACCGCAGCTGACCACTGCGAGGTTCTTTTGGCGCTGTCACGTTTCCAAAAATCAAAAATGGCGGAGGCTGCTGGGCGCTGATGTTGCAATGGGGCAATATGGAGCTGCCATTTCTTTCCATAAAAGTTCTTTGCCACAGAGCTGGAGTAGCCAATCAGTATCTTACCACACAGCTGGAGTAGCCAATCCCTGCCATCTTGGGGGAGATGTACTTCCACACTCCAATGCTGCCCTGCCGGATGGCCTGACCGGCCGCCAGTTCCAGGAAGAACAGCGGGATGCCAACAAGCAGCATGAGCAGCACGTAGAGGAGGAGAAACGCTCCTGTAGGAGAGGAGAAGACACGTGTCAAAACAGTACACTTCCTCTAGAGACGCTTTTCATGGAATTGTGTTTCTAGGGAACACAATTTATCCCGTGCTTTCTCCCGCGCCGCACCCCGACTTTGGAACTCCCTCCCCCAGACCGTCCGAGACTCTCCCTCACTCCCCACTTTCAAAACCCGACTTAAAACCTATCTGTTCTCCCAAGCTTACAACCTCCCCTACCCCTGACCACCTCCTCCAAACCATCACCCTCCGCCCCCCCCCCCCCTCCTCCCCCTGCCCCTCCCTCCTGTTCTCTTCCTCTCCTCTGCTTCTCCATAGAACCTTGCCCTGAACCGCCACTGTTATTTGTACCTGTTGCCTGTATCTGTTGCCTGTTCCCTGTATCTGTTGCCTGTTGCTTGTCTTCTGTTTTACTGTTAAGCGTCTTTGGGTTTTGAAAAGCGCTATATAAAATAAATGAAATATTATTATTAGTTTGGAACCTAGCTTATGTCCTGTCAGGTATTGTACTAGCATACACTGCAACAGGAAGTAAGCTGGGGGAAATTTGGAATGTCTAATGTTGTCGATTTGAAACCGTCTATAAACAAACAAAGAATTATGCTCATGTAAAGTTCAACTGAATGCTGACTGACAAGACTAGGTCCTCACCTCCTCCATTCTGGTGGCACAAATATGGAAACCTCCACACGTTGCCGAGCCCGACGCTGAACCCCACCTGGGCCAAGAAATACTCTATTTTACTGTTCCACCCATCTCTGGCAGGCGGCTCCGACGCACCCTGCTGGCCACGCTCCTCAACAGCACCCCCATCTACCTCCGCCGCGGGCGCTTCACCTGTCCTGTCATCGTCAGTGGGCAAGGGCTGCTTCTCCATCTAGGGGAGGAGAGGTGGGAACAACAACGGGACAGAATGTAAACGATGCACTTCCATCACTGTGGAAACAGAGACTTCATTGGACGAAGCACGACGCTTCCACTTCTCAACAGCAACACCTTTGTTTTGGAGGCGGGGCTTGAGACTGACCATACCCAAATAAGGCAACGGCCAATTATAGCCTTTACTCACGGTGGTGTGCCACAAATAACTCTTCTGATGAGAGTGAGTGTGATCAAGTGAGTGAGTGAGTGATCACAACAGAAATCCTGATTCCTGGGGGGGGGGGGGGTAAAAGCTTGCCTCTCTCTGTCTTATTTCAAATATCAAACATATTGTGATAGTTACCAGGTTAGTACCCGGTGACAGTTAGTCTCGGTTTCCAGACGTTTGGTGAGCGGCGCCAACAGCGCCACCTAACCACCAAACGTCTGGGAATTTACTGTTCCAAATCTGGTTCATTGAGCCCGGCGAGAACGGCCGGCAGCAGACACGCCTACATTAGTACATTTATTATTAGAATTTTATTTGGTAGCGGCAATGCAATGTTTCATAGTTCCAATATAGAGCAAGACACTGATGTGCTGCAAAGAGAGTTTATACCTGTTGTTTATTTTACAATAATTTGTCCTAGCCGAAAGTGGCCGGCTTGCTACTGTGAAGTCATCAGACAGCAGGCTCTGTAACGTAGCCTCGGGAGTCGGGCATAACGCTGGGGGAAAGACCTCTAGCCGCCGGGGCCGGATGAAACACGTCCTATTAACAGGTTATGTTTGTTTCTAAGTGATTAATATGTTTCTCCGCAAACGCGACAGCACCGGTTCTGCATGAGCGTCACTGCTCCCAGAAAGCAGGCCCGCCCACAATTATTATTTACAGCACCACCTAACGTTATGAAAATATTTAAATAGTAATATTCTCAGTCTTACAGTAGTGAAACGGATTAAGACTGAGAGCTGAGTCTACCCGGATCTTAAGTTATCAACTCTCCTATCCAGCACTTCTCTATGTGAATTGTTATAACTACCAGAATTTCTAACAATACTGCATAGATGAATAATATACAAATGTGCCTGTCACACATAAATCACACAATACAAACAAATCACAATAATATGGGATTGGAATTACAGTCTAGTGGGGGCCCAATCTTTTCATCATCTACTATTCTCTCATTCCAAATATTATCTACAGTATGCACGCAGCATATTCTATTTTATATATCAGGTGAGGCATGGTGGCATGGTAGCAGTGTCGCCTCACAGCAAGAAGGTTCTGGGTTCGATTCCTGCCTGGCTGTTTGGCAGTGGTGGTATGTATAGCTGTTATTGTTTTCTGGGTCAGTGTTAACAGATCACCTGACCAAATAATTGATTGCATTTTTTCCCTGCATTTAAAATTAACTATTTGTTTAATGGTTATACATACAGCATCTTAAAGTGTTGACAGTGACGTTAAGTGGTTTAAAAACTCTGTAGGCTATAAATGCTTGCAACCAATTGTGAAATCAGAAAAAAAATGCATCTTCTTATATAAACAAACATGGCCAATGTGAAACCAAATATCCGTGTGAGAGAATGACCTAATGTATTTCATTGTTATACTGCTACTGACTGCTACACATACTTACTGATATTTAAAATGTAGCCTAGCCAAAACAATGTTCATAATGTAAACACTATGGATTATTAGGCGTTCATACATTATACACTGTTCAGACAAAGTCCTATGGGACAGTGATCAGTTGAAGACATGCAAGTGCATGAAAATCTCACTCCAGCCAGCTGGCCTACTGTTGGCAACCCTGAAAGACGTTCACACACATACAAATATGTTTAAAACCAGTGGTTCTCAACGTGGGGTCCGGAGAACACCAGCCAGGGGTCATTGGGTTCCAGGGGATCCCTCGGCAAATTGGTAAACCGTTTTAGCGCTTTGCCATCTAGGATGACTATTTAGATTACTGTCATCTCCTACAGTACAGATAAGACATATCATTATGTAGCCTATAATTATGTAGCTTCCTTCCTTCTGAAGGAAGAATGACTGAAGAGTCTCGCGTTGAGGCAAATAATTCTGGACAAAATGAAAGACAAGTTACCTCTATTGTGTGCTTACTGACCTGACCACGAAAATGTAGAAAAACAGTTGATGTGTGGCAGAGAAACGGGAAGAAAATCGGCGGTAATCTTCAGTCAGTCCGTACAGAAGAGGAACGAGGGGAACACGTGCACCGACTGTCACTGCAATGTTAGTAATGTCAACGTCCGGAGCTGCCTTCTTTACGTACAGCAGCTTTAGTGTAACCATTCGAGTTCTGAGGTCATGTGGACATTTCTAATATTGAGCGTTAGTGCTGAAACTGAAAGCCAGTTGTAGTTTTCTAACCGCTTCTCAAAGGAGCAGTAGTATCCGACGCGGTCTGTTTCTTCCGCATGATGCAACGAGGATGAATGGCCCAGGAGCCCACACACAACACAGAGGTGCCGCGTTCAAGTGCTGTCGGAAATATTGGAATCACAATCGAATGAACGACCCACCAAATTGGTTAATTGAACATCCACTCCTCACTTAACTCTGACAACTGAAGTGAAAGGTCTGAAGGTGGCGGCTGTAGTATAGAAAGAAACAACCCAGCGAGCATTTTTCGGTTGAAAAGACGTTTAAAAAACGTTTAGGGTCAACGTTGAAAAAACGTGCAAGGAAGGTTTGAAAGTGAAAGTTTTTTCACCCACTATTTGCAGACGTGTATTGAACGTTCAGATTTAGACCATATTTCACCAGCATCTTAAATTAAAAATTCAGGAGCGCACACGGGAATCGAACCCCGATCTCCCACGTCCAAGCCACTGCGCTCTGCGTCGTGAGCTATAGATTTTCTTATACTACACAGAGAGCCGGGCATATATATACTCTATCTCGCACACAACTTAGACTACACACAATTGTCAACGATCGGGAGGGCAAGTTATTTTATGTGATGCGTACGAGACTATCATATTATGTAACAGACTAAAATTATGTTGTGTGTGTGTGCATCTGTAGTCTGTAGGCTGTACGGCTTCAGGTTAACTTCATTTAACACGAGAGACTCAGGGGGTACACAGAGCCTCGTATACAATAACATAGCTGCCCAGAGCACCTCGTTCCGCACTTGGTGCAGACCGGTGCAGACTTGCTTTGGTCTAGTCAGTCACGGTATAGCTAGCACGGTACTTGCGCATGCGCGTTGCTGCAGGAACTGAATTCATTATTTTATAGTATTGCGCTAAACTATTAACCATAGTTGTGTCTTGGAAGCTTTTTGCTGGCACCACATAGCCTATATAGTCCCATATTTATGATATTCCATGTGACATAAAATGCGTTGAAATGTAGTTTTCGTGTAGACGAGATTTCAACTCTCAGTTACACAATAAAATGGACAAATGCCAATTCACACACTATCAATATTGTCTCTATTCCAAACTACAACAAATGTTTTAACAATATCATGAACCAAATTGTGTTTTTTTACACGTTGACGTTGTAACCGCATTTTAGCCGGTTGAAAAGAGGGTGAAATTAGGTCTTAGACGTTCAAACCCAATATCACCCAGATTTAAACTAAAAATCAACGTTGAAAAAACGTTTTGTGCTCGCTGGGAAAGTAAAAAAGGCCGGCTTGCCACCAAAACAAAGTGACACATTTCGATTGACGCAGAAGTGTGAAATATGAACGTAGAATGTACACCTGAACGCAGCACTCGCCTCCAGCACCTCCCCTTTGTGGCACCCCCCCCCCCCCTCCCTCCCTCCTCAAGGGGGATGCCAGGTTGACCCACGTAACGTTAGGCTGCCCCGCCTGAATTGTCAAATAACACGTGGCAGATCCTTTTAAATGTGTAAACCCGTGAAAGCCTTGGTGCATTTAGGGCTACCAGAAGCTTTTTTTCCCATGTCTTTTTGTAAGAAAGAAAGAAAAGAAAGACAGAAAAACGGCTAGAGACATTTACCGAAACTGGGCTGATGCAATAGTTTATTTCTGTCAACAAATTTGAATAGTTTTGGGCTTTAACAGCAGTATGCTATGCATCATGATCAGATAAAATGTGCTGTTTTTACGTTTTTCAGTCTGTTTATGTTTAAATGCATATAGCCTACTTCACCAGGCTAAATTCACTCCAATGTAAGTTGATAACTGTCCAGACCCCCGGGGGAGAGAAATTACATGCGGTAGCGGTAGCCTACTTCTGTGCTGTGCAGTCACACTGCCACGTAAGAGCCTGCTCAACAATCTGCAACAACATCCACTGCTTTCACTATAGGAGTAGTCCATATAGGATACTGAAATAGTTGGAAATAATGGCATGCATCCATTAAAAGTAAATACCTTATTATGACATCAAGTTATATAGATTCTTGTCAAGTTGTCCAAATGTCCTCAGCGGGGTCCAGGGACACTATAACCAAAGTCAAACACGCTTCACCTGACCCCGCCTGTTCTGCTCTATTGGCGGGTCTGACGGATGCTTGGAGCCGCAGTCCATCCTATCACACAGACTGTTGTGAAAGATGAAACCGCCGGTGCTGTTGTGTGTGTGTGTGTGTGTGTGTGTGTGCAGGGCCGTAGCCAGGGGAAGAAAGTGTGGACGATTCCAAGGGCCCTTGACTGACAGGGGCCCCCCTCCAAATTTTTTCTTTTAATAATAATAATATTTTTTTTTACAGTGCACCTGGACGCAACATAGAAGATACCCGCTTTAATAAGTGTCCAAATGTTCATGTCATTCTGGCCAATACTCTACTTCTGTTATAACATTTCAGTCTGGAATATGGAATATCTTTCAATAATCTTTATGACTAAAAGGCTAAAAGTAATCTCATGTGTAAGAAATTACTGTTCTACATTGAAGTAAAATATGTAAATAATTAACTTGTTGGTTTTGAATTTATTTAGCTTCAAGAGTGCATTTTTGTTCATGTGACCCTCAACACAGGCTTTGAGAATCCCGGGCCACTTACTGATACTTATGCTTAAATTAACACGCTCATATTCTGGTTTATTTCAAGAAAAACATTTTGGCTAGTGGAAATTCTAATTGGCTGGTAACTTCTAGCAGCCATATTGGCAGGTGGCCAAAAAAGCAAATGTCAAGCCCTGCAGGGAGATTTTGTCACACTCATCGATACATATTTGAGGTTTGTTTATTAATTGGGAAAAGGACCACTGGAACAAACATGCGTGTGTGCTTGCATGCGTGCGTGCGTGCGCAGGTTGCTAACGCCTGCATGAGACAAATGTCAGACAATTATGAAGGCTACTAACAAACAAATTGGGCTACTTTACACCATTGTCATTTTAGGCTTTACACACAATAGCTACTGTATCAAATTTGAATGCAACTCACATCAAAGACATCATGCTATTTTCTTTGTTTCCACCATGAATTTCCAGAGGCCTGAAGACTAAACCATTACAGAGAATGACCTAAAACAAACACACACACGCACGCGCACGAACACGGTCTAATAATAATATAATTCTCTATCCTATACGTCACTGACAGACACCCCTGTCTCTCATCTCAAGAGGAGCGTCATACCATGGAGTCATAGCCTACGCCAAACCTAAACTATCTATTTGTTCAATAAAGTTGATTAAACCTTCCTACGAGTCTCTCATGATTGAAGTGTGGTCTTGACTATATTTCAAACATGAAGACTGACTTTCTACAGCATCACTCAGTTGCACCCCCATGCTGTACACGCCCCTTGTCATTCAGGGTGTGTAAAGGTCTCATTATGCTTTCCGCATCAGTGAGAAACGCGAGTGTCCGCACGGAAAAGTGACGTCAAATCAGCAGACACGCCCCTCCGCAATGCTCCGTGCGGACGGTTTTCGCCTGGCCGTGCGCACCCCGAATTTTGGAACTACGCGGACGCGGATGCGGGCGCGGCTGGGTGGACAAAGTGGAGTTTTCAAGACTCGCGCTCAATTCCGCAAGCAGAAACCCACACAGAGTATAAAAGCTCCACACGTTTCCTCGTCAGGATTCCGTGTCTCTCATTTCCGTGCGGCCGGCCAAAGCGTCAAGCATAATCCAGGCTTTACTCCCTGCTCAAGTGACATCACTGATGACATCACAATTGCTCGAGTGACATCACTGGTGACATCACATTTGCTCGAGTGACATCACTAGTGACATCACAACTCTCCATTCTCCCAATATCCAATCAGTGCAGGACATCTTTCTCTGCTGATTTGCTGAGCCAATCACCTAAGTGGTGGTGGTAGTATATTAATATGGAGCCCATATTATTGCCAGAAATCCATAAGAAGAAGCCGCTGCTCGTGTATGATAATTTCCCTCCAAAAACTATAATTTTGACGCTCAGGTACGATAATTCATTATTTCCCATCTGGCAACACTAATAATGCCTTCTGTTTGAGACATAGCATACAAGTCGGTGTGGTAAATGGCTGATCGAGCAGGGCGTGACGACAGGATGCTATATGATGCCCTCAGTGCAGGAGACCTGGACAAACTGAGGAGGCTTCTGCAGGAAGACCACTTCAGAAGGCAGATCAATGAGCAGGGGTTTTGTAGGTGTTGGTGGACCCCTCTGGTGCTGGCAGCCTACCGGGGTCACGCTGCCTGTGTGGATTACTTGATCACCCAGGGAGCACAGGTAGACCTAGCTGATGAGGATGACTACACGCCTCTCTACATGGCCGTGTGCTGCGGTCACCTGGACTGTGTCCGGATCCTCCTGGAAGCTGGGGCTGACCCCAACAGGAGCATACGCTCAGAGACCCCTCTCTACATCAGCACTAAATTCAACCGCCTGGACTGCTTCCGCCTGCTGCTCCACGCCGCTGGTGTCCTAACCCGTGACATGGCTTCTCTCCTGCTGGAGGTGGTGCTGGATAACAGGTGCAACACGGCCTTCGTCCAGCTGCTGCTGGACCACGGTGCTGACCCGGCCCTGGTGACAACAGAGCAGGCACAGCTGGAGAAGAGGGCGGATCCTGAGGCTCTCAGGGTCTTTCTGCAGGCCAAGAGCTGTCCTCGCAGTCTGGCCCACGTGTGTCGGATCCGGATCCGCCAAGTGCTGGGCACACATCGCCTGAATCAAGTTCACTCCCTACCACTACCACAAGTGATGAAGGACTTTGTGCTCCACCAAAACTGATTATTTATTTTCATTTCCTAGATTTGCTGCCACCAAACACACACGGAGCAGATCAAGCAAAATAACAGAATATTCAACCAAAGCAAAACCCACATCGAATCATCAGGTAAGATTTTGAACCCACACACGCACATGGACAGCAGCGGAAGATTGTTGACAGTTCCCAAGGAACACACCACCAGAAACAATAAGATAAGGAAAATACAGCAGCTCTCTCTCATAATACACCTGTTTCTCCTTTCTGACTGACTTTCTGACTTTTGTTCCCGTAAGACTAAAATTGTTTTCTTTTCTCTCCGTCAGGCAGCGGATTGAAATCTCACTGCTTCGATCAGCTGAGAGAACACTGCACTGGACCGGCACTGCAAAGGCTATATGATTGTGTGTTTTGCCCCCCCCCCCCCCCCCCCGCCCCCCCATCAGTGCACCACTAGGAACACAGAGAAAGTACACACGGCCTTTCTAAATACCTTGCTTTGAGGTTATAATTTTAGACGACTAGTTACATTTTCATGTTAGTTTGTTATATTTGAAAATATAACAAAAATGGAGGATTGATTAGAATTTCAGTTCCATTGGTCTAATTTCATAATAAGCTATAATTGCATACACATAGTTATTGGTATGAGTTATTAATTATAATTGCATACACAGATAAATCCTGATCTATGTACTGTACAGACAGGCAGGCGGCCGATGTTATTCAGGCCCTGACAGGTTGCATCCTCTGATACACATATGCAGCCATGGGTACTATTCCTCTCTCCCCTCTGCTCTTTGGTAGCCAAAACATGCTGTGTTTGTCTCACTATAATATCTTTGACTGTCTGTGTTCCGGCACTGTCCTCATGAACTCTGTAACTATGAATTTCTATATTTCTGTATGTCTATGATGAGGCAGTCTCTTTGTAACCATTGTTACAAAGATGGCTAAATACATTTTTCATAAGACAACTTTTCCTGACTCCTGGCTTCATTTAGTATTTTGATCTCAAATGGTTTTAGCTCAAAGCTGCCCACCTTCACACTCTCGGCAATAGAGGTGTTGCTTATGCAGGAGAAGAATGATGAACACTGACTGTGTTTCAAAGGACCAGAGAATATACCATCAGCATACACCACCTGTGGCCAATCCTACTACTTGGAGAGCGTTAATTGGAGTGTGTCCGTTAAATTCTGTTTATCTTAATATGACGTGAGGTTCAGTTCGCTTTGCACAGAAACAGCCGGGAGAAATACTTTTTACTTTTATACTTGATTACATTTCAGAACCATGGCCGTAACTAGCTATGAGGACGGGGAGATCCGGACCTCCCCTAATATTTCAGAGATTTTTTTTTTTTTTTTTTTTTTTTTTTTATAAAACAATCTGCATGGAAAAGCATGAAAAACACGGGATCGCTTTTATTTTGAAACGAAAGGCAGGTCAGGCAGGAAGTCTGACGCCGCGTCCGCGGTAACTTGATTCCGAGAGAGCAGCAGCATGGTGTTGAGTGATGACTGTCTGTCTGCCTGGCGAGATAATTGAAGGTGAGCGAGCTGCGAGACAGTGAGCGAGTGAACGACAGACAGTGAGTGACACTGACAGATTTTTTAGCAACAACCAAGAAAGTAAGTGTCTAGTCTGTCTCTTAAGTAATGTTACCTGTGTGACACGTTGGGATGCTACTGGCTAATCATGCATGATGCCAATTGCCAAGCTCCCGAAGTCAGGTATGCAGGTGGCTATATGCATGGTTTCAGTTTCATGACCCAATAAGTAACAAAAAGAGGTGGTGTAAAGTTAAAAACAACATAATATATTTTATTTTATTTTTCAATCGTTCCTATCAGGAATAAATAAATGTCCCTCTGTATGTTTTTTTTATTATCGATGATGACTTTGTGTGTTGTGTACGGCTTGGGTTGTGTACCTGTGTTTGTAGGTGTCATTTTGATATGAATTTGGCTAAAACAGTTTGTGTTTGTTAGTTACAATTATGTTGACAGGAGAGCTGAGCAGGTGGTGACATGAAAGAGAATATACTGAATAATGACATCACAACAGTATAATCCTAATGTTGATTTAAAATGATATATTACTCTAAATATGGCTAAAAAAGGGGGGGAAAAACCCTCAAAATTTTTTCGGTGGCGCCCACTGGACCTCCCCTATTTCGGAACCCTGGTTACGGCCCTGTTCAGAACCTGTGATTTATTTTACTTTTACTTGATTAAACAAGTTGAATCAGTACTAACCCTAACCCTAACCCTTTTACCAGAGTCTTTAAGTAGAGAAGTAACTGTACTTCTATACTTAAGTAAAGAATGTGTGTACTTTTCCCATCTCTGCACACAGCAAAGCAAGCCACTGCATATGGAGACCTATAACGGTAAACGGAAGGACTAATTGCTAAGCTAAGTGTAGCTTCTCTCTCCCTCTGAAGGTTAGTGAAGAGGTAGGTAACATTAAGTTTACAGTTACTAGTTTAAGCAGCATACTCGCTCACTTCATCGGTTCCACCACTACAAGACCCCCCCCCCCCCCTCCAGGAATAGGAGGGGATGAGGGCCGCTTTTAAACAGTGAGGGAGCAGACAAGCTATGAAGCTTTAGAAAAGGGGTATACACAGCAACACAGTATATATGTTGATTTATATCATTATGTCTCCATAGCACAGGTTAGTTTCTGGATTGGTTATAGGGTATGATATCATTGCAGGTTAAGTAGAAGTAAACAGTGTAAAAAAACGTCGTAAAATTAAAAAGGTACTAATTAATAAAATAAAATTGATGTAAAATAAAACTTTATATCTAATCTAGATCTAGATCTAATAAAGATCTTTATAATGCAATAGAGAGTAGGCTACAGAGTCCAAACTTTGGAAAAAATGGAAATCACAAACTAAAGCGCAGAAAAACAAAATAAAAAGATTTCTCTGTTGACTGACTGTTCATTGTGAATGGCTACACAAGCGGTAAATTTACAACTGTACTATTCAAATGGGGGGGTTCAAATGTAGTGAAGTAGGAATACATTGGCAAAAAGTACCTAAGTAGAAACATAAATAATTAGGCTAATGCCTGAAAAAGTACAAGTAGTCTACACAATAAAGCTACTCATTGCAATAACATGATTAAATGTAATTAGTTACTTCCACCCTTGGACTTGTGTGCGCTTGTTAGGGTGTGGGTGTGCAAGAGAGGGAGAGAGAGAGAGAGAGGGAGAGAGAGAGAGAGAGAGAGAGAGAGAGAGAGAGAGAGAGAGAGAGAGAGAGTGAGTAAACAGTTCTATCTCCAAGGTGGAGTGGTGTGCTGGGCAGGACTGGGTGAGGTGACACACCTCTGCTTTGGAAAAGCTTTTAGAGAGGGAGGAGAGCAAGGAATGAGATACCTGCAGTCACACAGACTCACTCACACACAGGCACACACACACACACACACACACACACATACAGACAGAGGACATACACACACACACGGACAGAGGACACACACACACCACACACATTTGCTGATACTATTTTCAGGAGCCAAAGTATCTGAAGCCTAATAACCTTGGTAAGTCACAAATAATTGTTTCCAGTCCGTCTATGTATTTGATATCAGGTATTTGGTTTTGTAGGCAACCATGACAACAATTTTATGACATTTTATACTGTTTGATTCATTTTGTTTCAATAAATCATATGATTAGTATTGATGTATGAATGCAATGCCAATGGAGGCAGAGACCATCTAGTAAGTCCAAATCAAAGATCTATCACAATGTGAGCTTTCATTCAACCTTGACTGAGGATCTGCTGATGTGGATTTCTGGGGGAAATCATGTGAATGTCATTGAATCTCATCATAGGTCATTATTATCAAAGCACATTGTAGTTATTTTGACTTTACCTTTAATCAACTCCTGAATTCTGTTGTCATGGTAACATGACCTATGAAGTACCGTACATTATAAACATACACTAGACTGCTGATTTAAGTGTTTTGGAGATAGATATCATAAGGTGGGTTTGCTGATGTGGATTTCCCACAAAAGGCCTTTTCTGAGAAGGACATTAATCCTGACATCGGTATATAGAAATTCAACTCGGCTAATGTAAGAGTGTGATTTTAGACCATGTTTTTGAAAACTTTTCACTATAAGGATGTGTGCACAAATGTGCACAAATAACCAGCCATCCCTGACTGCAGTGTCTCAGAGTTTTATTTTGAAATACTGTAGACGTGTAGGCTATAAGAGTACATGTCAGCCTGTTTGGCACCAACAAAATCAAAGACATATTGATCATGAAACCATGAAGAGGTGTACGGTTGATACCATATTGAAACGGCTCTCGACGTCCTGCAGTACCGGTGATCCCAGTATTGATGGCCAATGGGGAGCAGAGAGATGGCTGAGATACATGTGGCGACACTGTCTTGTCGTCAGACTGGTCGGGCAGCTCAGTCACACCGGGTAGTCCCAGGTTACTGAGTCAAACAGAGACAGGGGGAAGCAAAGATGTGAATGAGGATGTGACTTTCTTTCATAATAAAACGGACTGGCATTTTCTACTGGTCAAGGCAAAAATAATGAAGGAAAATAGCAGACATTTAGTGCGTTAAAGTGAGTCATCAGTGGACGTCCGTGGATCAAAGGTCCAAAGTTTGACTACACCCTTTGCAAATCCACCTGATCCATTCTCCAACAGCCTTTTCAGCGTCAGCCGCTCTCTACCGTACAAATGGTCTCTCTCCATGTTCAACAGAAGTGTCACTAGAGAGCTGTCAGAGCGGACCAAGGATGACAAACGTCTCGCAGTATCTTGTCAATGTAAGTTCTGTGGGCACGTTCTGCTTTCTATTAACACATACAACCCGTTTGCTGAGTGCAGGAGTGACCATATCTTGTTTATATGTCTCTCTCTCTCTGTGTGGTTTGTAGCACCTGCTGACGTTCTCCCTGCAGGATGGGGAGGTGCAGGGTGTGGAGGAGGCCCAGGCTCGTCTCTCCTCCCTGGCTCGGGCCAATAAGCTGTGGAGCCAGCAGATGATCCTGGAAGTCAGCCGGGAGGCCATTCGTCTCCGAGACGTCCAGAGCCAGGTGAGGGCCACGTGGGGCGTGGGGGGTTTGGGGGGTGGTTGTACATCGATATCGTGATATGAGGCTAGATATCGTCTGGGATTTGGAGTTTTGCAATGTTAAATTATTTACTTATTTGCAATCTTAAAGGCTGCGTTACAGTGACACAATTGTCTGAACTTATCAGCCTGTATGGTTACTGTAAGGTTGCAAACTGTACAGCAAACAAAGTAAAAAGATAAACAGATTAAAACAGTCACATCGTCATGACGATCATCCACTGACGTCGAAAGACAAAGGAAAAGAGCATTCTTAATGGAATAAAACACTATGAAAATGCCTTCATATAGAAGAATGTTTTAAGCTGTGATTGAAAAGAAGACACTTGAGATGCTCAGGCAGTTAAAAGAAGACACTGCTCAGGCAGTGAGTTCCACAAATAGGGGCCCGGGCCCCACCATAAAAGCCCCCGTGTTCCCTCTGTCTTGTTCGGGCATCCATACAGGCACAATTTGCTGTGTCTGCAGGGGGGGGTATGTGTCCTTGTCGCTGCACTAGCGCCTCCTCTGGTCGGGGCAGAAGGGTACTGGTGGGAATAGCATGCTACATCCTGCCGGTGATGCTCCCCGCTGTCAGGTGAAAGGAAGCGGCTGGCAATAGCGCATGTGTCGGAGGAAGTATGGTGCTAGTCTACGGCTCTCCCCAGATCGGCAGAGGCTGGAGCAGCGACCGGGGCAGCAGGGGGAAATTGGCCAAGTACTAATAGGGAAAAAATATTGTCATGCTATCAATATCAATTAAGGTATTCTGTCTACAATATTGTCATTTTGGATTTTTCAATATTCCCCAGCCCTGTGGTGGGTCATTAAATGGAATTAATATAGTAATAATGAGTAATAAGAACGTATTTAAAATATTATATTGCAATGTACTTGTGGGTTATAGATGAAAGAATGAAAGAATGGCAATGCAGCAGTGCACTGCATTAGTATGTATGTTAGTCTGGGCACCTTTCACCCCGCTTTTTGTCATGGGGCGTAAACCAAGGAACTGGAAGCAACACCGGAAATAAGTGCGCCAAAAAACGTCTTTGTTGCCGTTAGCTTGACGCGGCAAGGTTACGTTAGCTAGAGCCTGAAAAGAACAACAACACAAGTTGTAGCGTTAACACATTTCGAGTCACTGCCGAGGAAGGTTTCTGGAGAGCCAAAGACAATGGAGTACTCGCCATGTGAAATCTTATGATCAATGTCCATGTCTTTCCCAGCACAGGCAGCAGAGATGCTTCAACTGTTGTACTCGATCCTCCATTATCGATAACAGCGGACAGACAACTAGCGTTATAACTATTCCATCAACTGGCCATTTGTTTGAAAAGTAAAGCTTCTGTATTGACTTAAAATATGTGAGATTGTGAATCCGTAATGTTTCTACAAGAACTTCTTCAAAAACTTTGTTCGGTACGTCCATCTTTTGTTTTGTTGTTTGCCATTTTATTTTCTGATTCGTTGTGTCTAATTGTCAAGTTAACAAGCTATTTCCTCTGTTACTTCCTGTCTAGGGCGGGCTCTAGGCCGGAACCAGGCAGGGTGACAAAATCACTTGTGAACGGAGGCCAGGCTCTTTCTCGCCGAGAAGAGCCTGGTGATGCGAGGTTATGTAGATGTAGAAGAGCCTGCTTCAGAAATGCCATTCCACCCAGCTCAAATAACCATTTTCAAAATGCCATCGACTCATGCAGGACGAGCTGGAGAAATACTCTCTCCAATCCATCTACCGCTGCGATGCCATCCACACGGAGAGACACTTCCCCTCCCTCCTCCTGCTGGTCTGCCAGAGCGCAGATCAGAAGAAGCCAGACATCCACTTCTTCAACTGTGAGACGGTGAAGGTGAGCGAAGGCCCGTGTGACGTCTGTACAACGTGACAACGCACCAGTCAGGTTTGACAAGTGATGACGCCTCACCTTGTTCTTTTGTAGGCGGAGCACATTTGCGATGACATCACAGCCGTGGTTTCAGGTTCGAGTAAGAAGCACCCTGATGCTCTCAGGTACAGTGAAGGCCATGGTCATGATGATGCAAACCGTATAGCAGCAGGGTCACCCATAGGGGTGTCACGATACACTAATTTCATGATACGATACGATACACGATATTGGGTTCACGATAACGATACGATACGATATTTTAACAATATTCTTTTTAACAAAAGTAAATAATTTTTATGTATTTATTTATCATTTATTTAACCATGTGAGTCCCGTTGAAATCGAAACCTCTTTTCAAGGGAGCCCTGGGAAAATACTGGAAAAATTGTCTTTTTTCATTTGAAATACACAAAATACAAAACAAATGCTGTTTTTGGAAATTGTTATTATAATAACTATAAAACAACATGGAAGATAATGCTTCTCTTGCAATAGAATGTGTCACACTGTCACAAACTAAATGTTTGTTGCATGGTGAAAGAAAAATAAAGTATACAATCTATTTCTTAAATAACTCATGCTCAATGGTCCCTAAACTTATGTAATCTTATGTACCCCTTGAGCTGTTTTGCCATGCCAGTAGTAGTCTACCCTCTCACTCATGCGTGTTGATTCTGCTAAATTTGTTCTATTATTATTCAGGAGCAAACAATTTTTATTTTTTTTTATTTATTTTTTACGATATTTTTTTCTGATGATACGCATATCGCGACGTTTCGATATCGCGATATATCGTGCGACGGAATATTGTGACACCCCTAGTCACCCACCTTCTGGCATTAACCTTCTTTATAGTTTCACGTTGTGCCAAAAACTGAAAACTTCTAATGAATTCATGAACAAGCCTTTAATGCTAAAAAAAAACTTAACTTAGCTGTCAAAAGTCCTATTTTTGTTTGGTTACGCTGTCGCAATTCCCATATCTTGTTATTGGAAGTTCTGGAGTTCTTGGAGTTAGACAAACATACCGGAAACGGACACATGGCCAAACAAAGAGACAGACGCATATAATACAACGTTATAATCCCGTCTCTCAACTGTTTGCCTTTCCCCTGCTGCAGTGCTCGTATCACCATTATCTCTTGGTTTCTAAATCAAAGCAGCCTGGTGACACCATCCACCTGTCTGAGAGAGAGAGAGAGAGAGAGAGAGAGAGAGAGAGAGAGAGAGAGAGAGAGAGAGAGAGAGAGAGAGAGGGGACAGTGTAAACAGCTGAGAGAGCGAGAGAGGACAGACTCGTTTGACCGGTTTCTACATAACTTAAGAAGGTGTGACAGAGAGAGAACAAGGCCATTGTGACAGAAAGGAGAGAGAGGAGAGCGACTGGGATGACGGCGGAGGTGCACGGGCTCAGGGCCTGAACGGATTACCGCTCTGAAACACTCTCTCTTAAAGGACGTGTAAAGGACACACACTGTTTTGTTGGTAAGGCAATCTGCTGGCTTTTGCTTGAAAATAGACCTGAACCGTTCTGCTGTAATACCGGCAACGTTTGAGTTAGTACAACACAGAGGTATTTGCAGAAATGGAATGCAAGGGTAGGTAAACATACCAATGTCAGCCAACGTTTGGACCTAGACTGATACATGTCCTTGTTGTCTTTTGGTAGACTTGGTTTCCCTTTTTACTTGACTGATACATGTCCTTGTTGTCTTTTGGTAGACTGATACATGTCCTTGTTGTCTTTTGGTAGACTGATACAGTGATACATGTCCTTGTTGTCTTTTGGTAGACTGATACATGTCCTTGTTGTCTTTTGGTAGACTGATACATGTCCTTGTTGTCTTTTGGTAGACTGATGCATGTCCTTGTTGTCTTTTGGTAGACTGATACATGTCCTTGTTGTCTTTTGGTAGACTGATACATGTCCTTGTTGTCTTTTGGTAGACTGATACATGTCCCTGTTGTCTTTTGGTAGACTGATACATGTCCTTGTTGTCTTTTGGTAGACTGATACATGTCCCTGTTGTCTTTTGGTAGACTTGCTGTCCCTTCTTACTTGTTGATGTGTTTCAAAGTAGGGTTTAGAGCGATCACACTGTTGACTGTACTCTGCTACTGATATGAGGGCTGCAGGCTTGAGTTTCATAAGGAACAACATCACTTCTGTGGACAGCAGACTGACTGTGTGGTCAAATTGGATTCAGTGATCAAAGATGTCCTCCTGTTGTAGCTAGTCACCTAGGCTAGGCTGCATCCAGTATCAGTCCAGACGGGCAGAAGAGGACGAGCCTGTCTGACGATCAAGAGGGTGATTCAGTGCGTTTCAATGCCGTCTGCTTTCAACTGTAGGGTGTTTCCCTGTAAAGTCTGCTGCTGAGTGACTGGCTGTGCTGCTGCACCTACAAGGAGGCACTGCTGTTATAACGCATAACGCAGTCAAATTGACTTGGCAGCTTTTCAAAACCTGTAAAATGTTGTATTTGCACCGCCGACACCCTCCCTTCTCGTCCCCGCAGGCGCCCTCAGAGTACCGGAGGGATGATCGACCCATACGAGATCCCCAGTCACCCCATCCCGCACGCTCCCAACCCCCCACCGCCCAACCCCCCGCCATACCCCGGACCCAGAGGTGAGGCCGCCGTTTATTTTCGCGTGCGTGTTTGTTGCGCACGCTCAAAGTGATGGCGTGTTTTTCCCGTGTCGGTAAAACACTTTGTGTGACGGGACGTGCTTGAACTAAGTGAGAGGGAAGGAGAGGATGAGAAGGTAGGAAGTGAAGGAGAGAAGAGAAGTGAGGCACAGACAGAGAGCAGTATTTAAAGGTAAAAGGCTCTCAGGAGCACAGAGATGACATTGTGTGTGTTTAGGGGGGGGGGGTGGCTTGGGAGGGGAGTGAGGAAGGGGGGTGAAGGGGGCCAGGAATTCCACATGCAGGAAATACCGTGTGGCGATGAATGAAAATGGATGAACTCAATCGTCTCCTCTCGTCCACGACAGCGAACGGCGTGAACGGCGGGCCCGATGACTCCTTCCTGCGAGCAGAGAGAGAAGTGGTGAGCCTGCCTCCTCATCGCCTCGACAGTCAGCTCTGGTCGTAAGTAAGTCACACCTGAACAGGACAACTAACTGGCTCTCTCTTCTCCTCCTCCTCCTCCTCCTCCTCCTCCTCCTCCTCCTCCTCCTCCTCCTCCTCCTCAGGGGATCCTCAATCACTGCTTCGACGACATCGAGAGCTTCATGGCCCGGCTGCAGCAGACTGCTGAAGCTGCCACAGTGCTGAGCCAGAGGAAGAAGAAGAAAAAGAAGAGCAAAAAGCAAAATGCTGAAGGTAATGGAAACCAGAGAGATCTTCCAAAAGATCTCCCTTTTGAAGTGATGTCTTATACTGATGATGGGAACCTCATTGAATTTGCGTAGACAACTGGTTGAAATAACAAAGCTATCATTTGGACGTGCAAGCTTGATAACATGATGCCCTGATAACACTTTGTGTATTTTGTGTCTCACCGTTTGTCCACGACAGAGGATTTACTCACTGCGAAGGCCCGCCCCCCACCAGAGGAGGAATTCATCGATCTCTTCCAGAAGTTCAAATATTGCTTCAGCCTACTGGTGTGTGTTTAACAGCTCACATTTCAAATTAAACTGTTATTATCTGGCATCATATTAACTAACCACTGTGTATCTCTCTCTGTCTCTGTCTCTTTGGCTCCAGGCCCGTCTGAAGTCAGCCATCTCCAGCCCTTCATCAGAGGAGCTGGTGCACCATGTCTTCAAACCTCTGGATATGGTGAGTGAGTCAGGCACAGCCTTTGTCTTGTGCTGGTGGGGCACCTGTTGTTGCTATCGCTGTCAGCACGGGGTCTCGTCTCTTACAGCAGGCCAGAGAAATAAAAAGCCAGGGGTGGGACGTGGAGACAGGCCCATAGCCAGGGTTTGAGAAATACCGAGGTTCATTTTAACGCGGTTATTTATTTTTTTCCATTTTAAAGTAAAATGCTT
Organism: Poromitra crassiceps; assembly: GCF_964638095.1. Taxonomy (NCBI): domain Eukaryota; kingdom Metazoa; phylum Chordata; class Actinopteri; order Beryciformes; family Melamphaidae; genus Poromitra; species Poromitra crassiceps. Next base: position 29,607,430 of record NC_139626.1, on the reverse strand, counting down.
CAATCCGGTGCACTTTGAGAGCAAAATTAAGAGGCTAGATCTATAAAGAACTACAGACATGTTAGATTAATATCCTCTTTACTGTGCTGTTGCTTTAAAATGATACAAAAAATAAATGTCTCCCCATATAATATAATTTATATTCTGCATACAGGTCACATGGCAGAATACTGCTCAATTAAATACAATGGCCCATCTACACAAACATCACTTACAGGGGAGTTACTTACCCATTCACTTCAATAGAACTGTCCCCAAAGTCTAGCCCCAATCTAGATCCAATGCAAAATTTGAACGTTGTGGTGAGTTATGTCTCTTCCTTCTATATAGCACACAGAGAGGAAGCAAATTGTTGCATTTCTGATCAACTGTCAATCATATATCATGTTATTTATGAGGGCTTTAAAACATCAATGACAGATGAATAGATCTGGGGGCCGGGGCAATTTTTTTCTTCTTCTTTTTTTTAAATACCGAGGTCATGACCTCGGTGTCCTCAATGATAGCTACGGGCCTGCGTGGAGAGCGTCTAAACATATCTATATAGTTCCCAACCTTTTCCCACTCATGTTCCACTTGAAGATCTCTAAAATGTTCGTGGCCAACATCCGACTGTAAACAGTGCAGAGGCCAAATAATGTGTTGACGATAAAAGGAGCTGTCCATCAGCACCACCCAGAAATCCGAAACTAAAAGTGAGGGGCTGTCTGCAATAAGCCAATTAACAAATAATGAATTACAAATTAAAAACGGTATCATTCAACGATGGAGAAATGCATTCTCATACATAATAATAATAACTACTCCCCCCCACAAAGATCGTAATGTTTTGCAAATAATTTGGTGGCCCACTTGCAATACCGTCGCGGCCCATCAGGGGGCCCCAGCCCATAGATTGGTTGGGAATGGCTGATCTAGCTATATGTAATAATCACTATTCCCCCAGGATGACATATCAATAACTGTGGGAGAGCAGATGAACAGAGAATAAAGGTGGAGAAAAACATTTGGAGACTGCCATGGTGATAGGAGTTAGATTATAGATCAGTGATTCTCAACCTTTTTCATATCAACGACCCCTGATTTATTCCACATCAGAGCCACGGACCCCCATTTGATAAGCCTCCATCTCTCGAACACAAATCTGAGAATATTTTTTATTGTTAGGTTAGGTATGATTTTGTCCATAATTCCATGACTGTCTGTATTGTAGGTCGAGATAACAGAGACAACTGTGACTAAAACTGTCATTCTTACATTCGCTAATTGGGTTAACTTCTTGTAAATGAATTTTCTTTTAAGTTTAACAATTCATCAATTTGCTGGGGACCTCTTGGAACCCCCTCAAGAACCCCTGATGGTCCCCGGAGTCCACGTTGAGAACCACTGTTATAGATGTTTGGACTGTGGTTATTTGAATCATTTACCTGTTAATTGGCCATGCATATAGGCTGTATGTGTTGCCATGTCAGTCCCTGGGCAGTATGATTGGACGGTGTGGTCTGTGCACAAGAGAGACTGTAAGCATGTGTTGTGTCAACATCATGGAAAAGGCCATTAAGTAATGTTGCCAGGACCTACAAGTGCTTTTCAGTATTGACACAAGGCAGTTCCCTGTGGCTGAATATGATCAATGCGGCATTTGCTTTGGGCTTGTTTGTGTACGTGCAGTTTTTCTGCAGTTTTGAGTTGTGCAGAAATGTGTTCTTAATCAAACACATTTTGGCCTGGATTTGAGCAGTGACCCTTCTGTCACGAGAACAGCCAAGCCGCTCTTAATTGACTGCTGTTTGGAATTTTAGATGGGAAGAATCGGAGCTTTCCAAGACCGACTTTCAGTATAAACCAGTGTTGTGAGAGTTTAGTACTCTATATTTATCTGCTTCATTTGACTGCTTGTTGTTCCCATAGACCCCCCCCAAAAATCAATTGTCCTTGAAGTGTGAATACCATGAATGATACCATGACATTCTCCTGAAATCAAACACCGAAATGAAATAATAATATAATAATAAACTAAAAAATAAGATGTACTTCCAAATAAAATGTGTAGTAAGTGTGCGTCACACATGGGAGTTCAGGTGTGTCCCTTTTCATGTTTGATGCAACATGAATGGCAGATTGCCTTCATTTTCCCATCAAGATATGAATCAGCTCAGAGTAACAGAATGAAAGGTAGTGAGGGTGTGTTTGATATGTGTATCCTGACACACCCGTATGGAAAGAGGCAGGCGGGTGTGACAAACGTCATTTCTCTGGGAATGCATGTGAGTGTGTGTGTGTGTGTGTGTACGTGTGTGTGTGTGTGTGTGTGTGTGTGTGTTTGCGTGTGTGTTTGCGTGTGTGTTTGCGTGTGTGTTTGCGTGTGTGCGCGCGCGCTTACATCCATTGTATGCTCACTGATTGCTGTAACAGAGGAAAAAATCTCCAACTGCTTTTGCTAAAAAGATCACTTTTAAGTAACTTTTACAAAATCATAAAGGTGTTATTTACTCAAAAAAATTATGTTAAGTTAAGTATGTTTGTACTCTTTATGATATGCAATCAACTACAATTAATTAAATCCAAAGCAAATAATTTGTGTTGAGTAAACACATTTCAATGATATGGAACCAAGTAAATCCAAAGATCTTTTTCAATCATGTGCAATTTAACCAACCATTGCCATTTTCTCAGACATCGATGTACAAACGATTGCTGGTAATAAGCAATGGTGTGGATTTCACAAGCTATTGTTCGGCTTATCAGCCGTCCTAAGTGTTGTGCTATCTGTGTGTGCAGATGGTGAAGACGACAGGAGGGCCAGCCCTGGCAGCCTCGGTGGGTAGCCCCGCCCTCAGCAGCTCTGCGGTCGCCCTGCTCCAGGACAGCCTCAGCGAGGAAGAGAGGCAGCTGTGGACGTCTCTGGGCCCAAACTGGACTCTCCCACGGTCAGTCATCTACACCTTCACTCCGCGCCTCGTTACCTGCAGTGACCAGGGTGTGCCAGTCAGAGATCAGAGTAACACGAAATGACAGTGTCAATATTTGCTGTTTGAAAGAATGTTGACCCAGTTCCAGTTGAAAATGCCTTTCTTTAGACTGAGTAAATTCTTTCTACTTCTCTCTTTCAAAAAGTCAACATTAAATGGTTAATACCGGTATATATCATCTTTTCTTTTCTTGCTGGATTCAGTCAGGGTTTTGGGCTGATATATCGCTTTGTAATGTAATAGAGCTGATATAGCTGATACTAGAAATAGCACATGCTTTGTGTGCTCATTTCTTGCATGCCTCGCACGCTTTGTGTGCCGCACATGCGCTCCGCAATAGTGAGTTGTGAACTGCAGAACCCTTTGCCTAAGTTTCCTTATTATAGGAGTGAGATTGAATATTGGCCAATCAATGTCATACACCGCTATGATGGAGGTTCCACCCTGACCACAGCTACAGATACAATAGATACCTGACAGATACTGTAGATATCAGCCTTCAAAAAACCCATTGGTCGAAACCTATTCACACACTGCCTACTGTTTCTGGTTGCTCTGTAAAGTGATACCCGTTAGTGAGTAGCTTCCTGGTGGTTTCTCTTCTCTGTCAGTTGTCAGCTCAGAGGGCCGGTGGCTCCGTACACGCCGGTGTTTTTGGACGGCTGGAAGCCAGAAGCCTCGAGGGCGGACGGGCAGGTTTGGGAGGATCCGGTCGAGTCGCAGCACAAACACGAAGCGCTCCGAGCCAAACTGGAGGTACGGAATTCACCTTCCAACACAGGGGTCAGCCAGTTACTTCCTATTGTGTTTACACTTCCTGTGTGACAGTACAGTACTAGTGAGCAGGTAAAGCAGACAGTGTTTTGAACAGGAAGTCATAACACAACTGGGTCAAGTGGGCGGGGCTACATAAGGTGAATATCTGCCGATATAAACAGTGCTAGCTAGATGCTGACTGCATCATGTGTGTGTGTAGAGAGAGATGTGTGTCAGTGAGGAGCACGGAAACATCTACACGCAGACATAAAGGCAGGGTTCCCACGGGTCTCTAATATCCGTGAAAGTTTCGGAAAATAGACGCAAATAGACATATGTAAAGTGCTCAAATTTATATATTTTATGTAAGAATATAAATGGACGTTTTTATTATTATTACTTACTGACGTGTAACAGTAGGCTACAGTTGAGAAGTGTTCACACATTCAAGCATCTCTCTCTTTTTAATTGTTGTGGGTGAGCTTCTATGAAGCTGCTAGTTCTCAGTATAAACATTCTCAGTGTTGTAACAGTCATTAATCCATTGATACCTGATGCAGCATTTGTGTGTGTATCCCTTTAAGGCGGTTCGCGGTCTTAAGGGAAACGCACACAAGTGAGGGATATACATGCAAATGCTGTCATACAAGTCCTGAGCTGTGCAGTGCCTGTGAGATATTGGACCTTTTCTTCAGTTCTTTAAAGGATGAAGGAGGTTGAAATCTACTTTCCATAAAGATTCAATGGTGTCTTCATCTGATGCTGACTTCATCCTGGAGATCATGAAACCACAATTGCATTTGTTTAACAGTGTACTGTACTGTATGTGAGCATTATGATCTTGGCATAATGGGAGCAGTGTTTGCACCACAGTGTACATCCAGTTCTGTCAAATGGCCTCAGATTCTTTGGCTGTTCTACGGTCATGCAGAGAAATTATCTCTGACTCTGAGATAGCTGCTCAAACATTACACAAAATTACACTAAAAAATGACACAATCACCATTTTAACAGTTGGCAACAGACATTGTGGGTTGAACGCATCCTTTTGCTTTCTCCAAACACAAACCTGTCTGGATGTGGGAAAATTGGTGAGAAAACCTCATCAGATTATTTTCTCCACCGCTCAGGCTCCAGGTTCTGCTTCTTACAGCAGGTCCACACTGCTCAGGCTCCAGGTTCTGCTTCTTACAGCAGGTCCACACTGCTCAGGGTCCAGGTTCTGCTTCTTACAGCAGGTCCACACTGCTCAGGCTCCAGGTTCTGCTTCTTACAGCAGGTCCACACTGCTCAGGCTCCAGGTTCTGCTTCTTACAGCAGGTCCACACTGCTCATGCTCCAGGTTCTGCTTCTTACACCAGGTCCACACTGCTCAGGCTCCAGGTTCTGCTTCTTACAGCAGGTTCACATTGCTCAGGCTCCAGGTTCTGCTTCTTACAGCAGGTCCACACTGCTCAGGTTCCAGGTTCTGCTTCTTACAGCAGGTCCACACTGCTCAGGCTCCAGGTTCTGCTTCTTACAGCAGGTCCACACTGCTCAGGCCCCAGGTTCTGCTTCTTACAGCAGGTTCACACTGCTCAGGCTCCAGGTTCTGCTTCTTACAGCAGGTCCACACTGCTCAGGCTCCAGGTTCTGCTTCTTACAGCAGGTCCACACTGCTCAGGCTCCAGGTTCTGCTTCTTACAGCAGGTCCACACTGCTCAGGCTCCAGGTTCTGCTTCTTACACCACTTTGTGTGTTTGGCTACAAGCAGCTTGTGAATGCTTTAAATACCAGCTGTGTGAACCTCAGGACCTACAGCTTCTGTTGAGATTGTCCCACAGAGGTGTTGATCCACTTCTGTAATTTTGGAGGCTGTAGTTCTGTATCCCCTCCGTCTGTCCCTGTACAGTATACTGTAGGTGTACAGTACACCTGTACAGTATACTGTAGGTGTACAGTACACCTGTACAGTATACTGTACAGGTGTACAGGTGTACTAGGTGTACAGTACACCTGTACAGTATACTGTAGGTGTACAGTACACCTGTACAGTATACTGTAGGTGTACAGTACACATGTACAGTATACTGTACAGTATACTGTAGGTGTACAGTACACCTGTACAGTATACTGTAGGTGTACAGTGTACAGTACACCTGTACAGTATACTGTAGGTGTACAGTACACCTGTACAGTATACTGTAGGTGTACAGTACACCTGTACAGTATACTGTAGGTGTAAACTTGCTGCCACAGTTCTTCTTTGCCAATGCAGATTGTGCTTCCCTCGCCACATTATAATTGTTAAAATAAGTGTTTTTGTGACCAATATGCAATTCAAGTATAACATTTTAATCTGGTTCTGACTGACTGACTGACTGACTCACAACCCTGAGGACCAACGTCATCAGTGTTGTCATCAGTAGCAAACATGCTGCCTGGCATAAACTAGGTTTCGCCTAGTCTTGTTGTCCTTAGAACTGTGTGTGTTGGCTCATGTATGCTGTCAAATGACATTCAACTTAATATGACTCACCTGCATAGCTGCCTTTGTATTTTGTGATTTAGTGACTTCAAAGTTAAAGGGCCACTTCGCTGATTTTCAACCAGCTTTGTATCATTACAAAATCAGTAGTACCTGTATAATGCAAGAACTTCCTGGACCAAATTACATCATTATGACATCATTTGGACCAGGGAGTTCTGTGAATGAATGGGGAGCTCTCAGTCCAAGCAAGATGGAGGGAAGTTACACATTGTTCATTTGCATATATACTACCAATTTTATGATACAAACCCCTTTAATTCTCTCTACCTCTGTGTGTGTGTGTGTGTGTGTGTGTGTGTGTGTGTGTGTGTGTGTGTGTGTGTGTGTGTGTGTGTGTGTGTGTGTGTGTGTTTTCCTGTATGCTTATATATCTCTGTCTCTTTCTTACCCACAGCAGCAGCAGCAGTCCCCTCAGTTGGTCGGACCTCCTGCTGCCTACATCACTGACGAAACGTATGTCAAAGAGCAACACTCGAGAACACTCGACTATCACTACTATTCACCCCCAATGCTCAACTATCACTAGCATTCAGCTCCACTGCACGATACCAGCCTCTCCACTCCCTCTCCTCTGCAGAGATAGCAGTGTGCCCCAGCCAGAGCCAGAGAGACTCTACAGCTGCACCTACGACTTTGTAGCCAGGAACAGCAGTGAGCTTTCAGTGCTCCAGGGAGACACACTTGAGGTAAGACAGTCAAGTCATTTGTGCGCCATTACATACACAGCGATCACAGGACCAGGGGCGTCTGGGTAGTGTAGTCATTTGTGTGCCATGATTACACAGTGATCACAGGACCAGGGGTGTCTGGGTAATGTAGTGTAGAAGGTAAAAGCACTCGCCGACCACCACAGAGACTCGGGTTCAATTCCCGGCAGCGGTACTTCCAGCTTGGTCAGACGTTCCTACAGACACAATTGGCCGTGTCTGCGGGTGGGAAGCCAGAGGGGTGTGAGTTCTGGTCGCTGCACTAGCGCCTCGGGGGCCCTCTTCGCAGGGGGGGAAGGGAACTGGGGGGAATAGCGTGATCCTCCCACGTGCTACGTCCCGCCGGTGAAACCCCTCACTGTCAGGTGAAAAGAAGCAGCTGGCGGCTGCACATGTATCAGGGGAAGCATGTGGTAATCTACTACTCTCCCCAGATCGGCAGAGGGGGGTGGAGCAACAACCGGGACAGCAGGGGGAATTGGCCAAGTACAATTAGTGATCAGTTTATGAGCATAGTGGGCGTGTCTTGAGCCAAATAAACAGATATTATGTTGGCAGGAGGCCCACACTCGCCAACCTCAAAGTATAAATAGATCAGATAGTGAGGAATTTCGGTTTGACAAACACACAATACATGTTTTTACAAGTGGTTTAGTGTGGTACGTTCATCTAGAAAGCATCCTGTATTTTCAGCAATCTGGTTTTTCGACACACCCAGTAGTATTCTTCTCTTTCACCTCTTTGACAGGTGATCGAGTCATCCAAGCGCTGGTGGAAGTGTCGGAATCGGTTCAACGAGATCGGCTTCGTTCCCTTCAACATCCTGGAGCCTGCAGCTCACATAGACAGCCCCGTCACCAACAAACCCCCCAAGGTAAAACACACACACACACACACACATACACGCACGCACGCACATGCACACACACACACACACGCGCGCGCACGCACGCATGCACACACACACATGCAAACACACACACACACACACACAGACACACACGCACGCACGCACGCACGCACGCACACACACACACACACACACACACGTGCACACACACACACACACCTGTGCATACCTGACTGAATTCCAGTGTTATTTTCTCCCCGCTCCACATTCCCAGGCTCCAGCTCCGCCCCCCCTGGGAAGGCCTTTCTCCACGGCCCCTCCCAGCCCCCCTGCCCCGCCCCAAGCCCCCTCCCCCCAGCGCCAACGCACCTTACCGCCTTACAGCCAGCACATCCCAGCTGCAGAGGACTCTGATAAAGGTACAGGCACTCTATGTTCAGGTGTATGTGGGAGGTGTGGCCGTGTTACATTATCCGCTGTGTCATAGAGACGATCTTTGTTTCGTGTGGCAAGGAGGTTTTTCATCCATGAATTCCTTTATTTATACAGGAAAAAAGATTTTAAAAAATCATACCAAGACATTTAAAATACTATGTTTCCTGTTTTTGACAACTGTGCGTTGTCCGGGCAGTGCTGATGACACGTCCGTCTCCGTCAGATTTCTGTCCGTTTTGACGGACAGAGAGTTCAACCCTTACAGAAAAAACACATGATGTTCACATGTGTCCACGTTTCACCATGTGTCCACATGTGAGGAAACATGTGGACACATGTTAAATTTCACATGTGAAAACATGTGGAACACATGTGAAACCCATGGGAAGCGTGTGGTTTTGGAACATTTTCACATGTGGAAAACATGTTATCACGTTATAACATGTGATAACATGTTTTGCCACATGTTGTATAGCAACATGTTTTCCACATGTGGAGCATATGTGGAAAACAACATTTACATGGGTTTCACATGTAATCACATAGGTTTCACGTGTGAATTTACATGGGTTTCACACATTTCACATGTGAAAACGTTCCAAAACCACACGCTTCCCATGGGCAAAGCACATGATTCACATGTGTTCCGCATGTTTTCACGTGAAATTTAACATGTGATAACATGTGAAATTGCACATGTGATTTTTGCACATGTGAAGTTCATGTGGTTTTTCTGTAAGGGAAGTGGAACCCAGTTGAACCTTTTCTGGACGGACCGATTTGACACCGCAAATGAGATGTTTTTTTTATTTATAGTGTTGGAGAAATCTATCCGTGAGGAATTCTATCCGTTTTCTGATGGATCAGTGTGGCTGCAGCTTAAAATTGTCCATAATTGTCATATTTTGGCAAGGGAGTCTCACAATTACTGATGGCTGAAATGATTTGTGTTTGTCTTGTGGTTAGGGTGCTTATTAAAAACCCGGCATAATGATGGTAGTTTACAGTAATGATCATAGTATAGGGAGCTATAATTTTCTAGACTGTCACGGCACAACGTTACTTTCTATGCAGTCAGTGTGTAGTTGTATGTAGTTTCTCTGAGTCAAAGATGGAGGTTTCTATGAATCAAAGACAAAAAGGGGATGAGATGGTGCTCATCAGTAACGGGTGATGTTTGCCACTGAGTCACACTCACACTTAATATATTCAGATGAGTGTGAAAGGCCTAAATATCTGCACCGCCTCCTTAGTGATGTTGGTGAACGACGAGCTGCTGCAGAGGCTGACCAATGGGAAGGCCGGTCTGAACAAGCCGCTGGTCATCCCTCGCTCCGCGGACACCTCTGTTCCCCTGGACTACCACTCACCACCAGAGGAGGTGGCCGACTGGCTCCGAGGGAAGGGCTTCAGCGGGCCGTGAGTCATCATCCCACAGACCAGATGAACCACATTCAGTTCACATACAATGAATGGCCCGCCGACACGCCCGAGTCCTTTACAAGAGAGAATTCATTCATAGAGAATGAATTAGAAAAGATGGGTTGACTGTTACATTGCGTAGGATGATTTTCTGGTACATTTTCTGTTTAAACAGTCAAACACGTTCACAATGAAACAGCATTTTGAAAAAAAGAGAAGTCATTTTTGTCAACATTGTCATTGTTTTTTGGCATAAATTGTCAAATAGATGAAAAAGAGAATCACTTTATTGCCACAATATACAAGATGACATACTAGGAATTGGTTTTAGTGTAAGTATGCAGCGTAGCGGTCATATCAATATTTAGAGATAAAAAGAAAATATCTAAAAGACAAAATCACAAGATCACAAAATTGCTGGTGCAGTCCTAGCCCCGTTTGGTACTAGCTAGCTATGCTAATGCTAGCTACCCAGAAAGAGTCCCGTGTGCCTACATAGACTTGCATGCGACTCTGGCTCCCAAGCTGTCTACATCAGCGATATGGACGTATTTACAAGTGTCACAGAAACATTTCAAAGCCACATACTTCAGAAGAAGGGTTCAGAGCTTCTTGACGTTGGGGTTAGAAAGCTCGACGCTGCTCATAAATGCCTCTTTTCATCCAAAGTCTGTGCTGGTGAAATTATTTTTTCCGGGTTAGAGCTCCCAGCCGTCACAGCGCTCAACAGCACCACTCTGGTCGAAAGCTCGGTATAGGGGGAGTGTTAAATAGGCATTGAATAGAAATTAAATAGGAATTTACAGTCCAAGATTTATGATATACTATAGTTAGAATGAGCTACAAAGCCATTTTTCACATTTCAGAGTGCAGCGGTACTTCCAACTTGGTCAGACCCATTTGGCCGTGTCTGTGGGTGGGAAGCCGGTGTGGTATGAATTGCCTCCTCTGGTCGGCCTGTTTGGGGGGAGGGGAACTGGGGGGAATAGCGTGACCCTCCCACGCACTACGTCCGGTGAAACGCCTCGCTGTCAGGTCAAAAGAAGTGGCTGGCGACTGCACATGTATTGGAGGAAGCATCTAGGAGTCTCTCTCCCCAGATCAGCAGAGGGGGTGGAGCAATGACCAGGACAGCAGGGGGAATTGGCCAAGTACAATTTGGAAGAAAATAGGAGAAAATTCAGAAAAAACGCGATAAAAAAAAAAAAAAAGTTTATTTGGATGTAAAAGCTGAGATAAACATTCTACCACATCCACTAGATCAGTGTCATAGCAATAACCTGCAGATTCTCAAGTCAAACAATTTGCCCTATGTCAGCTTCAAGTGTGTAAAATAGAAAGTCTACTATACGTACATTAAATAACTCAATTGGAGGTTCCATAATGCTAATACAAAAAAATCATGAGAATTTCACAGGCAGTTCATGTAAACAGATTATATTTCTCTCTTCCTTACTCTGTGTGTGTATGTGTGTGCTGCAGCACGGTGTTGTGTCTGGGAGTGTTGACAGGCGCTCAGCTCTTCTCGCTCAACAAGGAGGAGCTGCGCGCTGTCATTCCAGATGAGGGCGCCAGAGTGTACAGCCAGCTCACCGTGCAGAAAGCTCTACTGGAGGTAATGAGCTGTTGCTGATTGGTCAATGCGATTTCATATCAATTTAATCAAATTATTTCAAAACAGTTGTCCTGTAAAATTGAGATCTTGGACATTTAGCTGTGTAATGCTGTAAATGCATTGATGTCGGCCGTTATATTTTTGCAATGTCGTCTCGCTGTAGCCTACAACCCTCCAGACTCTGGAGCACGGAGGCCTGTGCACCTTTTAGATGAGAAACTAATGCATAATAGTTATCTCATCTTATTACCACATGGCATGCTTGGCATTGGCAATACATAAACATCGCCAGAGATGGGAAGTAACTAAGTACAAATATTTTGTTACTGTACTTAAGTAGGATTTTCAGGTGTTTTACTTTACTTGTACTTGATTAAACAAGTTGAATCAGTACTTCTATGTTTACCAGTCTTTATTAGACAACTGTACTTCTACTTATGTAAAGAATGCCTGTACTTTTCCCATCTCTGAACATGGCTCTTTTTTATGTACAGTAACAGTACAATGTTCTTTGATCCACAGGATGCCCGAAAAGCCACAGAGCTGGAGGCAGTCATGGAGAAACAGAAAATGAAGGTTGATCTGAAGCTGGAGAGCAGCACATTGTGAAACCCGGCAGCCATCACTTCTATTGGACTCTGAAGGCCCAATTTGTCTTTTTGCCAGAGGACACAGTCTACTCCTGGCTGTGCCTTGACCTTCTACCAACATGAGGACAGTCTACCCCTGACTTTACCCCGCTAGCCGGGCGCCCAGCTAGCGGGGTAACTCCTGACTGTGCCTTGACCTTCTAACAACATGATGCCCATGAAAAGCAGCATCCATGAAGGACATTTCTGATATTTAATCTCAAAGCCAGTGCCTGGCCTTGAATCACAAATCAGGGCTTTGCTTGCAAATTCTTCTCTGTACAAACAAGTGCAAATTAAATTTTAGTTTAAATTGAAGGCTGTTAATTTGTGTTGTACACTGTTCTTAACTTTAATGCCGACATGTATGATTGCTTCCCCTGTGCCATTTCTGCCTGGTAGTTGAAGACCAACTTGAATGAATGTATTTATCTTTTGTTTGTACAATACTTGTCTTATCACTCTGATTCCTCACTAAGTCTTGTGCGTACCATGGCAAGAAAGGGCCAATACACAATAAAAAATACAATACAAATTAAAAGGCTGGGATTTTTATTGAGACTTTAAGGACGTTTTTTAGCAAAACAAACAGTTTAACAAGTCTACAGACATCACACATTAGGTAAAGCAATGCATCTGAAGCTGATGTAGATGGAGCAATGAAAGAAACTCAGAACTGGCTCATCAGATCGATTTAAAAATGCATATTGACCCAATTTCCGGATAAGATTTCAAATGTGGCAAATTTCTGATGACAAGAAACAAAGATTTTTTTTCTTTTCTTCATTTTTTTAACCTAATGCTTCACATGCCAAGAATAGGTTTTGAAGTTTAATATTTGTCTGCAAGACATGAAAACAAAAACAAAACAAAAAACGTTAATGAATCAAACAAATAATATCAAACAAAAAAGACTTGCCACTAATGTTAACCGTTACAAAAATAGCATTTACTTATACTGGCCAAGCTCTTGAGCAGATGTAATTCCTTAATTATTGGCAGCATAAGAGAACACTAGATTAGTTGAAACATCAGTTGGGAATTGGCAGGAGCTGAGAGACATTAAGCTAGATACTAAAACTAGCAACCGTAAAACCTTTTCATTTTCAAATTTGCAAGTTAAAACATAAATAACATGGGCTTTATTGAATTCCACAATTTTCCAAGACAAATCTGTGGAGAGACATCCATTAAGTGCACTCATGCCGTGCAACGTCAAACTGCTGCTTACCACAAGCTGGTGAGAGGCAAGCCGGGGTGGGGGTGGGTTAAAATATATTTACAGACAGCAATTCTGTATAAAAAAAAACATTAAAAAAAAGAGAAAAAAAAAGAGGATCCGATTCATTCAAACAGACCACCAACTTATGTTTTCTTCAAGGTGAATCAGATTTTTTTTTAAATCAGGGCAATGTACTTCTTACAAATAACAGACAGCATGTATTGAATATAAACAGCCACCAAATCACAGATGCATGGGAATTACAATACACTCCATCACTGACCAACAACTAATCCCCATCAAAAAAATAAAGAAAAAATAAAAGAAAAAATAAACTATATCTGGATGCTAGAAAATAGAATGCATAATTACTATTTCAGGTGATTGTATGCAGTTATGTACACACATTGGGTTGGCTGCAATAGCTGTCAAAGCAAAATCAAATGAGAGGGGTCAGGGGTCAGGTGAGAGGGGTCAGGTGGGGGAACGACGAGGTTAATAATCATACACAAGGCAAGGAGAGTCTGTATAACATCGGGTTATCAGGATGGAGAGGTGTGTGAGAGAGACAGACAGGAGGAGGAGGTTGTGTGTGATGTGGTGGATGGAGTTTGGTCTTCAGAGGTCACCTGTGTCCCTGTCATCCGCCCGGCGCGAGTCCGCCCTGCCGTTCACGCCATCCTTCCTGTCCCGCTCCCGAGACCTGTCTCTGGACGTGCGCTCCCGGTCCCTGGACGAGCGCTCCCGGTCCCTGGACGTGCGCTCCCGGTCCCTGGACGTGCGCTCCCGGTCCCTGGACGAGCGCTCCTGGTCCCTGGATGACCTGGGTGATGAGACGGTGGGACACGCACACACATTCAGGGAAAGACACAAAAATGCATCAGCAAAGAGATGAGACGAGAGAATGGGAGCGTTTATTTCAAGTAGGAATGTTCCTAGCGACTAACTTCCCTGTCGGCTAAAATGTAAATTTAGATTAGTAGACTAGTCTACAAGTAAGAAAACACTCCGAAAAGAGCAAAAATTTAGCACAATTTAATCTATAAGGTTAAAATGCTGTCCGAAAAATATTGTGTGTACCTAAGAGCCATTTAAAACCGTGAATTACGTTTGTCAATAACCAAATCGTGTGTGGCACTTTTTGCTGTTTATTATCAACATTGCACATTACAAAACATGGGAACAAGCCCGACACTGTGTATACGGGCTCAATATATTTGGATATATATATATATATATCCATATATAAATATATATATATATATATATATTTATCAATATATTTGGAAGCCTTCGCCTTCAACAAAGTTGAGTGGAATCTTGCGCAGTGATGATGAGCTGCGCTATCTTTTCAGACCGAGCGGGATCACAGCGTCTGCAGGTCGGTAAACGACCTTGACCAGACTGTTATTACATTCAGGACAGCTGGGGGTCACAGCAAGGCGACCTCCAGACAGTCCTTCTTCGGCATACCTTTCGCGCCGGCAATAATGATGCAGAGGGGGCGTGACAAATCTGCGTGTTTTGACGCCCGGGCCAGGTGTGAGACCGGGTTGGGAATATATCTACCGTAGATGTTTATTATATAACTAATTTAAATGGTTTTAAAAATCCAACTGTTAACATGTACTGTATGTTACATTCGGATGCCATGATAAAATACTTGGATGTAGGGATGTCAACGGTTAACCGTTAATCGATTAACCGTCGCTAACGTCGTTGTTCGGTTATTGCTGTCGGTCTATCAGTTAATATTAAAAAAAAAAAAAAAAAAAAAAAAAAAAAAAAATTTTTTTGGTCTATTTACTCAATGAGCTCATGCCCAAACAAGGCGTGTCTATTTAGATGCTGAAATGTTAATGCTTTTTGTGTTAGAAATTCTAACACAAAAAGAATTTGTGTTGAAATGTTGATGCTTTTTGTTAATGCTTGTTAATGCTTTTTGTGTTAGAAATTCTAACACAAAAAGCATTAACATTTCAGCATCTAAATAGACACGCCTTGTTTGGGCATGAGTTCATTGAGTAAATAGACAAAAAAAAAAAAAAAAAAAAAAAAAAACTTTTTTTTTTTTTTTAATATTAAAAAATTATGAATTAACCGATAGGTTAATCGATTATTAGCGTCGGTTAATCGAAAGTGAAATTAACCGAAAATTGACATCCCTACTTGGATGTATTATCAATTTATTTATTTTCCGAAATTCTAGATTTTATTATTTAGAAAAATGAATAGTCAGATAGTCACAATAGTCGGGAAACGCAACATTTTTCCATACTCTCTATTCCTTTTTCCATACTGTTCCAGACCTGGAAAATACTAAAATCAAATTCCATACTTTTCAGTTTCCATACTTGTGTAGGAATCCTGACTTTGAGAGAACCGCTCATCTTCCCACTTGACACTGCACTTCTTTGGGTCCTGAGCAATACACCTGCCGTAACCATGGCTGATAGTAAGACGTACGGTCTGACGCTACATTGTGCAACCGAAAATGAAAAACAAAGTGGACGCAACAGACATGATAAAATATTTGCTTTAAAATGCCCCTAAGGGCGTTGAACTACCCACGAGTATTTCTTCTTCTTTATAAACAGGAAAAAGAATAGATGTTCTGTCTCTAAAAAAGCTACACTTATGGAAAACTAACAAATGATTAAACCACAGACACATTCCTGATGAATGTGTCTGAGCTTACGGGCGGGGCATTGTGTGTGGGCGTGTCTGAGATGGTCATGTGATTACTTGTGTCTGGAGCTGGGCTCGTGGCTCTGACGATGGCCTCGGCTGGGGGAGCCGGAGCGGCTGCGATGCCGCCGCCTCCTCTCCCTGGAGCGCGAGTGTGAACGCCGCTTTTCCCGCGACGCAGAACGCGAACGCCTCCGCCTGCGGTCACGAGAACGAGACCTGAAAGAATAACAGACAGACAGTTAAGTTATCATTTAGCTCAGAGATTCCATTTATATATAAACTGAACAAACATCTTTTTTTTGGAACACTAAATCTAGTTCTTTGTACATGGATGAGGGAATGTCTTACCTTCTCTGCTCTCTGCTTGGTGAGCTGGTCCTGTCAAGTAAATGGGACATAAAGTTTGACAGTAAAACATATCATCCAAACTCAAATTCACCTTCATGGATGTCAAAGTCAGGACATGGCCTGCACCCACCTCTTCTTCAGCTTTTCCTCTTTCTCCCTCTCTTCTCTCCTCTTTAAGCGATCCTGGTTCCTCTGCTCCTGCTTCTCCACCACAGTTTGCTGATCCAAATGAAAAGAGCGCGATGCCATCAGCAGTGAAACTACACTCGAAGGAACAGTTACAGCCCTATTTGCTACTGAGCTTGCTAATGATTTTTATCAATTTAAATTGTAATTTAATGTATTTATTTCAGGGACAATGCACATTAACGAACATTACTGTAAATGTGCCAGTGTTAGCTAGATGGCTAATTTTCCAACTGCTGTCCCTTGGAACTCCAGTTAATTAAGTTATTTATTTTATTTCGCATTTATTAACCAGGAGTAGAGAATCATTGAGATTAAAAATCACTTTTACAAGAGTGACCTTGCCTAACATATATGTCTTTGATGGCGGGAGGAAACCGGAGCACCCGGAGGAAACCCACATGAACATGGGGAGAATCAGAATCAGAATCAGCTTAATTGGGCCACGTAGGTGGACATACAAGGAATTTGACTCTGGTATACGTTGGTCTCAATGTACTTACAAGGGGGAAAAAGGGTATGCAAACCAACTAAAACAACAAAACAAGGACATCAATCAAACATGCAAACTCCACACAGAAAGGACTTGGGACGGACCGGGGTTCGATCCCGAGACCTTCTTGCTGTTGAGGCAACAGTGCTGCTAACCAGTAGGGATGTAACGATAACCGGTTTTACTGATAACCGTGATAAAATTCCTTACGATAACCGTACCGTTTCAAATTTTCATTATCGTTAAAACCGTGGTACCGTGATTACAGTGCATTGAAAAACATGGTAAATACTGTCCATCATCAACAAGAGTTGGCAACAGTCTCCCGGATGCAAACGTGCAGCCTTTGAGAAATGATTTCAGTGAGTGTATCAATCCTTTTTGTGTCCCAAGTTTTCAATACAAAACGTCGTAAAATGATTTCAGTGAGTCTCTCATTACTTTTTGAACATTTTCAGCAATTTTTTACTAATACGATAACCGTGATAATTTTGGTCACGATAATCGTGATGTGAAATTTTCTATACCGTTACATCTCTACTAACCGGTTGATTGGTAGATTCCTTTCCTCATACTAGCACCAGATAGTTAGCCACAAACCAATACAATAATTAAATGAATAAATAAATAAGGTCGATGGGGTCACACTGACTGAGGCTCACAAAAAGTACATTTCAGTGAGCCTCAGTCGTCAGCTTGAAACAGACAGGAGCTGGTTTGTGGCTAACTATCTGGTGCTGGTATGAGGAACAGCATGAATAGTGCTGAGAAAGGAAGCTACCAGTCAACATCATCATCGGTAAGTCGAAAATAGGGAGAGGGTCCAAAAATCCCTTTCACTCACCCATGCCTTCAAAACAGTATTTTTACCATACCGGCTTCTGGCCGGGAACGTTCTAGTAATATGTCTATACTGTGCATGGGGAGAGAGAGGGAGGCACGAGGAACGTTCTAGTAATATGTCTATACTGTGCATGGGGGAGAGAGGGAGGCACGAGGAACGTTCTAGTAATATGTCTATACTGTGCATGGGGGAGAGAGGGAGGCACGAGGAACGTTCTAGTAATAGGTCTATACTGTGCATGGGGGAGAGAGGGAGGCACGAGGAACGTTCTAGTAATATGTCTATACTGTGCATGGGGGAGAGAGGGAGGCACGAGGAACGTTCTAGTAATATGTCTATACTGTGCATGGGGGAGAGAGGGAGGCACGAGGAACGTTCTAGTAATAGGTCTATACTGTGCATGGGGGAGAGAGGGAGGCACGAGGAACGTTCTAGTAATATGTCTATACTGTGCATGGGGGAGAGAGGGAGGCACGAGGAACGTTCTAGTAATATGTCTATACTGTGCATGGGGGAGAGAGGGAGGCACGAGGAACGTTCTAGTAATATGTCTATACTGTGCATGGGGGAGAGAGGGAGGCACGAGGAACGTTCTAGTAATATGTCTATACTGTGCATGGGGAGAGAGGGAGGCACGAGGAACGTTCTAGTAATATGTCTATACTGTGCATGGGGAGAGAGGGAGGCACGAGGAACGTTCTAGTAATATGTCTATACTGTGCATGGGGGAGAGAGGGAGGCACGAGGAACGTTCTAGTAATATGTCTATACTGTGCATGGGGAGAGAGGGAGGCACGAGGCGCGTACCTTCAGCTGATCCAGTTTCTCTCTGATCTGGATGAAGCCCAGGTGAAGTTTCCCACCAAAGTGGTCGGCCAAACGACGGTCGTTGTCATGGAGACCCAAGTAAGCGGAGCACACTTCACACACACGCAGCTTCTGCTGCTGGAAGCTGGAGGCAGGCATGGAGTTCCTGTACTCCTCCTGAGAGGAGACACAACAAAACAGCATGGAAGGATCAGAAGGGGAAAGAGTTGATACGAGGAAAGACCTTTTCATTTTGCACAATGGATTTCTAGACGTGTCTGATGGTCACAGCAGTTTGACACTCTCGTCTCCACAACTCCTCAGTTCAAATGACACCCAAAGACTCAAGTGCTTTGTTCTCCCTGAAAAACAACATCGAATGGTGGATCTAAGCTAGGAGGAAATGGTTGGTGTACATGTATGTACTGTATGTACGGTATGTATGTGTGCATTTATGTGTTTAAATGTCACAATGTCAAGTCAAATGTTTCTTCTTGTATGCAGGGCACACTTGGAAATGAAAATGTTCTCGGTGTGGCCTCCCTTCTTAAATAAAACTATGGTGACATTAAAACAAACACACACACACACACACACACACACACACACAACAGACCTATGGGACATGTGCCACTAACTGCGGTAGAAAGCGGACAGAACTACTGTGGGATAGTTTTCCGTCCACTGTGCTGTTTTGGAGCATCAACACCAGGGTTCAGCTTACGTGTTTTGTTTTTTCCTGCTCTCCCCAAAATTTCAATAAACCTTTATGGCATATTATTATATTATTGCAATACAACAATACTGGTGTTGACAGTAATAGAAGATGCCAAATCGTTCAAAACAAGAAGCATTTTGCTTTTAGGAGCATCGTGCCAGTGTGCGGCGCTGTTCCAAAACGTGTCAACGTGTGTCGTTGCCTGGGAAACGCACATCCCATAATACAACTGTTCGCATCGCGTCCCATAATAGTATGATGATACTTGGGATGCCATTGCGAACATAGATGCGAACAGGTTAGCTAAAAGTTTCGCATCGCCGGCGAGGGCCCCCACCATTGCGGCCGGGGTACGTTTCGAAATGCCTCCAGGCCTGAAAGATTTTCTAGGGGAAACACTAACTGGGACTGACTCACCTGAATTTGGCTCATTTTGACCATGGTCCCATGGTAAAAAAAAAAAAAAAAAGCTTCTCAGACATTAGTGATATACATTATTTGTACACATGAAACTATCAAAGCAAGCTAAAAAAAGTGTAACATAAGGATAAGAAAGTGTAATCAGAGTAACGTAAGGATAAGGTAACTCCTGAGCAGTCCTCCTCACCTCTGCATCCTTCTTCCTGGTGCGGACCTTCTCCACCTCCTGTAGGACCTTCTGGGCCTCGTCCACGTTGCCCTCGGCGCCGAGCTGCTCAGCCTTGGCCAGGAGCTTCCCGATTTCCTCATTAAGCTCATGGACTTTCTCCGCCTGCAACACAACCCAAGCACCATGGGTTACACCGGTCATGTCTGGACCAAAACATAGCACTATCACATCATTCAAAATCTTCAAACTGAGGTTGTAATTTTGCATCATTTCTTGCAAAGCAAAAGTCAATCAACAACACTTTGTATTCCCTTCTTGCTCTCTCTCACCTTTGCTGCCACCTCAGCACTGATCTCTTCTTGGGTCTCAGCGAGGCGTTTTTTGGCTAGTTCTGTCCTCCGGTCGCAGTCGGCAATGAATGCCTCCAGGTGATCCACCGCCTTGGGAGAAGGTGAAAGATAATAAATAAATAAATGTAATAAATAAATAAATAATAAGACTCCAGCATCAGACTCAATGAATACCCCTGCACATATGGAGATCATATTTACTTTTGGACATCACTTACATCAAGCTCGAAGAACATATCTCTATCCTTGGAAGCAATTTCATAATCTGCCCGAAGCGCCAGGTCATGGATCTTCGAGCATTCTCCGAGGTCCATTCTCTATAAAAGAAAGAAAGAATACAATACAAAGAACACAATAAGACTGATGCAATAAAAGCAGGGTTGAGTATCATTGCGTTTTTTTCGATAGTACCAATATTTCCATTGCTTCAAAATTTGACACCAACGTGAAAATGATACACACGACACAGGAAACATTTGAAATAGGCTTGTCAAAAGCTTGAATCAGATTTTCCACATTACTGGTGGAAGTACACTATAGAAGTCAAAAGCTGCAAACAAGATTGTGTCACTGTGGTACTGAGCCAAATACTAGCTGCTAATTTTCCAGTTCTAGAATGATGCTTGTCAGATCCTGAGATGCAATTTTTTTGCATTAATTTGGTCATTTAGCTTATTGTCCATCGTTTTGTTTTTGGCACTACATCTTCTCAACTGTAGAACTTCCGTATTCCTATGTGTGCCGTGTACTGTATTTCGCCTGGAGGGCAGCTTCCAGTGGTCTTGGACGTCACGACAGTCGGATGTTTTAAGTATGTCGGTGGCGCCCTATGGAGAAGGGGTGGGAGTCGTGGACCTATAGCGTCCTGTAGCCAGTGCGTTTTTAACCCTGTTGTAAGCGTTTTTAACTCGGACCGAAACCATAAACCTCAACCACGTTGTTTTAGTTGCCTAAACTTAAATGGGCAAGTCGAACCATGGCTCCTGCGACACGTTACCAGGCCGAACTGGGTCGGTGGCCGCCGATGCTCCTGCCACTCAACCTAACCAGGAAGTAGTGGTGGTTCCCTCAACTTGCTACCGGTCCGACAGTGGTCACAACAAAAATGACAAGAAAGGGGTACCCCACCTTTTATTCACCTTATGTAGCCACGCCCATTTTACCCAGTTGTGTGGCCGTATCAAAACTTCTGGCTAAAAATAAAATAAAATAAAATGGCTGTCTGCTCCAATATCATCTAACTCTGAGTCTGAATTAACTAATAATTTAGGCGATTGTATGTAACATACCAAATAAAAGCAAACGGCAATGTCTAAGAATGCAACGCCATGTAACTGGCTCGTTAAGTCTCACATTCCAGGGAATTACGTTAACTCTGCAGTGGCTTGAGCACAACTCGGAGGAGAGAAAACTATCTGAAGCTTTCTTTGTTGGAGTCCAAGTATGTTTTACAAGAAAGTGCTCGTCATTGTCGACGATAACGTTATCTGACCTGGCTAACAGTGGATACTCGCTTGCTTGCTGTGTACCGGCTCAAAGTAGTAGGCTACGTTCTTTATTTTACCCCCTTCACTGTCTGCTCCAAAAACAACTATTATTTTGCGCCGTGACCGCCGGAAGTGTTAAAAGGACCCGGAAGAATTTGGCCCACTGTAAGGTCTGAACATAAGGTGAATAAAGTGAGTGCAAGGGGTCCTGACCAAATGTCAGTTTTTGACGGGCTGGGAGTACGAATGTGCTGCCACGTCAAATAATCAAAACTATGCCTTTAAACCATTGATACCTGATGCAGCATTTGCGTGTATATCCCTCATTTGTGTGTGTATCCCTTTAAGGGATACACACACAAATGCTGCATCAGGTATCAATGGGTTAAAGCTTCTCAAAACCCCTCTGTGCCTTCAAATTTGTTTGCCTGTTTGCTTTGTCTTTTCCTTCTCTTTTATTATATATTTTTTCTTTTCTGTATATATATTTTATTAACTTTTATATTGTTTTAAATATATTGTCTTGATTGTTTGTTTTTCTTTCATTATTAGTCTTTAATTTGTTTAGATTTTCTTTTAAATAAGGTGAGACTCTATAAGCCCCTCCGGGTTTCTTTCCCTCACCTGCACAAGTTTCTTTGTATTAACACATTGAGTGCCACAGCGCTTCAGTAAAATTGTCTGCAGCCTGTGCCAGATTCACTTCCATTCAGTTGAAAACAGCTATAGAATTTTTTCTATTATGGCTATATTGATGGGGCTGGACTTTAATGAAACATTGAACACTCCTGCTTCTTCCAAAGAAGAAATTTTGTTTCTAGACAGTTCCATTATGAAATGACAGCCTCTAAAAAAAGTGCACTTTCAAGGGTTTTCTGTCGCTTTTTTTTACTTTCCAAGATATAGTCACTTTTATGAATACCTTTTGCACTCTAATTTCGAGCACATTCACTGACTCTGGCTGGTGTTTTCTGATGTGGTGGCGTGGTGTGGTTTCTGTGCAGCCTGCGTGCCCCCCCCCCCCCCCTCTCCACCTCTGAGCTGCGGGCTCCTCCCACACGCACAGAGTTTGTTTTCTCGACTCCGTTTTTGCCCCGGACGGATCCCAGCGCGCATCAAGGAAATGATGCGCGCTGGCAAACGCGACTGAACGAAAAGGCTTGGCCGTTCGGCTTCGGATGCTGGCTTTCTGGCAGGAAATCGTGTGGAGATAGATAGAAGCATAAGAGCTCAGTTGTGAGCGCGGATGCAGCCGAGCCCACTCTCCGCTGCAGACAGAGCAATCTGTACGGCTCTGGCTGAAGCATGCATCGGTTTCCTCTTTGATCACGTCTTTCCCTGCTGTCTCATGCACAAAGTAAAGGATCTGAGGTGGGTGGCGCAGCTTCCGTGACGATGTTTAAGGTGGCGCCGTGTGATCCCTTGAAGGGATTCATGCTCACTGGCTAGGTACGACCTTAAACAGCAGAATTATGGAATAATATGAATTAGGGATGTCCCGATCACCTTTTTTTGCCTCCAAGTCCGAGTCCGAGTCATATGATTTTGAGTATCTGCCGATACCGAGTCCCGATCCGATATTTCTGCAATGCATTGCAGAAATAGTTGCGACAACAAGTTGGGACAACTTGGATGCTTTTTTTTCCTTTCTTTTAAGTGTTTAAGTGTTTTTATTTTAACCAACCAATATGACATCTTTGTACGGCTCTTTTATCACAACCACAACTCAGTTAGTGCAGCATTGGTTTTAAACCAAGTAAACAAAATAAAATCTCTTTACAGCTTATCAATGGTGCAGCACAAAATAACAAAATAAAAAATATGACACAGACTGTTTTTTCACTACAAACTCGCCATGTTGAAATCTAGCAATTTAAGGTGAAAGGTTGTTTTGTGAAAAA
Organism: Poromitra crassiceps; assembly: GCF_964638095.1. Lineage (NCBI taxonomy): Eukaryota > Metazoa > Chordata > Actinopteri > Beryciformes > Melamphaidae > Poromitra > Poromitra crassiceps. Next base: position 29,583,878 of record NC_139626.1, on the reverse strand, counting down.
GGTTCCACCCCCCCATTAGTACACAAAGAAGAGGACTATCCATTCCACATAAAATGGAGTCATTTTAGAATCAGTAAATAGGTATATTTTGTAAGATAAAAACTGACTCTGAGAGAGAAATTACTGTCTTAGGCTATCTCTGGACACGGCTGGTATTCATTTGCATGCGGCGTTTCACGGCTGTCTGCTTTTGTTTCGAGTTTCGGCCAATGAGCACATCAGAATGAAGCATGCTTGCTAGATGGGGGCGGGGTGCAAAGCTCTGTTTACAAGTGAGACAACATGGAGAGTCACTGAGTCAGTGTGGTCACTGAGTCACTGAGTCAGTGTGGATTAAAATGATTGAAACTTTATCTGGGAGACGAGTGCAGTCCGGCCACTTCTTCTGACAACATGGAGGACAGATTTTATTCACAAGACAGACGGAACGCGGACAACAAAAAGATACATGTTCGTTATGGGAACTTTACTGATGATGCAGGCAGTGCAGAACACTTCTGGCTTTTCTTCCTAGTCTGACTCCTAGGTGAGTTTAATCATGATCCCTAACTAACGTTACGTCTTGTTTCTGTTTTAGCCACTGTGCGACCATCTAGTTATGATTGGACATGTGTTTTTGTATGTTTTATCGCGTTCTGATGTGTGGCTAGTCGAACACTAAACAAAGAGTATGGAAGGAAAGAAGCGACAATTCACAAGAGAACCGTGGCCATTGTGGCGCCGCAGACAACAGGACAATAGCACAGAGAGGTTTGTTGCGCCCCAAAATGGCCGATCTCTTGTGCGCTGTTGCACTGGATTAGTTGTCGCTTCTTATCAATGCTCACTCCCCACTACTAAAGTTAAAACTGCGTGTGTTGCTGCGCAAGAGGGCTCGTGTTTACGATGAATATGACAAATTGCAATGATAAAATAAATGACAGGTGGTTTATTTGGATGACTGAAATGTGAGAATTGCCATATTTGTTTTGTGACGTTTTTATACATAAAAATCCGATCTCTTCCCCCCGATTCCGGATCAGTTGAAAATCACGTGATCGGCCCCGATTTCCGATCACGTGATTGGATCGGGACAACCCTAATATGAATTATGATTTTAGGACGTCCACAGACGTCCTTGGCACTCCTCGTTACTTTTTTTTAGGACGTGCACAGACGTCCTTGGCACTCAATGTGTTAAGATACTTGTACTATCTGTTGTTATTCATTTTTCTTTGTGCAAATAAACAACAATAAACAATAAAAAATGTATATTTAGATCATTTCTGGGTACGCAGAGCTAAATGCCAGCGGACTTACCGTTCCAGACAGGATGTCATGTGGACAGCAGTTGAGGAGATGGCTTTTGCAGACTCGGTCGTCGCTGAATTTGACCCTCTGCCGCGTCTCGTCCCCTGAAACAGTCCAAAAACAAGCAATGAGAAAGACCACACATACTTGTTAGCAGGAGCGAGGTATCCAATGACTTCTATTCTGTCACTGTGTGTAACAAATGGGCAGACACATGACAATGTCACTACAGCTGCATTGTGGGATTTTGTGCCCACCTAATTTAAATGAGTGAGACATAACACCTGGATTCAATTTACTCTCTGAATTCAAGGTTTTTCTTATACTTTATTACTGTAATATATTATTTACCAGTAAGCCAACATTTTCAATCTGGATAATGTACAGCAGGTAAAAGTGCCGGCTCTCCATGTTATTTCCTCTCATTCTTGGTGCTTGCTTACCTTACCCAAGCCTCATTTATAGCGCAGTAATGTTAGAGCCTCAACACAGTTTAGATTGTGCTCAATGTCCACTCTGTAAGGGTGGAATATCATGGAAGCAGGCTAGGGCATAGAGCTATACAGCGGTAAGGGCACATAACTGCTTAATGGCTATGTGAGTGTTGTTTGAACATAACATGTTTCACAGGGCTGCCGCTACCTTCATTTTGGGAAGTTTCTCACTTTATGAGAAAACACAACAGTTGTAAAGTTGACTATACCGAAAAAGACAGTGCTTTTAGAAAATGTGATAAGAAAAGTAAACATTGCAGAAAATTGCTCCAGCCAAGACCTTTACAGATATGGAACATTGAAAAGAAATTAACACAAAATACAAAATTAAAAACAAAGGAAAAAAGTTAGTTTATACACACTGCGATCCGCACCACATACTGTACCCATCTGCATCTTCAAGACCTCAGCTGCAGAATTTTAAACCCGTTGTAGAAAAGTATAAATGGGAACAGTGTTCTTGCCCATACCTGTAGTAAGAAGTTGGGAGTCATACACAAGTCAGATTGTAAATGATCTGTGCAAAGTGTTTGTTTTGAGTGATTGCTAAAATTGTCTTCTGACAAAAGACGTCTAAAGGAACACTGAGAACTGTCTCCTTTGGATTCAGCGCGACCAGACGTCTTAGCTCAAGCTGCATACACTACTCCAAATTGTAATGAAAATTTACCCATTGGTGTGATAAAAAAAGAGAGGCTACAATAACTTCCGGAAGGCAAACAAATTGTTTGGATATTCATCATAACAGCTTTAAAAATTATGTGTGACTCACGGCTCGATGAACATGAGGCTTTTCTGCAACTCCTTTGCAGATTGATGTAGGCTGGCAAAGATACACTGAACCTTTATGAATAAAATAAAGGGGCCACAATTGTTCAGTTTGTATGCAACATATGTATCGGAAGAATTTGATATTAATCTCAACACACATACACCCACAAACTCACAGCACAAATTCACTCTTTACTCTACAGATCCAATTATCAACTTGTTCAAAAATAAGCCAAAAAGCTATAGTCCTTTTTCAATGGAATCATAATCTACCTCTAATTTGTAAGATGGTCGGGTTGCAGTAGCCTTAGTAATGCTCTGCTTATGATGACCATCAGACTTGACCGCTGATCTATTTTTTAATGTTTGTATCCAAACAGCTGCAAACCGTTACTAGACACTACATAAATATTTCCAGTATATAAAAATGAGGAGACCATGAATAGCAGTTTTACTACCAAAATAACGATATCAGCATATATCAATCTGAATCAGCTGATGTCTGGGTCACTGTGTCTATAAGATAGATATAACTTTGAGTTTGATGACAGTATGTCTATAAGCCACATAATTGGATATTATTGTGGTTATTTGGTAAACGTTACAGGTAACGCTACCTGATCATACTTTTGTAACGTAATGGCTCCAAGTCTTTCGATTAGGAGCGTTATGTGACAGGGTACTTTTGTTGTGAATGAGCGACGATAGGCTGCCGTCATATTACCCAGGGCTTGCGCAATTTATAACGTTAATAACTTAATAAAAACGGCAAGCAAAGACGAAGGAAAAAGCGGAATTAAATAGGTGATCAGTCACAACTTTAGCAACAATGGATACAAACATTAAATCCAAACCAGAGAGAAGATGTACTGAATTTCACACAGCCGCCTGCAGTCCATCCATTCATGCAAGGTTTGTCCATCACACGACAACACAAGCGAGCCTTTTCACTGGTGGCTCCATCTTTGCTAGCTAGCTAGCACAGCTAGCATTCTGCTGCAACTCACCATCCCTCGCAGTTCCCATTAGTTGGTCGAGCAAAGCTCTCATTTGAGCTTGGGCAGACATTGTTGTGGGTCTCTCTTCGACGCTTCTCTATAAAATGCAAGTAACTGGCTACACTTCCTTTGTATTTTCTGTAATATTAGTTAACTATATTCACTCTTCGAAGCATCGCCGCTCGCAGCTTTTCTCCCTTTCGTGGACTTGTCAGCTTCCGTTTTACGTTTAGCGAAATGACGAAACGTCCTGTCTGAAAATATACGCCCAAATCACTAACCTCGCGTCACCAGGCTACCAATCACATCCACTAGAACCCGGAAGTGGGCTGACCTGTCTTGCCTGTGATTTGTTTACGCAGTTTCGGTGACGGTCAGGCCTAGCTACACCAGCTAGCTACCAAAGACAACAGCCAGAGTCACAGAATAAAGTAAGAAAAAACTTTTCTCAAGGCGATGTAAATTCTTCGTTAGAGCTCAGATGTGGTGGGGCTTTTGGCGGTAGTCAATATTCGTGCTTTTGAACTGACTGGTCTCTGTTCAACAAGTTAACGTTAAATAAATGTACCAGCTAGTCACCATGAACATCAGGGTAACTGTCTGCCTTTCCGAAGCCCTGCCACTCCGAACGTTAACTTCCATTATTCGGACTGGCGGTCGTTCACCTTAGAAGCCGCAATGCCGACCTTAGGTTTAGGCGTGGGGGTGGGAGAGGTTAGGTTTTGGGTTAGGGTCTGGGGGAGGTTAGGTTTAGGCATGGGGGGAGGTTAGGTTTGGCGTGGGAAAATGGGGAATATAGAACCCGGGGAACATAGACATGATCCCTTTCTGAGTGCCGATATTTCGGAGTGGCAGAACGTCGGAGTGGCAGCATGTAACCGAACATCAGCTATGTAACGTTAGCTAACGTGGGTGGTTATCAAACACAAATAGCAGGCAGGCTCTCTCTCTCTCTAACGTTAGCTAGTAAGTGCTAGGAAGAAAAACTCAAATACAAGTCATTTACCATTAATAAAGAAGGCACTTATCAACGTCTCCGAATGGAGTACGTTACCTTAGTGTGCCCATGGCTACAGAGCAAATAATAGTGTTTGCTGCGACATGAATATTCGTCGTGGGTTTGTTGTTGTGCGGTGAAATCTCGAGTCAGTACTGGCACATCTGAATAGGTTCACACCTTATACAGTCTATGGTTCACACCTAATAGGTTGGTGCAGCAGAAATAGATGGACTTACAGGCACTGCTGCCTTCATTATGTTTTCGTGTACGGTATTATGAGTGCCAACGAGCTTTGTTTGTATTGTAGCAACTGTGGCATAATGCTGGTTTGTGCTTTACAACAGAACAGAGATAGCCTGATATTCAGACTGGATCGTCAACTCATAAACTCATTACAGCCAAATCAACTTTGAGTGGGCGTGGCTTCGAAGGTCTGGAGCCAGACCAGACTAGAACAGAGATGTAATGCAGTATCATGCTGGGCGTGTTCCCCGAGGAACAGACGTAGAGTTCTGCCACTGAAGTATTTAGTCAGAGCGTAGGATCAACATTTGATCTAGTTGATGCCCTGCTGTAAGCTCTTGCCTCATCCTTTTCATGTGAAGCAGATCCTTACGCTGGTAATGCATTGAGGCGACAATGGAGGCCACTGACCATGCCACAGAGGGAGACCCTCTGCAGAGGGGAGAGGATGGGGTTGACAGTGGAAGAGCACCGTCACCCACAGAGCCGAAGAAGAGCTGGAAGCACGGCTTGGGTTGGGCAAAAATGTCCCACTGGCGAACTGCGGTCTTCTTTTTCTCCCTGTTCCTCTGCCTCACCATCGTGTTTGCCTTCTCCTTCATCATCCCCTGTCCCGTCAGACCACAGTATCTCAGTGCCTGGAACAGGACTTTCCCTCAAGCAGGTGAGTGAGGACAACTCTCTGCTTTGCTTTGCTTTGCTTTGCTTGTGAGATTTAACTGTGGGACTAACTACTGTCTCCTCCACTACAGCGACCTATGATTTTCTAACCATCGAAGATGCAAATAAAGACAAGGTGATGGATGTCCTGTTTGTCCTCAAGGACGAGGAAGGCAGTCAGAATAATACATGTGCTAATGAAGGTATGAAAGTATAATGTATTAATTCTGAGCTCAGAAGCGTCAAGCCCATTGAAAAAAATGTTTTTGCGGGGGGCAGTCATTAGTAGTAGAACATCAATCCCCTTTTCAAACATGTGAAAATTAAATGCTGTTAGTTATTATAGACATAGTTTGCATCGCAAGTTATTTGGCTACTTGTACCATGTGGCTAAAGTTAGCTTTGTGATGTTAGCCAGAGCTGTTATGGCAGTGAGCTGTTAAAAAAGAAAAAAAAAAAAAAATCTACTTGTTATTTTTTACCACCACTATCACGTTATACTGTAGTTAGCAAAACACTGAATTCTATTTGATGTCTCCAGGTTAAGATGCAGTTCTTTAAAATAATTAGCATTGTGGATATAGTCTTTTTATGTGAATAAAATTTTGGGTGAAGCAAGATTTAGCTATATTTCAAGAAAAGTGGCAGCAGTGTAGAAGCTAGTGTAGTGACTAAGCTAATAACCATAAAAGCACAAATAATTGACCAAAATCTCTAAATAAATATACAGTATTTACTCTGAGACAAGGAGCAAAAATATTGATGGTTAAACTGAATAATGACATCACAACAGTCTAATCCTAATGTTAATTTAAAATTACACATTCCTCTAAATCTGGCTTGAAATGGCCAGCATTTTAGAAATAGCTAAATGCCGGTTGATAGATAAATCAATCACTCACGAGTGGATTCAGCACACTTTATCTGGGCAGATTGATTGAATCATCATTGCTGATCTATTCAGACCTTCATGAGTAGATTCAGCACACTTTATCTGGGCAGATTGATTGAATCATCATTGCTGATCTATTCAGACCTTCATGAGTAGATTCAGCACACTTTATCTGGGCAGATTGATTGAATCATGCAGATCTATTCAGACCTTTGGTTGCTGCCGTTGAATGTCACCCCCCCAGAATTTTGTCTTGCATGCCGCCTCTGCCCGAGTTGGATTGCAAACCAAATAATTTGTTGTGTATTGAGGTTGTTGTGTGTAATTGGGGGCCACCGTGTGTGTATTCCAGGTCTGCCGTCGCCGTGTGTCTTTTTGTGCGCAGTGGACGGGACAGATGGAGAAACCCTGTGGGAGCGTCCTCTGCTCCCAGAGTTCCACTGGGCCCAGTGTGGTCTGGACAGAGAGACACAGAGGGACTGGGACTGTCTGCTGTCCCACTCTGACCAGCTCACAGCCATCGACAAATACACTGGTTGGTGACTCCTTCCACCTCACCCTGTTCTGTATTCTGCAAATGATTCCACCACATTTCCATCAAGAATGTATAATGTTGCAATAATACATCATTCAAATGTATGTAGTCTAGTCACAACTCCAACAATCAGGCTTCGTACAAAGTCTTGATTTTAACTGTCATGTTTTCAAGGTTAGGAATATGCTTGAATTTGAATATCCTCCTTGAAAAGTGCTTGATTTTCAACATATGGTGTATTCACACCTGTCTCGTTTGGAGCAGTTGTTCCAAAACAGAGAGCATTTTCACCCTTGGTGCGGTTCGTTTGGCACGTGTGAACACAGCAATCGCACTCGGATGCGGGACAAGACAAGCGGGCTGAGATCGCCAAGAAAGGGTCAGGGTGGTCTCTCGGGCCGCTTCCAAACGAACTCTGGAGCGGTTAGTTTGTGGTGAGAAGAACGTGATCCGACCTCGATCCGACACAACTGCAGGAAACAGTGCACATTTTTGGATAATCCAGCTGCCGTAGTCAGCTGGGCTGTGCGTAATGGCCTGATGAACAATAATTTTTATCGCTTAAAAACAACATCTTCATTCTTTAGATCCTGTTTTGGCGACTTGTGAAACTAGCGTTTGCATGGATTTGGGGATTTTTGCATGATTGCATCAGCAATTTGAACTCGACCAACTTACCTCTGGTCTCCAATATGGTAAATGAATCCTCGAAATGTCCGTAGGCTATTCAGACTACACAGTTCTTAAATAAGGAAACTATGGCAAAATGGGAGTAATTGAGTAATTTCCCATTAGATACGATGACAAAATGCTTACAGTTTTGTACAATATGGGACCTTTAAAATGAAATAAAGTCAGTTAAATTCAGTGTGGTGTTATGCTGTGTGTGTTTCTGTAGGTGTTGTCAGGTGGCAGCAGCCTCATCCTCCTGGTTTGCGCAGCACTCTTCCTGTTCTTAGTGTCCCAGATCTGGATGGGGACAAGGTCCGTGATGTGGCTCTAGTGGCTCCCAACACCACACAGGTAAACACCAATGATGTCACTTATTACAGCTACATTTATTTACTACACTGTAAGATACAATGCAACTTCATCCCTATGAAGTTACATTGTATCTTACAGTGTAGGGAGGAAGTTACATTGTATCTTACAGTGTAGGGATGACGTTACATTGTATTGATGTCATTTATTACAGCTACATTTATTTACTAGTATCTTACAGTGTAGGGAGGAAGTTACATTGTAGTGTCAGTGTGACGCTCACAGTGTCTTCTAGGGCTCTTGACAAGGCCTCTTTGGAGGTATTCTGTATTTAAGCAGTTTCATTCTAGGTCTTTGGTAATAATGAGCTCTGGTAGGACTAAAATATGCAAATGAAAATCTTTGCCAATGTGATCATTTGTCAATGTTATGTTTATGTAAATGTCTCTGGTCGTGTCTGCAGACTCAGCTGGTATTTCTGTCGGGGAAAACAGGCGTCCAGATCGGTTCTGAGGTGGTCCTTGATTCAGCAGAAACAACTAAACATCTCCTCCATCACACCACCAAAAGTTCTCACTATGTACTGCTTCAGAAAGGTTCGCATCTCAGATCAGATCACAGCTCTGTGCTGTAGTTTGTGTTCAGTAAAAATAGCCAAATATTTCTCCACCCATTTGTTTTATACCTTGCACACACTAACAAAAAGACACAAAATATATTTAACATATATTGAATAGTTGGTTAGCTCAGTTGTAGCCCCCCCCCCCCCCCCCCCCACAATTCTAGTTTTCATATTAGTTTGATTTTACAATAATAACAATGTACATTGTAAATAAGTACTAACAGCATGCTAACACGTGTGTATCCTCAGTTTGCATTGATTGAGTGCAACATGTTGTGGGTTTGGTTTTCCAGTGTTGTTGATATTGGAGCTAGGAGAAGTATATTGATTTCAAGCTCCAGTACGGCCATCTTGTAACAATATCTGTACACAGTTGGTGGCAGTAGTGAGTTATCTTGCATTTCATTCACAGACACTGGCTTGTATGCACTGTCGCTTTGGAAGATTGCTGCCAAGGCTAAAGCAGGGATCGAAGTTGGCCTCAAGAAGGATCAACATTGGGAGAGCAAAGCCAGCGCCACCTCTGACCTCATATCTATCTATGAGTAAGAAGCAGACAAATACATCAACCGATTAGTTAGGACTTAAAGTGATAATATGGAAGATTTTCATGTAAATAAATGTCTGTAAAGTCACTATATATCATCAAGTGAGTTAACACAATGGTGATTGAGCCTATGGCTCATTGATGAAAGCTGTTGCATCTCTCTGTATTGGAACATTTATGAACTTGTGTCTGTGGCGGCACTTTCCCCGCCCCCAAACAAAAAAAAAACGGAAAGATATCACAAGCGGCGCACAGTTCTTGACGTGTTTCGCCTCACCCAGCACAATTGTCCGGCAGGGAGGGGGTAGGCGGAGTAGGAACACGTTTGACTACCAGTGTTGCCAGATGCAGGTGATGGTTTCCCATCCACAGACTGCCAGAATGCACACAAAACGGTGCAAGGGAAACGACCCAATCTGGCAACACTGTCAATGTCCTACCAGAATAATATAGAAGAGAGAGTGGGCCAACGGAAGTCCAAAATGCCTGACTCACGTAGCGCGGGAATAGCCAGGAAGGGCCCTCATGCTATGTTTTAATGCATAAAATAAAGCTGATAATATACAATTTGATTCTTTACACATCTTACCCTTTCAAAAGTACATCACAAATTGTCCATTCTGCTGCAACGTGACAGTGCTGCTTAATCTAAAAACTGGTCCATTGGAGTGAATGAGATGTCGCAACTCTTCTATTATATAGAGAGCCCCAGGAGTCAGGAAAACATTGATGCGAACACTTCACTGTTTTTGCCTATGGGATTTTTGAACACATTCAATACCTCCAATATTTGTATAAAAGACGTAAAAGGGTTGGATCCACGTCCCACCGTCAAAATTTTTTTTTTTTTTTAAGCCGAGATATCTTGTCTTTGGCAGTCAACCGTTGGATTCTGTAAGCCGAGATATCTCGTCAATGGCAGTGAACGTGTTAAGAAGAAGAAGAAAAAACTCTTCACGTCACATATGCGCCCCTGTGTGGATCTCATCTGCAATTACTGCTCATGGCCACATAGGTGTTGTCAGAGACAAGAAAACTGAAATCTTACGTATTATCGCTTTAAACTGCAACCATGTCTGAAACACAGATTTCACTGAATAGCTAGTAATCATGGTGGCTTTAGCCAGACACGTGTTTCAGAAATGTGTTGTTTTCTCCTCTCTTCTCTGTAGGTCTGACTCTTTGAGACAGGTGCTACAAACAGGGAAGACAAATGAGCCAGCCAACCTGCTGCTGGTGACTGGACAGCAGGTGGTGTTAGTGGATGGACACAGTTTGCAAATACTGTGGAGTTTCAATACCAGCACAGTCCTCAGGTATTCTGCATGTTTCTGACGGAGCCTTTTCACTCCAAATGAATATTTAAAGGGTGATTAAGTAAGGACTTCTACGAGCGACTAAGGCATTGTAACATCGTCACTGGGTCTCTGGCACAGCTTACGGCAGTCTCTAATGGACAGGAATAATCAAGTCATATTTTTCCAAATCTAACAAATGCCTCATGATCACAATGCAAAAATAATACTGCTTTGTTTTTTTTGTTTTTGTTTTTGTTTTTTGAGAATGAAATGTCCCGGCAAAGTAAATTGAGCCATTGGTATTGATCAACAAACTCATTAAACCCGTGGTCATTTGTGCTATGGGACAGTAAACAACAATAAACATCTTACTTAACGCACCTAACACACAATAGCATACTCTTGTGTGATTGTAACCAAGCTCTTTGAGTCAAATACATCTTCTCATCTTCTCATTCATTCAGCGAACCCTCCTTTGGTCACTTTAACAAAGATGGTATACTTGATGTTGTGATTGAGGAGGATATCGGCAACAACACAAAGAGGGTGAGTCGGGTCACAACTGTACAAACACTACAGTGATACCAAAACTCACTCTGTAATCCTTCCAATAACAACAATAATAACAATAATAATTGCATTGTTTTCTTTGCACTGCTTCTCTTGTATGGTGATATCAACTTGAATATGTATTTGTGGCTGTGTGTATTTAGGTGAGGATTCTGGATGGGATGTCGGGCGGTGTGCTGTGGCAAGTCGACCTTTTGGCCAGTCCCAACTCCCCCCGACCCGCCTCAGTCAACACCATCAACTCCTTCTCCGTCTTCATGTTCTGGGGCGTACTGCCCTCAGAGACCAACACTTCTGTGAGTACACTGCCTGCTCTATGAGAAGATGCGTATTACACAGACAACTCATTAGGACTTACGTGGTGTCATTTGGCTTTCAGAACATGACATCGTAATGCAAAATGCTGATTTTTAAATTAATGTTTTCTTTCAGATACCAGCTGGTGACCGTCATTCATACATGCTGCATCCTCACTATTCTGAAGTTCTCCTAGAGTCAACCAATGTCCTGGAACACATCATTGCATTTAAAGGTGTGTTTTTTTTGGGTTGTTTTTTCTCTGAATTTCCTACGCTTTAACGAATCCCTAGAACTTTATATTAATTTGGGTAGACAAGAGGGCAACAAGTCAATGGTGTCACTCACTGTTTAGGGCAATGTCACTTGGTTGAATTAAACTTGCTGTGTCTGCGTGTGTCCTCTTAGCCACGTTATTGGAGCGCGGGCGCCATGCTTGTTACATCCTGCTGACGGGCCCCTGGGGCGAGGGAGCGGAAGGCACGGTGGCCCTCAGCAAGCGGAAGCTGAAGCAGGACGTCCCAAACAGCAGGGTCCTCCCCATCGGCACCAGCACCCGTTCGGAATCCAACGACGACATCAAGGAGGCCTTCAACCGACTCCGCTTCAGTGATGAGTGATGGGACCAGTCGTGGAAAGCACGGTGTATCTCAATGCTGCCACCATTTGGCACAGCTGACTGTACAGTTGCTTGACTTGACTTTAACAACCAAAGTGCACACACTTGCTAAGCTATCACTACCTTACAACTGCTGACAACCAAACAAAATTCCTTAAAGCAGTGATTCCCAAAGTGTGGGCCGCGGCCCCCTGGTGGGCCGTGGAGGTACTGCAGGAGGGCCGCGAGGGGTCTGTCTGCCAACACTCCTGATTTTCCCAGGAAATGGCTGTAGTGGGCTCATTTCTAAAGCTAGAGTCAAGTTTCACCGTTTGTCTCAACAAATTTGTTATGCACACAAACTTGATGAGTAAGGGGGGAGAAAATGTTGGCAATCTGGCATTTGGGTATTTTGCCTCAATTTTTGAAAAATGTGGATGGATTATTAATTTACCGTATGCCCAAATTCACATGCTCTGTTTATGGAAAAAAGAATATATATATATAGGGAAATACTTAATCTTAGTCTTGTGTGTTGATCACAGTTGTCATCAAGGGCTGGGTGGGCCCCGGAATATTTTCAGATTTCAAAGTGGGCCGTGGCATTCCTAAGTTTGGGAACCCCTGCCTTAAAGTTTAGTGCGCCTGGGTTGACTTGATTTGGTGGGATTTTCCATAAAGCTACTGTTACCTGACAATCACACCACACACACTGTTGCTCTCCTGCTGAGAAATCCATGAAGACGAGTGGACTTGCTGTATTGTTTCCTAGCTCTTTTCTTACTGTACAGTCTCTATCACATGGATTTTTTGAATCTATTATACAACAGATCATTGCACTATACGTTTAAGGGCTGCAGAAGCATGCCAATAGAAAAAGTCATAGTTAGCCTTAAAGGGATACTCCACTTTTTTCGGTGTTTCATTTGCCACCCCCCCCCCCCCCCCCCCCCATAACCAAGATACACCATGCGTTACTGGCACTGTCCGTGCAGTTTACAGTGAGCTATAGTCGTTAAGTAAGTTAGTATGGTACAGCTGTTAAAAATTTGCCAGAACATACATCTTACGGTGCCAAAATACATGTTGTGCTTCGGGGTACTCGCCACACGATGAAATATTAATCCAAAATGCACATAATTGGTATTTTTGCAAAGAAAAGAGGTAGCCGGCACTACTTTCCAAACATGGCCGCTGACCTCTTTTCCTTCCAAAAAGACCGATTATGTGCATTTTGGATTAATATTTCATTGTGTGGTGAGTACCCGAAGCACAACAGGTATTTTGGCGCCGTGAGATGTGTGTTTTGGCAGATTTTCAACAGCTGTACCATTAGCCTCCATTCTATGGCGATACTAACTAACTTCACGACTGTAGCTCACTGTAAACTGAGTGGACAGTGCCGGTAAGGCGTGGTGTATCTTAGTTATGTGGGGGCGATGTGGCAAATGAGCTAAACTCCTGAAAAAGTGGGGTATCCCTTTAAAGCATGGGTACACAGAGGGATATGGTTTTCCTTGGGTGGATTTTCTGCTACAGTAAACTTGCTTGAACCCTATGACCCTGTAAAGTAAAACATAGTTCACATACGACAGTTGAAGCACCACAGATCCCGACTCTGTGCTTGATGTAAATATTTGTTGTAAAGGATCCTGCTTCCAAAGGTGTTGACAAGGTAGTATTGTAGTCAAGGTACTATAGATGACAATCATGTGGCATTTGTCCATTCGAGGGTATTTCCTTAATCCACGATGCTGTAACTAGTGACGCCTTTTAACGCACACAGACAGAACTGCAGACTTCCTTTAACCCATTGATACCTGATGCAGCATTTGCGTGTATATTCCTCATTTGTGTGCGTATCCCTTTAAGACCGTGAACCACGTAATGCGGTTCGCGGTCTTAAAGGGATACACACACAAATGCTGCATCAGGTATCGATGGGTTAAGGCATTCAACACTGAGTTTCAAAGTTTCAACAAAATACTGGGCTATTCCTGCAGGTCTACGGTAAAGGAGGTTTTGCTTTTTCTTTTTATTCTTGAACATTTATGCCTTAAAGTTAGGGGTGATGAGTTTTATTTTGTATGTGATACATTAATATATTGAACCTGTGGAACAAGCCCTCATTGGAGCCGGCCCCATTTTCTGATTTGACTTGATATGTTTGAATTTGAGCAATAAACTATTTTAGAATAACTAGTTTAATTTGATTCCATTGATGGGATGGGGCTTATTATGGGAGCAAATGCACCGACTGTATAAAATAGTACGGACATCTTCCTGATATTGAGTTGCAGAATCCACATCATTTGTCTACAAAATCCTTTAACTCATCTCTCTTAATCTACATCTCGCCTAGCCGACTTGTGTCATGTTCCCCCATTGTTATTGGTAGAGATTTAATAAGGGAAAGTGCTTTCCCTGAATTCAAGTAAAAGTCCTATTAAATATTTTGTAGACCTACACAAATCTGACAAATTCACCTATTCACACACTCATTCACAAAGGGTGTCTTGCTGCCTTTTGTGTGTTGTACATAGAATATCTACACACACGAGTCACACACGTGTTAGAAGAAGAAGAATATTTCTGGCGATAGGGCGCAGAGTGTGAAGCTGAGCTGTGCAGGACAGCACCAAAGATCGTACATTGATAAGAAGTGAGGTGCAACATCAGCTGCGCCTCTGCCATTTTGGCCCCTAAGGAGCCTAGTGAAACCTGTCTATGCCATGGCCATCTGTCGATGAGGCGTGATTTCTAACCCCTACCTCACCTACCTTCCTTAGCATAGTAATAATAATAAGCATAATAATTGTAATCTACACAATGTACACAATCTACAAAAACATGCAATAATATAAACGGTGTTGTGTTCATAGCTCATATAATATATTATAAAACGGCTCTCTCAAATCAAGCAATCTGATTGGTTCACAGCCATTGTATAAATCCAATAACCCATGGCCATGATTGGTTGCCATGGCAACTCTCTTACTTAAAGCCTTTGGTTACCTCAAAAAAAACAGATGGCGGAGACAGCTGTCAGATCCTTGTGAATCGATCTTCGTGGGATAACAACTGATCAGCAGGATATTTAAGCAATATAGCATGAGAGCTAGTGTGTTGTGGCAAATATATCCCGCTGATCAGTTGTTATCCCACGAGGCCGCAGGCCTCGTGGGATAACAACTGATCAGCGGGATATATGCCACAACACACGCTGCTCGAGTGCTATATTGCTTTTATAAAACGGTTTCCAAGTATGATAATATAAATATAATAATAATACTATAAGTCCGACTGGCATGGTATTCTGATAGAGTCAGTTGAAACACTACTGTAAGGCGGGACCTCTAGCAAGAAGATAGACGTGCGGGTGATTTGATTGGATCGTTCTGGAGACTGAAGTTGACATTGGTTAATCCTGGCGCTTGCTGAGAAGCTGAGAGCTTTCTGGAAACCCCGACAGGCAGCTCGAGCGCAGCGCTGCATTCTCAGCGCTTGCTGAGAAGCTGAGTGCTTTCTGCAAAGCCCGACACCAACTAACGTTACGGGGTTAAATGCGGGGTTAACAGCCTTTTTTTTGCAAAGAAGACATTAGCCCGCATCTATTCTTGTACAAAACATAATTTTCTGCGAAGTATTAGTAAAGTTATAAGCGAAGATCGATTCACAAGGATCTGACAGCTGTCTCCGCCATTTGTTTTTTTTGAGGTAACCAAAGGCTTTTAGTAAGAGAGTTGCCATGGAGTGGGTTATTGGATTTATACAATGGCTGTGAACCAATCAGATTGCTTGATTTGAGAGAGCCGTTTTATAAATTTGCCACAACACACTAGCTCTCATGCTATATTGCTTAAATGTATCATATCGTTAATTTCAAGCTCAATTCTTACCCAGAGAAAAGGTACAGCACTGAAAATGTAACAAGCAATAGTTTTTTAAACATCTTTATTTTAAAAGATGAAAAACCCCAGGTGCTTTCGTCCCAAGCTTCAATGCTCCTGGCCAATCCCGGCGCCACAGGGCGTGGTTATTGCTTATCCTATGTGGGGTTAGAAATCACGCGTCGATGAGAGTCTATGGCATAGATAGACTCTCATAGACAGATGGTAAAAACAGCATCCAGTAAAACGTCCCACATACAAAAGTACCTCTGCCAGTTGAACAATGAAGAAATCTAATAATTATGGATACTATTCTAACTACTGTATTTACTTATTTATTTATTAAATCTATGAAGGAATAAAAGCATAAACATGTAGGATAAAACATGTTTGTCAACATTCATTAAGCATTTAATTTATTAAATATCTTTGAAATCATGGGTTCAGATTTACAAATTCAATTTACTGATTTATTTATTTTTAAAAGCATACATTTATTGATGAAAGTTCGGCTCCAAGTGTCCTTATATAAAGCTTACATTTGCTGTATAAAAAAATCACTGACTAATTAGCCAAGGGAGGCTGATATTAGGGGCCAATATGGCGGCGGTGCTGCTTTGGCGCTACCGCAGCGCCTCTAGCGTCCGTTTCCAAAAAGGAATTTCTATGTCGGCTCTTTCGTTTCACGCTCTTTGACAGCACTGGTCCTGAGTCACGTACCTCACGGTTCACTGAACGCATGTGGCATGTCAGATGTCAGCACATCCATAGAGCACATCAGCTGGGGGGCGTGGCCCGCTCACTGTGACGCGCAACGGCTCGACACGCGCTACCTGCTCACATAGGAATTTGTTTTTAGAGAATGGCAGTGTGGCATTCCATAGGCCCCGTCCCGACCGGTCCCGACTCTCGACACGATGATGTCAGGCTCAGGCTGGACTCTGGAGCCATCCATGTTTCTAGGGAGGGGAGAGGAGCAACGCGCGCAAATGGGACGCTCCATTTTGGGGGGGAGGGAGGGGGTATGGAGAGAACGCTGGATGGACGCCATTTGCCTTGGAATAGGCTATACAAAAAGTTTGAGGTATACAGAAAGGCTGAGGGGCTATTATTAGAAAAGACAGATCGTGGCACTGCTGAGCAATTAGATTGCTGGCCAGAATGTATAGGCGAATTTTACTCCATGGGACTGTTCAGACTGTCAGGCTACACCAACAGAAAAACGACGCTAGCCTATAAAATACACCCATCCCAATTAAATCTCAGTTTAAAATGGTAAAGAAAGCACGAGTCACGACACGACCAACCAGATTGATAAAGTGGATTATACCGTAGACCCCTGACCTGGCGGCAGATGCGCACCTGTTTTTCACTTGCGCCCTTGAAATGACCCGCAGCTGCTGCTACGTTATCATATCCTATTATAAAACTATCCAGAGTTTTTGGATGGGCTATAATGTAGACATAATCCCGAAATCTACTGGGATAGGCTACCTCTACCTTTCATATTGCGTATGAATAGTTTGCTATTGGGCTGTCAATGATTAACAGAAAGAGCAGAACACTTCCGCTTTGAATATAAAAGTGCATTGCTGTGTGCGAAACATGACATAAACATTCCAACACTCCCAGAGCATCCCGCTTGTTTCTCTCCTCCGCTCCTCACTCAGACTGTCTGGCCGTCATTCCAATGTGCCCTGGCCTGGCTGCCTGCAGCCGCTACTATAGAGATACACTGTATCAGTTAACTCTGCAGCCGCCCACTACAGATACACATCAGTTAACTTAACTCTGCAGCCGCCATATCCACACGACTGGACTGCACGCGCACCGCACGTATCACTGGCACGGATACAGCAATATATATCAGAGCGTGCGTGGCGCGCGGGGCGCACTTATCAGTATAACCGGCCGGTGGAAAGTCACTTTGAGCCGAGAGGAGTCTGGCAAGCGAGACTACTTTGAGCCAGACACGACCTGTCACCTGACCTGCTGCAAAGGTAACACACTTACCTACTGCATTCATTTTCCCCTATTTAGGCTACTTTAATAGGCTACAGCATGATCATCACTGCTATTTATAGGATTATTATGGGGCATTATGAGAACACATTTCAGGCTCGACTTGGATGAAAATGAATAACCAAATTAGTCCAATAATAAGGGACATTTCACATTGTAATGTTAATAACTTATCACCTTGCTGAAATAAAATAGGCTAGCTAGCCTATTTGTAAGATGAATAATGTGAGGATATTACTTTACAGAGCAAGGTGACTATTGGGCTACATAGGCCTATACCTCTCAATAGCCTATCGAATAAAATATGAGTCAAAAACTGAAACTGAGTTATGTTATGGTAAACATGCGTTATCTAGCCTATATGACAACAATAAGGCACTGACTTACATGGACGTATTTGGTGCATTTGATAGCCTATCAGGCATCAGCTGTTTTATGCATTGTTTTAATATCTAGCTATAGCCTATTTAGTTGTCTAAAACGGCTCATTGCCAAAAAGGTCATGGGCTATGAGACAGCATAAAGCACAGACATGACGTGGAAATCACGTGTAGGCTAGAGCTCAGTGATCCATTGTTTTTTCCCCTTGCATTCCACCATCATCTAATATAGCTAGCTGTTGGCAGAAGTGAAGATGGCTGAAGACATTCAAGCCAAACTGGAGAAGTACCGCACTGCTCCCTTTGACGCCAGATTCCCCAACCAGAACCAGACGAGGAACTGCTGGGCCAACTACCTGGGTAAGACTGGGCATCAAGGTCAAGCTGCAACCCCTTCATGGGATATATTCTCATACTTGGAAACGAAGATAGAAAAGTTAAAAACCACAAAGACGTTGCGTTATGAGATGCAGGTCAGGTTAATTGAAGACTCTATATTGTATTTATTTATTAATATTTATTTATTTGACCAGTGTGGTCATATTGCCCATAGGCGTGGGTGTGTTTGTGTACAGGGTGGTAGGCTATATGATGTAGATGTAGTATGGTAGCCTACGTACTTAGTGATGTAAGACCCTTCCGCTTGACTCATAACGGATTTTGTTTTCATATCCATTGTTGTTGCTCTATTTTCAGACTATCACCGCTGCCAAAAAGCCCTGGATGCCAGGGGAGTGGATACCGCCCCCTGCGACTGGTACAAGAGGGTCTACAAGTCACTCTGCCCCATGTCCTGGGTAAATTAATAGGTTACGCTTCTGAATTGTTTTCCAAAAGTGACAATCACTTTAATAGTCAAATGTAAATGTGGGCTGAGTTTGTACAGCTGAGGTCAAAACAATCTTATTGGTCCAAACATTCCAATAAAGCCCAATATGGGTTACTTTCGAAGCTCTGAGTCATTTTAAGATGCATGCTCATCATACAATAGTTTAGTATTACCAGTATGTTTTTGAAATATTGACTGTGGAATTGTGGGTAATGTTTTGATTTCTGAAACAGATATACACTGTTTTGGAATGATGGGTGGTCTGTTCCACAATACAGGCTCTTAAAAATGGTGTCACCTGTTTCTCAAGGCTCAGTGAGGACAATTCAATTAAAGAGTTTAATTTCATAATGCGACAACCCCCCTGGTTTATATCTGATTGCTGGTATAAAAGCACATTTTATTGTATACTATTGAGGTTATTAGCAACCAAGGATCTTTTCTTCCAAAATACTTACACTGTTGAGGATATTGACATATTGGTAAATAGATTTCATAATAGTGTCTTTGAATTAAATTATTCAATTTATGTATGTCAATAAGTTTCCCTAAGGACAAGATACAGTAACCAATTTCTTCCCTTCAAAGTTTATTTTAACACTTTCTGAGTCTTCAGGAATTAATTTTGGTGGCCTATATTAAATAATTATTAAAGGGACACAGTGTCTCTTTAAGGAGATCAGCTGGAATGATTCATGAACCAAATAAATATGAACATTCAAGAAAATAGCTAATAGTGAATAATAATTGTGAACAGAGGTGGTGGTGTGCTCTGAGGATTGTTCTGGTGTCTCAAGGAAAATGAACGTAGGTGCTCTTGAAGAAAGGGTTCATCATATTGGAGTAAAAGGCAGGCTTCAGGCACTCGTACGTGGAGCAAGGAAAACTAGTTAATTTAAAGTTAAAAAGCCTTTATTATTGCATGTAGAACAATTAACTTTTTTTTTTTTAATGGTTAATTGTTCTACATGTAAAGCCTTGCAAAATAATAAAGGCTTTTTAACTTTAAATTAACTAGTTTTCCTTGCTCCACGTATGAGTGCCTGAAGCCTGCCTTTTGCTCCAAAGTGAATAATAATATTTGGATTTCAAAACATGTTTTCCTCTGCATTTTTGCCCCTCAGATCCAGAAATGGGATGACCAGAGAGAGGAGGGGATCTTTCCAGGAAAAATCTAAGACTGCCAAAGCTGTTGGTCTCCAAACACTTGACCTCTAACTGTCTGCTAAATGCTTGTATCAGTGGTCGGCGCCCAGGAGGCTCCTCCACTACCTACTCAGTACCGCTACTGCTGCGCTGGAATCATCATTCCTTTAAAAAGACTAGAATGGTTCTGCAGATTCCAATTAAAATGTCTCAGGCTACGTTTATGGAGATCAAGCATCCTGCGTATTTTTCTCTCAACAGTGGGTAGTTGAGCTGGATAAAGTTCATGCATTTACATTATGAGATCATTTCTGTTGATATAATTCAAAATATACTCAACTGAGGACATACTGGGAGGTCCGGGTAGTGCAGCGGTAGATCCCCTGCCTCCCAACACGAGGGTCGGAGGTTCGAGCCCCCGTGTTACCTCCGGCTTGGTCGGGCATCCATAGAGGCACAGGTGGGAAGCCGGATTAGGGATATCTGTCTGCATCAGATTTCCGTACGGTTTTTTTTGACGGACAGAAAGTTTGACCCAGTTTAACTTTGGGGGCGTCTCGGTAGTGTAGAGGTAAAAGCACTCGCATACCACCGCGGAGACCCAGGTTCAATTCCCGGCACTTCCGGCTTGGTCAGATGTTCCTACAAACACAATTGGCCGTGCGGGTGGGAAGCCGGTGAGGTATGAGTCCTGATTGCTAGTTATTCCGGGAAAAAATGAGAAAAAGACATACTGTAAAACCTCAAATCTGAACATAGAGGCCTAAACTAAAGCACCAGACTTACAGTTTAAAAATGACTAGACGTGTAAACCAACAAGTAGCAGTTTATCTTTTTTAGAAAGTTTCTTTTGTTTATTCAAATATACCTACATCAAATATACACATATTTAAACAAGATTAGAAAAATAATTACATGTTTTAAACACAGAATGTCAAACGTACAATAATAGCCACCACCACACGGAGTGAGACTGAGATATTGAGTAATGACTATTGTTGCGGTCAGACATATTGAAATTAAATACATAAAACTGCATTTGATATAGAATTAGATTCTTCCTGTCGTAGGCAAGGACTTCAAGAGTCTGAAATAGGTTATAGTGTGGCTCAATGAAGCAGTACATCTTCTCAAAACACAAATGTCCAACATTTTAGTTGGTAACCTCAGCCGATGAGACTGTCCCATGCAACAAAATAATACAGAATATAGCTTGTACAACACCAACTACCAAGTATTATAGTGAAATTTACAACCAGATTTCATCCCTTTTTAAATATAATTCTCCATTTGAGGTATGTCAACAGTGTTTGCATAATAGAAGTTGCCTGTAAGCTACTCAAAATACAAACATAACTGTCAAAGTTATGCTTTCGAGTTCCAGTCAAATGATGGAAACTGCTTTACAGCTTCAAGAAATGTTTGTCTCCAAAAATCAAGCCTCTATAGCAACTTCAATAAAGGTCACTTGGATAGCAAACAAGTCTTTCTACCCGACGCTGAGAAGAAAGAGTTGTACTTGGAAAAAACATTTTGATATTTAGGAGTGCCAAATATACATCCGAAAGGAAGTGTAGAGTCTGTGAATAGCCAATGTAGCCTAGTACAGCTGTAGTCTTTATTTTAGTCGAGCTAAAATGTACAAAAAACTGCCTATTGTCCTTTATACAACTACATGGGTAACAATTTAGCCATTAATATAAATACTCCAAAAGGTAAAAACCTCTTTGGAACCACTTGCTCCAAATAAAACCATTAGGCTTTGTAATATAATAGTCAATAAATATAAATTATTGATAGATATAAATTAGTGTCTGGCACTGTCTGCATAGCATTCTGATTGGTTGGTGCACACTGCCGGGTGTGTCAGTCAGTTTTCGTAGCCATTAGGCTAGGCTATCATAAATCAGCTAAGCTCATACATGGATAAAACTCGTTAATAAATGTAGCATCGGCCACATCTTGACGAGAGTGTGTACTCGTGTGGAGCTTATCTGTCAGAATCTACGCGCCACAAGCAGCATTTAAAGGGACAGCTCACCCTGAAATCCAAAATATATATTTTTCTTCTCACCTGTAGTGCTATTTATCCATCTAGATTGTTTTGGGTAAATTGCCTGGGTTTTGGAGATATTGCGTAGAGATTCTTGCCTTCTCTCCAATACAATGGAACTGGATGGCACTCGGCTCAAAGCGCCAAAAAAATACATTTGAAAAACTCAACAGCAATGTGTCTTTACAGAAATCACGACCCGGTTACTCAAGATAATCCACAGACCTTGTTGTGAACGGTTTAATGTAGGGACTATTTTCTTTCGACCGAACTACACAATCTAGCTGCTAGCTAGTTCCTACATGAAACTGCAGCTAGCAGTAGCTAGAGCAGCAGCTAGCTAGCAGCTAGTGGGAGTAGTTTGGTCGAAAATAGTTCCTAGATTATCCTGCTCACAACAGGGTCTAGATTATTTTCGGTAACCAGGCCATGATTTATTTTCTTTTGATTATTTTGTGGGCATCTTTGCCTTTATTTAGATAGGACAGTAGGCAGACAGGAAATGCTGAAATGAAAAAAGGATGACATGCGGCAAAGGACCTCGGGTCGGATTCGAACCCGCGTCGGCCGTGCGAAGGACTGAGCCTCCGTAGTATGCGTGCTACCAGGTGAGCCACCAGGGACGCACCAGGTCATGATTTCTGGAAAGAGACATTGTTGTTGATTTTTTCAAATGTATTTCTTTTGGTGCTTTGAGCACCACAAGCCGAGTGCCATTCAGTTCCATTGCATTGGAGAGAAGGCTGAATTCTGGACAGCCGATATCTCCAAAATTCAGCAACTCACACCAAAACGATCTACCGGTAGATGGATAAATAGCACTACAGGTGAGAGAGAAAATATGTATTTTGGATTTTAGGGTGAGCTGTCCCTTTAAGTACGCAGCACAAAAGTCACAAGTAGCAGCCACAGATACAGTATAGTGATTAGAACTAGGCACGATAATAGGGCTGATAGACTGCAGCCTCACAGGTTGACCCTGGCACTGTGGGAGGGAGGACAGGGGCTATGATATGGGTTCTGGATAATATATCGGTGGGTGGGTCTACACCGTGAGGGACAGGGGAGCCATCCAAACAGAAAGTGGAATCTGTGGGTGTGTGCAGACCCACTGTGTTCTGTGCAACCTCTGTCCTCTGCGGTGGGGAGTCTGGGGACCCCCGTCACCCAAAAGCATTTCACCATGAGGGTGCAATTCTGAAGCATGGCAAGTGCCAGATGGAGCACTTTGGGATTGTCTTTGTAAAGGAGGCTCAAGGGTCAGAGGTCACCCACCGCAAAGTGGGCTGAAACGTCTGCTCATCAGTCAGTCAGTACCTCCTCTTTCCGTGCTTCCCAGTGTCAGTCATGCAGGTTTTAGGCCGCAGAGCTGCAGTGAAGGAAAACAAACACGCTTTTAGTCAGGCGTTAATGAATGAAGATTAGACTCAGACTGTTTTATCGATTGATGCATTACTTTTTTTTAACAAGTAAATCCTAAAAAAACACTCTAAGCATCCATACAGGACAAAATGTTTAGCTAGCTCACCTGGATCTGCTGTCTGCTTCTTCTTGTTGTGATGGACTATTTGATTCTCATTGGTCATCTTCACATCCTGGTCCTCCACATAATTGCTGCAACACAACAAGTAAGGGAAGACACAGCAGTTACACTTGAGTGAATCTGCTGTCTAGCAACGCCTATGGAGCTAGAGAGATAAAGGAGGAAGGGAGGGAGGGATTGGGGAGCCAAGCTGTGGGGTGAGGCTGTGGAATGGCTGGGGGACATTCGGAGGCGTTGGAGGAGTCTTCAATACAGGGATCGACCACAAGGGGGTGCTGACACAGGGCTTTCAGGGCTCTTACTCACTGTTGGTGGTGTCTGCTGCCACGGGGGCTGGAGTGGGGAAGAGCACAGCTCCGTTCAAAACAACTTGGGGTGATGGCGGTTATCAAACCCAATATAGAAATCAACCACTGCCACTGTCTCCAAATAGGACTGAGATACTTGCTCTAATATTGAAAACTTCAATGGGTCTACAATATCTCCCAAAAACGTAAGACAACATGTCATGCACGTCACGACACGTTACAGAAAGGATGCAGGGCCAAGAGCAATATTTTGTTGTTGCAACAGGCAAACATGTGCAAGCCATGGAACCAGTAAGCCATGGAACCAGTAAGCCATGGAACCAGTAAGCCATGGAACTAGTAAGCCAGGGAACCAGTAAGCCATGGAACCAGTAAGTCATGGAACCAATAAGCCAGGGAACCAGTAAGCCATGGAACCAGTAAGTCATGGAACCAGTAAGCCATGGAACCAGTAAGTCATGGAACCAGTAAGCCAGGGAACCAGTAAGTCATGGAACCAGTAAGCCATGGAACCAGTAAGCCAGGGAACCAGTAAGTCATGGAACCAGTAAGCCATGGAACCAGTAAGCCAGGGAACCAGTAAGCCATGGAACCAGTAAGCCATGGAACCAGTAAGCCAGGGAACCAGTAAGCCAGGGAACCAGTAAGCCATGGAACCAGTAAGCCATGGAATCAGTAAGCCAGGGAACCAGTAAGTCATGGAACCAGTAAGCCATGGAACCAGTAAGTCATGGAACCAGTAAGCCATGGAACCAGTAAGTTATGGAACCAGTAAGCTATGGAACCAGTAAGTCATGGAACCAGTAAGTCATGGAACCAGTAAGCCATGGAACCAGTAAGCCAATCATGTGTCTATGTCTGAGTCAAGCCTTATGCGTCCTACCTGATGACAGTGTTCCTCTCACGGTGGGCGATGTAGGCGTTGTCAGTGAAGAGGATGGTGTGGTACGGCACCACTGGGTCACAGGTGGGCAGAATGCCTCGAGCTACATGGCTGACACTGTCCAAGATGCCATTATACACCAGGAGGTCGTCCACGAGCAGCTACACACACAAACAAGGATTTGGCATGACTGATATTCAAATGTAAAAAACAAAAACCTGGTTTTCGGGATCACATTAGACATCACATATTCTCACTTCTTAATCAATAGGACTTTAATAAGGATTGTAGGGGAAGGCACTTATTTTGACACTTTATTTTATATCTAACTTCTATTTTATTGTTTATTCCTATTCTTCTTATATTGTCTCTATGTTTATGTTTTCCTACTTGAGTGGGAGCAACTGTAGCATTACCTAATTCCCACTCTGGGATCAATTAGGTTGTTCATGATTGTGAAGCTCACCCCAAACTCCTTCACTCCTCTCTGAGGTGTCTTGGAGTAGTTCCACAGCTTGATCATGGACACGGTCACCGGCTGGTCAAATATGATGTACACACGGTTCACCTGTGTGACACACAATCAACACACTCAAAGCGAGCAGGGCGGAGACTTTCACCTGAGTCTTTAAACTGGTACAGTATGGTTACCGGTACTTGTTGTCTCTGCTTCGCTCTCTGAAAAACACACTCACACTCACTCACTCACTCACTCACTCACCAGTCCAGGCAGCACCGGGGCAAGCCACATGTGCTGTCCATCCTGGGTACTGTTCACTCCATCTACCAGTTTATCTGGAGTCCTCACGTCACCGTTCACACTGTCCAGTACGTTCACACTGTCTGGGAAAGCAGCGATGTCTGGGAGATGCAACGTTGAGGAATTCAAACTGGACACTCTTCAGCTACCTCTATTGCCAGCTATTTGCATCCTTGGGCCAATCAGTAACAAGATGAAGGATCATTTTGAGTTTCATCAAAATCGGACTGATGGTGTAGCAGCTATTATGGCCTTTCAAAGTGTGGAATTTTGACCTTTAATAATAGCTGTCCCATCAATCAGATTTTAAGATTTTAAACGTCATAACACAGTGCCAAAATGCATAATCTCCTCAAGTTTAGTCAAAAAAACGGACGAGTGGTGTCTGAGATATTATGTTTGAGTTAAAAAATCTTGAGTAGGGCCTATTTAGCCCAAATCACTGTTATCTATCTATATGATCTATATGTATGTTTGTCTGTTTCACAAATTTTGTCCGGCTACAGCTATGCCGTTTTACGTGCGATCGGGCTGAAACTTTCAGAGGGTGTAAAGAGCACCTGTGTGGGTGTATATGTAATAGGGCAGACAAGGCCACGTAGCAGCCAAGCTGTGGGCGAGATCGCGCAGTAGCCGAGCTGCGTATGCGAGCTTTAGGGTCAGCTTGGCGAGCTGCAGGACGGGCGAGTGCGGGCGAGCCTAGGAATCGAGTGAGCGAGATGCATAGTTTTTTAAATATTCTCCAAGTTTCGGTAGAATATTCATTATTCATTTAGATGTCTCTTGAAATTTGAACTGTATCCTTTTTATGGATTCGCACCATGAAAACCCGCCCGAGCACGTTGGGTTGGACCACATGAAATGCAAATGATAATATGCGTATATTCTAGTTTGTACGGAGAGTTCCATGAGGATTGATGTTCACTCGTTAAAGAGGATACTGTTGTCACTGAGATTGATCTTCTGGTGGTTCTGGTCGTAGAAGTCGAGGCCGTTGAGGCCGATGTAGTAAGGGTCTCCCCACGTTGTTAACAGCTGCAGCTGGAAGATAACTGCCAGGGTAAAGGTCAAGGACAATGTGACATGAAGACATTGTATAGCTATCCAGACGTCAGAGCCTTGTCTGTGGAGAACATCTAAACAAATCCTGTCTTTCCATTCATTTATGGGTCAAAGGTAGCTTTTCCACTAACAAAGCCCGAACAGACAAACAAAGCTGTCAAAACGGTTAAGTCAGTGTATGCATGGTGCCATCGAAGAAAGGATACATCCACAAGGCATGATAGGGGCTTCATAGTCCATGCTGGCCTGCTCTTGTTTCTTAGACCCTCCTCTGATTTAGAGAAGACAGAATTACAGTTGAGAAGATGCAGTTCTCACAATATCTCATACTAACCGTACAAATAAATTCCAAATTCTTGTCCGTACTTGTGCGAGTAGTCCTCGGCGCTCCTGCTGTCGGCGGGCGTCTGGAGGAAGTCGATGAAGAGGATCTCCTGGGCAAAGTCAAAGTGGCAGTTGCCTGGTCCTTTCCTGATGAGGAAGCCCTCCGCTGGGGAGATGGCAACATCGTCCATGAACACGTGGATCACCTTCACCTGCAGCACAGATGAGGGGATGCAGATGAGACAGATGAGATCTCATTCTATCACAGATAGTGTTGTGTACAAAGCCTTTGTTGAATGTACAAACTCATTGTGGTATTACTCAAAATTCAATTCAATTGAACCGTATGCCCATCATGCACTGTTGGGAAGTTTTAACATAGATTCTGAATATTCAAATTAGGGATGGGCAAGAGTCCTCTGGTACTCGAGGACTCGCTCATAACGTCACTATTCGAGTAATGTTTCTACCGTTCAGTTACTCGCAGCTTAACAAAGTGGGGGGAAATCCCCGGTGCAAATGACACAGACGTGGATTTACGTTACTGCAACGGTGACCATAAGGCAGTTTGGATTATACCGGACATGTTTGGAAATATCTAGTAAACCTTTGCTTCTTCCACAACACTATTGTCTGCTCGAACGGAGTGCTAACATTAACCAGCTGATTGACAGAGTTAGCTATGCTAACAGCTGATGAGCTAACATCACATCACCTTATCACGGTCCGTCCGCTAATTTCTCCTCACAACAAGTGCTCCATGGAGCACTTTTTCCATGCAAAAACCAACTAGGGCACTGCTTGATCATGTCACTAGGTTGACTGTACAGTAACTAGGGATGGGCATTTCTAGCAAAAACACTATTCGAAATTCGCTGGCCAAATTCGAATTTAATTCGAAATTCGAAAATAAAAATAAAAATGTAAAAAAAATTAAAAATGTAATTTTTTTTTTTTTTTTTTGAGTGAAATGTTGCATTGTCTCCCCTGATTCTAAGTCTACGGCTTTATTAATTAATATAAAAAGCTTCTGCTGTGGATTTTTAGCTCAAACAAGCATTGCACCACTGAAGTAAAGAACATGTTACATGACATTGACATTTTCGAAAATAAAAAACAGTTTTGACAATCATGAGTGGTTCATTAAATATTTAGTAGGCTCAGGTCTGAGTGCCAAAGGGGTGCCAAAGTCACCCCCTCTCCCTCTTCATGGGATTTCATCCGCCATTCATTTTTCCATAAACCTTGCTTAAAATGCTTATAAAAATTGTTTTACTTGCTCAAACCAAGCGATTTGACTATACTTAGAATCAGGGGAGACAATGCAACATTTCACTCAAATTTTTTTTTTTTTTTTTTTTTTTCGAATTTCGAATTTCAATAATAAAAGTCGACCTTGATAATAACAACGATTATTCGAAAATTCGAAATTCGATGCCCATCCCTAACAGTAACAGTACAGTACAGTTGGATTATGGTTGTTTTGATTAAAGGCCGGCTTTACCGTGGGGAATATGAATATTATTAATTCTTAAAAAATCTTAAATTTCGAATCCGTTGAAATTTTTGAAATTGCTTGTTCACAGCCAGAGGAAAAAAAAAAAAAAAAAAAAAAAAAAATGGGCCAGGTGACGCGTTTCGCGTCAAAACGCGTCACCTGGCCCTTTTTTTTTTTTTTTTTTTTTTAATTTTTTTTCTTCCTCTGGCTGTGAACAAGCAATTTCAAAAATTTCAACGGATTCGAAATTTAAGATTTTTTAAGAATTAATATATATTCATATTCCCCACGGTAAAGCCGGCCTTTAATCAAAATGTTCAAAATCCTTAGAATGTACTGTACTGGTTGAGGCTGAGAGACGAGTGTCTCACCCCTCTGTATGAGTCCTCTGGAGACTTAAGCCCAATTTGTCGATACTTTTGAAACCACCGCCGACAGAAACGAGGACTTCAGTCGACACTTTCAAGTGTCTGCAAACCTAGTGAAACTTCTAGTGTTGCTGACTACGTCACATAATGTCGCGTAAGTCCGATTGGCTATATAGACGGCACGCGCGCTTGACTTCCTTGTTTTGGTTTTCGCTCTATTGAAATGAATGAATGTGACCCCGCTATTTTTATCAGCCTGTCCTTGATGTATGACTTCATGAAAATCACAAAGAACACCGTGACCAACTTCCCAGAGAGAGAGGAGGTGAGTTGTGTGGTTGTGTGTCGTTTATATGCGGCTGCAGCCAAGTACGTTACATCTTGCCTCCGATGTGCTTTCACTGTAGCAAATCTGTGAGCTCATGTTTATTAGCGTTGCCTGTTGGGAATTGGTGTGGCTGTCAGGCTAGACAAAGAAGCATACAGCGTTCCCTCTCTTGGCTGTCTGCACTACTTCTCTATAGCGTTCGAGTGTCATGTGACCGTTGAGCCTAGAGGAGTGTTCACTGAAGCATAAATGCAGCAAACATGAGCGACACTTTATTTATCGTCGGCGACCATGTGTTGAGCGACACTTTCCTAAAGCGACGCTTTAGAATGTACTGTAATGGTTGAGGCTGACAGACGAGTGTCTCACCCCTCTGTACGAGTCCTCTGGAGACTTGTTGTAGTTCCACACCCGCAGTCCAGCGATGGTCTGAGCTGTGCTGAAGGTGACGGTCAGGGTGTGGGGCTCTCCACAGGAGAAAGGGATCAGCCACATGTGCAGGTCATCTGTGGTGATGTTGTGACCGTCTATAAGCCTGGGCAAAGAAAGTAGATATCTCAACAACACTGAAGACTGCAACAAACAGAATCATGATCTAATCCAAATCAGGATTAGATTAGACCAGGGGTGCGTCTCCAGCCCCTTCTGGTATGACCTCTACACCCACGACTGCGTGGCGACTCAAACCTCTAACACCATCGTGAAGTTTGCAGACGACACAGCAGTCGTGGGGCTGATCTCGGGGAGCGACGAGACGGCCTACAGAGAGGAGGTGGGGGCCCTGGAACAATGGTGCCAGGACAACCACCTCTCTCTGAACGTCTCCAAGACCAAGGAGATCATTGTAGACTACAGGAGGGGGGGGGGCGCACACCCCCCAATCACCATCAACGGCACAGTGGTGGAAAGGGTGGACAGCTTCAAGTACCTGGGAGTCAATATCCACCAGGACCTGACATGGGCCGGCCACACCGCCACTGTCGTCAAAAAGGCCCAACAGCGAATACACGGACTCAAGCGCCTGAAGAAATTCGGGCTAAGGAAAGAAATCCTCAGGGACTTCTACAGAGGCACCATTGAAAGCCTGCTGACTGGCGGCTTCACCACCTGGTACGGGAACTAGGGATGTTCATTTTGAAAATTTTCCAAAATCGATAATCGCTGAGAATTAACGATCAATTATCGATTATCGATTTTATTAATACTTAGAAAATTTTCAATATTTTAATTTTTTTTTTTTTTTTTTTTTTTTTTTTTTTAACAAAATTAATGCCTATGGCAGAAAATACGAAAGACAACGTGTTCTCCTCAATGAACTCTTTATTTCAATGTGTCTCCTCTCCAACACTGCTGTCCCCGGCGCATGCCGGTGTGAATTTCTCATGTTTAAAACAGTTTTGTTGGCACAAAGGCCCGTGCCCAGCCAGAAAACTAGAGACTATATGAAGCTCCACCTCACATTAGTCGGCTGTGCAATGGAGTGGGGCGAGGAGGAACGAATTCCACCCAAACCTAGTCCAAAAAAAAAAAAAAAAAAAAATAATAATAATAATAATAATAAAAATAATAATTAAAAAATCGATCCAAATGCCACAGGATCGATTCCAATCCTTAACGATCGATTATCGATTTTCGATAATTGATGAACATCCCTAACGGGAACTGTACCACCATGGACCGCAGGGCGCTACGGAGAGTGAGACGCGCGGCACAGCACGTAACAGAATGTGAGTTGCCAGATCTGCATGAACTGTATAAACAGCGGTGCCTCAGGAGGTCCCTGAAGATCATCAAAGACACAAACCATCCCCACAACAGCCTGTTCTCCCTGCTACCCTCAGGGAGAAGATACAGGGTTCCGAAAGCACGCACAAATCGCTTGAGGAACAGTTTCTTCCCGCAGGCCACGAGACTCCTTAACATACACAAATAGTGTAGTAGCCGCACTGTACCGTACTGTAGCTGCTACCACTACGTATGTCTAACGTTTAATTGTATGTTTAATAAGGAATATGCTATTTGCACCTGTATGTCAAATACGCCGAATTTAAAATGCAGAGTTTAATTGTATGTTTAATAAGGAATATGTTATTTGCACCTGTATGTCAAATACGCAGAATTTAAAATGTTTAAGCACGTCTAAAGTATGCACCCGACACGTGCACCTATGTGCAGTGAATATGCCACTGTCTCTGACTTGTCTTATCACTATACTGCCTCATGCTTGTTGTGTCTCTTGTTGTTTTTGCACCCATATGCCCTGTTATATTTGTTATATTTGTACTATTTGCACTATGTTGTAAACGGAGTCCACAGCACAAGAATTTCACACGTGATACTTGTACCATGGAGTGACAATAAAAATCTTGAATCTTGAATCTTGATTATGACGGCGACAGCAAATAATATGATTGGCTTGTCTCTGGCATCAGGGTGAAGGGAGAGTAAGACATGGTGCACAAACTCACACACATGGGGAAAACAGGTGGAAGGGTGATTAGAAGGTGAATATAGGGCTGCGATAATTAAATCCATTTTATTTTATTGATAAGTCCAGCCATTATTTTTTCAATTAATCATTTAGTCTATAAAATGTGACAAATAATGCCCAAAACAAGTTACAAGAGCCCAAAGTGATATGTTCAAATTGCTTACTTAGTCAGACCAGCAGTATTTATTTTATAATGATATGAAACAGAGAAAACCAGCAAATCTAAGCATTTGTGAAGCTGGAACCAGCAAATGTTTGGTATTTTTACTTATTATTTACTTATTCTAATCGTAGACTACCGTAATCGTTTCAGCACTACTTGTTATATTTGTGTTGTTATAGTTGGTAGTGCTTTTGCTCAAGCCTTTCATACTATTGGCTGCGCTGGGAAATGAAGCGTATTCTAATATTGTACTGGTTGTAAGCCCTTTGGCTAACAGCACCAGCTAAATGCCTCAAATGTGTGTATACGTGAAATCTAAATGTACTCCAAGCGCTCACAGAGAACATGGCGTCACGCATACTTATCAAGAGTGCGTAGGTCCTGTCCATACTCGGGCAGGTCGTTGACGTCCCGGGGCGAGGCAGCCATCATACTGAGGTCCAAAGGTAAACTCTCGCCCTCCTTCCCCACCACCTCCAATCCTGTCAGACCCAAGTAGTGGGAGTCTCCCCACGTCAGCACCAGTTCTAATCGAAGGCCTGCGGTGGAGGCAGACAATCACATGATCCAGCCATTGTAAAGGCAGCTTCTCTGGATGAAAAACTGCAGCACCCAGTTGTTTACTGTGTCTATACAGTCAATGTGAAGATGTGATGATGACAGGGTTCTATTTACTTGGACCCATCATATACTGACACTTTCCAGTGTACATCATATACTGACACTTTCCAGTGTACATCATATACTGACACTTTCCAGTGTACATCATATACTGACACTTTCCAGTGTACATCATATACTGACACTTTCCAGTGTACATCATATACTGACACTTTCCAGTGTACATCATATACTGACACTTTCCAGTGTACATCATATACTGACACTTTCCAGTGTACATCATATACTGACACTTTCCAGTGTACATCATATACTCACACTTTCCAGTGTACATCATATACTGACACTTTCCAGTGTACATCATATACTCACACTTTCCAGTGTACATCATATACTCACACTTTCCAGTGTACATCATATACTCACACTTTCCAGTGTACA
The DNA here is from genome assembly GCF_964638095.1 of Poromitra crassiceps. Taxonomy (NCBI): domain Eukaryota; kingdom Metazoa; phylum Chordata; class Actinopteri; order Beryciformes; family Melamphaidae; genus Poromitra; species Poromitra crassiceps. Next base: position 29,550,972 of record NC_139626.1, on the reverse strand, counting down.
TCATATACTCACACTTTCCAGTGTACATCATATACTCACACTTTCCAGTGTACATCATATACTGACACTTTCCAGTGTACATCATATACTCACACTTTCCAGTGTACATCATATACTCACACTTTCCAGTATACATCATATACTCACACTTTCCAGTATACATCATATACTCACACTTTCCAGTATACATCATATACTCACACTTTCCAGTGTACATATACTCACACTTTCCAGTGTACATCATATACTCACACTTTCCAGTGTACATCATATACTCACACTTTCCAGTGTACATATACTCACACTTTCCAGTGTACATCATATACTCACACTTTCCAGTGTACATCATATACTCACACTTTCCAGTGTACATCATATACTCACACTTTCCAGTGTACATATACTCACACTTTCCAGTGTACATCATATACTCACACATTCCAGTATACATCATATACACACTTTCCAGTGTACATCATATACTCACACTTTCCAGTGTACATATACTCACACTTTCCAGTGTACATCATATACTCACACATTCCAGTGTACATCATATACTCACACTTTCCAGTGTACATCATATACTGACACTTTCCAGTGTACATCATATACTCACACTTTCCAGTGTACATCATATACTCACACTTTCCAGTGTACATCATATACTCACACATTCCAGTGTACATCATATACACACTTTCCAGTGTACATCATATACTCACACATTCCAGTGTACATCATATACACACTTTCCAGTGTACATCATATACTCACACTTTCCAGTGTACATCCAGTGTACATCATATACTCACACTTTCCAGTGTACATCATATACTCACACTTTCCAGTGTACATCCAGTGTACATCATATACTCACACTTTCCAGTGTAGGCTACATCATATACTCACACTTTCCAGTGTAGGCTACATCATATACTCACACTTTCCAGTGTACATCATATACTCACACTTTCCAGTGTACATCATATACTCACACTTTCCAGTGTACATCCCGGGGATTTGCTCCATGCTCTCCTCAGACTGGCTCACAGTGGGGCTTAGCTGGAGTTTCAACTGAGAGGACACGCAAACTCATCAGAAACGTAGTTGTGTTACACTAACTTGTTGATGCCCTGACCGGTCCTTTCCTCATTATTACTCTGGGTTCGACACAATTTTGTTAATGCAATTCGATGATCCATGATCATTCCATGACATATATAGAGCCAAAGTGGAACATCACTTCCTGCTTCAGCACTGTACCAGAGATCTTCATCCGACATTTATTTTCCCATAGACATTTCGTAAAATGCTTATAAAAATAGTTTTACTTGTTCAAACCAAACGGTTCAGATATATATAGAAGCAGGAGAGACCGCATAACATTTCACTGAGACCAAAACTAAAGAAATTGCGGATTAAAAAAAAAAAAAAATCAATGTATTTTTTTTTTTTTTTGCTCCAAGTCTAATAAATACCGGTACATGTCCCAGGGCTTGTCAAAAACCTTTTGGGTGCCTGTACTTACAGTGAGGTCTTCCTCTCTGAAGCCAGCCTGTGTGAAGGGTCTTTCCTCTCCCTCTCCGTCGGCGGTGCGGGGTCTCTGCAGCTCCTCCTCATACACCAGGCCCTCGGGACCCTCACCCTCGCTCTGGAAGGTTTCATCATAGCGAGACATGGCCTCCAGGATCTCATCATCAGTGGTGAACAGGATAGTGTCCCCAAACTGGTCCAGCCCTGGAGCAACAGTGGAGAAAGACAGTCAAAGTAAACTAGCAGCAGTAGATTTTGTAAAGGCGGTTCTCGATGCAAAATGTAGGTAAAAAAAACATTTGATGTGGAAAAAGGTCAGCTGATCAATAACACACAAAGGGCAATAATAAAAAGGAGAAAGCCTACCTCCAGACAGGGTCCCCGAGGCCTTGGCGATCTCGCCCCTAAAAATGCACCTTCCATCCAGCAGCATCTCCACCTCCTTCACCCCTCGGAAGGAGTGGATGCGCGACTTGTTGTAGTTCCACACACGGATCATGGCCACATGGTGCGGCGCGGCAAAGTCCAGGAAGATGACGTGGCTGCGGCCTGGAGTGAAAGGGGCGAGCCAGAGGTGCATGTCGTCCTGGGTGCGGTTAACCCCATCGATCACGTTGCTGACCACGCGCGGGTCCTTGCCGTAAGCCGGGAGAATGTTGATGTCTGGAGGGTCGGCGCGGATGTGAGAGGGCCGGAGGGGTTCTCCACTCGAGCTGAACACCTCCAGACCGTTGAGGCCGACGTAGTGGCGGTCGCCCCAGGTGGACAGGATGTTTATGATCAGCTGTTGGCCCTGGGGTAGCACCGGGATCTCAAACTCTTCCTCCCGCTCCGTGGATGGATCATCCTCGAGGTCTTCGCACAGGCCTCCCTGGGGTGTCAGGGAGGACAGTGGGCTCCTGGGTGCTGTGGAGGGGTTCGCCAGAACTGTGGGTGGGCCGCGGCCCTGGCGCTGGAGGAACTCGTCAAAGATGTCACCCTCGATGCCCATGTTGGAGATGCGTCCGCGCTGGCACTGGTTGAACTTGGTGAGGGAGTCCCAGGACTCCATGAGGGTGTCATCCTGTTGGCTGCGTAGCTGCGCCCGAGGGGTGCGCTGCCTCCTGTTGGTGGTTACCAACGACATCGGCTCCTCTGGGGAATACATAAACATAGATGACCTAGATAAGAAACTGATGAGGCAAAGAGAATATTTGACAATAAACAGCCTTTGCAAGTTTATATTTATCACTGAACACCAAACACAAAAAACACACAGGTTAGTAGTAGTACCTGGTGAGATCCTAGACTAAACATTGCATTTCTGTCCAATTCAACATTTCACAAATGTTTGAACCGTTCATTTGCCTGTAGCCTGGGAGATCAAGGCATTATAATGGAAGAAGCAGTCAGATTTGTAATATGGCAATCTGCCCGTATTATTAGTGGCCGGGCCAGCGAAGCGGCAGGGCCACTTATTGTATTTGCCCGTATTACTAGTGGCCGGGCCACTTTCTCCCGGGAAGTTGGACTTCCCATGTATGAAAATAAACCAAACTTTGCACAAAGGTCCAGTCCCATGCCAAACTTCGTTGACGCGAATTTGGTGCCAATAGTCCTGATGGTGGCGCTACAGTGACCGTCTAAAGTTTCAAACTTTGAAAATTCATAACAAATCAGCCGTACGTGCTACGGCTTTGCAACTTTCACCGAAATGTGTGCCCAAATGAGGAGAAACTTTTGTACACTGCAACCTATGACCAATTATGAAGTCTAAAGACCGCAAAACTGCAAAAACTGTCAAACTAATTAAACCCTACTCCTCCCACAATTTTTATTCAAACGACACCGAACTTCAGCATCTGCATCGTGATTCGTGAGACTGTCCTACACAAAAAATTCAGACAGATTTTTGATTGATCCAAAATTGAGCCCACAGTGCATCAAAATGTTTTACTGTAAACGGTACTGTAAACAGCTACTGCAAATTCTTGCTAAATAAAGCTCAAAACTTCACAGAAAAAAATCACCAAGTTTTGCTTTCACAGTAGTTGAAGTGTGTAAAATCTCGGAATGCTATCTCAAAAACTGAATTTTTGACAATATTTTTAATTCTGCCCTCATGTATAGCTAGAGCACCGATGCCTTCGCCACCCTGGGGAAGGGTGGGACATGCCCTCACCATCCTGGGAAAACACACACACTTATGATGATGTCATCAGTGTTGTCACTTGAGCAATTGTGCATTGTGACATCACTGATGATGTCATAAGAGACTTGACTTGGACCAAAGACATGAGACTTGACTTGGAGTATAGCTAAAAGACTTCAGCTTGACTTGGGGACTCTAGCTCAAAGCCTTGAGACTTGCCCGGCCACGACCCATTGCTGCGCAGCATCTCATTTAGATCTCTAGAGATGCAAATTTCCTTCACATTTCAGTAAAAACATATATATATTTGATTAATTTAATAGGTCAAACAGTCACAAAGTCTCTAAAACAAGTCATAACCTTGACTAATTATTAATGATCTCCATAAAGAGACATTTTCAAAAAAGTGAAATTGCAGAGGAGGGAGAGAAACAGCGGGAATAGCTTAGCTGCTCAGTATAATAATAGTATATAATAGTATTCCATTCATCCTTCAACATGTCCAACTATGAGATAACCGCATCTAATTTAATCAAATTAGAATCAGAGAGAGTAACTGCAGGACCCAATTGCTCCGTTCATAGGGGGCGGGGCCTGTGGCAAGAGGTGTCTGAAACCACGACTCGAAAAGCACCCACTGACGTAAAACAAACTGACATGTAGTGACCACAAAAGAATCCAACAGAAGATCTATCCAAAGGTCATGTTGAGGAATCATTATATATTTGATAAGTCTCAATTCATCCTGATTTATTGTGTGAGTGTTCCCAACCTTTTTTGTCTTATGTACCCCTTCGTTCTTTTGCCATGCCAATAGTACCCCCTCACTCGTGCGTCTCAATGATTCTCCTAAATTTGTTCCATCAAAGCTTTAGTATCTAACACAACTATTATTAATTATTCAATGAAAATAATTTGAATGACTACCCCTTAATACAAAGACATTTACACTTGAGTGAAAAAATAGTATTCAGACTTGCCCAGTCGCAGGTTCAACTCCTTTTCATCAGTCAACTGGGGCCAGTTGCACCAAGTGGTCTTAACTATGCCTGGTCATAACTCCTACGTCGGTCTTAGTTAAGACCAGTCTTTAGAGTGGATTTACGCCTGTTGCACCAATAGGGCTTACGTCTGGTCTTAACTACGCTGGTCGTAGCAATGCGCGTCCAGGTGAATTGCCCGGGAATGTGCCCTGATTGGCCCAAAAATGTGCCTCGCGCCGTCACCCACTACTGTATGTGCGTCACTACACCCTCCCTCCTCCCACCCCCCTCCTCCTGTGGAAGCTCCGGGGGGAAAATGGCGGCGATTAGTGCCAGGCAGTCTGAATGAAATTGAATGTAACGTTCCCAATTCTATGTATTAAATTCTAAAAAACGACCCTCAACATTTGGGAAGGCTAAGCCACACAACTAGTTTGTTATAATCTAACGTCATGCTTCGAAGGCGACTTTACGACGATGAGGACGGTGAGGACTCAATCACATCAGGTCTCCGCTGATATACTACCACGGAGATCTCAGGCACCTTACGCCTCCTCCTGACCAGGCGTAATACTTACGACCGGTCTTATTGGTGCAACCGGCGTAGCTGTTAGATCGTAAAGTTACGACCAACTTAGCTTAAGACCAGTCGTAAGACCACTTGGTGCAACTGGCCCCTGGGCTTTAATGAGACAACTGAGCATGTTGTTTTTGTGTTGTTGACTTGACTTGAATTCTGACAATGTTCAAATGAAAATGGTGTCAGTTTTACCAAGACCTCCTGGGTGTTTGGTCCTCTGGTGCAGCTAGCTATAGGCTGGCTTCCTGAATTATTGCCAGCTGACTTTAAATTGTAATCCCCATTCTTTCCATGTACCCCCTGCAAGCTGCTCCCGTACCCAACGGGGTACTTGTACCCCTGGTTGGGAATCACTGCACTAGAGTTCAATATTAAAAATAGTATATAACACAGATATTATAATATGGGATTGGGAAGTGTGAGTTGCATAAAATAAACCACAAGGGAGAAATAATGAAGTATATTTCAGCATGCTAGCCCACACATGACAGGTAGCAGCCTCGCCGACACCTACCAGTGTTTGAGAGTGCAGCAGCTCCGAGGTGCTGCTCCTCTGTCTGTCTGCCAGTGTTTCGGACGGAGCTCCGGCGTCCGCTGATGGGCCGGTCTGACCGTTGCTCCCCGAGCTCCTCCAGCAGGTCGCAGCCCAGCTCCAACGAGTCCGCCTTCCACTGGCTGCCATTCACGCTCCTCTCCATCCCTCTGCACACCCGGCCTGGGTTACACGACAGCTCCGGCAGCATCGAAGGCGGCGAGGCCATGGACTCCGCAGAGTGCTGAGGCACCAGCCACCGGGGCCTCTCCCTCTCCCTGTTGGCCTCGCAGCCCTCGGGGGCTCCTCTGTGCAGGGGCTGCAGCCACTGGGGGGCCACCCGGCAGGAGGAGGGCTGGGTGGTGACTGTCTGCTCCATGGTTGCTGCTGGCAACTGTGCCGGCTGCTCCAGCTGCTGCCTGAGAAGGAGGGGTTCTTCTGAGGCAGACGGGTCAAAGGAGTTCCTTTGATCGGGGGAAGGGACCGGCGCTGCTGAAGGAATGATGGGTGGCAGTGGTGTATGTGAGTTGTCCTGCGTCTCTATCCTAGCCTGGCCTCGCACTTCTGATGGCCAGGGACTCGAACTGTGGTCCCGCTGGATGCTGCTGCCCTCCAGAGGCTTCCTGTCGTCATGGCGCTGGGGGCTGCTGCTCTCCAGAGGCTTCCTGTCGTCATGGCGCTGGGGGCTGGCACCGCACAGATTGTGGCCTGAACACACGGGGCTCGGAGAGAAGGACTCTGGCACCTGAAATGTCTGCTGGAGGTCAATGGCGGTGCTGTAGTCTAAGACCTGGTTGCCACAGCCCTTCTCTAGCTCGCCTTCGAACACCAGCGTGCTGTTGAGGTACAGCTTTACATGCCGTGCGCCAATGTCCAGCTCCTAAAAAAGAAACAACCCATCCATTAAGGACCACAATGGAAATAAGCCCTCGGGCTTTTTTGTGTTTTTATCCTTTTGATTCTATTACTGAATCTTGTACTAATGTACCTGTACTTGTACTGTGTAAATGAGTCAATAAATGTCATCAATCAATCAATCAATCAATCCATTCACCTACAGTTATGTTCACAACCCTTCACTTTGAGCACTTTCTGTTGTGCAACAAACTAGCCAATTAACTCAATCAGGTTGATTATGTCTTCTTAGTTCAAATGATACCATATCATCATTCAAACTAACCAATTATTTGAGATGTCAAGCCTGAGATCTACACAAAATAAGAAGAATTCAAACGAAATAAATATGTAGTGTGCTGTGCAATATCATTGTTGCATTTTGGGTTAAATGGTGCCACAGGGAAATAATTAATATTTCACATTATGTATTTTGAGTTCAACATGGTTCTAATCCAGCTTTTTTGCCATGGAAAACACAAGGCAACACAAGCACCAAACGGAAAAGTTGAAATGCAAAAAGTAAATCAGTTGACGCTGGAATCAAATACAAGAAATCAAACAGGAAAGAATGTAGCATCTTTATGTAAACCTGGCATTGGTTATTTTACCTATTTTATACATGCAGTGTATGAACTCTTAGCAGTAGTAGGAGCCTTCCCACAGACACAAAGTCATGGCTGCCATGCAGCAACGGCTAAAGCCAAACTCAAATCTCCTAGATCCTCTAGTCAGTAAATCACAGTGACCTGCTGGTTAGACAGTAGACAGCTCCTTACCTTACAGGTTCAGGCACCCATTCACAATCCAATACTCGTGATGCATGGAGTTCTATATGGTTACAGCCAGCCAGAAAGACTCCATCGTGGATTTTTGTACCCATACGAACAGCAGTGAGGGGGAGAGGCAGCAGCCCAGGTTTCCCCTAACACTAATCCTCCGGGGCTAATCTCTCACTGTTCTACATTTGGACCGACTGACTGGCAGCTCAGCCAGCCAATGCTTAAAGAGAAGCACACCCCGGGCCCCGCCCCGACGCAACCACGCCACTATAGTCACCCCTCATCACAGTGACTACACACACAGCATGTCAATACAGTCACCCCTCATCAGTGACTACACACAGCACCCCTCATCACAGTGACTACACACAGCGTGTCAATACAGTCACCCCTGATCACAGTGACTACACACAGTCACCCCTGATCACAGTGACTACACACAGTCACCCCTCATCACAGTGACTACACAGTCACCCCTCATCACAGTGACTACACACAGTCACCCCTCATCACAGTGACTACACACAGTCACCCCTCATCACAGTGACTACACACAGTCACCCCTCATCACAGTGACTACACACAGTCACCCCTCATCACAGTGACTACACACAGTCACCCCTCATCACAGTGACTACACACAGTCACCCCTCATCACAGTGACTACACACAGTCACCCCTCATCACAGTGACTACACACAGTCACCCCTCATCACAGTGACTACACACAGCGTGTTGGATTTAGGAACCTGCCCGCTCCAGACTAAATACTGAATAATCTCTGAACTCGAGAAAAAGGATTGCACTTTTGTTGAACCAATGAGTGAAATTGAACTTATGTAACATTTTACAGTTAAACGTCATATAAACCTTAGTCCCGCCCTCACAAAATAACCAAAATATGAAGTACTAACATTGAGGCTTCTGTTGTAGTTCCAGATTTTGATGCGGGACATTCCAAAATCTGTGGCGCGCTCCGTGTTCCTGATGATAAAGTAAAGCTGGATGGGGGGATGGAACGGACAAGTCCACATGTGACGCTCCTTGGTAGTCTGTCAACCCAAGAGGAGAAACACAAACAGTCAACAGCTGGAATTACTTTTGAGCAGTGATAGTCAACCCGAGGCTCTAGAGCCACATGCGGCTCCTTTATGGGTAGTTGTGGCTCTTTTTAGTCCTACTTACAATAAATAAATAAAGGGAGGAAAGGCACTTTTTTGGATTGTGGCTCTTGAAAAGAAACATTTTCGTCAATGTGGCTGAGTAGGGCAAGGTTGCGTACCACTGAAACCCACCTCGATAAAATGATTATTATTTGTAAACCGAGGGAAAGTACTTTGGTTTGGTTTGGTTTTTTTCAGATCAATATACATAAAAGCATTACAAATTTACATTAATAGTAAAAATTATTTTAAAAACTGTACATATGATCTACATCGGACAAAAAAATATCCAAGGATAGCCCAGTAAAGCAGCTTACAGTTGCAAACTAGAAGACTGCTTTTTTCCTCTTGGGTCCTTCAAATATCAAAACTTCAGTATTACACAATGTACTTTATGAAAGAAAAACGGGGGGGAAGCTATCAATGACACAAAATATACAGATGGTATATACAAATGGGATCTCAGGGAAGGTGTTGCAATTACTCTCTAGTCAACATCTCGTTTTTCAGATGAGTCTTGACAGCACGTTTAAAGACATTCACAGTGTTTATGCCTTGCACTGAAGCAGGTAAATTATTCCAAAAGTTGATCGCAGTGTTACGGAATGAGGTTTGAGTTTGGCTTCCTGCAATAGGTTTCTGAATTGAATATTGGGCAGATCTGGTATTAATTATAGGAATGAATTTCACTTGTTCTTGCTTGGTTATATAGTGTATGTAAAGTGAGGTAAAGTGCTTGGTTATATAGTGTATGTAAAGTGAGGGAAGGTGTTTGGTTATATAGTGTATGTAAAGTGAGGGAAAGTGTTTGGTTATATAGTGTATGTAAAGTGAGGGAAAGTGTTTGGTTATATAGTGTATGTAAAGTGAGGTAAAGTGCTTGGTTATATAGTGTATGTAAAGTGAGGGAAAGTGTTTGGTTATATAGTGTATGTAAAGTGAGGGAAAGTGTTTGGTTATATAGTGTATGTAAAGTGAGGGAAAGTGTTTGGTTATATAGTGTATGTAAAGTGAGGGAAAGTGTTTGGTTATATAGTGTATGTAAAGTGAGGGAAAGTGTTTGGTTATATAGTGTATGTAAAGTGAGGGAAAGTGTTTGGTTATATAGTGTATGTAAAAAGTGTTTGATTCAGCAACTCGATGAACGTAACTGCAATTGCAAACTCTGGTTTCCTACACAATTAGGGGTGCATGGAGCACCAGTGAGTATATCAGTTTTAACTGAAAATATTATGGCTACAGCTTATTTCCAAATGTGAGTGTAATGGACTCAACTGAACTCAACCTGAACAATAGAGTTGTAACATTTTCCAGTTGACTTGCTACTTGCCCTTCTTCCTTTCCTGCTGCTGCCAGAACACAGTCATTTTCCTCTCTGGCTATAAATTCCAATCATGGAAGTTGGAAACCCTCATTAGTGTTTTGCTTGCACCTGTGTTTACCCTGCCTTTTAGACACAAAATGGCCCCCGTGAGAAGGGTCTATACAACACTGCCTCTGATAACTAGCCGCTGATTGGCTATTCAACACTGCCTCTGATGACTGGCCTCTGATTGGCTATTCAACACTGCCTCTGATGACTGGCCTCTGATTGGCTATTCAACACTGCCTCTGATGACTGGCCTCTGATTCATCTGATTAGAGGGGCTTCTTCATTAAAAAAAGCATCTTTTGGTGTTTTATATATAACTAATGTTTGAATCAGAATTTCAGATTTGATTTGATTAACTCATTGGCTGCCAGCCACTTCTGGAAAACGGATGCTCCCAGTACCCTACACCCTTTTGCTGGTCTTGATTTACTGCTGGTGGGCATCAGGTATTCCAGCTTGTGTTTGCCAATCTGTCCATCGAGCCTGCTGTCTGGGTCGGTGTTGTATAGTGCCCTGCGTGCCCCACCCCCCTCAACTGCAAACTCCTCCATGGGAGTGTCTCTGGTGGCTCTCTGCTGCTCTGCTGCACGTTTCAAAGTGCGCTGCACCCAGCTCTATTTTCACAGCGCCCCGCCGTTTTTGTGCGCCGGCTCCCAGCGCTTCCAGCTGAGAATAATTTATCTTTTCAGAAAGACGCTGGTGTCGGGTGCTCCTTTTCTGGCAACTAATCATGTGGACTCGGAGGGGCTATCGCAGCGGAGACGGAGGGGCTCAATTGTGGGAGCAGATTGGCTGCTGTTCACAGCTAACGTTACAGCATGCATCGGTTTCCGTTTCCCCACGCTTCTTCTACTCTTTTTTCTCATCTTTCTCTAATCCGGAGAGCACTGTCGCCACCTAATGGGTCCGTAAAATAGCTTATACACCTTCAAAATCCCCCATACTTTTACAGGAGATGCATCAGGCTTTGATCCACGTCCCACCGTCAAAAAACCCAATTGACATCTTTAGACGTCATTGGCACTCTACGTTACTATTTGAATTGACGTCTTTAGACGTCATTGGCACTCAATGAGTTAACTGTGCAGCCCTAGCAACAAGCAGCAACCATTGACAGGATTGTGAGTAAGAGAGCAGAGACTCACCTTGGCCTTGCCGTTGACCAGTGCGCCGAGATTCCCGGGATAGTCGGTGTTCCTGATGTCAAGGTCGTGAGGCGACACATAGAGCTTCTTGTTCCTGGGGCAGAAGAACTGCAGCTCAGTCAGCCCCACCTGCAGAGCGCTCCCCCAGTTTGACAGGATCTCCATGGTAACGTACAGCGCGGGTGGCACCTCCGCCGAGGACCGCCTTCTCTGCAACACAAACAAGCCAAACCAATCACAATCACTTCCTTGTCTTCTGCCGCACGCAGCAATATTGGGAGTTATTCATTCTGAATTGTGACACAGTCTGTCACACGACTCACCGGCTGCATGCTGTTGTCTGCTATGACTGACTGAGAGATTTCGTACGTCGACCCAACGTCAAGGTTCTCCAAGGCTTTCAGTAGATTCTGTTGTTGCCTGTAGTGTACAGAAGGATGGCATCTTCAGTTCTGTCATTTTTTCTATCGTCTTTGACCTTGATGTCAGTGGGGAGGGAGGGGTAAACAGCGGGCTACCTCATAGCTACATTGACAATTCATTCTTCAAGGTTAGTGGGCGCACACATCATAGATTTCAGTTCTATTTAGTTTCTGGGAGACAATTATTTGTGTTCATGCATTGCCTTCACAGGGGTATCTGGTGTCTTCTCAGTGCTAGGAAACCTCTCTGTGCACAGTCATACGTTTGTGTATGTCATCATGTCAGTATACCTGGGGCCCATGAGTGTGATTCTCTGCATGGCCTTGGTGACACCATACTCATCCTTGTCACGGCTGTTGTCATGCAGCGAGCCGTTCATCATCTGCTGACAAAATGGAAGAGTCAGCCATAAATAAGCTTTTAGATTAGGGTTTACATGTAAGCCAAATCCAGAATGATGTCAAATCTAAAGCACATACTGTATATATTGTGTGTATAGAGCTATGGGAGGACACAGCGAAGAGAGATTTCTACACATAGGCTATGGTTTTTTTTCTAGTGGTACTTGATGACAAGTCAACAATCACCTTATGTCCTTGATCATCAAATAAAAAAGCATGCGCAAAAAGCAATAAAAACAACTGTTAACAGTAGAAAGCATTTTAAGCGGCCTTGGGTAGCGGCCTTGGGTTCAGTGAAGGTGGTCGGACCATGGTGCGGCTGAAGGGCTCGGGGCTCCGGAGGAGGCTGTTCTCCCTCTGGATGGCCTGGTGCACCATGCAGGCCATGTCCTCCGGGTCCCGCTCTTCAACGGAAGCCTTCCTGGCGGCTGACAGGGGCCTCTCTATCCGACTCCTGGGTCCTGAAGGAGGAGACAGACGTCTTTTAAACAACACACATGCACTTAACTGTGCAACAGCTACATTTAAACAACACACACGCACTTAACTGTGCAACAGCTACATTTAAACAACACACACACACTTAACTGTGCAACAGCTACATTTAAACAACACACACGCACTTAACTGTGCAACAGCTACATTTAAACAACACACACACACTTAACTGTGCAACAGCTACATTTAAACAACACACACACACTTAACTGTGCAACAGCTACATTTAAACAACACACACGCACTTAACTGTGCAACAGCTACATTTAAACAACACACACGCACTTAACTGTGCAACAGCTACATTTAAACAACACACACACACTTAACTGTGCAACAGCTACATTTAAACAACACACACGCACTTAACTGTGCAACAGCTACATTTAAACAACACACACACACTTAACTGTGCAACAGCTACATTTAAACAACACACACGCACTTAACTGTGCAACAGCTACATTTAAACAACACACACACACACTTAACTGTGCAACAGCTACATTTAAACAATACACACACTTAACTGTGCAACAGCTACATTTAAACAATACACACACACTTAACTGTGCAACATCTACATGTAAACAACACACACATGCACTTAACTGTGCAACAGCTACATTTAAACAACACACACATGCACTTAACTGTGCAACAGCTACATTTAAACAACATCTACACTAACTCTTTTCAAATGGCATTCCCAAATGAGAAATCTGCCATTTTTAGACTTGGGTGCTCTATATTTCACATACTGTACACTAAATGACGTTCAGGTAATTTCTTTCTTTCTTCAAAGTGGACATTTAGCATGAACCACATTGAAATATATCATGTACATTTATTGCAGTGATACGCCATGCTAAGCTAAAGACTTACTCTGACCGTCCCTGCTCTCCTTTGAAGGTGGCCTATCCGATGTTTTGCTTTTCACCAACATAGGCTTGGCGGGTATGTAGGCCTCAATGTTGTCTTTTCGCTTGGCGGACAGCGAGCGTTCAATCTTACGACCTGAAAGATGGAGAAAAACAACAATCTGGGTCTCGGTAATAAACCAAGGGACACTTCCAAATAAACTTGAGAATAGTTGTCTATAGAGCTGGGGCAACTACGTCACGTCTGGGCGAGCAACGCAAGGCATGTTGGATAATCATGATCCGCTCCTGTACACTGTGCCACTCGCCGGCATACACATACTCCAATAAGAAGCACATATTCCAAATTAAAATGTTTTGCCGGGGATTCCCACAGTGCTCTACCCCCAAAACACACAGTGGAGGGCGCTAGTACAGCAGCAGAGCGAACCACTTCCACACATGAGATTTTACATTCACAAAGTGCTTCTTGGGAGATAATATGTATGCCGAATTGGAGAGTGGCGTCTATCTAACGATTCATAAGGTTTGTACAGTTCTGGCGGTATTCAATTTGCTGATAGGCAGGGCCACATTTATTTGCCAGATGAATGGAGTTTGGTGTGGCTGCCTCTCCACATACTGTAAGAAAATGAGGCAAGCTAACGTTTAGCTGGTCTCTTGGCCGTTTCAGCAAAATAGTAGCAGGCTTTTTGACGGTCGGGGGAGGGGGAAGAAGCTTATGAAGCAAGCTAATATTAATATGCATTGATGTGTGTTTGTCGCCGTGGCGCTAGAACAAAACAACTAGCCTAGCTGCGAGTCGTGCTAAACCACAATGCATTGCACCGGCAAGCGCTGTTCACCCACGCTTACGTCACGTGCCCCAGCCCGATAATAAGAATGCAAAGTCTCTGTGTGTGTGAGTGAGCAGAAATTGTGTTCGGCCACAGCTATTCCATTTTACGTGTGATCGCGCTGAATCTTTCAGGAAGTGTAAAGAGCACCCCTGGAAACACATGGATGCACATCACTGCACGGGTATTCCGCTAGTAGATGTGAAAGTACATGAGCATAAAAGGGACATCTTCCTCCCACATGTGCAGACTAACCCAGGCCAGGACTAACCCAGGCCACGACTTGCATCTTGCAGAAATACCTAATGTACTTGCCTCTTCTCCTTGACTACAGGTCAATGCTGATAAAGCAGATAGTGAAAGGAGATAGAACCACTCTGGACAATTAAGACTTGCCCTAAAAATCAATAAGGAATTTCTGCTGAAGCCTACCTTTAGGCGAGGGTCCAAAGTCCAGCACAATGAGGTTTGCTGAATGGAAAGGAGGGTGGTGGTGATGGGAGGAGGAGGTGGTCTTGCTGGAAGAGGGAGGCAGCCCCAGCTCCTCCAGACTCTCGCTGCTCTCCTCCCTCTCAATCTGCTCCTCCACCCACTCCTCGTCTGACTCCTCCCCCGCTGAGCCACGGCTGCTGCGGCGCATGCTAACCTCTAGGCTCCGACGCAAAACCTAGTTTAGAAAGGTCAGCGTTAATATACGCATCCGCCCACACATTTATCAACGTAGGATCTGACCAACACACACAGTCAAAATGCGTGTGTGTTTGTGTGTCACACACTCACTGACTCACACACTCACACACACACACACACACACACACACACACACACACACACACACACACACACACTTTGACAGTCCAAGCATGCCCTGGTTTATGGATGTGCTGCTGGGATCGTACAACAAAATGATGATTCACTAGACATCTCCTGCAAGCCTGACAAGATGAAATAAACCGTGTGCATATTTGTTTTGCCCTCACCTTCACCTCTTCAAGGTTGAGCAGCACCTTCTCGCTGTGCTCCGGGTTCCCTTGGCCTCCTCGGCTTTCGGCCCGGGAGCTGAAGGAGCGCGGCACCTTGCAGGTGTCCCTCGGGGAACAGGGAGTGCCGGGGGTGCGCGGCCTGGAGCTCTGCATCAAACACCAGTGAAGGGAGAAAGGAAGATGGAGAGAGAGAGATGCTAAATCCTACAGACAGCTGTATCCGACACAGCCCCTCCCCCAAACAACACCCACACACGACACAGGCCTAGTAGGCATTGTTTTGTCTTCACTCTACCTCCATGTCTATGCTTTCTGTAGGCTCAAAGTCATCAGAGTAACGCGTTTCCGGGAATGCTTGCAAACTCGGTCCTTCCTCTGCTCGAATTCTGACAGAATCCTGCATAGATGACAAAATAGCGAAAATGTACGTTGTTTGCTTTGGGCAAAATAGAAGTTGTTTTTTTGATGGCCCACAATCAAGGATTAGAAAATGCTCCAGGATGAAGAAGCCTCTACCGTACCTCCTGCACCCATTGTCTCCTCTGGACTTTTGCGGGGGCAGTGCTGCTCCTTTGTCCGAGGGTCTGCTCCGGATCACAGTGGGCTAGCTGGTGGGCACCATCTCTAGAGGCACCTGCAGATGAGTCACAGTCACAGCACAAAACATGAGCGCAAAGTATTCCCTCAGAGGAAAAGGAACACAGAGGGGGCAGAGCACATAGAGGGAGAATAAAAAATGGCTGCCAGCTACAACTGTCACTATCATTTATTTATTGCGTGGCACTGGGCACAAGATCATGCAATGCAAACTACGAGGGATGGTGCTGCCACGACAGCAACAATGGGGTATCTTGAAATTTAGTCTATAAATGACTGAATATTCAAGAACAGTGATTTCCACCAAAAAGCTCTTATCTAAGAGCTTTCAGTAGGGTTTGTGTGGGTTTATTTTGCTCCTGCAGCAGAGTACCAGCTGTGTGTGCAGGCAGCAGAGTACCAGCTGTGTATGCAGGCAGCAGCCTACCAGCTGTGTGTGCAGGCAGCAGCCTACCAGTTGTGTGTGCAGGCAGCAGAGTACCAGCTGTGTGTGCAGGCAGCAGAGTACCAGCTGTGTGTGCAGGCAGCAGAGTACCAGCTGTGTGTGCAGACAGCGGAGTACCAGCTGTGTGTGCAGGCAGCAGAGTACCAGCTGTGTGTGCAGGCAGCAGAGTACCAGCTGTGTGTGCAGGCAGCAGAGTACCAGCTGTGTGTGCAGACAGCAGCGTACCAGCTGTGTGTGCAGACAGCAGAGTACCAGGTGTGTGTGCAGGCAGCAGCGTACCAGCTGTGTGTGCAGACAGCAGAGTACCAGGTGTGTGTGCAGGCAGCAGCGTACCAGCTGTGTGTGCAGGCCGAGGTCGGGAGGCGAGAGACTTGTGGCTGGATCTCTTGGGCTGCTTGCTACAGGCTTCAGCGTTGGCTCCGTTAAGATAAATGGAAAAGCCCTGCTCCAGCTGCTCCAACTCAATCTCCCTGGGGTCTTTGACTTTAAGGCGCTTTAGGATCCTGGGGGGGCACAAGCACAGACTAATAACCACCTCTGGAAAATACAGATGTAGAACTCAAAAATCTGAAAATCTGAATAGCACAGGTAAATGACAGCCAAGATCAGATTTCAGGATTCACAAACATAGGCATGAGAAAGAAAGCATCACATATGCAAGCTATTTAAAGTCCACAGCATGTCACACTCATCTCTCTTCTTTCAGAGCAAGGTGCCAATTAAAGTCTCCTATTAGGCACCACTGACAGTCAGGAGCCAATCAAAGTCTCCTATTAGACAGCACTGACAGTCAGGGAACCAATCAAAGTATCCCATTATTAGGCCCCACTGACAGTCAGGGAAGAGTATCTCCTTTGTGAAATCCAATCTGTCTCTCCCCATCACCCTGTGCTTGTGCTCACACTTCACCTGTTTTTGTGCTGGAGGGCAATTAAATATTCATCCAGAGTCTCTTCCACAGCAGAGGCAAGCTTCCCTCCTTGGCACGTCTTACTCTCCTCCTTACTCTCCTTGAAGAACAAGCAAGTGTACACACACACACACACACACGCAGACACACACACACACACAGACCAAACCAATGTAGTCAGCAAAGCCTACATAAGCTGTTGGAGGAGCAGCATCGACGGTCACATACATCACACCGTGGAACAGGTCTTCATATTCACTATGAGTATGAGTATGAGTATATATATATATATATATATATATATATATATATATATATATATATATATATATATATATATATATATATATATCTTGGACCACAGGATTATACTCAGTAGCCACTTTATTCGTACACCACCACAATGTTTATGCAAGCAGCTTTCTCCTCCAGACGGTGAGTCATGTATAAATACAGAATTGGCATAACGCATGCAGACTGGATGTTCTTCAGTCACTGTTGATCTACATATTAGAATGGGTAAGACACATGATTTATGCAGCTTTGAATGTGGTATGATATGTGGAGCCAGATGCACTGGTTCCAGCATCTCAGCTACAGCTGCCTTCCTGGAACTTCCATGCACTAGCATTTCCAGACTTGACTGAGAATGGTGCAAGGAACAATGTTTTCTTGAGAACACATTCAGGGCCTTACCAACTGAGCATCACAAATGGTTCATTTCAGCAGGGCTAATGCAACATTGTCTCAAAAATGGTTACAGGACAATGAGAGACCAGATCTCATTCTCAGTGCAATCTTTGCGATGAGGTGGAACAGGATGTTTGAAGCATGAATGTGAAGCGACAAATGTACAGGAACTATTGGATGCTATTGACGAAGACCGGAACTATTGGATGCTAGTACTGACAAAGAGAAGAGCCATAGAACATTTCCAGCACTTTGTTAAATCCATGCCTGGATCAATTCAGGCTGTTCTAGAAGCTAAATGGGGTCCTACCTGGTACTCGCAACGTGTAGGTAAGACAGCAGTTACTGAGCATATATGAGAAGAGCTACTCTTCCTCCCAGGAAAAGACTGCCCTCTCGTAGATCTCTCCATCTCCATTGACAACACCACTGTACTTCCCTCCCAAACAGCTAAGAACCTTGGGGTGATCCTTGACAACCAGCTGTCCTGCTCAGCCAACATAGCTGCTACAGCACGCTCCTGTAGGTTCTCTCTCTACAACATCCGCAAAATCCGTCCCTTTCTCACAAGAGAAGCGACTCAACTCCTGGTCCAGTCTCTTGTCTCCTCCCGCCTGGACTACTGCAACGTGCTCCTGGCCGGCCTACCTGCCACCGACATCCGACCGCTTCAGCTCATTCAGAACGCTGCAGCCCGTCTCGTATTCAACCAACCCAAATTCTCTCACGTCACTCCCCTCTTCCAGAAGCTCCACTGGCTTCCCATCTCGGCCCGCATCAAATTCAAGACACTGGTACTGGCCTACCGGGCAGTACACCAGTCAGCTCCCCTGTACCTGCAATCTATGGTCAGGTTCCAAACCTCTCAGCGCTCCCTTCGCTCCTCCACCAGTGCAGGTCGCCTCGCCCCTCCTTCGGTACGGGGGCTCAAAAGTCGCTCATCCCGATCTCGACTCTTCTCGTCCCTGGCACCTCAATGGTGGAACGAGCTTCCACCTTCGGTCAGGATGGCTGAATCACTGCCGATCTTTCGGAAAAGACTAAAGACGCACCTTTTCAGGCTCCATCTGGGCCCTTCTTGATCTAACTTCGTTCTCTCTCTTTCACCCAAAAAAAAAAAAAAAAAAAAAAAAAAAAAAACTAACCTTAACTTGTACCACTAACCTAAACTTGTACCACTGTTCCTTCAGAAGTTGTAGTTATCACAGACTGTGCTCCATAGTAGATTGCTCTATTGCTGACAAAAATGTGTTATTGTAAGTCGCTTTGGATAAAAGCGTCTGCCAAATGACGTAATGTAATGTAATGTAAAAGAACAAGATGTAGGTAAGACAGCGGTTACTGAGCATATATGAGAAGAACAAGGTGTAAGTAATACAGCGGTTACTAAGTATATATGAGAATAAGTATTATTATTACATCTTGCATAATGTGTCCTCCTTGCTCAATAGCACATAACCCACTAACAATAAATGTGCATTGACAATACAATGTCAAACATGATGCAAAACAGTGACAATGTCATCTTAAGAAAAAAGTGACTGACAAACATCTGACCGTTTGCACTTTAAAGCTACACTAGGAAAGATGATGTTGTAATAAAAAATATGTCCATCTTATCAGCCTAATTACCAAAGTGTGGATAAAACAGAGAAAAGCTTCCAATCCCACCTAATTAAGATACCAAATGAAACTCTGGTGTCGGATGAGGTCACTGGTGGAAAAACATCTCTGCCCACAAGAAATAACTAATCGAAACTTGAGAACAAAATACAAAATTGTCTGGTAAACAGCAGTGAGTGAAGAGCGCTCTGTCCAGAAAAAGCACAACTTCCCCACATGATATTGTTTCCTCTCTCTCATCCCTAAAGCAATCACAGACATGTAAACATGAGCATGCTGTGTGCCGTTTACTGGCATAATGGTGCATGTTTTCTGGGTATTCAGTTTTCAGTTACTTCTCACTGCCGTATGGAGCTGCCAATGTGTAAAGTCGCCTAGTCCAGCTTTAGCAATTAGTGAAAAAGCTCCAGATAAAAATAAATGCAAAAGATTTGGCAGGAAACAGCGTGAAAATTCCATATCACGATAAATTATAGTGTCAAAAAGGTATCACTGTTATTATCAGTATTATCACGGCATTGTTAAAATGTGCTGAAAATGTTCACAAAGTACTGATATACTCAGTGAAATCATTTCACCAAGGCTGCACGCCTACGTCTGGGAGACTGTTGCTAACGTTGGTTGATGATGGACAGTATTTACCATGGCATGTTTATGTTTATTTTATCATGGTTTATCATTGTTTCATCTCGAGGCGTGACCCTCACAGTGAAGATAATGTCTCCAGATTCAATGTGGGCTCATAGGTGCTACAGTAATTACAGCTGCCCTGGCCTGGATTAAAAACATCAGGATGTCTGCTTCCTTTAGTGGTGAAATGTTGGCCGTCTTCAGTCAGTGATGAATCACACGGATGATGGTTTCAGCTCATGCCATTCCATACTATAGGCAAATAAATGACACCTCATGCAGGAAGAGCAATAAATCAGAAGGCCTCTTACTTAGTTTCTACAGGCCAACTAGGCTACAGCATCTGTCACTGACAGGAGCAAAAGAGAAGCAAGTAAGAGAGAATACTTATTAGTGACACTAGTACATTGAAATACTGAATGACAGATGATGAAACGCTATTCTAAGGCATGCACTGACTGTTGCAATTCATGACAGTGTGTAGCGTGTCAGGGTAAATGAGAGGATAGGCAATTCATCGTGTCCAGCTGTTTTTGTGGGCTACAGAAGCATAATTATTTGCTGGAAGAGCTGATGTAAAAAGACACCTACACTTTCCTCGTTGTCCATTGTGAGGCTGCAGATGATGGTGCTCACAGAACCCTATTTCACATTTTGAACAGCGCCGACCATTCCTCAAAAACATCATTGGAACCTGCGTTGTATTGGTTGGTTCATCACTGCAGAAGTGAATACATGAATAACGTTAGCCTACTCACCTATGACATAAAACCAATATTAGCTTTAATGCAGCACATTTTATATATTGCCCCACCCGCAGCAGGTCGTTCTGTCGTCCCGCAGGAGTGTTTCCAGGCCTAACTTTAACCATCTCATCTGACATCTTCATTAATTTCTTCGTTTGAAATAGCTTAACGTTAACCTGGGACATATAGCGTTAGTATGATACACACACAACGTTACGATACGAATGCCATTATTGACACGCTACCCTACGTTGACGTTAATGGTTTGCTTAACGTTACATTGGCTAGCTAATGCGTTTAGCTAACATCCATTGCATATAACTTCAACCAGTTTACCGTAAACTAGATGGCTAATGTGAGCTAAATAGCATGTAGCTTAGCTAGCTAGTTAATATCTGTTCACAAGGAAGCTAACGTTAGCTAGCGTTACTGTTATGATCTCCTCGCCCACCTTCGACAGTGCAAGTATGTAGGAAAAAAACACTTACTGTCCGGATAATTCACTACTTTTATTAGCTTTGCAATTATGTCGCTACTAGGTGTCATTCTCATGTGCCCTGTCTGTTCTGTTGTTGATAGTGTTGGTTACCAGGCTGGCCGTCCACCAATGGAGAAAGCCGCCTGAGTCAGACACGCCCCCGGTCCTGCTCTGACTCTGGCTGGTGTGGCCAACATCATCTGTGGCCACCCGCAGCTCCAAATGCCTAATGACTCACAAAACTTGCCTGGGTCCACTATTTACCATCAATAGTCCAGACCTTCGAATCCGAGTTGAGTTTGGCTGCTCTTGATGGAAATGGAAATGGAAATGAGTGGACCAGTTGACAATTCAGAATATCAGGTGATCACAAAACCTCTTTTCACCCCAAAGCCAAACTTGATGGGACTAGTGCAGAGTACACTACTGAGGCAGAGCAGAAGTGTGGTATACAAATTATGAGCATGTCTTTGAATTAAAACCACACAGGAGAATTTCGTGGTCCACAGTCAAAAGTTCAACACTGTTTTTATTCATTATAAATCAATACATTTCATATAAAAAGGACAAAGAGGGGTTTGAAATCAAAACCATTGTAGATGAAAACCTCACGGATCTGTTATGGGCACCCTCGGCTCTTACCACCCTGGACCCAGTCAGGCTCTTGATGAGCCAGCCTAGTATCTGGTTAACAATCACATGCTCATCCCAAAACACCCTAGCCGCTAGCCTATGTTAAGATCATTCAACAGTTTTTTTGAACGTTTTAAAACAAATAACGTGGCTGACATCAATCTCTCGGCAAAGCATTGCTAGTATAGCGACTTAGCAGGGCATTGGCTTTTGTGCATTTTCAATACAACCATCACCAGCAGTCAACATATTTTTGAAGTGCGCACACTATATTACTGTATAGCAGTTCAAGGATGTAAAGATTTCCAAACTCTTGAAGGTAAACAATATAAACTCTGCTTAGCGCCCAATGTAACAGTCCTGAATGTAGCCGAGGTACAGGCATCTACTGTCCAGAAATGAGCAAGACCTAGCTTTAGCCTGTTGTGGAGTTGACAGATTTCCAAATACTGGATAGATAAGATCAATGAGGCAGTTGAGAAAAGCCAGCATCCTTGTGGTGTATACAGCTACCCACTTCTTGACCATCGCTCAACATCAAAAGGGTAGATGCTAAATGGAGCGCAGCCCTGGCTGGTGAAATAAGCTAAGCCATTTAATTGCACTCCTCAGCACATGTAGCACTCAATAAACACTCAATACAGAAGAGAGGTGGGTTTGTTTTCAAAGAAATCAACTTGAAATTTTAATAGATATTTCAACTTTGATGAATCAAAGACACAAATGTAGTTGTCATTTGTATCAGCTCCAAAGATAAAATGCCCCGGGACAGAATTTGAATATAGTACTGTTTGCCATATACTTACTTGCAGGCCAACAGTTGTCATGGCAATAAAAGTGCAACCAATTCATCCTCACTACACTGCAAGATAAAATCATCATAAAGCATCTAATTCTGAATTGATATGATAAGTCCAATCAAGATGATTTCACCGACTCTGACCCTCAAGCTAATACTCTTGTTTTGATGGTCAGACAGATAGCAGATAGGTTGTCCCAATTTCCCTTCTTCTTTATGCAAATATGAGGCAAGCTTATTTCCTTTGTACAAAAAGTCATATCACCACCAGTGTTACTAGGTCAGAATGAGCTGTCAAATGATGCTCACGGGAAAAGGTATGGCTTTCTGTCGCCCGTTTTTAAAGCAAGCCTTTACTTAACTCTGCAGGGTTATGGGCAATCTGGGAAGCCAGTCTATTTTTATTTGAAAAAATAGACTCTGGGACAGGCCTACCTTTTCCCCCAGCTTCCTGTACAGCGCGCCTCTCCTGCCACCCTCACTTCCTTTTCCGCGTCCGTGCTCCACTGTTTACAGTCTGAATAACAACTTGCGCCGCGACTTTGGCGATACTACTAGTCACAACAACTACACCTCGTCATTTTCCACCGTTGTTGTGAGACGAGTTGACGTCATCTATGCAGTGTGTTTTTGCGTTAATGTTATTAGCGAATAGGCGAAACGGACGGGGAAAAGGAAGTGACGGTGAGAGGTGAGGTGCGCTGTACAGGAAGCCAGGGAAAAAGGTAGGGCTGTCCCAGATTGGGTTATGGGTGGCTGGGTGAAGATTAAAATGGACCTATGCCCAATTACTAAATACACATGGAAGGAGAAATAGAGAGAAAAGTAAAACAATAACTTAAATAGAAGTGCTTAAAACACAACAGTTCCTAGAGCCCTTTCAATAACCAGAAAATAAGGTTGCAAAGTGGGAATCCCACCCCAACCGAAAAGGAGAGAGAAATGAATAGCGGTAATGGTAATACTAATATTCATCAAATGATTCACAGATGTACAGTTCACTTATAGGTCATATCCTTCCCCTCCCTCCCCAAGTATTTCTCATCTCCCGTTCAGTGGCCCCCCCAGGTCTGTGAGCCGCGGCTGCCCTCTGTTTCGAGTCTGTCAGTGGTGGGAGAACCCTCAGTCTCAGTACATCTCCCCTCGTCCTCCTTGACCTTTGCCCTCAGTGCCTCCTCCTCTTTTCTCCGTCGTTCCATCTCCCACTCCACGAAGGTGTCGAATAGGCTGGGCCAGGCCTCGTCCTCGCTGTAGTTGCTCAGCTCAGGCCCGATCGCCTGTGTGAAGTTGAGGAACATGTTCCACGTGTCCCGCGAGATGCCCCGCACGCCCGAGGGGTTCTCTCCCAGGAAGTCCAGCCAGCGCTCCAGGATGGCGGGCATGTCCTGTGTGAAAACCAGGCGCCACAGGGCGATGGCGATGTCGCGCTGCAGCGAGCGCTGGCCCTCGTCGGCGTCCAGGCCAAACTGGAAGGTGAAGCGGTACAGGTCCTTGAAGCTCTCCTCGCCCTGGGCCTCCAGCAGCATGAAAGGGAAACGTGAGCAGATGCCCTCGAGGCTGTCTGCCTGGATGGCCCTGCAGCCCTCCACAAACTCCTTCCTGATGACACAAGGAAAACAGAATGACCGTAAGCATTTCACTCAAGAAGATGGGGCCCAGAAGTAAAGTCACCACAACAAAGCTGTACGAGGTGAGCAGCAGTGGACTGGACCTAGCTAATACCTAAAGCTGCCGAGAGCTACAGTAAAACCTCTTAAAAGTCATATCACATCAACACTAAACAGCAAACTGCAGGAATACAACAAACATCAACTGGACAAAGAAAGAAGCCCAGCCTAGATCCTTGCAATTTCTACAAAGTAAGCAAGAGAAAAGTGCCGTGGGAAATAAGTTGTCAGTTAGTATAACTGAAACAGTACTTTCACTTCAGCAGGCAGATATGCTTTGGTATCTAACCCCTACAACAATGTAGGCTTTTCAAAATCACATGTAATATAATGGCTTCAGTAAGCAACAGCTGACAATGAAACATGTTCCTAACCAGAGAATAGCTCGATCCTGAATAGCCTCTGGATAGAAAAGTGCTGAGTTCAAAATGAGAGAGGGGGAGCTGTGACAAGTGACCCAGCCAGCAGGCAGTCCTATTCATCTCTGACACCAATAGCCCATTTCCACCAATGGTACTGGCGCGGCTCCGCCCAGCTCAAGTCACTTTTTCATAGCGTTCCACCCGTCAAAAACCGGGACAACCCGGGTTGAGTCGTACTTTTTCTAGTACCACCTGTGTCGAGGTTCCAGGGCTGTGGACCCGGTACCACACGGTGACGTGAAAACACTGCAGACGACTGATTGCTCAGGCAGAATCGTGTTTACTGTGTCTCTGGATACCAGTTTCTCTTGTGTGTAAAACATTATTTCCCAAACTATCCTGTTATTTCCAGGAGTCTTTTGCTGCCTTCAGCCATACAGTATACTAGCTATGCTTCAGCCTCCGGTGAAATAAAATCGATCTCCTTGCTCAGCCTGAATAAGACGGCCATTTTCAGTTGTTTTGAAAGAAATAAAAGACGCTAAGTCTCCCGCTAGGCCCGGCAGCCGAGCCGCGGCATTTCTTCGTGGCGACTGGCCGGGCAGAGCTTCACTGAGCCTGGCTGCTCTCCTCCCTGTTGCCTACTACCCGTCCCACACTGTACTGTCAGTGTGGCCCCTACCTGTGAGTGGGCTGTGTGCTCCCTACCTGTCAGTGGGCTGTGTGCTCCCTACCTGTCAGTGGGCTGTGGGCTCCCTACCTGTCAGGGTGGCCCCTACCTGTGAGTGGGCTGTGGGCTCCCTACCTGTCAGTGTGGCCCTTACCTGAGGGGGTTGTGTGCTTCCTAGCTGTCAGTGGGGCCCCTAACTCTGAGTGGGCTGTGTGCTTCCTACCTGTGAGTGGGGGCCCTACCTGTGAGTGGGCTGTGGGCTCCCTACCTGTCAGTGTGGCCCCTACCTGTGAGTGGGCTGTGTGCTTCCTACCTGTGAGTGGGGGCCCTACCTGTGAGTGGGCTGTGGGCTCCCTACCTGTGAGTGGGGCCCCTACCTGTGAGTGGGGCCCCTACCTGTGAGTGGGCTGTGGGCTCCCTACCTGTCAGTGGGGCCCCTACCTGTGAGTGGGCTGTGGGCTCCCTACCTGTCAGTGTGGCCCCTACCTGTGAGTGGGCTGTGGGCTTCCTACCTGTGAGTGGGCTGTGTGCTCCCTACCTGTCAGTGTGGCCCCTACCTGTGAGTGGGCTGTGGGCTCCCTACCTGTCAGTGTGGACCCTACCTGTGAGTGGGCTGTGGGCTCCCTACCTGTCAGTGTGACCCCTACCTGTCAGTGTGGCCCCTACCTGTGAGTGGGCTGTGGGCTCCCTACCTGTCAGTGAGGCCCCTACCTGTGAGTGGGCTGTGGGCTCCCTACCTGTCAGTGTGGCCCCTACCTGTGAGTGGGCTGTGGGCTTCCTACCTGTCAGTGTGGACCCTACCTGTGAGTGGGCTGTGGGCTCCCTACCTGTCAGTGTGACCCCTACCTGTCAGTGTGGCCCCTACCTGTGAGTGGGCTGTGGGCTCCCTACCTGTCAGTGAGGCCCCTACCTGTGAGTGGGCTGTGGGCTCCCTACCTGTCAGTGAGGCCCCTACCTGTGAGTGGGCTGTGGGCTCCCTACCTGTCAGTGTGGCCCCTACCTGTCAGTGGGCTGTGTGCTCCCTACCTGTGAGTGGGCTGTGGGCTCCCTACCCGTCAGTGGGCTGTGGGCTCCCTACCTGTCAGTGGGCTGTGGGCTCGCTACCCGTCAGTGGGCTGTGAGCTCCCTACCCGTCAGTGGGCTGTGGGCTCCCTACCTGTCAGTGGGCTGTGGGCTCCCTACCTGTCAGTGGGCAGTTGTGTGTAGAGTTCAGTTGCTGAAAACTGAGTGGTGAGGGTGAGGTTGATGGACTGCTGCACAGTGAAAGACTGCGGAGCAGGAGGTCAGACAGTGCAGAGATAGGAGGCGGTTTCCATCTTATAAAGTGACCAGAGGTGAGGGCAGCAACAAGCTGGTCATCCTACTAATACCTCCCCAATTACACACCCCACAACCCCATCTTACCTTGTAAACTTGCACATGGTGGCTGCCTGAAACTTCCAGGCGAGAACAAGCACGCGAAACTCTGCGGGGTCTACGCACAGGTCGTTGCAAAACCTCTCCATGCCCTCCTCCAAAATGGCATCTTCCTGCTCATCCTTATAGCAGCAGAACAGCTCTTCGATGCGCAGCAGCGATAGCCCATCTCCATCCACCAGGCACTCTTCCTTACGGGGGTCTCCCATCACTGTGGGGATGACAGGCGTCTCCACCGTGACCATGTCCTTGGTGCCATTGGACAGCTCGCTGGGGGCTTTGCTACACGGGGCACTGGGCTCTTCCTTGTGTCCTCCCCCACCGCCTGCACTACCCCCTTTCTTGTGGTGGGACTTGGAGCCACTCTCCTTGTCTCCACTCTTGCTGCCGAGCGAGGACGTCGGATTCTTACACTTGGTGACACACTGGCCCATGTCTCTCTCCCTGGTCCCTCTTCCGTCTGTCCTCCCCTCCTTCAGGCCCCGTCCAAACCACCTAGACGCCTCTGCCCTGGCCTGGTGAGACGTCTCAACATGCCCTCAGGCCCTGAGGGTAAAGAGGAGATTTTAAAATAAATACTTCAAGGTCATAAGAGTGTAGCTCTCTGCAATGATGCTCTAGACCAGGGGTGGGCAACAATTTTTTTTCCAGAGTGCCATACTGACTTACATCAAGTAAGCGAAGGGCCCCACATTGGAGATCATACCTGCCAACACTCTCTCAACTCAATAAAATAGTGATACAAATCCAATGGCTGTAGCAGATGAGCTTTATTAACATAATTCTGCCCTTTATTGAGTTTTTGGGGGTTGTTGTTTTGTTTTTGTCTGAGGAAGTTGGGGGCCGGATTGAGATGGCCCAGCCCTGGGGTCGCATTTTGCCCATGTGTGCTCTAGATGCTATAGCAACTAGTTTAATAATTTAATAATTAATAGCAGGGTGAATAGTAAAGTAGCAAGTTACTCACAGACAATTCCTCAGATGGCAGTTGCCATTCTAGATGAAAGTGTCGTCCTATTCTGCTGCATTGTTGTGACCTTGACATCCGCAATGCTGAAAGACACACGATCCTGTCATCATAAGCAGAATGTGATAGCTTGTCTTTCCCAATCCTGCACAGCCATTTTTGTCAACATGCCATGAATTTGTCATTTGAGATCAACAAAGCAGCTTTGTTTAACCCAAGATCAGTTATTTATGATATCTAAACCTTAGCATGCAGCAATTCACAAATAATCAAGTCTCATGCAACACGGTAGTTTGTTCCACTAAAATAAGCTAGCCAGATTGGTAATGTTTCATCTGTCATTATTGTTTTTACTTTTTCTCTCTCGCTACAGTAGATTATATTGTATCAAGTGGGGCGTGTCATTGTAACTTGCATTTTTGTATCTTATTTTGTGTCATTTTCTAGCTGGATAATATCAATTTGGACATGTTCTATCAGGTTTTCTACTGCCGGGCTACCTTCCTTCATTATGGCTGTCCCGGAGAATAGGAAGAGAGCCACCAGTGCATTAATAGCCTACTTATCAGTGTTTTGATTGGCTGTTGCATGAAACTAGTTTCACAAAGTTAAGTTTTGCAACTGTTGCAGTTTCAACCAACTGAAAGTTTCGCAGTGTAAAGTCAGCCATAGATCTCTGGCACTGGGGTCGGTATGCTTTGCACAGGGTGTCCAGAATATAAGGAATAATGTTATATTATGGAACCTCTCTCACAAAAATATCCCAATGACTCAAACATTTCATGATCACCCTTAGTCGTTGTAAAAGCCATGATTTCACTTCTTTAGCCACGTAATAGTTTAACTTCCTCGAGAAGTCGAGTGGTTTAGATAAGTACAATTAAAATATCAAAAATCCCGTTTCAGTTTCTATAGCTCATTACACCGAGCATGTAAAGGCAACAGTCTATCTGGTACATCCAGGCTAAATATAATTAAAGCTTGAAGGTCTAACCGTTAGCTAGGTTTTAACGTTTAATTTTTTACTATCTAGCTTAGCTAGCTAGCATGCTAGGTTAGTCAGACATATATCGAAGCTGCTACTGACAGTTTACAGCTAGCGTTAACGTTACTCCTGCAACGTCACAGTATGCCAATTGAAATAAAATACGAACGACTTGATTGCTATGTAGCAGTGACTATCATGCCGTTATACATTTGGATTCTCAACGTTAGCAGCTATCTCTAAACATTATTAGCCAAGTTAGGTTAGGTGGCATTCATGTCAAGTACAAACACGATCAAGTTAGATAGCTTTTAAATACACTCACGCCAACTTAAAAGGTCATGTTGGGCAATGTATTGACTGACTAACGTTACAACGTAGTTAGTATTTTTCTTTTTATTATTGGTCAGTTGCTAATGTTCCTCTATGAAGCTGTTGTTGATATGAATCGCAAAGGAGACATCACCGCCACCGGGCCATTTGCATCCAAACTGCCTGGCCCTGGCGTCGTCGCCATAGCTAGCGTTAGCTTGGTTGGCGAGCATAACGAAAAGTTAGCAGCTAGCGTTAGGTCTTTCGATCCAGCCAACAAGAACACAGAAAATATACAGGTGAGGAAACTTACCATTTTAAAAACATATATCGTGTGGAATCGGTGGTACATCACTACAGGAATGTCAAGCCAAATAAGTAACTTAATGTTAACGCCAGTTAATAAGTTAGCCAAGCTAACGTTAGCGTTAAAGACCAGCCAAGAACTGAGGCAAACTCGTCGAGGCTAAGCTAATTAGCTAGCAGCTGGCAAGCAACTTCCACATCATGTCGAGTTTTGCTTGGATTTTTAGAAAACAGATACAGCTTGCTATCCCTATACACTTTTGAATCCACTTGCAATCTTGTCCGCTCACTGAAGTGAGTTAAAAGACCCAAACCCTAAACCCTCTATGACTAAAAGCAGACAGTTTCATTGTGCTTCCCCTTTATGTTAGTCATTGAGAGTGTAGTGTAACGTTAGCTACATTATGGGAAATTTTCCCTGCATCACTTCCTCCATCTAGCAAACACAAACAGCTGATCTCATCCCAGGGATGGCAGCGATACGATTAATTTGTTAATAATTTACCATCTTACATTCAGATATATAACTAACGCCAAGTCTACATGAAACCATTTAGCAAAGGCCATGTTTAGCGTTAGTCTTTTAAGGGCAATTTGAAAGAATACAGCTATAACGTTACCTCTAACCACCTTTGATCATTGATCTTTACTGAGGGTCTTCTCTTCAGCCACTGGAGACATGTAACTTAGCAAGTGGGAAACATACACACCTCCCGTTGTAAAACTGTTCGACGGAAAGTAGAGACATTCATTTAGTTTAGTTTTTTCTCTCCGTTGTCTCGTCTTTCAACGCTCCCGTTTAGCACTCGTTAGCAGTGTACACATCCATGGTTTAGCCAGTTTCGGTGATAACGTCATCACTAGGCGACAACGTGATGCTGATTGACTGACTACTTGCTACTGGCCATCTCTTCAGCTGGGTAGGTCAAGTTTTACGTTTAAAAACTGTATTTGCCTTGTGTGTGTGTGACAACAGAAATGCTGGTTGCTAAGACAAATCGCACTTACTTTCTAATTTGACCTTCGTTCGTCAACAGCAGATACCCAGTTTGAGGAATACGTGCTAACGTTCACGTTAAATACAAGTGACGCACAGGTATTACCCAATGGTTTGTTTGGTAACAGAATCGATATATTATTACATCTGTATCTAATAGGAACCAAGCAACGACACTATTCTCAATAACTCTTACATCCTTCAGCTCAACACAGCAGACTCATTTCTCTGACTCATTTCAGTCATGGTGAAGTTGAACTGTGTATGCAAAACAGACGTGTTTATGTTTTAGTGCCATCTAATGGTGAGTAATGGAAACACACCAGAACGCTGAAGACCCCAGCCAAAAGCCTACTTTACATGGTTTATATCAGTAATAAACACTGTGTACAGTATGTAAAACCCCTGCCAAAAATATAAACAAGGCAACTTTGCACCACTGTCTTGAGGCACGTGTCTCAAGTCTAATCTGTAATGTAGAACACCAAATTAAATCAGAATAGACTGACAAGCCAGTATCAATGGACCCTTTCAACGTACAGTATTCACTATAATCACTATATTACTATTACTTTCACAGTAATCACTATAAGCAAATTATTTAAACAGCATACGAGGAATGATTCTGGACCAAGCTTTTTGATCAATATAAGCGGTTGATCACTATAACTGTGATCACTATAAGCGGATTCCACGAGAGCATAATGGCTGTTATTTCCATGATGTTTCAACTCCATTAAATTCAGTCCCATACAAAATCAGAAAACATAATTTAAATTCAGTTGTCTGGTGGAACAAATCACTTTCAATCAAAGTCATTTACACAAACACAAGATCCACCTTTTCAAGTCATCAAAGTAGCATCAAGTCTCAAGTCTTCTCTTCATGCATCAAGTCAAGTCTCAAACAATTAAAATTGACTATAGTCTCACACTTGAGTCCAAGTCATGTGACTCGAATTCCCACCTCTGCTTTGAGTTTTCCTGTCTTCAAAAGCTGCATAAATAATAGACAGCTTCATGTGGTTCACTGTGCAGGTGCACGCTGATTTCTCAGACTTGGAGCCTGATGACGGCTTCCATTCGTCAGACGGTGTTGCTTCTGTACAAGCGAGTGTTTCGCATCGCCCGGACCTGGCAGGCACAGACTGCTGTCACCAGCGACACAGAGACCGAGAGAAAGTACATTATTCAGGAGGCCCGCAGTCTCTTCAGGCAGAACCAACAGGTGTGAAACGTCTCCTGCTCTCAGACACCAAAGTTCAGTGGATTTATGGCAGCTAATATGACTAATTGTCTGCCTATCTAAAGCTGACAGATCAAGAATCAATAAAGAGGTGCATCGAAGAATGTGAAGCAAGGATAGAGATAGGTAAGAGTGGGAAAGATGCCACAATATTTCTTATCTATTGAGCCATAATTCAACAAAGGTCTTACTCTTTCCCATCCATGTGGTTATATTCTGTTGTACAAAATGTGTTTTCTTCCAGGCAGAAAAAGAGCAGCGGAAGCAGAAACACTAGTATGAGTAGGGTTGATACTGCGATAATTTTTGTCTTTAAAGTATTTAATTATTTATCTATCTATCTATCTATCTATCTATCTATCTATCTATCTATCTATCTATCTATCTATCTATCTATCTATCTATATTGTAAAAGGTTAGGAGTAAAGGCCCTTACACACCGGGAGCTCTTTTTTTCCAGGCGATTAATTCGGACGTCAATAATGTTTTTTTAACCTACAGTATATCAGTCAATGCAACCGTGCATACCAACGGCGGAGTTTCACAGAGCGTTATTGCGGTATTTATTTTTTCAGACCACGGTCAATTTTTCAGAAATTCGTGCTCCAACGTGTTCTGTTGCTGTGATTGACAGGTGGGTAAAAATTCGCATTGCAATTTCGGGCTGTATATTCGCATCGCTCTTGGTGTGTAACGGCCTTAAGTCCTTAAACTATAGGCAATTTTTCCCTCCTACATTCAGCTCTTGTACATTCCATTTTTAGATCATGGGTGCTGCCATTTAGCCATGGGCATGTTCCAATAGAAGCTAGCTTTTATGATAGCTTTGAAAGGGCTAAAGCATCTATGACAGGAGAAGAGCACAACTTCAAAAAGCATCTGTATACTGAGGGGACCAGGGCTGATGTCTAGGACCATCTGTATACTGAGGGGACCAGGGCTGATGTCTAGGACATGGAGGTTAGGGGTTATATTTGGTGAAAGGCCATGGTAGGAGTGGTATGCTCTGACCCCTAGCTCAAAATACTGATTTAATCAGTTATCTGAAATTATTGTCACAGACAGATTTGCTAGAAGGAAGAAAAAAAATCTGAATACACTCATCTTAATGGCTTAAGATATTAATAGACAGTGACACCAGCTTTGAAATTTATTTTCTGACATGTTTATGCTGAAATTCACATGACCACGTGATTTAGATATATCCTGACTTCATATGATCTTGAAGATGCCGACCAACTCATATTGTTATTTTCCTTTCACTTGACAGGTCTACATTACAGGAACCCATATCCAAGGGCTGTAAGTGCTAATCATGCATCAGAGTATCTTCCTCTACGTTTGTGTAGATGACATTGTTGTTGATAGGGGTTTAATTCCATATGTTTCTCTCCATGTTCCTGCAGAGTTACCTGCCTCCGATGGGACTGGCAACGCAGAAAGGCAGGAAGCTGCGAGCACAGCAGCGCCTCAGGAAGCAGGCCAAGCCAATTTACTTACAGTCACATGACGAGACCTGACGCTCCAGCTACTCGATCCATGTCACATGACATGTCCTTGTCACATGACGAGACCTGACGCTCCAGCTACTCTATGCTTGCCAAGAGTTCATGTTACCAAGGACAGGAAACTGGAGTGCAGGCACAGGCTGATCTCAAGGGTTGGGTTTTTATTACCACTCATTCAAAGATGCAAGACAAGAAAATCCGTTGTTCAGGAAAAAGCCATTTATTTTCATTGTTCGGGCACATTGGAAAGATATTTATTTTATTTTATGTAAATGTAGTTGAAGGCTTCCAGCTACGGATTCAGAAGAACGCTGTCAGTGTTGTGTATCTTGTAATATAATATGCCATCATGTTGTATTATATGTTTGTTATATAATGTTATATGTTAATGTATTTATTATTGCATGTGAAGAATTGCCTATAATTATTGTGCATAAAAATATAATTGTATAGAAAACTAGATCTGGTCTGTAAAGTGCATCAAAATGCAAATACACCTTCTGACATGTTTTCACTGTTTTGTGCCAAACTGTGACTTGTTCATTAGCAAATAATTAAACTCCCAAGAAACATGCTTTCAGGGTTTTCCTACTATAGATGCATACAATGTCCAGATGGGTGAAAATAGTAGCCAGCCAGCAGTGTTGGGCAAGCTACTTGGAAAATGTAGTAAGCTAAGCTACCAGCTACTCTACCTTGAAATATAGCTGCACTACTTCGAAGCTATCCTCAGCTAAATGTAGCAAGCTAAGCTACAAGCTACATGATATTTATGAGGACAAAATACTAGATGTTATCAATGTCGATGAGGTGTGTGTGGGGGGAGGGTGTAACTGACATCACAGGACAATTTGCATATCAATACCAAGGGTCACCGCTGTGTATGGGAAGCGCTGTGATGTGATTGAACACATTTTGCTATGTTTAAGCAACGTGATTGGCCTGAAGCTCCAAACTACGCCCAGCCGCCGTAAACTAGGGGCCATCTCACGAAACAACACATCTAAATTACACACAATAACAGCACACTTGAACATTTGGTCTTTCATAATATAATCAATTTGTTGCTGGTTTTTCTTCCAAATGCTTGGAAGAAATGAACAAAATGCCTTAAATTAGACCTGGGCACAAAAAAAACAAAAGCAAGGGCAAATTCGGCCCAGGACCACGTGAGTCCAGAATACACCACAATAACAGATTAGCAAAAAAGAAGACACATTATCAAACTGTCACAGTAATCAAGAGAAGCGAGGCAAAGACAAATCTTACCAACTGTTTCAAGCCAGCTCAGCCTTCAAGACTAACATTACATAGGGAACTCCGTACCCCTCATGCCATAGGACCTGCTTCAGTAATGGTGTAGCAAAGGCCGATTTAGAGCAACTGAGAAAGGCTAGAATTTTCACTCAATCGTGAGTGCATGAGTCACGTGTACAGTACATGTGAGTGTTTCTGGCGCTGTTCAGGCGAATGAATGGGAGTAGGCAGCTGTACCGTTCACTACCATTGTAGTGCTAAGCTAATTAGCAGCGAGGGCTGTACCGCTCTTTGTAGGGCACGCACAGTAACGATAAAGCCATCCACATTCTCCATTTACTGTCGGCAATATGGCAAATGGCGAATCTCTCAAAATGTTAGTGTATCCCTTTAACCTCACGTCACCAGGCCAGGCTCTCTCTCGAAGGAAAAGAGCCTGGTTTCCATTACCAGCTTGTCGATCTTCCTGTCTTAGATCCGAGGTGGGTCCCTGAACACTCCTCCACACCATGGACTGGACAGTGTCCACTCATCATATGAGGGGACTGTGAGGAGAGCTATGGCTCCGCTGGAGGAGACTCTTAGGAAAGAGATGGACATGCTGTGTGCTGATGTTGAGCTGAAGAGGGTCCAGCAGTATGCAGTGGATGTGACTCTGGATCCTGATACAGCACATCGTGTTCTCATCCTGTCTGATGATGGGAAACACGTAAATAGGTGTGATGTATGGGCGAATCTGCCAGACAACCCAGAGAGATTTTCTAACTGTGCCTGTGTCTTAGGAAAGCAGAGCTTTCAGAGACTTTCAGAGAGTTCAGGTTAAAGGGAAAACTGACTGGACTTTAGGAGTGGCCAGAGGGTCGATCAACAGGAAGGGAGACATCACACTGATCCCAGAGAATGGCTACTGGTCTATATGGTTGAGGAATGGAAGTGAGTAAAGCTAATGCTGGCCCTCCTGTCCCCCTCTGAAAACGAAGCCTCAGAAGGTGGGGGTGTATGTGGACTATGAGGAGGGTCTGGTCTCCTTTCAATCATAACATATAGATCCCCCAGCTCTTATCTACTCCGGACGCACCTTCACTGAGAAACTCTACCCATTCTTCTGTCCCGATGATGAAAACTCTGCCCCTCTGATCATCTCTCCCGCCAATCACTGTGAGGAGGGCTTCAGTTCCTCTCTAGCTGTGTTTTGCCCTGTCCTTTGGCTGTGGGAACAGGGAAGTGCTCATGGCTGGGGGTGTTCTTGGACCTCCAAAGGAACTCCTATAGTACACTACAGGGGTTCCCAACCTTTTTTGGCCTGTGACCACACCTTAACGTCACAAAAGTCTAGGGACCCCATAGATTCAAATGTCAGTACATCGGTAATATCCTCGGTGAAATCATCAGTGATATCATCCCCTCCGAATTCTGACTTTAATCTGAGAATTCTGACTTTAATCTCAGAAGTCTTCTGACTTTTTTCTCAGAATTATCATCATCATCATCGTCATTATTATTATTACTTATTAGAATTCAGACAAACTCAGTATTCTAACTTAAATTCTTGACTGAAACTCAGAACTCAAATAAATCTTTCACGTGGCGCTAATCATCTAACCTGACTCCGCCAGATGGGGCGCTATTGAGTTCACAAATGTGGGTTGTGAAACAAATGTGAAACAACCGAAACAACCTCCATCCATCTGGCAGCGCCAGGTTACTACCGGTAATCATCTTCGGTAGTTGTAAATTGTGTGTGGTTTAAAAAAATTAAATAAACAAAATAAGAATGATAATAATAATAGGTGATCCCATTTCATTTCCAGGTGGCCTCACTTTGGAACCACTGCCTTACTCGGTCTCAAAGAGCTTCACAACAACCACACAAATGAAACAACACCCCAAAGTCAACAAGGAAGAAATTCCTACAAAAACCTCAGATGAAGAAAAACAAATGGAAGAAACCTTGTGAAGGGCCTGACAGAGAGGAACGCCCCCTAACAGGACGGCCAGGTCATGAGCAGGTAAAGATTACATGTGTTGCTAACAAAATGTTGAATACAAACGGTATACTTATCACCACCAGGGGTCACAATATACTAAGAGCTGAAGCCTTGTAGTTCAGTAAGCTCACTGTTCTGAGGAGGAATCATGACCTGACTTCAGCAGTGTGAGTAAGCAGCATGGACTTTGCAGATACCTGTGTTGAAATCGCCCAGGCTCCAGTCGACTGTCTTCAGCTTCAAGTCTGTCACCATCTAAGGGGCTTATGGCCCGCCTTCTGTGCCTTTCAGTATTTTAGACACACTCGCAGAAAAGTTTGAAGAATATATCATGTGAAAAGGATGCTCAAAGATTAACTGAAGGTGACGCCCACTCAGGGGTAAAAATCAATCAGCCAATCAATCTTAAATGCCCGCTGCTTTTGAGACAACCAGGACAAGAAATTATATCAAACCTTTTTCCATAGGCTTTTCTATGGCCGACAGTAATCTCGTTGCCTGTTCATGGCTATTTCCTATAAATAGTTGTCTGATATAAACACACTCGGTTAAAGCGTTTTGAGTTCTTGCTGCTTAATTGACTCTATATACCCCTGCTCTCTTTCTCTCTCTGTCTCTTGAGACGTTGTTACCTCCATGATAAAAGACTGTCGTCACTGTAATTGACCACTGATGGGGAAGCACAGCAGCAGACTCAGAGTCTACTTTCTTAGTAGCATTAATGTTGAACAGTAACTCACTTTATTTTTTGCCAGAGTCACACTTTAAGGGCCTGATATTGTTTGAGCATGCCAGTCCTCAGGACAGATTTCTGAACAGATTTCTGGATTAGCATGCTGGAAATGCTGCATGGGTTGCGTGGCCAAAAATGCCCCCATTCGGAAAGCTATGCGTTATGATCCTCTTCTACAAACATAAACTTTACTTCATTTACTATCAACTTTCTTGGCACTGAAGTCATCAAACTTTCAAAAAATCCAAACATTTATCTGTTGTCACTTGGTGGCTGCCAAAATGCAAAGTTGCAACTTTAAACGTATGATAAATAGGACTTGTAGACCTTGTAAAATCCAGGATTCTTAGCGATTGGAAAAACATTGAGATCAAAGCAAGAAGACATGATAGGATTCATTTTGTGTAAAGGCCATTGAATCTTTCCCATCGGCTGGGGCAGGAGGGGACACATGATACAGGAGACATTCAAATACTAATCCCAAATCTAATTTACACAATACACTTTTGAAAGTGTGACACCGTTGGAAAGAAAAGTCCTCAGGCAGGGAGTTCTCCCTGTATTTAATCCTCAGTAGCCTATTTTGTTGTATCCTTATTTATATTGTATTCCATACTGCTGCAATGATCCAATTTCCCCACGGGGATCATTATAGCTACATCTTAATATCCTATGTAAGCATATAGTTTGTTACAGGTAGGAACTATTGTATCCTCTCGAGGTGATCCTTGCGAGGAATTAAAAAAAAATAGCATAGCAAGTCAATCCGACAAAGAATTGCAAATTGCATCTTTAGAATTAGTTTAGACTTAATGTTTCACGATCACTATTATAACTGTTATCATACATTTTTGAGAATAAACCTTTTGTTTACTAGATTAATTGCTTTCTACAAGCAAAATAATAGATAGCTCCTACAGAGAGATGGATACTGCAGAGGTAAACAGCAGCTTTAAATACTGTTTTGAGGTTCAAGGTTTTATTGTCACATACAGCATCACAGTAGTAATGAGCAGTGAAATTAGGGTTTTGATGTTGGTGAAAAACCTGAGCTAAACTGATAAAAGTTTCAGATGGAATCAGAACAGAATGTGCACATTCTATATGCACTTCTATTAGAGCCATTCTTGATTTGGGCTTTATTGTTTTAAAATGGCCTGGTTTAAGTTTTTCCGCCGTTTACTTCACAACCCTCATGACATCGCAGTGAAATGGTCACATCAGACCTGAATTTGTGCATAGTTAAAGGAACACTCCGACAATTTTCAACCAGCTTTGTAGCATTACAACATCAGTATGAAAACTGTCAACAGTTTCGCAGGCATTCATTTACTTGGACAGTTATTGAGAGTTGACTCGAGTTAAGTTGTGGACCAGTGATGTCATTTGTGCATGAATGGTCCACAACTTAACTCAAATCAACTCTCAATAACTGTCCAACTAAATGAATGTCTGCAAAACTGTTTTTCGTTTTCGGATATACTACTGACTTTGTAATGATACAAAGCTGGTTGAAAATCGGTGGAGTGTTCTGTAGAAATCGGTGGCGTGTTCCGTAGAAATCTCACACGTTACGTGCACTCGATTCCTATGCTCGCCCACTGTGTGGCCTTGCAGCCTCGCCCGCCCTGCAGCTTGCCCGCTGCGTGGGCTCGCATACTCAGCTCGGCTTTTATGTATGTATGATGATGATGATGATAGGATAACTGGCAATTTGATGATTTAACCATGCGTAAATAAGCTCTTTTTACATGTGCAAAAGGGCTTTTCAGAAGCCTCAAAAGCCTCAAAGCAGGCGTGTACGTGACCCATTTATGTTGTGATGTCACACTAAAACTGGCTCATGGAAAAACAGGCTCTTTTCAAAGGTTGTCTGGTGTAAATATAGATATTTAGACATTCACCTGAGAGCAGTGTCGTTATGGAAATGATAAATAAGCTGTGGCACAAGAAGAATACAACCGCTCCAGAAAGAGAAGAGCCATCCATCATGCAGCCCCCTTTAAGGCCTTCACTCTGTGTGCATTATTTAGGGGATCTGAGAGAAACCCTGGGGGATATGGGGCAAGAACCAGGGGAAGCAGGAAGAGGGTCGAGAATAATGCCGGAGTGAGACATGGAACGTATTTAAGGAGGCACGATAAGGTAATTAGATGCTTGTAAATAGGGGAATCCATCTCCTTATCTTAGCCAACTTGCCTTTGAATACTTTGATGCAGATCACATGATCGGCTGTCCTGACAACACTTGAACCATCATTAAATAAATATCACGTTGGCTTGTTTTCCCTTCACAATGCAGTCAAATACACACAGGGCAAAACTCTAATACTACCACGGCTAATACTAATACTACCAACACAAGTCAAAACTCTAATACTACCAAGTCTAATACTAATACTACCAACACAAGTCAAAACTCAAATACTACCAAGTCTAATACTAATACTTCCAACACAAGTCAAAACTCTAATACTACCAAGTCTAATACTAATACTACCAACACAAGTCAAAACTCTAATACTACCATGGCTAATACTAATACTTCCAACACAAGTCAAAACTCTAATACTACCATGGCTAATACTAATACTTCCAACACAAGTCAAAACTCTAATACAAGTCTAATACTAATACTACCAACACAAGTCAAAACTCTAATACTACCAAGTCTAATACTAATACTTCCAACACAAGTCAAAACTCTAATAATACCAAGGCTAATACTAATACTTCCAACACAAGTCAAAACTCTAATACTACCAAGTCTAATACTAATACTACCAACACAAGTCAAAACTCTAATACTACCAAGTCTAATACTAATACTACCAACACAAGTCAAAACTCTAATACTACCAAGTCTAATACTAATACTTCCAACACAAGTCAAAACTCTAATACTACCAAGTCTAATACTAATACTTCCAACACAAGTCAAAACTCTAATACTACCAAGTCTAATACTAATACTTCCAACACAAGTCAAAACTCTAATACTACCAAGTCTAATACTAATACTACCAACACAAGTCAAAACTCTAATACTACCAAGTCTAATACTAATACTTCCAACACAAGTCAAAACTCTAATACTACCAAGTCTAATACTAATACTTCCAACACAAGTCAAAACTCTAATACTACCAAGTCTAATACTAATGCTTCCAACACAAGTCAAAACTCAAATACTACCAAGTCTAATACTAATACTACCAACACAAGTCAAAACTCTAATACTACCATGGCTAATACTAATACTACCAACACAAGTCAAAACTCTAATACTACCAAGTCTAATACTAATACTACCAACACAAGTCAAAACTCAAATACTACCATGGCTAATACCAATACTACCAACACAAGTCAAAACTCTAATACTACCAAGTCTAATACTAATACTACCAACACAAGTCAAAACTCAAATACTACCATGGCTAATACTAATACTACCAACACAAGTCAAAACTCAAATACTACCATGGCTAATCATGTTCAGTGGGTGAATATGGGTTACAAAGCATATATATTGCATGATGCAGTACGAAGCAACACAGTCTTAACAGAACATCTCAAATGATAACAAGTCAAGTTTCAGGATCTACACAGGTTGTAGCTAGAGAAATCTGGGAAGAAAGAATTTTGACTCAATTTAATCACAAACAATAATTCTTATACAACTCATCCTGTCATCATTTTCTCAAAAGAGACAGTATTTTGAAAGGGGAATGAATGAATGAAAAAATGACAAATACAACAACAAAATATATTGGAGAATGACTTAATCTGCATCTTTGTGAAGTGTTCTATTTGGACTGATACAACGGCAAATTAGAAACAAAAAGGCTTGGGCTGTTCTTTCATGACTAAGCGTTTAATCGCTCTTTGTTGGCTGCAGACAGCTGTCTCATCTCCAGCTCGCTCACTCTCCCATCCCACTCTCTCCTGTTGTCTCTCGCTCTTCTTTTGTTTGGGCTGTACGTATCACATTGTCTTCGCTCACAGAGCAGATTTGTGTGTGTGTGTGTGTGTGTGTGTGTGTGTGTGTGTGTGTGTGTGTGTGTATGTGATGGGAGTGGTGTGGCAAGTCCAAATTGATTGCTTCCAATATGGACAGTGCAAAGAAGTGTATTAGCTGATGCATGCTTGGTTAATTTCTATCCACTAGGGTGTTGTGCTCATGGGCGCCTCCAGTAGTTAAAAAAAAAAAAAAATGCTCACCATTCCATCTCCATCTCCACTGTCTGGCTGAATATGATCATAAAATGTATATCCACTTTGACAAGCATCACAGGTATCTCTTTGCTAAAGCTGTGACAGGGGGGCCTCTGACAGGGCCTTGCTGCAGCCGCCCTCTCCCTCAGGAATGCCCTCCCCAGTCACATCTGACATTATGTCATCTTTCCAAAAAAGCCTTCAAAACCCACCTTTTCACTGTTGCTTTTGACCTATAATATTTCTCTCTCTCTCCCCCTCTCATCTATTTTAATATTTTCTCTCTTTATTAAAGTTGTTTTATCCCGTATTTGTAAAGTGTCTTTGAGCACGGTCAAAAGCAACAGTGAACAGTGAAGCGCTATATAATATACATTACATTACTAAACATACAATAATGAGTATTAATGTTCTGTAATTCTACTCATATTCTAATATTTCTTATATTTCCATTCTTATACTTAGTAAACAATAATTAGAGAGAGACCATGATGATGCCAACCTTAAAATGAGATATTCCTCTAAATCTGGCTTCAAACGGGTAAGATTTCAAAAGTAAAACGGCCACGAGCGTCTGACTCCTGCAGAAGGGCCCCCCCCCAAAGCTAAAAGTCAAACTCCGCCTATGGTTGCGCTAAAACTGTGTAAATGTATGCAGGTCGTCAAGGTGAGGTCAGAGGCGAGGGGGTGACATCACCAAAAACATCAACCTTACTCTACATCTGTAATGTAAATATCTTCATGTGCACATGCTTCCTCTGATACATGTGCAGTCGCCAGCCGCTTCTTTTCTCCTGACAGCTAGGAATTTCACCAGCAGGATGTAACGCGTGGGAGCATCACAGTATTCCCCCTAGTTCCCCTCCCCCCCGTACAGGCGCCCCGACCCAGGATCACACATATCCCACTGTTGATCCGGCTTCCCACCCGCAGACATGGCCAATTGTGCCCGTATGGATGCCCAACCAAGCCGGAGGTAAGGGGCTCGAACCTGCGATCCTCGTGTTGGTAGGGCCAGGGAATCTACCTCTGCACTACCCAGACACCCAGGGTCATTGGTTGCTGCTGAGGGTCATTCTTGTGGCCAAGGCTTCAGTACAGAAAGTGCTGTGCCTTGGTTGATATGCTTTGCCCACCTGAGTCATGTGCCCACAAACGTGAGCCAGCGCTCGGCAGAAGTGTTTAACAATGACTGGTTGTGTTGAGGTCCAACTCCTGGGCTGGGTCACAGGG
This sequence comes from Poromitra crassiceps, assembly GCF_964638095.1. Classification (NCBI taxonomy): domain Eukaryota; kingdom Metazoa; phylum Chordata; class Actinopteri; order Beryciformes; family Melamphaidae; genus Poromitra; species Poromitra crassiceps. The sequence goes on along the minus strand of NC_139626.1, from coordinate 29,508,418 downwards.
TGACTGTTCCTGGGTAACTCGAAGAAGCCATCAAATATTTAGCTGGGCTCCTTTTCATGATCATGGTATGTAAACAAACATATTATCCTTGTGATTGACACGCGATCTATTGGCCTGGCACCACAGTGAAAGCTTAGACAGTCCTTTAGTGTCAGAGGAAAAGAGGGTCACTGAGGAGGAAGGATTAATTAATTTCATCAAGATTTTGATCAGACCACTTGGTGTAGCCTATACCTTAATGTAGACCTCTGCAAGCCAAAGACTTTGAAGTGCACTTTTTAGTTTCTGTAAAGTGAGCAAACTGTTATATCTCTCTCTCTCTCTCTCTCTCTCTCTCTCTCTCTCTCTCTCTATACAGTATATATATATATATAGTATATATATATATATAGTATATATATATATATATATATATATATATATATATATATATATATTTTTTTTTTTAGGGCGCCCCATCTGCTGAAATATGTGCCCTCATAGCATTTCCTGTTGCATTACTTAGTTCCTCCTCCCTCATTCCTGTTACTTTCTACATTGTAAAGCGCTCCATGCAGGAGAGATGCATTTTGCACCAAGAGTCGCTTCCAGGCGAAACCAAAATGAACATGAAACAAACACAATAATTGTCTCTTAATTGTGGTCGAGACATGAAGGTGGATGGAAAACTCATTAAAGGGGGCAGATGAATAATGGAGGAGAGCGTGCTGGTGTTGTGCTAGCTTGGTTTACATCTTCGCTGGACAGGACGCTGGTTTCGCTCCTGGGGGGGGATGGGGGGGGCAGGCGCCCAGAGACAAAGCCAGCCAGCGAGCGCGGGGTGGGTGGGGGGGCGGATGGGGGGCCTGGCGGGGCAGAGGGCCAGGGTGTCTCAGCACTGCCCGACTGAAAGTGAGGAGAGGGCTTCATTGAAAGGGCCGGCCAGCGCCAGCCTCATCAGGCGAAAATGGAAAAAAGCTTTGGCCCGCCAGACAGCGAGCTGCAGGGATGCAAGGGAACCGTGACCGCTGGCAGCCATGACAGGAAACACAACCTTCCTCTTTGTAGCTGGAGGAGAGAACAAAACACTGTGGCTGGGGATTGCTTCATGCCATGTGATAGGCTGAATACTTCACTGTGAAACTGACAGACCTTGGGACTTTCGATCATTTTTCTGTTTTTGGCACACGCACATTGACTGGTTAAAAAGACATGTGGGACTCACTTGTGGTAAATAGTCAATATGATTTGTTTGCAGCGATTTTTGATGAGTGAGCAATGAGCATCATTCTCACAAGGCTCAGGAGGGCCGAATGTATTTGATCACAAAGCATACAAGTTATATCTACTTGGAAAAAGTCATCACCTAAGCTGCTTCCAGTCTATGAGCATACAGTGGAATGTCTTTGAGCATATACAGTTGAATGTCTTTGAGCATATACAGTTGAATGTCTTTGAGCATATACAGTTGAATGTCTTTGAGCATATACAGTGGAATGTCTTTGAGCATATACAGTTGAATGTCTTTGAGCATATACAGTTGAATGTCTTTGAGCATATACAGTTGAATGTCTTTGAGCATATACAGTTGAATGTCTTTGAGCATATACAGTGGAATGTCTTTGAGCATATACAGTGGAATGTCTTTGAGCATATACAGTTGAATGTCTTTGAGCATATACAGTGGAATGTCTTTGAGCATATACAGTTGAATGTCTTTGAGCATATACAGTGGAATGTCTTTGAGCATATACAGTTGAATGTCTTTGAGCATATACAGTTGAATGTCTATGAGCATATACAGTTGAATGTCTTTGAGCATATACAGTGGAATGTCTTTGAGCATATACAGTTAAATGTCTATGAGCATATACAGTTAAATGTCTATGAGCATATACAGTTAAATGTCTATGAGCATATACAGTTAAATGTCTTTGAGCATATACAGTTAAATGTCTATGAGCATATACAGTTGAATGTCTTTGAGCATATACAGTTGAATGTCTTTGAGCATATACAGTTAAATGTCTATGAGCATATACAGTTAAATGTCTATGAGCATATACAGTTAAATGTCTATGAGCATATACAGTTAAATGTCTTTGAGCATATACAGTTAAATGTCTATGAGCATATACAGTTAAATGTCTATGAGCATATACAGTTGAATGTCTTTGAGCATATACAGTTAAATGTCTTTGAGCATATACAGTTGAATGTCTTTGAGCATATACAGTTGAATGTCTTTGAGCATATACAGTTGAATGTCTTTGAGCATATACAGTGGAATGTCTTTGAGCATATACAGTGGAATGTCTTTGAGCATATACAGTTAAATGTCTTTGAGCATATACAGTTGAATGTCTTTGAGCATATACAGTTGAATGTCTTTGAGCATATACAGTGGAATGTCTTTGAGCATATACAGTTAAATGTCTTTGAGCATATACAGTTGAATGTCTTTGAGCATATACAGTTGAATGTCTTTGAGCATATACAGTGGAATGTCTTTGAGCATATACAGTTAAATGTCTTTGAGCATATACAGTTGAATGTCTTTGAGCATATACAGTTGAATGTCTTTGAGCATATACAGTTAAATGTCTTTGAGCATATACAGTTGAATGTCTTTGAGCATATACAGTTGAATGTCTTTGAGCATATACAGTTGAATGTCTTTGAGCATATACAGTGGAATGTCTTTGAGCATATACAGTGGAATGTCTTTGAGCATATACAGTTAAATGTCTGTCTTTGAGCATATACAGTTGAATGTCTTTGAGCATATACAGTTGAATGTCTTTGAGCATATACAGTGGAATGTCTTTGAGCATATACAGTTAAATGTCTTTGAGCATATACAGTTGAATGTCTTTGAGCATATACAGTGGAATGAACTGCAGACGTACAATGCAGCGTGGAGAAAGTGACAAATGAATGGGACTGGCTGGAGGTGCCAGTAGCCGAGGTGCCAGATTTCAGGTTGAGCAGTGTCACCTACTCGGAGAAGTAACCAGAGCTGGAGTCTCCCTTTGAGAACAAACCCGCTCGCTCCTTCATGCCTGCTTTGATCCGTCCAGCTTCCAGCCCACAGAACAGGGCAAGACTCTCTCACACACACACACACACACACACACACACACACACACACACACACACACACACACACACACACACACACACACACACACACACACACACACATCAATGCAGTTAGAAAAGACTCTTACACAATCAGACATGAATACACACATGCATGCGTTCTCACACACACGCACACACAGACACACACACACACATACACACACATCAATGCGTTCTCACACACACGCACACACCATGATAATGTGGGCCTATGGTTCCACCTAACCAGTGATTCCCCCACGCGCCACCCCCCACCCCCACCCAAGTGTCAGGCAGCTTCTGGAAGTGAAAATTAATAATCGCGGGTTTCAAAGTGTGATCCTCCGCAGGTCCTTTACATATGCCTTGTTACGAGAGGCGTAGCAATGATGTGATCATCTAATTTTAGTGTGTATCTGCATAGCTGTTGGTAAAATCATCTGTCACATTATCGCTTGCGCACAGATTAGAATCTAAGTAAGGAATTTGTGGGCTCGGGGTGGATGTCACAGACTAATCAATGCTCAAGCCGCAAAACTCTTCTAAGGTGAAGGAGATAGAAGCATAGACATCTGATATTTCACAATATCAAACCAGGATCCTTAAATATTCATTCTCTCAACACGATCCAAGTGTGGAGGAAGAATGTGATCTTCATTAGTCACCGGTACACTCACTGGTAAACTGCTAATGTGTCAGCTTAATTAAACCTATTTTTATCAACAAAAAAATAATACCCCCCCCCCCCCATTTTATCCCCAATTGTACTGTAACTTGGCAAATCCCCCCTGCTGTCCCAATCGTTGCTCCAGCCCCTCTAGACAATCTGGGGGAGAGTTGTAGACTAGCACATACTTCCTCCGACACGTGCAGTCATCAGCGGCTTCTTTTTGCCTGACAGCGAGGAGGATTTTTTGAAATGAGGCAGAGTTTACTCACCTATTTTCAGATCAGCTGTGTCAGTCAATGAGGGGAAACGAGGTTGGTAAACTACTCACCTTGGATAGTTTACCCACCTCTGGATTCACTACTACACCCGTGATCATCATGCTACCCCCCCCCCCCCCCCCCCCAGTTCCCCTCCCCCCGGACAGGCCCCACAACTGACCAGAGGAGACACTAGTGCGGCGGCCAGGACACGCACCCCTAATCCGGCTTCCCACCCACATACACGGCCAATTGTGCCTGGAGGCCACACGGGGCTTGAACTTGCAACCCTCATTTTGGTAAGCAGGGAATCTACCGCTACACTACTCGGACACCCAGCTCAATCGTTTTTGGAATTAGATAGCACATGTTTATCAATTCCTTTATAAATAGACATGGAAACAGAGCAACATCAGAATGGAAGGCTTTTGTGTCTTGTACAGTATCTAACTCTGTATCTAGTTTTTGTGTCCTGTATCTAACTCTGTATCTAACTCTAACTATAATCTAGTTTATGTGTCCTGTATCTAACTCTGTATCTAAATCTAACTCTAATCTAGTTTATGTGTCCTGTATCTAACTCTGCATCTAACTCTAACTCTAATCTAGTTTTTGTGTCCTGTATCTAACTCTGTATCTAACTCTAACTCTAATCTATTTTATGTGTCCTGTATCTAACTCTGTATCTAACTCTAACTCTAATCTAGTTTTTGTGTCCTGTATCTAACTCTGTATCTAACTCTAATCTAGTTTTTGTGTCCTGTATCTAACTCTGTATCCAGTGGCGGCTCCAGCCAATTGTGGCTGGGGGGGCTAAGGGGGGGGCTAAAATATTTACGTGGGGGCCCCTCCCTCTCATACATTCATATGGTGGTAATTTCTCAGGTACTTGTGTAAAAAGGTTGAGAACCACTAATATAAGAAATAATAATAATATGATAATGTGTGAATTAGGCTCTACTATTAGACAAGGAGGGCCCACTGCTTTTCCATTGAGAGCCAAATCCCCAACCCAACATTATGCATGTAAGTGCTTCAATGAGCTGAAGACTGACTGTGTATTTAGCCCTATGCCACACTGTATGTTGAGACTGATGAGTCCAGTTACACAATATGCAGCACACACATTTAGATGGTAAATCAAGAGTTTATATTCACAAGTTACACAAAAGATTTAAAATATGCTATATTTTTTAGACAAATTAGGCAAATTAGGCCCGCGGGCCGCCAGTTGAGTATCACTGCTGTATAGTGACTGAGCTGGACAACAGGCGATTTGATACTTTTATCAAAACCAGCTCAGTGGCCTTGTGGTCTGAGTGTATTAGCCTAGTTTAGTTGTTATAAATGAAGTTTTTGTTTTTCTCCAAAGAAATTTCCAGGGGGGGCTTAGGGGGGGCTTGGCTAATTTCAGGGGGGCTCAAGCCCCCCCTAGCCCCCCCTGGAGCCGCCACTGGCTGTATCTAACTCTAACTCTAATCTAGCTTTTGTGTCCTGTATCTAACTCTAACTCTAATCTATCTTTTGTGTCCTGTATCTAAATCTAACTCTAATGTAGTTTTTGTGTCCTGTATCTAACTCTGTATATAAATCTAACTCTAATCTAGTTTTTGTGTCCTGTATCTAACTCTGTATCTAACTCTAACTCTAATCTAGTTTATGTGTTCTGCATCTAACTCTAACTCTAATCTATTTTATGTGTACTGTATCTAACTCTGTATCTAACTCTAACTCTAATCTATCTTTTCTGTCCTGTATCTAACTCTGTATCTAAATCTAACTCTAATCTAGTTTATGTGTCCTGTATCTAACTCTGTATCTAAATCTAACTCTAATCTAGTTGATGTGTCCTGTATCTAACTCTGCATCTAAATATAACTCTAATCTAGTTTTTGTGTCCTGTATCTAACTCTGTATCTAACTCTAACTCTAATCTATTTTTTGTGTCCTGTATCTAACTCTGTATCTAACTCTAACTCTAATCTAGTGTTTGTGTCCTGTATCTAACTCTGTATCTAAATCTAACTCTAATCTAGTTTTTGTGTCCTGTATCTAACTCTGTATCTAAATCTAACTCTAATCTAGTTTTTGTGTCCTGTATCTAACTCTGTATCTTACTCTTACTCTAATCTATTTTATGTGTCCTGTATCTAACTCTGCATCTAACTCTAACTCTAATCTAGTTTATGTGTCCTGTATCTAACTCTGTATCTAACTCTAACTCTAATCTAGTTTATGTGTTCTGTATCTAACTCTAACTCTAATCTATTTTATGTGTCCTGTATCTAACTCTGTATCTAACTCTGCATCTAACTCTGCATCTAACTCTAACTCTAATCTATTTTATGTGTACTGTATCTAACTCTGTATCTAACTCTGCATCTAACTCTGCATCTAACTCTAACTCTAATCTATTTTATGTGTTCTGTATCTAACTCTAACTCTAATCTATTTTATGTGTACTGTATCTAACTCTAACTCTAATCTATTTTATGTGTTCTGTATCTAACTCTAACTCTAATCTATTTTATGTGTTCTGTATCTAACTCTAACTCTAATATATTGTATGTGTCCTGTATCTAACTCTGTATCTAACTCTGCATCTAACTCTAACGCTAATCTATCTTTTGTGTCCTGTATCTAACTCTCCATCTAACTCTGCACCTAACTCTAACTCTAATCTATTTTATGTGTACTGTATCCAACTCGAACTGTAATCATCGTTTTTGGAGTTAGATGCAGTACACAAAAGCCTTCAATTCTGATGTCGCTCTATTTCTGTCTATTTATAGAGGAATTGATAAGCATGTGCTAAAGAGGCCAGCAGTGAGTCTCACTTGAGCTTCTGTACCTGCGGAGCAATCCATTTAAAACAAGCAGATGGGGGATGGAGGGCACAAGCTGGGAGTTGAGCTGTGTCCAGGCTTTAGGCTGGTGCAGAGCCAGCGCTGGTGCAGCAGGTAACCAGGTCACTTCACCCAATGCAGATGAGTCATTCTGAGGGTGATGACACACACTCCTGTCCTGTGAGAACAGACAAAGAGAGCGTGGTTGAGAAAACACTCGACATGATGTCGGAAGACTCAGCTGGAAATTTGAATCAGAATCACAATCATTTGCGTCGTCAAGTTAAATAATTGTACATGAATTTGTCCCGGAGTCATATTGTCAACTTATCGTGCGGTCCACACTGTGAACAATTTGGTTGGTGGATGGATGGTTGGCATTGTGACAGGCTCTGATTGCATGTACTGTAATATCTGCAGTTATTTTTGAACAGTGAAACCACGTTTTGTTTTTACTGTTACCTAATATACCATGAACTTTGCACCAAAAAATAAGCTTTATAATAACTATTTTCTTTTGTAGCTAGCAGCTGGCGGGTGTAGTTCGGTCAAAAGAAAATAGTTCCTACATGAAACTGCTCATAACAAGGTCTGTGGATTATCTTGAGTAACCAGGTCATGATGTCTGGAAAGAGACATTGCTGTTGAGTTTATCAAATGTATTTATTTGGCACTTTGAGCACCACAAGCCGAGTGCCATCCAGTTCCATTGTATTGGAGAGAAGCCAGAAACTCTGTGGCCGATATCTCCAAAACTCAGGCAAATAACACAAAACGATATAGATGGATAAATAGCACTACAGGTGAGAGGGGATATATGTATTTTGGATTTTAGGGTGAGCTGTCCCTTTAAATACAGTAATTGCATGTTATCCTTTGAATGAGTGATGATGCTTTTGTGTCATTTAAATGAACCGTTTTGTACACACAGGTGTGTATTTACTGGATACAGTTGCCTTCAAACGTGACTCAGCCAATCTAACTGAGGATCAGAAATATTTATTTCATAAAGTCCATTTTCATGTGCAACCTAAAGCAGACAAAGAAAGTGTGCCCACTTGCCAGACCTTTCAACTATCAATTAGATTTCCACGCAATTACAGCCAGTCTCAGCCAGTCTGACCCAGATTCTAAAAATATCAATGGCTGTGTTTAATTAGTGAGCTAACGAGATTACATAGCTTGATTGGAGAGAAATGGACAGGAGCTGGAACAGAGGAGCCTGCTCTGTAGCTGCACACAGCATAGCAGTTTCATACAGCATCCCTTCTAAATTCTCTAAGGTGAACTGAGACTAATTCCTAAAATTGAGAAAGGTCATACAAGTGTTCTGAAGATAACCAGAGAGACAGCACAGGTCCATAGCAACTGCAGCAACCAAACTGCAAGCCTATCTTGACGCTGAGGTAACCATACAGCATCCAAGCCACACAGGTGCCGTGCTGTGCAGTGAATAAACCTCGTTCCCAACGCCTATATCTGGATAAATTATCTGGATAATGGTTGCATTTAAAAACCAGGTGTAAATGGGGTGAAAGAGATCTGAACACAAAAAAGTGAGCTAGACTACCTCCAGATGTGGTCAGGAATATCTCATCATAATGCGTTTACACCTTGCATTAACATGTTTTTCTTTGTCCAGATAACATCCAGATAACTTATCTGGATACAGGCCACATTTAAAAATCAGGTGTAAATGGGCTGTGAGTTGCCTGCTGACAGAGAAGAGCACACACCTCCGGGTAGCACTTTACAATAAGGGTACATTAATTAAGGATTGGTAATGCTTAATAAGCACTTTATTAATAGCTAACTAATAATTTACTAATGTGTTTATATTAACTAAGTATTAATTTATACATTATGTAACAGTTTAGGTTTAGTGTTTAGCACTGCTGCCTCACAGCAAGAAGGTCGCAGGTTCGAACCCCGGTCTGTCCCAGGTCCTGTCTATGTGGAGTTTGCATGTTCTCCCCGTGTTTGTGTGAGTTTCCTCTGGGTGCTCCGGTTTCCTCCCTCCATCAAAGACATGTACTGTATGTTAGGGTTAATACTCCTAACATCACTACTACCACTAATAACATCTAGGCTTATGGACCACAGGAAGAATAGCTGCTGCAATGCTGCAGCTAATGGTGATCCTAATAAAACTTAAAACTTAATGGTTAGGGTTAGGGTTAACTAACCCTATAGTGTTAGGTAATAAGCATTAACTCAGCATTAGCTAATGCTTATTAAGCATTAACTAAGGTTAGTTAATGTACCCTTATTGTAAAGTGTTACCAACCTCTGCTTTGGGCATCTGAACAGATGTAAAGACACAAACTCTGGCTAATTATACATTCTCTTAAAGGTTGCGAGGTGAATAAGTGAGAAAAAAGTGAGACATCTAACTAGAGTCCTCAACTCCCGGAGGACAACCTGTTCTCCGGCGTAGCCAAAGGTACAGGAACCGCCGTTGAAGTCGTAATTGCTCTCGCCAGACTGCTGGTGTTCACATTGTGTGAGTAGTGCAGAGGTCCCACTTTCTTAAGACAGCTCCAATTACGCAGGAGCTGATGACTGTATATGTTCCCTGGGAAAAGACCTGGGAGAATACAGGAGACCCAGACGGCAGGAGATAAAGAATACAGGAGATAAAGAATACAGGAGACCTAGACGGCAGGAGATAAAGAATACAGGAGACCCAGACAGCAGGAGATAAAGAATACAGGAGACCCAGACGGCAGGAGATAAAGAATACAGGAGACCCAGGCGGCAGGAGATAAAGAATACAGGAGACCCAGGTGGCAGGAGATAAATGAACCCCCCCAAAAAAGGGGGAAAAAGTTGCCAGAACACCTCCTGTTTGGATACAGTAAATATACATAATCAACGTTATCACACTGTGATCGAGCAGCATTAGAAACCCTCTCTCTATTTGATGGAAAAATCCAGCCCACACAATTTGACACTGTTACAAATAACTATGGGGGTGTTCCTTGCATTTCTGGGTCAATGATGTTGTTTGGTGTATTTTTCTTCTTCCAGGGGATAACTGGCCAAACGAAGACAATGTGATGTCATGTTTCATAGCAGGAAGTGATCTAAAACATCTATGGTATCAATCCCTCAGAATCAAAGAGCAAGGGCTTCTTTCTAGAGCCGCCATTTTCCACTAATATGCAACAGTTGTGTCCTGTATCTAACTCTGTATATAAATCTAACTCTAATCTAGTTTTTGTGTCCTGTATCTAACTCTGTATCTAACTCTAACTCTAATCTAACAGAAGAGAAGGACCGATTTCTCCACTGACAGCAGCCTCAAAAGACCAGAATGCAATGCAACTACCAGACATGTTGCATTTCGAGTTAGGACGCAACTACATTTTTCAGACTGGAAAAACTCTTTGCTGCTATCCCATAATGCACAGCTGCTATCCCATAATGCACCGCTAAATGCTGCTATCCCTCTTGATTGAAAGTCATCTCTCTACTAATCCCAGGAATCTGTGTCTCTCAGTCTTCTCATATCTCCAGAACCATTCGTCCGATCGACTTCACACTTTGGCCGGTGTGTTGCTACCTGCTGGGGACCCGAGGAAGTGCAGTGCACTTGGACACGTGGTGCAATATAGACACGCGACACGTTCAATATTAATAAACTTTGACTAAACAACAAACCACTTAGTTCTAGTCTCGCAGTAGCCAGTCGTAGATAAGATACATCTACGTTCTGGAAAACAACTCTTGAAAAGTGGTTAACGCCCGCCCCCCAAGACAAAACATTGACGCGTGACAGACATATGAATTGACCAACCACGACATGCTGGACTTCCGTAACAGCCCAGCCAGTCAGATTTCACCGCACGATTCGTGTCTGGCTGCGGAACCCGGAAACTTTACTTGATTCAGACCCTCTGTCGCAGGAAGCGTGCTGACGTAAGATGTTGGGCTCTGACTGGCTAAGCGGGACATAGGCAAAATACACGTTTGATTGGCAGCAGAATCAACCAATGGAAGGCCGTAAACTGCTTCTACAGTTCAATTCCATGAATCTCTGTCTGTGAGTGTGTGCATATGTGTGTACTGTAGGCTACTTCGCGCATATCTCAAGAACCGTCTGTCTGATTGACTGTGAAGTTGTTTAGATGAGCGGTTCTTGAGAAAGCTGCAAGCAGCAATCACCCGCTCCGGATACGCACGTATTGAACATGCACGCGTGGTTCTTGAGAAAGCTGCACCCAGCAATCGGCCCATTCCGGACAGGCACGGGCACTGCACTGGTTCAGAGAAATGCAGGAAATCCCCAACTGAAGCGGAAGTAAACAAACAAAGCAGGTTGAGGGAAAGTGGGTTCACCCAAAAAGTAAATTAGAGCACTTCAAAGAACCAGATATATAACCGAGGCATTTTTCCTTCCAGGCACGTCTCATCAGCCAAACTCCACTGCCTCAGTATTCCAGTTTCACACTCATGCTAACGCTAATGCTCATGCTAATATAAAATGACTGTCAATGACTGCTGGTGAAAGGTCACATGTCCTGGGAGTGTCAGTGCGATGCTGGTGGTGTCCTGCCTCGGAGACTCTGTAACAGCAGGTTAGCACGGCCTGAGAGCACCATACACTGTCAAGACTCCCCCCCCCACGGCCTGAGTGCACCATACACTGTCGAGACTCGCCCTCCCCCTCCTCTTATCTCAATTAGTAAAAAAACAACAACAAAAAGCAGATCTTGAAGCTGCGCTAGCTCACATGGCTGTCATTCGAGCTACAGATTGTTTGTTTTTTTTCACATTCCCCCCCATTAATTGTACTTGGCCAATTTGCCCCGTGCTGCCCCCCGGTCGCTGCTCCACCCTCTGCCGATCTGGGGAGAACCGTAGACTAGCACCATGCTTCCTCCGACACATGCGCAGTTGCCAGCCGCTTCTTTTCACCTGACAGCGGCAGCTTCACTGGCAGGACGTAGCACGTGGGAGGATCACGCTATTCCCACCAGTTCCCTTCCCCCCGCACAGGCGCCCCGACTGACCAGAGGAGGTGCTAGTGCAGATTTCCTCATTTTTGTATACACGCATTGCACATCCATGGGCAGATTGAGAGCTGTAAACGAGCCTTAACGAGCCATACCAGTTGGCAGGGGCGGAGTTTCTGCCAGCAGATGAATGGGGCGCTCTCGGTGCGAGAAACATGGAGGGAAGTGAAACATCGTTCATCTGCATATACTACCGACATTGTAATGATACAATGCTGGTTGAAAAGCGGTGAAGTTGCCTTTTAAGGACGGAGAAATGGAATGACCTGATCTGATAGGCGTTTCCTCTAAATTGTTTAGACTATTTCAACTCTTTTGTGAAGCTCCTCCCTTTATTGATTAGTACAGTACAATTGTATCATGAGATTAGAAGGGGGACAGCTGTGACATTGTCTTGTATGGATTCATTGATTGATTAATGGGTTGTATTTTGGTATGTTTCCTCTCGAAGTCCCTCAGTGAATAGACTAAAAACCAATCAATAGTCAGCTGTTGCTGCTCTTTAGCCTCAATATAATGGAGCACTTTAGCCTAAACAAGGTACAATGTAGACCATCCCTGAATGGTTACAACATTGCAGTAATCATTTCTTGAAGATGAGGTTTCCCATTAAAAAATACTTGGGTCAATATTTTATTACTCTAAATTATTATCCCAACACTTCCAGCATGCGGGCTGAAGGCACAGGCCTTGTGTACAGAAACCCTCCTGTGGGTCTTCATGGGGGTGCAGATGGAGAGGAGATGGCTCCTGTGAAATACAATCAGGAGGATAGAGTGGTGGTGGTGGTGGTGGTAGGGTGGGGGGGGGGGTGACATAAAGCTGACAGAGCAGCGTAGGTGATGACGCTGGGGAGCCGGGTGCCACCGTGATGCCACCTCACCCTCGTCCTCACCGGCCAATTATCCTAATTGGAGTCGCTGAGAGATTAAAAGCTCAATTTCCTGACCACTAAGATCCATTTAGATGTTCACTATAGCGCTGGTAAATGAGAAGATAGGGACCGCACTCGAGTGCGGTCCCTATCTTCTCATTTACCTGTGACATTTCTACATTGGACTACGCACCTGTCTGAGCACAGTGGTTACCTCCTCCACTATATAGCGCTGGCACACACAGATTATTAAAAGGCAATTTGAACGTGTGGTTCTCTGGTCAACATCTTAATCTATGAGATCACCTTTTACAAACAGTGCATCCAAAACTTAGGCGTTGTTTTCCTTGGATTTTCTTTCAATTAAGTTTGAGTTTGAGTTTCTCTTTGTCTGTCCAGCTATTTATTAAACAAATGGCTGCTGCTGCTGCTGCCAGGAATACAAAACACATCACTTCCTACATGGCAGAGGATTTTTCCCTGGAAAGCAAATGTAGCAAGAGTAAAATCTTCAATAAACTAGTTTGAATCATTCTACATAATCAAACACAACTTGTGTTAACAGTTGGAAATCTGCTCTGTGTCGCAAAATGAGACACGTTTCATGTTACGTTACTGGACAGTGCTAGTGGCAGGGTGTGGAGGTTACTGGACAGTGCTAGTGGTCAGGGTGTGGAGGTTACTGGACAGTGCTAGTGGCAGGGCATGGAGGTTACTGGACAGTGCTAGTGGCAGGGTGTGGAGGTTACTGGACAGTGCTAGTGGCAGGGTGTGGCGGTTACTGGACAGTGCTAGTGGTCAGGGCGTGGAGGTTACTGGACAGTGCTAGTGGCAGGGCGTGGAGGTTACTGGACAGTGCTAGTGGCAGGGTGTGGAGGTTACTGGACAGTGCTAGTGGTCAGGGTGTGGAGGTTACTGGACAGTGCTAGTGGTCAGGGCGTGGAGGTTACTGGACAGTGCTAGTGGCAGGGCGTGGAGGTTACTGGACAGTGCTAGTGGCAGGGCGTGGAGGTTACTGGACAGTGCTAGTGGGACAGTCACTTGAGCGCATGTGTGCCGAATGAGCCAAAAATAAAGCAAGTCCTCCAAAATGAGAGCATGAAGCATCACCACTTGGGATTTCCCTGTCCTCTACTCTTATTGCCTTGTGGAGCTCTGATGCAACACAAAGCATAACCCTGCACCATTTCTGTCATGCTCAGAGTGTGCTGGAGCTTAGCTAGCACTCCAACTTCAAGAACACACAGTGACTGGACACAGAGATACATTAATTTGTAGGTGGGAGGCTCATACCGCATTCTTCATGACAACTCGGACCGCTAGAAAAAATGGGTTCCGACCTGTAAAAAAGTGAATCGAACGGTCGTCCAGGTCGGAATTACAGATCCGAAATTCGGATATCATTCAGAGCTCCGCTTTGTCCGAGGTGACGTCATAGCCACCTCAAAATGGCCACTTGTATCGCTAATAGTAATCACAGAATTATTATAAAGAGGTTTGTTGACGTTGTGAAATTCAGCATTCAGCATGTTCGGTTAGCATTGTTAGCTAGTAGGTCAAGTCAAGTCAAGTCAAATTTTATTTATATAGCACCTTTCATACACAAAGGCAATTCAAGGTGCTTTACAAAAAAAAAAAAAAAAAAAAAAAAAATCGAAAAAACAAGCAGCAAAGCAATGCACATATAAAAAAAACACATAAAAAACACAGCCGACAGTTTTAGTTAAAATATATACTCAAATTAACAAACATGAAACATTATTTCTGTTTTAAATAAGTTACAAGGCATTCTTCAGTATTATTATTACATGCACAGTCCATTTGTTGGAAATGTACAGGAATCTTTTTTTTTAAATTACAGGCCGAGAGAGGCAGTAGTTTAGTAGCAGTTAAAAGCAAGAGTAAACATAAAGGTCTTTAGCTTGGATTTAAAAATAGGCAGAGTAGGGGCAGATCTAATGTGTTCAGGGAGTTTGTTACAGTTATGAGAGGCATAGTGGGAGAACGCGGCTTCACCATGTTTTGATTTGGTCCTCGGGACAATTAGTAGACCAGTGCCTGAAGATCTCAGGGATCTGGATGGTTCATAGTGTAGAAGCATTTCAGAGATGTAGTGTGGGCCTGACCCGTTGAGAGATTTGTAAACTATTAGCAGAATTTTAAAGTCTATTCTAAGATTTACTGGCAGCCAATGCAGGGATTTGAGAACTGGTGTAATGTGTTCAGCTTTCTTGGTTCTTGTTAGAACTCTAGCAGCCGCATTCTGAATGAGCTGTAGTTGTTTAATAGCTTTTTTGGGAAGACCATTGAAAAGACTGTTGCAGTAGTCTAGCCTGCTAGAAATGAAAGCATGAATTAGTTTTTCAAGATCTTGTTTGGACATATAGCCTCTAATCCTTGCTATATTTTTTAGATGATAGAAGGCAGATTTTCTTATAAGCTTGATGTGGGAGTTGAAATTTAGATCAGAGTCAATAATAATGCCAAGATTTTTTACCTGGTCCTTTGGCTTCAAAGATAGGGATTCGAGGTGAGCAGTAACTTTGAGCCTATCTTCTTTTTTGCCGAAGACAATTATCTCTGTTTTGTCTTTATTAAGTTGGAGAAAATTCTGGCACATCCAATCATTAATTTGCGCAAGGCACTGACACAGTGTCTCTATGGGGGCATAGTCATCCGATGAGAGGGCTATGTAGAGTTGGGTGTCATCTGCATAGCTATGATAAGCTATTTTGTTTTTTTGCATAATTAGGCCCAGAGAGAGCATATAAAGGTTAAACAGGACAGGACCTAAAATTGATCCTTGGGGTACCCCACATGTCATTTTGGTTTGTTCAGATGTGTAGTTGCCAATGGAGACAAAGTAGTTCCTGTCTTGCAGATAAGATCTGAACCACTCTAGGACCGTGCCGGAAAGCCCGACCCAGTTTTCCAGTCTGTCCAATAGAATTTCGTGGTCAACCGTATCAAAGGCAGCGCTGAGGTCTAGTAACATTAAGATTGAGATTTTACCTGAATCAGTGTTCATTCGGATGTCATTTATAACTCTGATAAGCGCAGTTTCGGTGCTATGATGGGGTCGGAAGCCTGATTGGAAGGGATCTAGGAGATCATTGGAGGATAGAAAGGTATTGAGTTGTTGGTAGACAGTTTTTTCGAGTATTTTGCTAATAAAGGGAAGATTTGATATTGGTCTGTAATTGCTGATTATAGAGGGGTCGAGGCTACGCTTCTTAAGCAAGGGCTTAACAACTGCAGTTTTTAGAGATTTTGGAAAAATGCCTGTAAGAAGAGAGGTATTAATTATCTTCAGTATGTCGGTCGCCAGGCAACTGTAGACATTTTTTAGAAAGCTTGTTGGCAGGGTGTCTAGGCAACACGATGAGGATTTAAGGCCTCGTATCGTTTCTTCTAGTTTCTTGTGGTCAATGACATTGAACTGAGTCATGTTAATTAAGCACCTATTTTGTGGGTGCGGCGGAGCCACATTTGTTCTTGATGTGGAAATAGTTAGTCTGATATTTATAATTTTATCCCTAAAGAAGGTCGCAAATTCATTGCATTTGACATTGGATAGAAGATCAGGGGCAATTTGTGGGGGGGGGTTTGTCAGCCTGTCAACAGTGGCAAAAAGAGTGCGAGCGTCATTGGTGTTTTTGCTGATAATGTCGGAGAAGAAGAGTTTTCTGGAATTTTTTAGTTCCTGGTTGTAGGAGTGAAGACTATTTTTATAGATGTCATAATCGATGTGAAGTTTAGTTTTCCGCCATTTGCGCTCGGCTTTCCTACAATCTCTTTTTTTGTTATTTACAGAGGGAGCGTTTCTCCATGGTGCTTTTTTCTTACCGGAGATTAGTTTAGATCTAATGGGAGCTACAGCATCAATAGCCTTTAGGGTTTTAGAATTGAAGTTATCTAGGAGATCATTGACAGAGGCTGAGGAGAGGGAAGGGGCCAGCGAGAAAGCCTCCATGAACCGTGTGCTAGTGCTCTCGTTGATGTGACGCTTTTTGATGGTTTTTGACCGAGTAAGAGCGATAGGGGTGACCTTGAGTTCAAGAAAGATACAGAGATGGTCGGACAGAGCAACATCACTAGCTGAAAGAAACGATGACTCAAAGCCCTTGGTGATAAATAAGTCTAGGGTATGGCCTCGATTGTGAGTGGGCCCAGAGACATGTTGTAACAGGTCAAAAGTGTCAAGGAGGTTATTCAATTCTTTGGCATTATTATCATTGGGGTTGTCAATATGAATATTAAAATCTCCTGCAATAGTTAAACAGTCGTGTTCTATGGAGATTATAGAAAGGAGTTCTGAAAATTCATCAAAAAAACTACTAGAGTACTTAGGTGGTCTGTATATAATCAGTAGTAAAATAGAGGGAGAGCACTTCAGAACAGCGGCCAGATATTCAAACGATGAAAAGTCGCCAAACGATACCTGCTTACATTGAAAAACATCAGAGAAAATAATAGCTACTCCTCCCCCCTTCTTACCGACTCTGGGGGCGTCAATGTAGTTAAAGTTAGGTGGGGCTGACTCATTAAGAACATATTCCCTGTTGTTTAGATCAAGCCAGGTCTCTGTGAGGAACATGAGGTCCAGTTTATGACTCGTAATCAGATCGTTTATTAGAAGCGACTTGCTTACAAGTGACCTAATATTTAGCAGTGCAGCCTTGATACTTACATTGCTGGGTTGATTTTGTAAATGCTTTTCGGGGTGTCCCTGGAGAACAGATACTAGGCTTGGTCCTGGAACAGGACGTGCTGAGAGATAATCTTTGTTTGTTCTGTAGCTAATCAGGGTGGGGATAGCTAGACATTTGATCTTTTCATGATGCTCTGTGACCTTGTTTTTGGGGCCGGAAATGATTTTTTCAGTTTTCGCCTTTGGGGCGGGCAGGGAGATTGAGCGAAAGGTGAGCGGGTGGGAGGGGGAGGTGGTTTTGAGGGTGGGGGGTCGGAACAAGGAGGTCTTGGGGGTGGGGAGGAGCGAGGGGGTCTTTGGGGTGGGGAGGAGCAGGGGGTGCTGGCTATGCTGGCATGAGTCTGTTTAGCCAGTGTGTTCATGGATGGAGAGGGCTGATTAGCCAGCTCATTTAAGCGAGGGGGTCTTTGGGATGGGGGGGGGCGAGGAGGAGGAGGTGTTGAGGGTGGGGAGAAGCAGGGGGCGCTGGCTATTCTGGCGTGAGTCTGTTCAGCCAGTGTGTTCATGACAGATGGAGAGGGCTGATTAGCCAGTTTTTTTAGGCCAGGAGTCTGTTCAGCCAGTGTGTTCATGACAGATGGAGAGGGCTGATTAGCCAGTTCTTTTAGGCCAGGCGGAGGGGTGCACTGCAGGCCAGCTAGTCCAGCGTCAGCCCGCTCAAACAGTTTGTTGGAGGTGCGGAGCGGGCTAGCTAGACTAACATTAACCTCCTCAATCAGCTTGTTCATGCCAGCTGAGAATGGCAGTAGGTGGAGGGAGGGGGAAAGGGAGGAGGGCGATGAGAGGGAGGTGGAGGAGTGGAGGGGGGGGGGGCAATGAGGTCTCCAAGGAAACAGCTGAGGGGGCGTCGCCCCCCGCCGGGTCCAAGGAAACACCTGGGGGGGCGTCGCTCTCCGCCGGGTCATCAGGCCGTTGAGCTGCGGTGAGGGGCGAGAAGAGGGAGGTGGGAGAGTGGAGGGGAGGGGGAAAGAGTGGGGAAGGGGGGGTGGAGGAGAAAGGGGGGGTGGAAGAGAGGAGGGGAGGGGAGAAGATGAAGTCGTCGTCGTTTGGTGGAGCGTCGACCAGTTGAGCCACGGCGTCGACCTGTAGAGCCAGGACAGCTGCTGCAGGAGGCGTGGCGTCGTCCTGTTGAGCCGCGGCGTCGAAATGTAGAGCCGGGGCGGCGGCAGAAGGTGGGGCGACGACCTGTAGAGCCGGGACAGCGGCTGCCAGGACAGCGGCTGCCGGATGTGTGGCGTTGGACAGTTGGGCCGGGGCGGCGGCAGGAGGTGGGGCGTCGTTGGTCAGTTGGGCCGGGGTGGCGGCAGGAGGTGGGGCGTCGACCTGTAGAGCCGGAGGTGTTCTGCCTTGGGGAGGCTCTAGAGGGATCTTGACCTTGTAATAGTCCACCGTGTATAGTAGATTAGAACTCAGTAAAGCCTTGCCAGCACTATTGAGATAGTGCCCGTCCGCAGTGAAGAGGTGCTCACGCTGCCAGAACAAATTAAAATTCTCAATAAAGTTGACTTTATGTAGTGGGCAGGCGGTGGAAAGCCATGAACTTAGGCCTAGTAGTCTGCTGAAGCGGTTCGTGCCCTGAGATGGTAGAGGGCCACTGATGAAAGCCTCAATGTTTAGAGAGGTTAGCACATTCAGCAGATTGGCAAAGTCAGATTTAAGTTTCTCTGATTCTTGCTTATAAATAACATTTTTTCCAATGTGCAGGATCACCCTTGTCACAGCTTTGTGAGATGTTAGTAACTCTGTGATTTTTCCTGTTATGTCAGAGATTGCGTCTTGAGGGAAGCAGTATGTTTTGGAATTTCTCCAGCTCCTGATGTTTTTCACTGTATAATCTCCTACTCCTACTATCAGGGTTGTTTTGGCTTGAGTGTCCTTGGACCTTGAGACACTGTTTCTTCCCTGAGGCCTTGTGCTAGCGCTAGCCTGATTTTCCTTCTCATGGTGTAGCTGGGCAGCTATGTCAGCTGGAGGTGATCGAAGCAGGCCAAAACGATTCTCAAGTTGCAATTCCATTAGCGGAGGAGGGGGGGCTGTTCCTCCTCTCGTGACAGTAGTCCATGACCGCTCGTTTTGGGGTTTGTGGTTAAGCAGTTGACGACCCTCCTCTCTCGTGCGGAGAGTCCGTGTTCGGTCATTAGCTTGCCGAGCCGAGCACCGCAGGCTGGAATTTAGGGAGGGCCAGCCTGTTGCTGAGCTGATTTCTGGGTTTTGTGGAGTAATTGTGGATTCGGAAATCACTAATCTCTTTGGGATATGTCTTTGTTTATGCTTCGGGCTCGCAGTTTGGTTTGCGATGTTAGCAGGGGCTTTCTCCGGAGCTGGCAGGCTAGCCGCATCAGATAGCTCTAGGTTAGTAGCCATAGCAGTTTGACTCTGTAGCAATGAGTCAGCATCCCTGGGAGCTAATGATAATGTACTCACGTTGCTCGTGACATTCTGTGCAATTTGACTCGATGGCAGTGAGTTCTTTGAGAGATGAAATATCGTTGTTTCTAGTACGGCAATCCTTTGAAGATGATCACAGCAGCTTATATGAGGCATATTGTGCTAGACAGTAGTGCTAGGCTATGCTAGGCTATACTTAGCCTGGGTGAGCTCCGAAAGTGCTGTTAGTGGTGATTTCATAAAAATAGGATAACGATTCAAAATGAAAGATCGTTACTAGAAAGTGGCGTAGTAGTAAAATCAGGGGGATAAAAGAAAAAAGAAAGTTTCGTAGTTAAAAAGCAAAAAGCTGGCAGAGAAGCAGGAGCAAGCAGAAAAGCGACTGTTTCTCTATCGGCAGCAAGTAGGAAGGGTAGCTACCATGCTAACTGAACACAGGTTGCTATAGCAACCTATAGCCTGGGTTTGGTTTTTACCCCCGAGCGGGAAGTGCAGCGCGTGAACGCAAATATGTCGGGGCGGAGGTTCCATGTTGAAACTTCTGACGCTCGAGTTGTCATGAACACGGTATCAATGCACAGAGTTACAGTAAAAGTGTAGGTCTGGAGAAATAGGGGAATCATTTATTCACTATAATTCCATGCATAAGCAACACAATGACAGAATGTATGACTATTTTGTTCAAAGATCTTGTCAAATGGGCGTACGTGGTCAAATTTGGGTCCGTTTAGGGGTCCTTGACGTGAAAAGGTTTGAGAACCGCTTTAGACAATAACCTGCATCAAAGACTGTTCGCTCAGACAGACCTGTTGTTTTGAAACTCCTTGGCATAATTTGTCTGGGAGCTTCCAACAAACAAGCAAACATGAGATTGCACTTTTGCAATGGTTTGACATTTGCATATTGACCAGATGGCCATGGCCACTGTGAGGTTGAGAATAAGCAGAAATGTACACAATGTAATGTTGTATGGCCTACAATATTAAGGTATGATTTTCCTCCATAAAATATAGACATCATAAAGCTGTGAGAGGGTTGATCAAAAAACTAAAACAAGCCAAAGAACAGAGTAGCCTAATCTAACAGTCATAAAAGGCAAGGAAAAATACACACTTTTTACTAAAAAAAGAAAAAATGTAATAGTTGTTGTCTCCCAAAGAGAAAATACATATGCATTGTAGTAACTATAAAGAAATAAGGGGAACCTATCTTCATGAATCCAAAGTAGTCATTTTGAACCTTTTCCCAAATGCCCCCCCCCCCCCCCCCCACACACACACACACACAATACAAACATGGCAAACGTGCTCACTCACTCATTCTGATGCATAATATTACTCCAGCCTGTTGCATAAAAACGACATTCCCCATCCCCTTTAAGACGACCTTCCGCATTAACAACATCAATTTGTTTTGTAGGCAACACACACACACACACACACACACACACACACACAGACAGAGACAGCGTTTAGGAGGGGTCAGGCGGTGTGACAGGTGAGACCAAACCTTGGAGAGCGATCTATTTCCCTCGTCTTACTGACGGCTCCATTGTGGGGCCGCTAAGAGCCTCTCCCCATCAGTAACAGAGAACACTGCTGCTGTCATTTTGCACCTCCTCTTTCACGGCACACTGTGGTGCCTGGACCCCATGGTGACATGAGGACTCACTGTGATGAGAGCCAGCCACACCACCCTCCCCCCCCCCCGCCCCCCGGCTCCTGCTTTAGGTTTTAATGCCACGGGATTAGATGCACCAGGGCTAAATGTTATATAAGTTTGGGCGCTTTAGTTTCTGAAGGCTTTGGTGAAAATCCACTGAGCTTGAATACAGACATGAATAGGAATATCAAATTAAGGTTCAGTTGGCATGCAGCTGTTATTAATCAGTTATTAGTTATTAGTTAGTTATTACCAGTTATTTCTAGTTACATATTTCATCTTGTATCCACACTTATCAAGCTTTATTTTAATCATCTCACTGCATTGGTAGATCCATTGGTAGATAATTCCTCTTGTTTAAAGAAATTTGATTATTATTACCCCCCCCCCCAAGAGAATGTGACTTGTTTTATGTCATTTATTTGGTGAAAGAGAAATGGTCTTGGGAGAAAGTTTTTTTTTTCTTCAAGACTTTCTTCAATGTTTTATCATACACATTAATGAAATGTAATGAAACCAGCAAGATTATCTGCCAGCGCAGTGAGATAATTTGACTAAAATATCATGAAATGTCTGGAAACGAGTTAAAAATCACCTAATTTTTTACAGTGTAGTACGATCAGAGAGAGCACTCTGATATCATCAAGGTGCATGCTTACACACTTTTTTCCTTTTTTTTTTTTTTACTAATCCCTCGAAGCAGTGATGTCACCAGTGTCAGGTGGTGTGCCCCACTGAAGCAGTGATGTCACCAGTGTCAGGTGGTGTGCCCCACTGAAGCAGTGATGTCACCAGTCTCAGGTGGCGTACCCACCGAAGTCGACAAGACTTTGAGAGAATTTCACGGGGTTTCCAAAGGCACCTACCATGAGGCTGCAAAACCTCGAATCCAAGACATGAAAGAAGAATATGAATTTCAAAAACCCAAGAACAGCAGAATGGAAATAATTGGTGATGACGTGGTAAACACTTGATCAGCATAAGCCCAGGAACAAGATACTATAATGAGTGAGTATTGTTCTGAGGTTCACTCGACAGAGGAGGATTGGGAGACAGTCAGAACACACTCCTTCAAGACGATTGCTTGATGGAAATCCGTGTTCTTTTTCGCCCGGGCGAGTTCACATCCCCTCTTCCGACGCTGATGTGATTCAAATCAAAAACGAGGCCTGATTTGTCATCATTTCTCCACAGACACACGCCCACAGCCATACGAGGGAGCCGCCACGCCCAGCAGGTTACCTTGGGTCGCTGACACCCCCCCCACACACACACACACAGTGCTAGTAACAACTCACTGCAAATTCACACACACACACACACACACACACACACACACGCACGCATGCGCACACACACACACACGCGCGCGCGCGCACACACACACACACACACACACACACACACACACAGCGCTAGTAACAACTCACTGGCAAATTCACACACAAAAAAAACTTCTGGTGAACTTCGCCCATGTAGTCCCAAAAAAAAAAAAAAAAATGCTGAGCCTCCTCCCCTTCCCCAGTCATCTGTTTAAATCCGGCCTCTCTCTGGGGAACAATGGGGGACATGTTTGGGCTTTGGAGCCGGTGCGCGGGGCCATTGAGCGCGTTGCCGCGGGGATCGGATGCAGTGAATTAGTGTAAAGCCTCGGGACGGAATAGGGCTGACGCAACGGCGCAGCTATGGCCCCCGCTCTCAGCTCCCTGCCACGCAACACTGGGCCCGACCTGGAACACTCGGAACAACTGAGACTGCCGTTCCCCGACGCAGAGGGTTCATTTATTTATAGACGCACAGATATGGCCGTGGGATGTAGAAGGTTGCCGCCGCACAGGAAGTGATGTGAAAGTCAACCTTTATATATAGGAGGGAAGAAACGTGATGCGGTGGGAACATTTGGCACAGGCTTGGCCCGGTGGAGGATGATCGAGGCCCGCTTCCTTTCCGATATTTTGTTGACATCAAAGAGAAAAGGGGTCACTCTTGGTCCTCGCTCCTCTTTCCCTCTAGCGGTGTCGAAAAAAGGGGTCACTCTTGGTCCTCTTTCTCTCTAGCGGTGTTGGGGGGGGGGGGGGGATGGAGGGGCAGCTTGTTAGCCCAGTCTTATGAGGGCCGCCTCCAAAAAGGCCCTAAGCTAAAGGGGCAAGTGGCAGCGCACCATATGCCTGCACAAATCCACCATATGCCCCACTGGTTAATTCATTTTCCCGAGGCCGCGGGCCTATTTCTCAGCAGCATCTCAACATACCAGCGATACATAACCACACTGTAGACTGAACTTTTACTCAACCCTTCATGCTGTACAAATTACGTGTTGGCATCTGCGACTTAATTAATCCAAAAAAGACCTGCTTCATTTACATGTCTAAATCCCCTGTTCCCACCTCCTCTAGTCACATTACAGAGGAGTGTGTGTGTACGTGTGATGGAGTGTGTGGCAGGGAGAGAGAGAGAGAGAGAGAGAGAGAGAGAGAGAGAGAGAGAGAGAGAGAGAGAGAGAGAGAGAGAGAGAGAGAGAGAGAGAGCATGCAGAGAGAGTAAAAATGTCTTTATGAGTGTGTGTGTGTGTGTGTGTGTGTGTGTGTGTGTGTGTGTGTGTGTGTGTGTGTTGTGCGTGCACGTGCGTGCGTGTGTGTGTGCGCGTGCCTGTGTGTGTGTCGGAGAGGAGGAGAGAGAGGGGGCGAGTGGGAGATGCTACCAGGTAATGGGGTCTCTGTGATGCCACTGTGAAAAAGGGTCAGATGCTGGTAAAATTAGGACTTCACTGGGCTAGGCTGCGTGGAACCGACAGATGGAGGATAGGTTCCCAGAGAGCCAGACCTGCTACAAATAGCTCTGTGTGTGTGCGCACACACACATACACACACACACACACACACACACACACACATGCACATGCACACATACACACCTATACACACACACACACGTACACATACACACCTATACACACACACACACACACGTACACATACATGAAAACATGAAATAAGCATATACGTGCAGACGAGTTGTAACGCAGACACACACTCCCACAAGCACAAACGCGTACAGCAAATGTGAATATCTGGAGTCTTTTTCAACTGTGCTTTGAGACAACACAGAACTGTGCTTTGAGACAACACAGAACTGTGCTTTGCCTTTGAGACAACACAGAACTGTGCTTTGAGACAACACAGAACTGTGCTTTGAGACAACACAGAACTCTGCTTTGAGACAACACAGAACTCTGCTTTGAGACAACACAGAACTGTGCTTTGAGACAACACAGAACTCTGCTTTGAGACAACACAGAACTCTGCTTTGAGACAACACAGAACTGCTTTGAGACAACACAGAACTCTGCTTTGAGACAACACAGGTTAATTGACCCACTGATTTCACACTGGGCCAGTAAGCCCACACGCATGCAGAGTTCATATCAAGCTTCGTGTGGATCTGATCCTAGCGTCAGCTCCTCATCGAGGAAGCTATAACAGGTGGGGAGAGGTGATGTGATTCCTGGCCTGGTTTTGTCTGGTTTCGCCTGACTTCCTGAGCCTGGTGCTGCGAGCGGCCCCCTTCGCGGGACTAGCGCTGAGGGCTCCACAGGAGCTGTCCAATCACATCGCAGTTGAGCCATCAAGGTTAGAGGAAGAGAGAGAGGAGGAACGAGGAGCACGCAGCCCTGACGGAGTCACGACGTGCCTGCCGACTCCTCGCGTCTCCCTGCCCTCCTTCTGCCATTTAAAGTGGGCTGATTTGCCACAAATGTACTGGATTTATATCACTTTGACGAATATGAGCCAGATCCGTCAGGACCGCGTGTCCAGTTCGTACGTGTATATTTGCCCCGTTTGCTTTTGTTTTAAAGATGGAGGCATCTCTCTTCGGAACGCCCTCTCTCTCCTCTCTTGGTCTTTTACTGGACGAGTGACAAGCACTCGTACTTGGAGGTGGAAAACAGGTGGCTGTGCCTGGGAAAAGAAATTAGCCTATTTTTGTTGCCACAGAACACCAGCTCTAAAAATAGCAGCTAGAGAGGGAGTCCGACCGCGCCTGAAGGGATCATCAGGTCAACAGATAGGTTCAATTTGTGTCATGAATGACAACATCTGTTGTAATGACCAAGCCAAGACACACTGGAGTGGCTCACTGTGAGGTGACTGATCATTAGATGACAACAATGGACTTAATTTGCCCGATAGACATAAAATAGACTAAAAATAAAAATAAATTAAAAAAAAACCTTTCTCCCCCTTTTTTCTCACCAATTGTACTTGGCCAATTCCCCCTGATGTCATGGTCGATCTGGAGAGAGGCTAGCACATGCTTCCTCCGATACATGTGCAGTTGCCAGCCGCTTTTTTTCTGTGTGGACCTGACAGCGAAGAGTTTCACCGGCAGGACCTAGCGTGTGTGAGGAATCGGAGGATCACACTATTCCTTAAGTCATTGCAGAGCAATTTAGAGAGAGAGTGGCGTCAGCGGAGGACCAAAATGCATGACTCATTAGCCAATGAACAGCCAGGAAGGGGTCTCGTGCTACTTTTGAATGCTAAAATAAAGCTGATAATGTACAATTTGATTCTTAAAAAAAAAAGTACAACACAAACTGTCCATTTTTGCTGCAACTCGACAGTGCTGCTTAATCCAGGACCTTATACTTCCTGTATACATAGCTGAGCGCAGGCTGATTTTTGGCTCACATTAAATGTTAACGTTAGGCAGTGTCTCCGACAGACACAGTAACAAGGTAGCCTATTTCGGTCTTTATGTCTTGTAGTAGTTAGTAGTCACCCCCATCACCAAAACCAAGCACCGCACCACGGGGGACAGAGCCTTTGCCATCGCTGCCCCAACCCTCTGGAACTCTCTGCTCCTCAACATCAGAAACTCAGACTCACTCACCTCCTTCAAAACCCAACTCAAATCCCACCTCTTCAAAACAGCCTACAATATCTGACTTTTACCTCTAACCACCATTCCATCTCTGCAATCTATTGATTTGTATTTGTTTTGTATCTGTATTTGTTCTTGTTATTTAGTTTGTTTACTGTATTACTTTTCTATGTATTGTAAAGCGTCTTTGAGTTCCCCAGAAAAGCGCTATATAAAACGTATGTATTATTATTATTATTATTATTGTTGTTGTTGTTGTTGTTGTTGTTGATAGTTGCCATAACAACCATCCCTGTCGGAAAGACGTGCACAGCTGGGTAGTAGCTGAAGCATTGTTGTCTGGTCCGGAACTAGCCTGAGAGGCTAATGAAAGCTACATGTTACAGAGTAAGCTGACTATCAGTACGTTATTGCACGCATAGGCCTATCTTTACATTGAAAAAAAATAAAAAATAGAAATAGAAGTAGGCTATGTCAGTGTTTTCCCCTGAACAGCTGAGAAAGTGGACACTGTCAATAGTGAGCACTGTGAAGCTGATACAATTCAGGTTGCGGTAATGCAACATTTAAGGATGCCAACCGCCATAAAACACAGAAGAAGAAGCGGAGAAAAAGGAAGTGCTGTGGGGTTGCAGCTGGTGAAAACTGTCTATATGCACGGCTCTGGGTCAGGGTGAACGGGTGAGAGGTGAGGTGGGGGTGGGATGGCTGTGAGGACACTAGATCCTGAGACAATTAATTTTCTCGCCCCCAGGGTCTCTGTGCTGCGGACAGGCAGGCAGACAGACAGGAGCTTGTCTCCGTGTGCTGTCAGTGCGGGGACACGGTGAACCGGTGACACAACTGTCACCCCCAGCACCGCGCCACACAGCCCATTAGATAATGAGACGCCCGGAGAGGCTGAGGCATAAGGTTCAGCCGCAGAGGAAAAATGTATATATCTCTTTAACAATATGACAAAACAAAGTTTTCAAACGCTATAGCCAGAGTTAATGTTTACTTTACTTCTGGGTAGAGATGTAATGGTAGGAAAATTTCACATCGCGATTATCGTGACCAAAATGATTATCGTAGTTATCGTATTATCACGGTATTCAGAAAAATTGCTGAAAATGTTCAAAAAGTACTGAGAGACTCACTGAAATCATTTTACAACGTTTTATATTAAAAACGCAGACCCAAAAAGGATTGATACACTCACTGAAATCATTTCTCCAAGGCTGCATGTTTGCATCTGGGAGATGGTTGCCCAGTTTGGTTGATGACGGACAGAATTTACCATGTTTTTCAAATCACTGTAATCATGGTAACACGGTAATCACGGTACCACGGTTTTAATGATAATGAAAATTTGAAACAGGCTACACTAGTTTTAACATGGGGGTTATTCAGTTATTAACCGCCATGAAGACCAGAATACAAACTAATCACCAAATGATGATGTAAAACGTGGGACTCACAGAAAATTGAAAATCACAGCAGTGGAATCTGTTGTTGAATCTGTTCCCAAACTCTTTAAGCCGGCTACACACCGAGGCAATGGCAAAGAACTAGCGTCGCCTCACGTTGCCTTTTTCAGAGCCAAAAATTTGCACTTGAACACACCACAGATACTACAGCAGACGGTCCACTAGCACTGGGACTTGCGTGAGACCCAGGACTGCGGATATACAACCCATAAATACATGAAACAAAGCATCGTTTGCCAACCATTTTCACACCACTCTCGCTCGCCACTTAAAACAGGTTTCGTAATATAGCTACTTCTAATCGAGAATATATCGGATCAAAAGAACTGTCGTGCAAATGGCACTGGGGTTGTCAGCCCGTGCCTGCTCTTTCTCATGCACTGCTTCGCCACAGCTGACCAGCCAATCAGCTGCTTCGCCACAGCTGACCAGCCAATCAGCTGCTTCGCCACAGCTGACCAGCCAATCAGAGTGATTTCTTTCACCGACTCCCACATGTTGAATCGCAAACTAATTGAAGCAGTCGCGCACATCCAACAAAATGCAGGAACCAAAAAACGTATACAAAGAAAAAAGAAGGTCCGCAAACTGTCGCTCGCGTTATTAAAAAGAAAAAAATAGCCATCCACAAACGTGATGTTTGGAGAAAACTGCTCTTCCTCAGACATAAGTACAACATAAAGATTAAATACACCTGTGAACAGGTCATGTGATACGTCACATGATCCAACATGTTGAATCGGCCAAAAAAGCGGCCAGCAATGGCCGAATAGAGCCAACAGTGCGGGACACACCGCAGAGACTAGGGCGACAGACGCTCACCAACGACCCCGACGCTGACGCCAGATTATCGGCTGTGTGTGTCAGGGGTTTTAAATGTCAGTTTGCAGGCTGTTTTTGTGGCTTAATTCAAATGAACGGGAAGTAAAAAATCCAAATACTACAAACACATTCACATCCGATCTTGGTGATACATTTACAGTATATTCTTTATTTTTTGTATGTTTTCCCTTTTGGGGGAGGGGGTGGTTGTGTGTGAAAACTTACATGTCTCAGTTCTTCTTGGATGCTACAAGTGCTTTGCAGGAGTGTGAGAGTGTGTAACAGGGCTCAGGGTGGCACACACACCGGTGTTATGCCGAGTTTTGCACCCCCGCCGCCAAACGCATCCCCACCTCACAGGAGCATATTGTAATGATTATACGGAAATGTAACAGTTTAAAAATGATAATGATGAATGATAATTGTCTAGGTAGATGTGACCTCCAGGCCAGGGGGTCTGTCGTGGCTCATGGAGACCGGCTTTGATGCATAAAATGGGGGGGGGGCAGGTTGTACCTGCCGAGATTTGCAGTTCTCTGTTTTGAAGTTAAAACGGCCCCCCAAAAAATGGTGGGGATGCAATTCTCGGCGGGGATGCAGAACTTGGCATAACACCGGCACCGGCGTGTCACTCAGCACCAGAGCGCCGTGTGCCTGGAGTCGCCGGAGCGTGAAAGCTGTGTTTCATAGAGTGCAGCCAGCCTGCCACTGAAAACCTCATTGATCCAAGCAGTTAACCACTGTATAATGAGGCTGTCATAGATTGCATAACTGTGGCTGGACAATAGAGAGGCAAAGTGGAATGTCACTTCCTGCTTCAGCACTGTACCAGAGATTTTCATCCACCATTTATTTTCCCATAGAGACTTCGTAAAATGCTTATAAAATAGTTTTACTTCATCTAACCAAACGGTTCAGCTAACGCTATAGAGACCATAGAACATTTCACTCGGACCAAAACTTTAAAAAACAACATTGAAAGAATATTTTCTTTAAACCCGCATTTCTTTTACGTTTTGGTCCCAGTGAAATGTTATGCGATCTCTCCTGTTTCTAAATATATCTGAACCGTTTGGTTTGAACCAGTAAATCTATTTTTATACGCATTTTATGAAATGTGTATGGGAAAATAAATGGCGGATGAAAATCTCTGGTACAGTGCTGAAGCAGGAAGTAGGCGGTCACTTTGCCTCTCTATAGGTTGCTTTTCTGCCTCACCAAACAATACATTATTACAATCCACATCCCAACATTTGTCCAGAACTCATATTATTAAGATCGCTGGAAACTTTCTCCCATGGCAGTTTCCTCAGTTTGCTCATGCCTTCAGACACGATATAGAATCTATATAGATATAGATCTGTGCTGAGAACTGATCTGATAAACTGATCTGTGCTGAGAACCAGTCACAACAATATTATGAAACAAGGACTCAATCAGGATACCAAGACCATAGATTCTTCTGGTACAAGTGAATGAGTTTGGACCGGCGATTGCCCATTGTTCTGACGGCGGAAAAATGCCCACCATATTGGCAGGGTATATGCAGGAATCCTGAAGTTAAATTCAATACCTTTTAAGACTTTTTTAAGACCGTTTCAATATATTTCAAGACCTCAACGCCACTTTGATCACATCAGCGATAGGTTTGTAAATCACAGGTTTCATCACGATACGATATTATATAGATTCTTTGGACAATGATCTGATATTTGCTGATATCACAAAGTCTGCCACAATACGACATCGATTCAATTCAGGGGCCTGCGATCGATATGAGATGATGTCATATTCCCATTTAACACAATCAGCACAATAGCTACAACATTTAATACCGCTCAAATGGTGATTAGGACTTTTTAATACTTTTTAAGGGCCTTAATTGCCGCGAAATTGATTGATCAAATTTTAATACTTTTCAAGACCCCACAGATACCCTGATTGGACCAAAAACCCAGCCCGTTATTCCGGAGGTGATTGGGTTGAGGCATGGGGTCACTGAGGTTAGGAGGTGGTTGAGGCATGGGGTCACTGAGGTTAGGAGGTGGTTGGGTTGAGGCATGGGGTCACTGAGGTTAGGAGGTGGTTAGGTTGAGGCATGGGGTCACTGAGGTTAGGAGGTGGTTAGGTTGAGGCATGGGGTCACTGAGGTTAGGAGGTGATTGAGGCATGGGGTCACTGAGGTTAGGAGGTGGTTAGGTTGAGGCATGGGGTCACTGAGGTTAGGAGGTGAATGAGGCATGGGGTCACTGAGGTTAGGAGGTGGTTAGGTTGAGGCATGGGGTCACTGAGGTTAGGAGGTGATTGAGGCATGGGGTCACTGAGGTTAGGAGGTGGTTAGGTTGAGGCATGGGGTCACTGAGGTTAGGAGGTGGTTGGGTTGAGGCATGGGGTCACTGAGGTTAGGAGGTGATTGAGGCATGGGGTCACTGAGGTTAGGAGGTGGTTAGGTTGAGGCATGGGGTCACTAAGGTTAGGAGGTGGTTAGGTTGAGGCATGGGGTCACTGAGGTTAGGAGGTGGTTGGGTTGAGGCATGGGGTCACTGAGGTTAGGAGGTGGTTGGGTTGAGGCATGGGGTCACTGAGGTTAGGAGGTGGTTGGGTTGAGGCATGGGGTCACTGAGGTTAGGAGGTGGTTGGGTCGAGGCATGGGGTCACTGAGGTTAGGAGGTGGTTGGGTTGAGGCATGGGGTCACTGAGGTTAGGAGGTGGTTGGGTTGAGGCATGGGGTCACTGAGGTTAGGAGGCGGTTGGGTTGAGGCATGGGGTCACTGAGGTTAGGAGGTGGTTAGGTTGAGGCATGGGGTCACTGAGGTTAGGAGGCGGTTGGGTTGAGGCATGGGGTCACTGAGGTTAGGAAGCTTATGGTCAAGGCTGTCAGAAGCCTGTTGTGGATGGAGCCAGGCATGGAGTTTTATGGGATTTCGGAATAATGGGCCCTCGGAAAAATGTCATGGCCTACAGCCACACGTCCAGCGAAACCATATCAATGACTGTCAGAATTCAAGCTTCAAGATTCAATCGATTTATTGCCATGTCAACAGAGTTGATAGGAATTTGTCTTGGTTCACTCTCAGAGAAAAGACAAAGACAGTGCAGCAGCGCACCATATACAAACAATAACGATTTAACGCAAGGAAAAAATAACATTCAGGAACAGTATCCAGCAGCATCGTATTCAGCAGAAGTGCATACAGTTTAAAGTTCTATAGAATCAATATTTCTGGGTGCGTCCTGGTGGATCAAGTCCGGCAGAATCTTGGTCACGTCATCCCTCCTCCCCCTTCCTCCCTCCTACTATGTAATAAAGATGAAAAAGAAACAAAGAATCAATATGATGTTTCTTTGTGTGTAATGTATCAATACAGCTGATTTATTCCCCAGACATCCTTTGATTTGTTGTTGTTTTCATATACATGCATCCATCATTATTGGTCATAGAGACGTGAGTTTGATCCTGTTCTAAGCTCAAAATACACACATTGCTACAACCTCATATGGCACCAAAAGGTGTATAATGTTGGTTATAAAACGGCCCTCTCAAATCAAGCAATCTGATTGGTTCACAGCCATTGTATAATTCCAATAACCCACTCCAATGGTTGCCATGGCAACTCTCTTACTAAAAGCCTTTGGTTACCTCAAAAAAAACAAATGGCGGAGACAGCTGTCAGATCCTTGTGAATCGATCTTCGCTTATAACTTTACTAATACTTTGCAGAAAATTATGTTTTGTACAAGAATAGATGCGGGCTAATGTCTTCTTTGCAAAAAAAAGGCTGTTAACCCCGCATTTAACCCCGCATTTAACCCCGTAACGTTAGTTGGTGTCGGGCTTTGCAGAAAGCACTCAGCTTCTCAGCAAGCGCTGAGGATGCAGCGCTGCGCTCGAGCTGCCTGTCGGCTTTCCAGAAAGCTCTCAGCTTCTCAGCAAGCGCCAGGATTGGCCAATGTCAACTTCAGTCTCCAGAACGATCCAATCAAATCACCCGCACGTTCTTGCGGTCCCGCCTTACAGTAGTGTTTCAACTGACTCTATCAGAATACCATGCCAGTCGGACTTATAGTATTATTATTATTATATTATTATACTTGGAAACCGTTTTATAAAAGCAATATAGCACTCGAGCTGCGTGGTGTTGTGGAATATATCCCGCTGATAAGCTGTTATCCCACGAGGCCGCAGGCCGATATATTCGCCACAACACACTTGCTCTCATGCTATATTGCTTAAATGTCCTTGATGACACCTCGGGTCAATTTCGTGTGACATCATGACATTCAAAAGCACAGTTGACTAAACATACTGTAGTGTGGCTGTAGCACAGAGCCCTTTTCTGTTGAATACGTTAAAAATAGTATCTATCAGTATTGATTTGAATCGATGAAGCAAGCTCATATCTCCTTTACCTAATTGAGAGTTGAGAGAATTCATTACATAAGAGTACACTGAATCCTTAATGCACGCGTCAGCTGAGAGCGAGGCTGTTGGGGCGAGTTAGAAAGGCCATCAGATCAAACCTTCGTCTTTGTCCGTGTCCTGCGTCCTGCGGGGTGAGGCGGAGGGCAAGAGCTATGGCGGGTGCAGTTGTAGCAGTCATTACGTAAAAGCATTAACACTCTCTGTCCTCGCATGCAAATCACAGTAGGTGTAGCGGGTCAACCTACCATGCTGTTCGAATTCATGGAGAATAGAGAGCCGCAGGAACGAGTCCGGAAATCATCGACGCTAACAAAAAAAAAAAAAAAAAACCTAACCAACCTTGTACCACTAACCTAAACTTGTACCACTGTTCCTTCAGAAGTTGTAGTTGTCATAGACTGTGCTCCATAGTTGATTGTTCTATTGCGGACAAAAAATGTGTTATTGTAAGTCGCTTTGGATAAAAGCGTCTGCCAAATGACGTAATGTAATGTAATGTAATGTAACACTCCTGGTTCTTCACTGTTTTCGCCTATGAGATTTGTGAATGGGTTTTTGGCGCAATGCTTCTAATAAGGTCTCTGGGCAACGCAAGCTTAATCAAACGCGAACCAGTGTTTAGTAATATCATCTTCACTCATGAGGACCACTTTTATGAGTTTTGAAGCTTTTACGTGCCGTTAAAAGGGCGGCTAGCTAGCAAACGGCTAAATGAGACTACACTGTTAAGTCGACGGGGATATTATACGTCAATAACGTTACCACTTCAAAGGACGAACACGGAAATTCTCTTTCCCTCACCTGGTTCAGCCCGTTCAGCCCGGGGTAATCAGTGCGCAGCAGCGCACACATAAACAACAGTCCAGGTTGAGTGCTGACGTGACGGGGAAGCCTATGCGACACTGTGTGTAGTTCTGGATTATCTTAGCACGAGCTTTTTACTTCTAGGGCTCGCATTTACGCTTCAAAACTCATGAAAGTGGTCCTCGTGTGTGAAGATTATCCGGCTGAACACTGGTTCGCGTTTGATTAAGCTTGCGTTGCCCAGAGACCTTATTTGAAGCATCGCGGCAAAAACCCATTCAAAAATCCCATAGACAGAAACAGTGAAGAACCAGGAAGTCCGGGACTTCCGCGTTCTGACTACAAAGATACGTCATCCCTGCGGCTCTCTATATTAGTGTCATCTAGAGTTCTCGCCCATCCCCCCCCCCCCGGCTGACAGGTTAAAAGAGACGCATACGAAACAAACGGACTGTGTGTGTGTAAACTCCTTTACTTGTTTTTTGTTGTTGTTTTAAAGAGTGAAACTTCATATGAGATGGATGATCTAGTTTGGGCACAACTTTCAAGATTGTGGAAGTTGCTTTTCATCCAGGCCGTCCTCACACAAAAACAGACAAGATGGTCGATGTCCAAGGGGGTTAAAATGGCCGATGTTTACCAATGCAATCTCTTGTGAGTAAGTGCATGCGTGCAGTAACTTCCTCGTCTTTCAAGCAAGCAGAGAGGCGGGTTTGTGTCCCGACGTGGTCCGCTTTTAGCCATAACCTAACCAAGTTGTTTTAGCTACCTAAACTTAATCACGCTGTTTTTCAAATGGACCGACATAATGTGTTTCAAATTAACCATGTCCCGCACGAAGCGTATCACCGGCACGCACCCTTTCACTCATACGTACAGTACATGTCGTTTTGGGCACGAGTCATTGGAAATCAACTTATTCTGTTGTTTCGGTATGAGGACATGTTGTTTTCATAATGGCAGCAAATGGCTTCTTTTGACGGTATAGAAAAGGAGGAAGGGAGAACATTAGCCCTGATATCAATCAATTAATCAATCAATCAATCAAACAATCGATCAATCAATCAATCAATCAATCAATGCATTATACTGTGCAGGGATAACATAAAAGAGAGAGACACACACACACACACACACACACACACACACACACACCACCACCACCACCACCCAGCTGAGCCCCGGGTACAGAAAGGCCTGTTAACAAGTCGTCCTGCACTTCAAGCACTTGACATCACATGGCTAATCCCTGCTGAGAAGAAGTTTAAAAAATGAAGTGAGCAGGCAGTGGGCACGGCTCCCAGGCCTGAAATAGGCGCATCAGACCGGAGGCTCAGAGAATAATGTCATTGGGGTGCTTAGCGACAGGCCGGGCAGGGAGGGGGGGGGGGGGGGGGGGAGGGCTGGGAGGCGGGGGGATAGTTCAGTGCTCTCTGGGGCTTCGGAACAATAGAGACATCTGTGTGGAGAAGAAATCATCTGTTCTTTTACCTCGCTTCTCTCCGTGCACTGTCCGAGTAGGATGAGAACTAAAGGGGGCAGAGGAGGGTTCAACGATGCAGAGAAAGAAAGAAAGAAAGAAAGAAAGAAAGAAAGAAAGAAAGAAAGAAAGAAAGAAAGAAAGAAAGAAAGAAAGAAAGAAATCAGCGGTTTTGAAGTGTCTAAATAAAGCACAGGACAGTCCGTTATGAATTACTTCAATATGAATGACTTGAACTCTTTTTTATTGTGACGACCTTCCCTCTCCTCACAGCACTGGCCCTGTTTGGCACG